>NC_080756.1:45412676-46037676 GCF_020826845.1 Diceros bicornis minor | reverse complement strand
TCCAGCCTGCCAGCTTGCTCTACAGATTTCAGTCTTGCCAGCCTCCACAATCATGGAAGACAATTCCTTAAAATGAACAAACAAATGTGTGTGTGTGTGTGTGTGTGTGTGTGTGTCCTATTGGCTCTATTCCTCTGGAGGACTGTGACTGATACAGTTGTCCAAGGATGGAACGGTCTACTTCCAGTCATGTTGAGTTCCTATCACTGCAAGTATATCTCACTGAAGAACATCTCCAGTGATATTCAAGTGCAGGCAGGGAAACTACTTTGGTTATAAGAAGGAGATCATTTAAAATATATGCCCTTAATAAAACTATAAACCATGTATAGACCACATAGTCTAATTAAATTTATTCATGTTATTGAGGTTCCAGTCTGCGTCAATACCATGTCAAGCTCTGGGGATATAACGATGAGCAGAAATAGCTACTGTTCTGCCTTTTGGAATGTACATGAATCTTGCACTATGTGCAAGGTACCAGGCTAGCTATTCTAGAACACAGAGCTGGTGCTCATCAGCTACTTGTTGAAGGAATAACTGAAAGAATGAATAAAAACATATTTTAAGGTTATAGGGAAATACATAGATACAAATACTTAGGTATTATTTAAAAAATCTTTCTATCAAAAATATTTAAATATTTTAAAGCATTAATTTATTTTTCATTTTATTTATTTATTTTCTTCCCCCCAAAGCCCCAGTAGATAGTTGTATGTCATAGATGCACATCCTTCTAGTTACTGTACGCGGGACGCGGCCTCAGCATGGCGGGAGAAGCGGTGCGTCGGTGCGCACCCAGGAACCGAACTCGGGCCGCCAGCAGCAGAGCGCACGCAGTCAACCACTAAGCCATGGGGCTGGCCCTAAAGCATTAATTTTTAATAGGGATAAGATCTGATTATCAATGAATTCTATAACATGCCATGCTTCCTTCTCCAATAAGGTATAAGACTAAATAATTTTCCTCAATTCTCCTCTGCTCTTGACCCCCTTACACACTGATCATAAAAAAACTCTGACTCAGTGTCTATTCATTTCATATATTTGAAAGTGCAAATTCCTACAGCACAGAATCTACAGCCTCTGGATAGTCTGTACCATTGTGTACTCAGTGGAGGACCACTAACAGCCAACTGCTGGACTGAGTGTGTTCGTCCAGCCTCCAGTGATTGACAGCCAGAGAACTCACCATACTGCTTTTCCAAACACAAATGTTAAAGAACATAGGGGAAGAACTGCATGGATTTCAATAATAAGAGCATCATAGGACCATATTTGTATCACACTTGTAGTTTTTCAAAGTACCTTCAAAGCCTATCCTACCTGCATCACTGTAAAAAAAAAATTAATGAATGTATCATTTGATAGATGAATAAAAACAGACATGGATGGGATGAAGCTGAATTTTAAAGCCCAATCTTTCAGTTAGTTCAATTGGGTGCTTTTTTTCATTAGATCATATTGACAGGAATAGTGCAACATCCCTTTTGATAACAATGAGAAACTTATTCTTTAGCAGAAGATGATCCAAAGCTTTATACTTGATCCAAATCTGTAAGAAATGGAATAGTGCATTACCGGGGAACTTTCCCATATATATAGGTTGCTAAGAATCTTGGCTATATTGATTGACAACATACCCAGGACTCCCAGAGAGCTTTGCCATGCACTGGTTATTTATTATTTACTGGAAATTTTTTATAAATACAAAACTCAATTAGTTTTACAAGGTTCATATTAAAACATTCTAACGATCATCTCATTTCCTCATATAAGATGTTTGAAGGGATGTGGAAAAGAACAGACTGACACAAAAAGAAAATATTTAGTAGCAAAGTTGCAAGAGCCTTGCATAGAGTCATCAACAGGGATTCTAGACTTGACTGTGGCACCAAGAACCTGGTGATCTAGGTAAGGATCTCTCTTATATGTTTCTCATATATATGTATATGAGCTTAACATATTTGCTGATTCCATGCTGAAATTACCTGTTTCAGACTGCCTTTTCTTTATAATGTAACTACTTTCATTTCTAATGGGATGGAAGAAATTATGGCTGTTTTTCTGAAACCACATCAATTTTCCAAGGCAGCTGTGGCAACAGAGATGCGTTTGCACTGGAATTTTGGCTTCAAGGCTAGTACCACCTTGAAAATTTGGCTGATTTCCCCAAACCCATAAGTTGGAGAAATACCAGGAATAAAAAGGGGAATTATAAGGATGATTTACAATTTCTTCACTCCCTTCCCTCAAAGTTAGTCCTTGTCAGTTGCCAAGAAAACAAATCAAGATCAAAATGGAACCGACTGATGACTGATAACTAACTACAGGAAAATATTTCACTAAATAAATTAGATCTGTTAAAACTAAAGGACAACTGAATTTTTAGCAATATATTCCAATAGAAAAAAGGAGGAACAGAGATACGTTGTTTCGGCTTTGAAAAACAGTTCTTGATTTTGTTTTGTTTTATTTTCCAGTATGGTTTCCTCCCTAATTATATTTTTCTTAAGAGAAAAGCATAAGAATCAGTCATTGTCAATCTGCAAAATGTTTAGCTACTCACCAACAAGCAACTGATTTTGATGATTTTAATTGTTTCTGTCCTTATCTTTCTTTCATTTTCTTTTCTTTTTCTAAATCCTCATAAGCACCATTCCTCATCTTGGCCTCACTGCCTAGGCATGCAAGAAAGGTCAGCGTGACTTATGCCCTGCACAGAGGTCTGACTTTTATACATATCCATAGGTATACAACTGCAACTTGAAAACACCCTTTTATTCCTCTTGGGGTAGGAGAAATAAATGAAAATCAACTCATCTAGGCTGTTTGCCTCTTTTTGCTTTTCCATCTTTGCAGGTAAAGGAAGGTAGAAATGTTTGAAAGCCACAGGTAACCATATCACCATATTTTATGACCACAGAACAGCTATTTTTCTAGCCTCAACCAAACTTGTCTCAATGCCATCTTCCTCCCTTTGGCCTAATCCTTTAAGGAACAACTGTTCCTCTAACCACCAACTACACAAGGAACCAATGGGCCTCATTTCTGGTAATTCTTCAATATCAACAACCACCTAGGAAAGGCTTCTTCACACACACACACACACACACACACACACACACACACCCATGCTTGTTTCTGGGAACAGTGGAAGTTCTGCACCCCCCTGGAACACAATATGTCCCTCTACTTACTTAGATACATTTTTAAAGAAAATTTACCATTAAGATTATATAATCTTAGAACAAGAATGACCAAGAACTTGAGGAGCTGATTGAGACCATAAGTAGGTAAAAAGTGGGGTACAGGACTATTGTCAGTGCCCACAGTCAAATGATGTGCACAGCTGAGGCTCTTTCCTATACTGGTGGTCCTGAGACTGGACCTGAAGCCTAGGTGAAGCCTATTGAAGCCACAGATCAGCTTGCTCTATCTTCCTGAAGAGTCCATTTTAGTTACTGATTTTGGGGGGAAGCCATTTTTGTATTCAAACCAACATAGATATATTACGGATTTATATTAAATTTTGCATACACTTTATATTATTAATACAGCATGCAAAAATAATTACATGATTGCAATGAGATGCTTACATGCCCCAAATCCCCTAGATCATTCTCCTCTTCTTTTAGAAGTACTTTGAAAACAATGTTCAAGAAGCATCATACTGCGATATTAAGTATGGATGAATGGAAAAAACTGGTGGATAGTTACTAAAGTAGAGAAAAAATTCTAAAACACAAAGGTTAGTTCTACAGCATAAGGAAATGGACCTACCCAAGATGCTATTGATACTGCTGTTTTTATTTAATATATATGAGATCTCATAAACATACTCCAACCATCAAGTATATGTCTATGTTAAAGTAGTATTTGTACTTAATGGAAAGGTCACATTTAAAATCAGAATTTTCCCTGTCTCATTGGAAAATAAAATGAAAAAAGCTTTTCAAAACGTTTTATAATGGGGGGGGGGGAGCAAACAAGAACAAGAAAAAGGAGAAAAAATAAATCACTTCTCTTTGTGCCAAGGGAAAAAATATCACAAGCTTGTTTGTATTTGGCACCCAATTTATTGCCCAGCAATTTGAGTCTATGAACTTAAGCCTTCACGGATGAATGCATCAATTGGCTTTTGAATTAGAGGATAGCATTACTCAATTAACTTCGAGACTAGCCCTTTCAAGAAATACATTTAACTACGGCACACAATATTTCAATTCTAAAATGACAATGTCAACTGAGAAACTAAATTTAAAATTTTAGTTGTTTTTCTCTCAGCCCCTCCCACACTTACTACAAGTTTGAATAATATGAATCCAGGAAGCATTTAAATAAATATGGTGTGCATTCTAGGTTTTATGGCAGGTCTTATTGCTTTAATTACTTGGAGCCTATCAAATTAGGCTGATGCACACAAGTAAGGAAATTTATGTCCTACATGCCATGTTATTAGTGTTCTACCGTTAGCCAGTGACAGTAAGTGTTTACCCTGCTGGGGCAGGAGGTGATGGAATAGGCTGGGAAATCCTGGCTCTGCGCTTTGCAGTATCACCACAGTGCTCACCATGCTGAGCCAGCAAGCTCCCTAGGCCAGCAAGCAAGCTCACTTGAAGACAGAACTGCCAGGTAAAATTAGACAGAAGGAAGAAAAATCCTCTGAATTTAAAATACCACATAAATACTGCCATATATATATATGTATATGTATACGTACACGTATATATATATACACACACATGCACGCACACACACCCCTCGAATGTTTTATCAGTGTTCCTTAGTAATTAGCACATTATTAAATTTTGCCTGTGCTGACATTTCTAGGGCCAACCTGTCAACCAAAAAGTTCTGGTTAATGTTAAATTCTGTTTTAAACATAGAGGGCCTATCTATTACCTGGGCTTAGGAAATCATCTACCACATACCAGAAGCACGTTCAAATTTAAGGGTGTTAATTTATTGATGACACTAACATATTTCTGGCTGTTTTTCCAAGGTTTCCCAGATATAAGCCATGAGAAGTATTGCTATGATCATCAGTGGTCAGGCTGTAATTGACGTTAACCAGACTTTGGATTTAAGAGAAAGAGAGAGACAGAGAAAGTGTGTGTGTGTTTAGGATGTGCTGAGTAGTGATATAGAATTTTTATCTTATAGGCTTTCTGAATTTTACTGAAAATCAAAATACCCACTTGAATGTAAATATATCTTTGATTGTATGTTTTCACTAGAGAACTTACAAATTAAAATGAGCATACCTTGAAAAATTATAACAGTATAAGTTAATACTTGCACACTTACTATATGCCAGGGGCTGTTCTAAAAAACTTGCAGGTAATAACTCATTCAGTCTTAACAACAACTTTTTGAGATAGGCACAGTTATATCCTTTCTATAGTTGAGGAAATTGAGAAGATAAGTAACTTGCTAAAGTTGCCAAGTTCAGACAGCTAATAAAGTGTAGAACTGGGAGTCAAACTTAACAGCGCAAATCCAGAGCTCAGGCTCTCTGCTCCAGACTCTTCTGTTCTCTATTAGCAAACGGACAATATGGTCTTATTTACCCCAAATTCCAATTTGGTATTGAGTGTGCGGGAAGTCAATGGGACAGGTAAGACTTGAATTGCTTCCATGTGAAGCAATTCACACAGACCCAAGTCAAATCAGAGATGCTCCATTTCCACCACTCCAAGATCTCAAGCTGGCTTCTTTAGGAATGCTTCCCCTGCTGGGTGTTTGGAAAGAAACAGATAGCTTGAGCCCATGGGATGATCCTGCCCATTTTAGGGAAGCGTATGAGTAAGTGAGAAGCTGCAATTACATTCCAGCAGCTATCATTCCTTGCAGACTTAAAAAACACAAAAGTTACTTCAAGACTGATACAGTCTGTAGAATAAGAAGTTGAATACGTGGTATTATGTCTAGGCAGAGACATTATACATCCATATTAATAAAGAATTAGAATAACCATGAATTCAACATTGCTACAGTCTGGTTTCAAAGTTGGTGTATATGAAGTACTCTGTGGTCGTTTTCACGGAAAACAGTTTCCCACTGAAAATGGAAAAGGTCTCAGAATTGTCTCCCAGGCATAAATCAAACCGGTACTACTTTTTAAATGTGAGGTGTGGTTACAAGGTCTCAGGAAAACAGTCTAATGTTGAAATAGGAAAACACTGTCTATGTATAGACAACAGACAAAAAGGCGATTGTTTAAAGGTATGTAGTCTATCATTGTCATTTTCACCTAAATGAAAATAAACACAAATGGTAGAACGCATATCAGGTGGACACAGAAACCAGTCCAAAGAGGATTCATTAATCAAAAATCATAAGATTTTAGAGTCAGAAAGGACCTTAACAAACATCAACGTCTGCATTTTACACAACATAAAACCAAGGTCAACAGAATTTGGACTCCACGCCCAGGTATTATCTTCAGCCCTGGGTGTGAGGAATCACTCCTCGGGGAGTGTCTGGAGTAGTGAGAAGACAGAGGATGGTGTGTAGAACCCTGGGAGCCCTGGGTTTTGAGAGGTGGGCCGACGAAAAGCAGCCCATGAAGGCAGCTGGTTATGGGCAATGGAGAGATAGCAGGGAAGCCAAGAAGTGTGATGTCGTGGGAGCCTGGGAAGGAAGGAACTTTAGGAAAGAATAAATGGCTGTGTTGAATGGTAAAAAGAGTTCTAAGAAGACCCGAACTGGGAAATGATCATTCTATTTCTTGGTTATTGATAGCAAAAGTAGTTTCAGTAGTATGATTGCAATGGAAAATTGCCATGTTTTAAGCAATGAATGGGAGGTTAAAAAAAAAAAAAAAAGTTAAGATAGGGAGGGCAGAGCCCACAATCATAAGCTTGGAGAAAAGAAAAAGAGCAGTGGACAAAGAAATGCTTAAGGGAAAACTGTCAACAGAGAATGAGAGGAATAATTGAAACAATAATCAAACAATTTGGGGGAAGACAAAGGGAACTGGGGTCTAAGCTCAGGCTGATGGATCAGCCTTGATAGGAGGTGGTACAGAGCCTGCTCTGAGATAGTACAGACGGGAAAGGGGTGGATGTACATACAGCTAAGTGGTTTTCTCAACTGAATTTTTATTTTTATGTTTTAACTTTTCAAACCACGTGGAGTTTATTTTGGTAAATGACATAAGGTTAAAAAATCCCCTTTCTTCATTGCCAATGGTAAGTTTTGAATGAATGAATATTAAACAGCCAGCCCCAGGCCTAGACCCTTCACTCACGAAGGACTTAGCAGAGCTATTGTTGGCAGCATGGCCCTTCCCACACACTCCCTTGCCTTCATCCTCCACTCACTGGAACAGTTTCCTCATTCTCCAGATCCTTCCATCAGCTACGGAAATGAGGTTCTCACGCCATCAGGAAACACTGAGGAGATTAATGGGGAGGAGTTTAACCATCTTCAATCTTGTGAAGGCTGGCAGTTTCTTAGCCTTGCCAACTACCTTTAGGGTTGGTTTCTGCCAGAGGCAAGAACAAGCAGCAAGGAGAAGAAAAAGGTGACAGCAAAAAAGAGCACTCTTGAGAAAATTAAAAGAAAAAAAAGAGAGAAAGACTTAGAATAGGGAAGATTTACTGCTGAAATTAAACTAGAGAGCAGATTAGGAAAGAGCAGTTGGTCACAGAATTAAAAGCTGCCCGTGTGTGTTTAAGATTATGTGGATTATGTGTTGTATTGGATGACCTAAATGGGTTTCCCTATACAGACACACACCTACTAGATATCTATTTGAGTCCTTTCCTGAGAAGCCAAAGCTCAGTGTGCAAAGTCAAGTATAGGTCTCTCCTCCACCAAGCGATCAAAGCAACATTATCTGGAAAACCATGTTGCCCTGACATTTTAGCAACATCTACTGTAGCATTCTTTAATTATAAAATCTAAGATACATTTTTCAAATTGGATCAGATACATTTTCACTTCGACCATTTCACCCTTAATCTTAAAGGTCTGCAACCCTTTTCTCAGGTGTAGAATAAAAAAGCCTCTGAAATACCTATGCAAGTCACAATTTGATCATTTAAATTCGCCTGAGAAGTACTGGCAATAGCTTCTTGCTTGAGGTCATGCACACTAAGTTCTCACCATCGCTCCCCAATTGTAGAAGTGTTGGGCAATAATGCAGTTCTGTTTCTTGTAAAGACATGTTCATTCAAAAATCATCTATTAAGCACCCAACACATGCTTGACAATGGGCGGGTTGCTGAGAATATGAAGATGAATGAGATATAAAATTGGCCCCTCAGGATCTCATATAGAAAAAAAAGAACAAATACATTTTTGATTTCCACAATCTGATTTCTTTGGAGGTTTGTTTAATATCGTTTCTCAGAATACCAAGACCTATGATATATCCATTGCCTTGTGTATTATCAGCAGAGCTACTTTATCATAAATAAGGAAAAGAATACATAAAACTTAGTTACGCAAAATGAAAGTTCTAGATAAAGAGAAAGAGACTTCATCTAAAAGAGCAACACATGAGAATATGAGAAATGCTAACTACCCTCTTGCCCAATCCCAGGAGGCAGCAACAAAGACACGCATACACGTACAGGCACACACACAGACACACACACTACAACAACCACAACAAAAAACTTACCTGACTTGCCCACACCTGCTCTCCCAAATATTGCCAGTTTGACCTCTGCACTTTTAGCCATGCCGAGTGTTGGTAGACAATTCACTGATGTTCAAACTAAAGAGCTGAGAAGATCTTTCTGGTCCCAGTCTTTGGATTCACCATATCATTGTAAATCTTGGAAGAGTCTGCAATCCTTAAACAAAAGAGATTTGGGAATTCATAAATGACTGGAGAAAAGAATTAATATTTATTAAGCATCTCTTACATGCCAGCCAACATTTCTTAATCGACATTTCCCATTTTGACCTTCAGCACAATCCTGCAAGAAAGCTATAGTAATTTACTGTAAACTCTTCAACTAATAAATGATAGATCCAGGACTTGAACTTAGATCTGTTTGGTTCTAAAATAAACGCATTTTCACACACAAGAGGATTTTCTAAAGTACTTCCTCAAAGAATTTTTTTATGAAGGCATTGTTTTTTGTCAGTAACTGACAACAAATACTTGAAGTATGTGAATATATATATTTACGATGTGTCTGTAAACATCCAAAATACAAACACACATGATAGAAAGAGTCACATTTGGTACTCTTTATTTTCTTTGGGGCTGAATAATACACATTCATATTAGTTAACTCTATTATAATATGATTAAATTTGCATTTCAAGGTTAAATTTTATCTTAGTTGACACTAGATCACATGATCAAGTCATGTGACAAATACGCACGTTCCAGGAATTGATATATAACATCTAGATTATATATTTTTATACTTTTCTTGGCACAATGCTCTGGTACACAAAAGATAAATGCCATGTCCTGACTTCTGCTTCCTTTTCTATGACAACCTCAAGTAAATTAGTTTATGGTATTGTCCTAACACTTAGGAAATTACATTACATACAATGTAAGCACATTTTATACAGGTAGGTGTTTTAGGAATGACATCTAGTTTTTAGTACCATGGAAATGTAAAGTTGGAAGGAGCCTGGGGGTTAACCAGAGGAATCCTCCAACCATCTCAGGAATCCTTCCTTATGATCAGACAACCATCCAACAACCATCCTATGTTTAATTTACCACCTCCAGGTACAGCAGGGGAAGGGGGGCATTAAGTCAACTTTTTCTTTTCTTTCACTCAGAACCCTTCAGGTAACCTAGCAGCTGTTAGGAACCTTTGCCCCATCCTAGGCTCTACTTTCTAAGAAAACGAGGCTCAGCACCTCCCTTTGTTCTTCATGAGATGCATGTTCTTGTTCATGATTTTTGACCCTCGCCTTCCCTCTTCACCATATGCAGCTCTCTCCTCTGGCACCTGCCATCTGAATCACTCTAAAAACATGGCAGCCATTGCATTCACCACTTGAGATGTGATCTGACAAATCAACCCAGGAAAAGTTCAATGATATTTTCCCTAGTCTTTATCTGGGCACTGTGGTTGTATTGCAGGACAGCAGCTCATATTAAGGCTCTTATCTTTCACATGAACTGCACACTCTCCCATTCTGAACTTCCACAATCAATGTTTTAAACCTAAATACAAGACTTCACTTTTATCCTTGTTAAACTAAATCACATCAGTCTTCATTTCATCCATTTTTCCTGTCTGTAAAGATATTTTTGAAGCTCAAATCTGTGATCTAAACATGTAAACTGTTCCTCCCAGCGTTTTGTCATCCACAAATTTTGAAAAAGAGCTTCTCAAGTGAAAGAAGAAAGTAAAAATCTCTCTGAAAAAGTATTTCTACAAAGACATTAACATGGAATTGTTTTTTTCGTTATGCATCTAAGCCATCAACCTGTACCTAACCAATTTTGTATTTGCTGATTTCCAAAGTGCCTGAGCTTCCTCTGAAGGATGAAAAGGTCAGCATTAACATTAGCTATTGTTCGCTTCATCCCCAATAATGAAAAAACTTCTTAGTAATCATTAATAGTACAAAAGCCAGCACCTTTAACATCTGCCATTTGTTCAGTCCCATAATTTAGCTAAAGAGAAAAGGATTTCCTTATTTGTCATTTTATATGCATTCATTAAGAAAAGGCCTCTGTGTTCAAGGTTCAGTGCTTCATCACAGAAGCATAATATATCAAGATATATTAACTATATAAATTCTAAATAAGAATGGCAAGCATTTCTTTGAAACATAGAACATGCAAGTGTCTGGAGCTTATATAAACAACAGTTTGTTATTTCATGCAAAACTATTCATTCTCACGCACATAAAATCCAAGTAATTTACTATCTGATTTATGCTTCATGAAAGTAGCCATCAAACGTGATTTTTAAAAAACATCTAAGTCAAATATTTCAGTAACTCCCGCATGGCCTCAGAGGCATAGGAATTTCACACAAGAAAGAGAAATTGTGTGGGTTAATTTTTTTATTTATAACCTAATAAAGATACAGCCGGTATCTTATTGTCAATCTTATGTTATATTTAGAAAAATCCCTTGAAGGAAGACACGAAACTGACATATATCCTTCAATATTTTATTTCTCACATGAAAATGTGAAAAGTTACTTTTGACAAAGACAGAAAACAAAAATAGACGTGGAAATTGTCTTATTAAGTGACCTGTTGCCAAGTTTCTGATGTTCAAAGTAATTCATAATCTGAGCCCTTCCATAAAATGGATCTAAGAAAACATTTCTTTTAATGTTGTTGTGAAGAAGTAGTCTGGCTGAATCTAGAAGCTGCCATTCACTTTTATATGAACAGTGCTTTATTAGGACAAAAATTTCCGAGTTCCTATCACTCCTAAAGCTAAAATCACACCTAAATATTTAAGAGATTGAAGGTGTAGTGATTTTTTTCCCTAAACACAAGGGAACTAAAAGAAAGCTTAGAAAGAAGAAGAAAAGGAGGAGGCAGCCTCCAGATCCTGTGATAGTATCAATGCATTCATGGATTCATTCCACACTTATGCTAAGCATATAGAAACAAAAGCAGCTACCTTCAAGGGGTTTACAATCAATTAATTCTACGACATTTAGACCACTAATAACCTGATTTTTTTATTTATTTAAAGAAAAGTTTCGTTCATAATAAATCATCCCCAACCTTACTATACTTATCAAGGTCCATGCTTTCAATCTTCCTCTTGGGAAAGAAAAAAAGCAAGCATCTTTATAAGGTAATATTTTTTCTAACTTCTGTATTTACAGTCTCATCAAAATAAAGTGCAGCTGTTTAGGAAGCAAAGAATCTAGTCTGGTCGTGGGAATGAGATTCTCTTTGGGCCGCCCCTTCTCTAGCTCTGAAATCAAGTTTTCCTTGTCTCATTACCAGGAATTCTCCCTCATCTTATCCCAACGCAGCACCCCCAGCGACGAGGGTAATGGCGCAAGACCCCTCGCTGTGCGTTGCTCTGAAAGCAACAGGTATCCCGGAATGGTAAACAAACAAGCCCATTGTGGACTGCAGGTCGCTTGCTCTCAACCTAGAGAGCAAATGCATCTTCAGTCAAAAGGGCATTCTCGGTCTCAGCTCCGAGGGCGCTGTCAAGCTCCCGGCGCTGGTGCTCACACTTCCCTCTCAGCGAACCCCAAAGCCGCCTGGGAGGACCCAGGGACCAGGAGGACTGACCCAGAGGCCGAGCGTTCAGGGGTTCGCAAGGCTTTGCAGGAAGTCATCCCGAAAGAGCCACCTGGGCACGTGCGTGACACTCACCTGTTCACAGTCTCCAGGCCCCTGAGAGCCGCGGTCCCCTGCAAGTTCGGAATCGGTCCCTCAGGATCGCTGAGCCCTCCCACGCTGCGCAGCCCAGTGTGCAGGTTGCGTTTCCGAGTTGCTGGGTTGCGATCGCGGGTGGGAGCGGCAGCGCCCGCAGCAAGTGGGGGCGGACTGGCGGGGGCGTCCTCGCTCCCGCTCGCTCCGACTAGCGGCCGAGGGACTGCGGCAGGACGCGAGCTCAGCCCGGCCGTGGCGGCTGCGCTCCGCGGCCAGGATGCTGCAGTGCGGCGCTGCGGCGCCCCCTACTGGGGCCGGGGGCCGGCTCCTCCAGCGAAGTTGCCTCCCCGCCCGCAGAACGTGCAATATCCGCCTTCTCGGTGCTGCGCCCGAGACAGGCTTCCCTTTTCCCTTGCTCAGTTCCCGGCCTCTAGGTTCTCACAGAAGGACCTCTTTCCTTGGTTAAAACCTTGCGTGTAAAAGCATCACTACGTTGTGTTTTTTATTCCTTACTTCTAATGATCCTCACAACATCCCTTTGAGGTCTGTTTAATTGTCCCCATGATACCCAAGAGAAAACTGAAAGAGAGACTAAATAACTTGTCCAAAGCTAGTAAATGGTTGGAATGAAATCCAGGTCGGACTGGAAGCAGAGAGATGCTAGGAGAGACATAAATATTAGGTTCAATTGAAATTTATGGTTAGATTTTTGAGAGAGTTCCAAAAGCTTCACATTCTCCTTACAAGATCGGCATTTAAATATTTGAATCGAAGTCGTACTCCATCATCCTCAAAACCTAACAAAGATGATTAACATTCGTGCTGTGAAGATCTGCTTTCATCTCCCATCTCGTTTGATCTGTACACCCTCCCTTGAGGTAAGCCCTTGTATTATAATTATTAGCCTTTCACAGATGAGGAGGTGAGTTTCAGAGAGGTTAAATTTCCCAAAGACTATGACACTTCTGATCAAAGGAGCAGGAAATACCTAGGCTGTCTTTCTTTTCCTTCAAAATCTTGGCCTTCTTACCAAGGTACCAGGTGGCCTTCAGAAAACCACTGCAGTCTAGAGCAGACAGGGGCCTAGGGCCGGGTGAACAACCTGCAGTGTGTCCTTGATGGAAGAGATGTAACCCGGGTCCGAGTTTCCAGGACCAGAGCTGACCAGGAGAGCCGCTGCAGGCACCAGCTGTGGGCCGGGCTAAGTGGAGTGCTAGATGTGCGGCAGAGGTAGGAACTGCCTAGCTGTGTAGTGGTCATGCTAATTCTTTGAGAAAGCTCGAATATTTTATCCTCTATGACTTTCCTGATCACTAAGTTATCTCCTCCTCCAGCACACACCTGGATTAGATGACTCAATTCTATGTTAGATAGCACCCTGATCTATCATCGTGTTTGCATTGTACTCATTTTTATTTCTCAGTCTTCTCCATTACATTTGAAATTCCTGAATGTGGGGATATATCATATGTATCTCTGTATTGCCAGCCTCTGCCACCATGCCTGACACATAGTGGGTATTAAAAAAACCAGTTGTCGAATGAATGAAGAGAAAGAACAAGTTGTGACGGGTTACATTTGATTTTTTTACATGCTGAATTTGGGATAGAATAGCCAGTGAGAAGTTGAACATATGGGTCTGAAGTTTAGGAAAGAGGCCTGGGAAAGAGATTTCAGTGTCTCAGCATACAAGAAGTCTTTGAAGCCTGGGAAGTGGAAAGAATTGCCCAGGTTGATCCTATGGAATTTTATAGAAATCCAATTACATGGAATTTTGTGGCATTAAGATGTTCAGGTCTCACATGTTACCTTCTTTCCCTAGCAAATCCCATGTTCATGGAAGGTTTGAATAAAAACATCTGTGAATTTATACATATATGTGTATATATGTGTGTGTGTGTGTGTGTGTGTGTGTGTGTATCTCCTATTTACAGAGATTTGAGTTGAAATTCGCACTTCCAAGCCAGTCCCATTTTGTCGCAGTTATTTGGGATCTAGTCTATGGAACCTGTTTCTGTCCATTTTCCTACTTAGCCCATATAGGCCAGCACTCCCCTCTCAACTAGGGAAGCATTTGCATGCACACCTGTAGTTCTTTAAAGATTTTTATTTATTTTATTTTTCCCCCCAAAGCCACAGTAGTTAGTTGTATGTCATAGCTGCACATCCTTCCAGTTGCTGCATGTGGGACGCGGCCTCAGCATGGCCGGAGAAGCGGTGCGTCGGTGTGCGCCCGGGATCCGAACCCGGACCGCCAGCAGCAGAGCGCGAGCACTCAACCACCAAGCAACGGGGCCGGCCCAACACCTATAGTTCTTGATGTGCTATATACCAAGAGAGATGAAGTAGCTATATTGGAGTCTGATATCCATTGTTCCAGATCTTCAATAAGTATCCTATATTCAATGGGAGAGTTTTCTTCGTCCTAAGAGCAGCAAAAAGGATCCAGTCTCCACTATGCCTCCTGCTTCATGGATCAGTAAGAAGGACAGAGGACACTTTGCACTTATGGCCACACAATATTTCCTGCTGGGCAGGAATTTTCCTGGGAAGAGGCCTTGTCATACTCCAGTCTCTTAGCCTAGCTTCAGGCTTAAGCTAAAACTTGTAACACAAAACTAGTAGATGAAGAGTCAGTATAACCCAAACACATTAAAAAAGGGAATTTTGTGTGTGTGTGCGTGTGTGTGTAGTTGCTAATCATGTTCATTATAAATAATTCAAGTAGCGGAAAAAAATACATAGAAGTAGAAAATCACTCCAAAATCACACTATCCAGAAATAACCATTGTTATGATAGCAGAACCGTTATTCCAGATGTTGTAGAACATAGATGAATCAGTGGATATGTTAAATGGCATATGGCTATGCTAGGTGCTATCATATTATTTTTAATAAATAAATAAATGCTATTTTTAATTTAAAAATACACTTAAGCAACAGATAAAGAAATTAAAGTGAACTTTAAAATATGGCTGAACTTTAGGGGCCAGGCCAGTGGCACGGTGGTTAAGTGCACGCTCTCTGCTTCGGTGGCCCAGGGTTCGCAGGTTCGTATCCGAGGAGCACACCAACGCACCACTTGTCATGCCATGCTGTGGTGGCATCCCATATAAAGCAGAGGAAGATGGGCACGGATGTTAGCCCAGGGCCAATCTTCCTCAGCAAAAAAGAGGAGGATTGGTATTGGATGTTAGCTCTGGGCTGATTTCCTCACAAAAAAAAAAAAAAGGATAGCTGAACTTTACATGTTTATTCACGTCATGAGATATTTTATCCAATAGATTTCTCTAAACTTAAATTCATTACATAAACTCAGATTTGAATTCACTATGTTTAACCATATATTTATTTATATTTATATGGTTATTTACATATTGATATGGTTTATATTTAACCATATATTTGTTTTCGCCAATATCATTTGACTTCTTACTATTTAAAAAGGAGGAAATTAGCTCTCTTATTCTGCCTCTCACTTCTCCTTCCTTCCTCCTATATTTTTATTTTTGTATTATTTTTCCATCATCCAGAGTTATAATATTTGCAATTGTTCTGTAATTCTAATTCTCAAGTGGTTTAAAATTAATTCTATATTTAAATGGGAAAAATTCATTTAATTGTTTATTTTACCATGGTTTTTCTATTACTGATTCTTTATTTTGATTAATCTCTGCATTTCTTCATTAAGTAATATTTTCAAGAAGGTCTTCTAGGTGCCATATTGTATAATTGAGAATACTCATCTATTCCTTTCCTTGTTTTTAATTTATTATGTCATTAACCTACCTTTGCTTACTATGATCCCTTTCTCCTTTATCTTCTGTGTAGCATACTTTTGTACTTATCATATTGATTATTTTTTAAATCAGATATCATATTTTCTCTGATACATAATAAATGGATTCTACTTGGCTCTGTTCCTACCTTATCTGAGACCTGTTTGTTTTCTCTACGGAGCAGTGGTTTGAAGGATGAGCATTTCATTTCTGTCTACCATCCTGAGATGAGAAGGTAAAGCAGAGGAGAGATCATCTGAGTTTCTGTGCAGCCTCTGTTAAAGGTCACACACTCTGCTTTTCTCCTGAGGTTTTATTAAAAATCTTGTACCAGGGTTTAGTGCAGGTAGTCAGGATCAGAAACCATTCCAAAGAAAAGATTCCCTCAGGCTTGAGATGGCTTCCCTCATTCATTCTTGGAGCCCTAAGCCATTTCCATTATAACTACTCATTCTGTTCCCTCCTCTGTCAAAAAAGGATAAGAGTAGTTGCTCAGTTCTTATTACTCCATATTTGGAGATATTCATTATTTGGTGAGAAGAATACTCAGGATTTGATGACTCACCAATACTACTTCTGAAAGGCAGAGCAGTCTATACTATGATCTTTTATTTCCTTAGAAGATTCATTTTGAAGTTTTATGGCAAGAAATCATACCCCTTTCACTGTTGTGTGGCTGCTAATGATTACTTTTTGACTTGGGGGGGTATTTTATTGTTCTTATTATTTATTTAATTAGATATTAGGCAGAGGCAAGTCTGATTTTGGCCATGGTTGGACTCTCCCTCTGACTGGGAATAACTCTAAAAGCTAACCAAAATATACCAAATATACAAAGCAGCTGTTTGGACGCACTGGAAAACAACCAAGGCAGAGCAGCAATCCCTGACAGAGGGAGTGAACTTGGGTGTAGCCCCACATTCACCCAAGTTTTCTCCTTGGGGGCATTTTAAAGCTCTGGTCCATGAAAGTGGAGCCTAAACAACAGTGAATGATTAGAGTTCAGAGCTACCAATGCAGCTGGGTTCAGAAGGTTTAAGTGTTGCAGAGGATAGCCACAGAGAAAGAACTCGATATTTGCATAGAGATGTCCCTGGGACCTTGGCAATTTGCTGGGTTGCACATTGCCTGGTGTGTCTCTGGGAAACGTAGTAAAAGAGCAGCTGCCTGGGGTCTGCAAGCTAGAGATTTCAGAGATCTGAGTCCGCGGAAAGACACTGGAATTGAGCCTAGCTGGAGTTCAGAGAGCTTTGTGAACATCCTGGACATTTAACTGAGACCTCCAAAGGACCATATTCTAGGAGTGAGGACTAGGCTTTAGGAATAAGGGCAATAGTCTAGGAGTAATAGAGAACCTGAAATACACCTCCTCCCCTGAACAGAGACTAAAATAAGGCCTTGACAGGGCCAAGCTAATCCGCCAATAAATTAACTGCCTGCCAAAACAAAACACAACACTGTTGAGAAAGACAACATAATCCAGAGCCTCTGTAACTATCATCTATAATGTCAAGCATACTGTATTAGTCTGCTTGGGCTGCCATAACAAAATACCACAGACTGGGTAACTTAAACAACAGAAATTTATTTCTCACAGTTTTAGAAGCTGGGAATTCCAAGATCAAGGTTCTGGCAAAGTAGGTTTTATTCTGAGGCCTCTTCTCTTGGCTTGTAGGTGGCTGTCATTTCACTGTGTGCTCCTATGACCTCTTCTTTGTACTTGCTAGAGATAAAGAGAGCTCTCTAGTGTCTCTTCTTACAAAGACACTAATCCTACCAGATCAGGGCCCCACCCTTATGACCTCATTTAACTTTACTTACTTCAGTAAAGGCCCTATCTCCAAATATAATCACATTGGGATTAGGGTTTCAATATATGAATTTTGGAGGGGCGTAAACATTCAGTTCATAATGTATACAATAAAAATTACTAGATAGGCAAGAAGCATGAAAAATTACCAATAATAAAGAGTTAAAAGTCAATAGAAGTAGACCAATAGATGACTTAGACATTGGAGTAAGTTGACAAGGACTTCAAAATTTCTAGGATTATGGTGCTAAAGCCAATAGAGGAAATTATGGACAAAAATAGATGAAAATATAAAGTATTTATCATATTTTTATCCATTTGTGTATTTTAACAGAGAAAAAGAGCCTACAAAAATGGTCCAAAAAAAACTTTAGAACTATACAACACAATATCTTAAATTAAGAACTCATTCGATGTGTTTAACAGCAGATGGAAAGACCAGAAGACAGGATGAGGATTCAAAGATATGCCGTTAGAAAATATCTAAAATGAATCACAGAAGGAAAAAAAATGGAAAAACCAAAACAGAATATGAGAAATGTAGCAAGCACATGGTCAAAAGTTCTAACACACATGTAATTGGAGTTCTAGAAAGAGAGGAAAGAAAAAATGAGATACAAGCAATAGCTGAAGAAATAATGGTTGAAAATCTTACAAATCTGATGAGAGATAGTAATCCTCCCATTCAAGAAGCTCCATGAATCCCAAATATAAATAAAAAGAAAACTACACCCAGGCACATCACAGTCGACTTACTGAAAACCTAAGTATGGAGAATATTAACAGCAGCCAGGAAAACAAAAAAGACAGGTTATTTTTAAGGAAAACACAACAAGAATGAGCAGAAACCTTTCAACATAAACTAACGAAGACATAAGACAGTGGAATGACATCTTTAAAGTATCAAACTAGAATTATGTATTTACTGAAATAAATCATTCTCAGACAAACAAAACTTTAGAGAGTTCATTGCCAGCAGAAAAATTTAAAAAAAAAAAAAAAAAAGGAAAATGATTCCAGATGGAAGTAAAAAATTTCAAATAGTAATCAGCAACTTCAGATAGGGTAAATATATAGGTAAAAATAAATGAATATTGACCAATAAAAACCACAAACATTGAGATGTCTTGTGGGGATAAAATAATACCTAGAAGTAAAATATATGATAATGGCAAGCAGATGGGAGAGTATAAATAAACTTAGGCTGTTATAAATTTCTTCCATAGTTTGGGATATTGCAAAATTACTAATTTAAGATAGACTAATAATTTAATAATGCATTTTGCAATTTCTAGGAAAACACTAAAAGAACCCAAAAATATAGTATAGAGAAGATAAAATGAAATAAAAATACTTCATTAATAGAAAAGGAGGCAGGAAAGGAAGAAAAAAGGAACAAATAGATGGTACAAATTGACAGCAAATGAGATTTCAATAGACTTAAATCCAACTATCTCAGTAATTACATTAAATGTAAACGTATTAAAACACAAAATTTGTCAGATTGGATTAAAAGTGATGCAACTATGTGTTTTTTCTTAAAAAAACATCTTAAATATAAAGACAGGGTAAACTGAGAGTAAGAAAATGGAAAAAGATATGCCATGCAAACACTAATAAAAGAGAATGGGCAATTTTGCAATGAGGTTTCATTTCATACCATTACATACAAGAAAGTCAACCCAAAGCCCATGTTGTTAATCATTATGCTCCACTACTTTTATAATACAGTTCAGTTCATCTGTCTTGGTAAGATTTCCAAGGTTGATTCCCTCCATTCTTCTCTCCCATTCTCAATTCTTCAGCGGTTTTTCTTCTGAGCATGATGGCAAGAATATTAGGAATGAGCATGTTTAGAGAAAAGTAAGCTGTGGCTAATATTCTGTATCTCTTTTGCATGGGATTCTCACCCTGAATCCCCCTCCCTGCTATGGTGGACAGGATTGTTGTAATTACATCCCCTTTTATTAGGAAAGGGAGAAGATAGTGAATGCCCATATCTGGCTACAAAAGCAAGTTTCTGATTGAGCAGATTTTTAAACCATAATCCCTGAACTAAATCTAGCTTTCAAGAGTCCATCTCTAGTTAAACTATTTTTCCAGATCACTGGAGATTAAATTGTCTTAGTAGAATTGGAATTCTTATTGAATTCTTATTGCTTTTGCGTTTACTGATTTCTGAGTGGGCAGTAGTGTGTGAGCGAGACATTCATAGTGAATGCAATATAACAACCTCTATAGTTATATAAGCTTGACTTGAAGTTAATAAATTCAAAAGGAATGGTAAAAGATTTTATTGGAAGTTAATACTGCTCAGATGATCTTTACCTAATAAACTAAAAGGAAATTAAAAACACATTTGCAAAGTTCTGACAACTTATGGGACCTGACATAACACATTAATAATAAAAATCAGCCTACCACAGAGTCAATGTGAAAAGCTAAATTTATGTATACAGGGAGATCCACATGGTGTTTCACTTTCTAACTTTGCCTTAATGATACATGAAAACAATTCTGAACCGGAAAATTTTTTTTAAATTCACAAACTAGGATGAAATAATCAGACATATAATCTGTGGTTAAAAAAAGGTTAAGAAACCGTATGCACCAGGGTCAATTTCCTAGCTAGTTGTTCTGTCTCCTATATAGGATTGAAAGAAGAAACCATTCTTAAATGAAATGGTAATTTTATGAATCCAGTTGATATTATGGCTGTGGACTAAAATGAGAAAATAGTGAAGTAGGAAAGTGGGCGAGAAGGGGTTGAAGGCATAAGAATGTTTCACCAGCCACTAAAAATTCTAGTTTAATAACAGCCATCAACTGATTCAGATAAGCAGCTAACTCAGGGAAAACTGTAGAAGGTGAAAAATATTAAAATTTTATTCACCATTTTTTCACAGCTTTATGACAGTTCCTGACAATGAGAGGCAACTCAATTTACTTTCATTATTGTTGAACAAAATTAATAGAATGCAAGAAGGTATATGTATAATCTGTGGAAAATTAAACATAAAACAAATACACTGTAATTTCTGGTTTAAAACACTTTTTATTTATTTATTTTTCCCCCCAAAGCCTCAGTAGATAGTTGTATGTCATAGCTGCACATCCTTCTAGCTGCTGTATGTGGGACACGGCCTCAGCATGGCCAGAGAAGCGGTGCGTCGGTGCGTGCCCAGGACCTGAACCCGCGCTGCCAGCAGCGGAGCGCGCGCACTTAACCGCTAAGCCACGGGGCCCGCCGTGATTTCTGGTTTAATATTTCACCTGGTTACCCATCCCTGGCTAAGTATCTCCAAAATTCCGACTAAAATACCTAATATAAGACATTAATAAAGATGAAAGCTCGCACCAACACCAAACCCTAAAGACAACAATTACATAAAGCCAACCACTTTCACAGTTTAGGATACATTCTCCACCTTTTCTAATATATTCAAACATGAACACAGATACCCAAAAACATGCATCTTTTAAAAATTTTACATATTGAATTATAATCTACAAATTGATCTTTGTCTCCCTGTTTTAGAGATCTTTTCATGTCACGACCTGTGTACGTGCCTCACTAATTCCAACTGTGTCATGGTATGAAGGAATTATGTACCAAATACAACTTACTTATTTAACCATCTAAAGAATACATTTTAAAATAAGAAATATTATCCATCATCTTTTAAAACTGCAATAAATCCATGTATACTGACATAAAAATATTTTTAACACAAAAATAAGGTGCAATATATAAAATATGATATCATTTATGCAAAAAAACAACCAACATAATTTCTATGTGGATACACACACAAATACATATGATTTTATAGTAGATATATGAAGTATATAAAGCAAAAGAATGAACGTAGTTATATCTGGAGAGGTATCTAGGTTTAGTGTTGGTAGATAAAGGGAATGTTAGACTTATTTGTACTGTTTTAGTTTGTTTTATTTAGTTTATCTTATAATAAAGATATATGTGTTTCATTCATCAGAAAACAAAAATTATATTGTCCTTTAAAAAATAAAGAAAATATAAAGTTAATACATGGACTCTGGAGATGGTTGGAAAAGCTTGTCAAGGAAAATTGGTCCAACTGCAGCAAAATTCTCAGTGCAAAAATGAATAAATTGTTGAATTCTACAGAGTTGTATCTCTTACATGAATGCGACCAGGATGCCTCATACACTTTTTTTTCATGGTTGTGAATAATATTTTAACCAGCTTGCTCATGAAGAGTGATGACAGAAAGGCGTGAAAGTAAATTGAAAGGTGCTGTCATTCATGTCAAACTCTGGCACTGGGAACAGGAGCCATGCTGCTGTCAGTCCTGCTGGTCCCTGACATATTAGTGCTACCACAGGGCTCAGTGCACAAAGGGATCGCTTTTATAAAAGCCCGATGCCAGTGCAGTCACCTTGAGATTGCCTTGCTGAAGGTACTCTTTTCTACATTTCACACATGCTTTACTTTTATCCCTTTTTTTCCTTTAGGTAATAGTATATGAGGAGATATTATTGCTGGATACTGAAAAGCAGACAGAAAATTTGTAATTTACTCTTTTTTTGGTGAGGAAGATTGGCCCTGAGCTAACATCTGTGCCAATCTTCCTCTATTTTGTATGTGGGCCGTTGCCACAGCATGGCTGGTGAGTGGTGTAGATCCACGCCTGGGACCCAAACCAGCGAACCCGGGCCACCAAAGCAGAGCTTACCAAACTTAACCACTAGGCCATGGGGCCCCTACAATTTGCTATTTAATATACACAGAGCTCAGAATTTCAGAAGCAGTCAAAACAAATAAATAAAAAGCTATTATAAGGCGTTTACCAAAAACATTAGAAGAAAGTGATTTCCTTTGCATTTTAGTAGTTTAAAAATCTATAATTGGGGGGCCAGCCCAGTGGCGCAAGCGGTTAAGTGCATGTACTCCGCTGCGGCAGCCCAAGGTTTGCTGGTTCTGATCCCCGGCGTGCACCAACGCACTGCTTGGCAAGCCATGCTGTGGCGGTGTCCCATATAAAGTGGACGAAGATGGACACAGATGTTAGCCCAGGGCCAGTCTTCCTCAACAAAAAAAGAGGAGGATTGGCAGATGTTAGCACAGTGCTGATCTCCTCACACACACACACACACACACACACAAATCTATAATTGAAGTAAACTTGTAACTAACGCAAGAACTGAGAATTCTTTCTTTTGGATACAAAGAAGTGATTGTCACAGCTGAGAATGGGAAAGAATAACCTGAAACTGGCAGAAGAACATCCATAGAATCTGGATTATGTAATAAAATAAACCTGGAACCAAGGAGCAGTGAGCTGATTCTCTTAGCCAATCTGCCACTAAGGCTTTTACTAGTTCCCCACCGGGGATGAATTGGAAAGTAATGTCAAAAGACTATTGTGCAATATGTGCAAATGTATGTAATTATTCCTGAATAAAATTCACAGCACAAAGTAGTCATTCTCAGATTACATATATTTTTTTCATCATAAAGCCTCAAGTTAAAAAACCTCCTCAGAAGATTTGGGCTAGGTGGATCCTAGTTAAGATCCTGCAAATCAAGTAAGCTGATCTCTTGTCAAAACTAGTTTAAAAATTTTTAATATTTAAAAAATATTTGTGTTGTTGTGTATGGTATAGTCTGATGAATGCACAGCAAGAGAGGACAAATTAGAAATTTAAAGGGTTTCGTGTGTGCTGATCCTGGCTGGTAGAAGAGAAGCGGGATGGGTACCTGAAGAGAAGCTCTTATATTATTGCGTGAATCTACTCATACAGCATTCTACAAAGAGCTATGGAAATATTTACCTATTATTAACTGATTTGCCACCCCAACCAGATAACTTTGGCAAGGGTCAGGGTTGCATAGCCCTGGCAGGACAAACCAAGGTGAAAACATGCAGATGGTAAAGCCTAGGCAGTTGTCCAGTGAAAAGAGGGGCATAGAGGCAATTACATTAAAGTGAAAATACAAAAGCAAGAATCTGGGACCAGGAGACAAGCAGAAGAAAAAGCTGGTAGGAGGGGCCGGCCCAGTGGCATAGCAGTTAAGTTTGTGCACTCCGTTTTGGCAGCCCGGGGTTCGAAGGTTTGGATCCTGGGGGTGGACCTAGACACTGCTCATCAAGCCGTGCTGTGTCAGGTATCTCATATACAAAATAGAGGAAGATGGGCACGGATGTTAGCTCAGAGCCAATCTGCCTCAGCAAAAAGAGGAAGATTGGCAATGGATGTTAGCTCAGGGCTGATCTTCCTCACCAAAAAAATAGAAAGAAAAAGCTAGTAGGAGCTAAATAAATAAATACATCTGTTTGACAATTGCTTATTTAGGAATTCCCTCTTTTCCATATGCTCTCAGATGCCCAAGCCCACCACGCTGTCAGATACAATGACACCTTGAGTCTGTGTTCTCCAGGTGGAATACCTACATTCCTCATCTCCATTTGTCCTCCTTCCCCGACTTTATACCTCTATCAAATGTACCTGTCTGGTGTCTCCTTCTCTTAGATCCTGGCCGGGTAACAGAAGCACTTTGAAAAATTAACTCCTGCCAAGTGTTCTTTGGGGAAGATCATGGAGAATATCAGGAACAGCTTAGGTTAGAATCTGGGCTTTGCCACTTAATAGCTGTGTGTCTGGATTGTTATGCCTGTAAAATGAGAATAAAATTTGTTTTATATGGTTCTTGTGAGGATTGCATTAGATAAGTTGTGAAATGGTGTTCTGGATGGTGATCAGAATTCAATTATTTTTTGGAGGGGTAGAAGCTGGAGCTAACATCTCAAGTTGCTCATCATTTTCTATTTCTAGAGGTGGAGACATCAGTAAGGCAGATTCCTTTGGTTCTAGGATGAATTCGTTGAGAGGCCTTTTGAGTTATGTAGACAGAAACCAAAGCATTGTTTTAGGAAAACTATGTAAGGGGAGGAGTTCATTTATGTGTGTGTTTGTTTGTTGTGAGTTTGTTTGTTTTTGCTTGTCAAGAGCCTGAGATTTGGGAACATAAAGGACCATCCCTCCTACACATCTCTTTGTATCCATGAATTTTAAATAGATGTAAATGGGGCCTTCAGGGAAGAATGGCATTATGAACTAGACTCATTCTTTTTGAAGTTCAAAGTTATTAAGCCTGGCCGATGGATTGGGATGACCTCACAGCGGCAACCAGCTGCAAAGGCAAGTAAAGATTATCAGCCTCTTGAGAGGAAGCACCATAAGGAATGAGACAGTCTGGACTAACTGCACAAACTAAAAATCAGTGCCTCTGTTGTGAGATGGGGGAGCTGCTTCAGGGCACAGTGTGTGCTAAATTCCAAAAGATTGGGAACTGGGCAAGAATTGATATATCAAATGGTGAGATGAGGGTTCCCAACCTTGAGAAGCTGGCAGTAGGCAGGCAAAGCAATCAAATTAGGCAGGAATTAATAGAGGTGGCTTTACATTATCCAATATTCCATGGGCAGATTTTGACTGTAAACTGGAAGCTGTTTCTTGTCATCTAGCTCTTTATGAACCCTAGGGAAGTTGAGCATTATAGGGGAGGATAACTTTTCCCTTCTTCCATTCTAGGTTCTTTGGCTGGTCTAATAATTAAATTGATGTAAGACAAATTAACAGAGGAAAAAAACAAACTTAATTTTGTAGATATGGGAGTCCCACAAAGACATTAGAGGCTCCCCAACAGTCAGGAAATTGAGGCTTATATGCCATCCTGAGGTAAGCAGAAGGGGGTAGGGGTCTGGGACTTCAAAGGGGAAGAAGACAATTCCCAGGAAAATGGGAGGAGCAAATGTTTGGTAACCAAGTGTTTGTCCTGGCATAAAAGTAAATCTTTCTGATGTAAAAAGTTCTTTTTTGTATTAGCTCTCTTTCTGGGACAAGCCCCATATCTAAATTCTTTTAGGCAGTTAAGGGAGAGGTAAAAAACTCTTCTAGAGTCTGTTGGGCCTTGATTGTCTTCAGTTCAAAATACTCTGGGGTGGCCTGCCCTGAACCCCATCAGATTCTTCTAGGAAACCAGATTCTTCTAGGAAAAGGAATAGAGCAAGAGTCTCAGATCAGTTTGGTGATTTATATATGACTTTGAACATTCATGCCAGGTATTTAGTGCATGTAATAGAAGCTGAATACCACTTGTATGTTCATAAAGGTAAAAAAAGAGGTGGGGCAACGAGGTTGGGGTGTTATCAAAAGAGCTCTAGTTACCTGCTTAGAAAGAGGCCTGACAGGATAGCATTACCTTTTGACTTTATAGTAAACCATGGTCTGACTTGCAGGCTTCAGTTCTTAGAATTGATTGAGCTCAGTTGACTCACATTACTCAGACTTAATAAGAGATTAAAGTACATACATCAGGCAACTATTAAATTTCAATGATGAACATCTATTTCTTGTGACTAGAAAGTCTATGTTCCCCATTCAGGTCACCCTCTTTCTTGTATACCTGGAGAGCAAAATAATATTCACTAGGACTCTAAATAAAATGAAATTGGCACAAAAGAACATTTCGTCTGGAATAGATCATGGCAAATTGTACCTTATTCTTTTTAATTTTTAGTTATGTTTTTACATTATTTTGTTATTAAATTGAGAAATACATACCAGTTGTGCATATGCAATGGGAGGGATTTCTCTGTATATCTAAAATCCACCATATGCCCAGAAAAGAACACCTAGCTTCTCTTTTCCTCTTCTTTACTCTCTTTTGTTCTCTTTTCCTGGAGATGATACGATGAATTTGATTAGGCAGTTTTATACTAAATTACAATAAATTCCACACCCAGTTTGGGGTTAAAATACTTTTCAAAATCCTTCCATCATCCAATTATAGAAAATGTATTGATTTCTTCTTATATCCGTTATTTTACGAGTACAGATTTCACTAATTTAACTTTGTAGAGGAGGAAGACAATTCCTCTTTCCTCTAGGTCCTTCTGGCTGGTCTAAGAATTAAACTGACATGAGACAGAAGAGAAAATAAAACAAAGTTTAATAATCTGTATACATGGGAGAAACCCAGGAAAGCTGAGTGACTCGCCAGAATAGGGGAAGCTGCCACCTTAAATACCATCTTCAGCTAAGGACAAAGGAGGATGTTTGGGGCTTCAAAGGAAAGGAGGGCAATTCACATGGAAATCAAAAAGCAAATGTTTGGTAGACAGACTTTGGTAAGAATAGGCTTAGCAAGGACCCACATGGTCTACCATACTTAGAGTTATCTATGGTGACGGCCTGTCCTGGGGACAGGCCTTCTGTCTTAAATTATTTTAGGCAGTTACGGGGAAGCTCAAAGTTTCTTTCAGAGTCTCTTGTCCTTAACCAAAGGGACACATTTTGGAGTGGCCAATTCTGATCCCCTACAACTCCCAGAAGGCAAAATTATTTCCCTTATTCCCAAGTTTTCCGTGGGACACCTCAGTACTTCTTGCATGCATAGGAGCCTATGTCACTGCATGACATAAAGGCTGGAATGCCAATTTCTATGGTGTATTTCACTAAGCATACCTTTATTGTGGGGAGGGACTATTACCATAGGATTACTGACTTATTTAAGAAAATCTCTGCACATATTAAATAATCATTAAAGCTATAGACAGTGTGAGAATTGTGTGTCCCACAGATTAGCTTAGAGTTTAGAGTGCCCATCCTTCTCCCCTGTGTTGGAGTCAGGGATCCCGATGCCCCTGGCCTTCGTCCTAAGCCTTTGCCTACCTTACTGCCTCCAGCTGTCACATAACTATGTTCCTGGATCTCCAGCTTTCAAGAAACACTTTTGAGAATTTGGCTTTCATCATTCTCTGTTACCTAGAAGCATTACAGAAGGAATGACCTTTAGTCTTAGGAGACCAGGGTGTTCCTTTTCCACAAAGCTGTCACTGTTATGGAGAGGGAGGCTTTCCACTGATGTGAAATTCTCTAGCAATGTTGCTGGGATAAGAAGGGCCTGAGATTTGGGTGGTTCCTGGAAGACATTGCCCATTACTGATCTAAACCTTCACTTGATGGTGAGGTGACCTTCACTTTAGAGCTACATATTAAGTTCTGGAAGTATTCTCAGGCCCACCCTATATGAATAAAAACCATCACTTGCTGCTTTACAAGATTCTGCTTTTAATATGTTGTGACATCATACATATGTTACTTTAGCTCAGGGAATATTTGTTTGTGGGATTAATAGCAAGGATTTTTTAACGGCAAGGACAGAATACAATTCTGTATTTAATTCTGAGTTTTCATCTCTGCTTTAGATAAACTCCATAGTTTTTAACAGTTGTTTGTTTCTACATTTTGGTATAAAACAGCAGGCTTAAAATCTGAAACACAGATAGCAATCAGATTAAAAAAATTGCCTGTTTGGGGGCCAGCCCCAGTGGCCTGGTGGTGAAGTTAGGTACGCTCCATTTCAGTGGCTTGCATTTGGTTCCCGAGTGCAGACCTGTACCACTCATCTATCAGTGGCCATGCTGCGGCAGTGGCTCACATACAAAATAGAGAAAGATTGGCAACAGATGTTAGCTCAGGGCAAATCGTCCTCAGCAAAAAATAATAATAATAATAATAATTGCCTGTTTCTTTTAACTATGGACACTCTGGCACCACAGACAAGA
The DNA here is from genome assembly GCF_020826845.1 of Diceros bicornis minor. Classification (NCBI taxonomy): domain Eukaryota; kingdom Metazoa; phylum Chordata; class Mammalia; order Perissodactyla; family Rhinocerotidae; genus Diceros; species Diceros bicornis. Next base: position 46,009,174 of record NC_080756.1, on the reverse strand, counting down.
AAAATCTTAGAATAGATGTACTTATACACAGTAAATTAGAAGCACTTGAATTAATATATGCAACCTACCTGGAAGGCAGATACACATTATTCTCATTTTAAAGGTAAAAATGGAAATAAGTGATTTGCCTCTTGTGCCCAGAAAGTCAGGGACAGCAAGCCAGGAGATGAGCTCCTATAAAGTTGTCACTGAGACACATTACTTACATTATAATGCAATGAACTTCCAGGTGATTAATATCCTCAGACTGTAACAACTAGATTATCAACCTCATCTTGCCGATATGAGTAAAAACAATAATCTCTAACGTTTGATAGCACTTTTATGACGTTCTAATTTCTTTCACTCTACCATTGGCTTCCTTTTTGAGATAAGGAAGGTGAGTTCCAAAGAATATCTTGTCTAAATTTACAAAGTTAGTAATTATTAGATACTGCTCAGTTGTACTTTTTTTTTTTTTTCGTGTGTGTGTGTGGACATATGTTTTTCAGTTGTACTTTCTTAAATGTAGAATATGGATTTTGCTTTGTAAATTATATATTTGACCATTTAATCTTTTACTTCTAGGTTATCTATATCATTTATTTATTTAACAATCATTATTGAGGCCCTAATATACCTAAGTATTCTGAGGGTGCGTCAGGGAATAATTCATACATGGTTCATTTCCTATAGAATTTACAGTATGTTGGGGAAAGACAGTTAGTCAACAAGTTTTGATCCCTATGAAACAATTTCAACGACTTTTCTTCACACCTGCACTGGATTATTCACAGATATAGTGTGTAACTTTCCACTTGCCTTTTGTGTTCCACAACATGGACCCAGACACATTGAACATTAGTTGGATGGTAACTTCTCTGGAAGAACCAAGACTCATCAACTACGCATAAAGACGGCTGGTGATGTTCAAGGAACAGGGATTGAAATCAAGTATTCCAGAGGTTCAGTGAAATGGGTAGGCTCTGAGGCTGAATTCCAGTGCAGAGGCCTAGAGAGATGAACATGAGGAAGAATACAAAGGTGAAATCTCCCAAGGCAGGAAAGGGAGGAGGAATATGTTGTTGGAACCAAATTCAGCATATGCAGGGGCAGAGTCCATAAGCTGTATTCAGCAGAAGAGGGTAATTCATAACTATTGTTATAATCTTGTCCAGGGCACGATCATCTTTCATGCAGACCGCACTGAAATAGTGACTTACTGGTCATATTAGCCAGGTAGATAGTATTCCCATCATATAGATGAGAAAACTGAGGTTTAGAGAAATTGAGTAACTTCCTCAGTGCCACACGACTAGAAGTGGAACAGCCTGGACCATGCCAGATATTTTCGTAGATGCTTAATGCATATGTTTTAATTTAGATTTAAGGCAAAAATTCTTTCAGAGAAATGAGTTAGATGAAATAAAGTTGAGCTGGCAGCCTCCAAATACCAGAATTAAAAGATAGCAGAAGCCATTAAAAGGAATAACCTCTTTATATACTGATAAGGAATGAATTCCAACATATGTTGTTACATGGAAAGGAAAGAGCAAACCAATATGATACAATTTGTATATTTTAAATTTGTCTTTACAATACATGCACGTGTACTCGTGTATACAAAGACTATCTCTGAAAGGAGGGTACAAGCTGCTGGTACAGTGTTTTCTTCTGGAGAAGGGAACTGGAGGCTTGGAGAGGTACTTACTTTTCATTACATACCCATTTATACCTTTTGAGTATTTATTATGCCCATGTAATTACCTATGAAAATTTAAAAATTTAACTGTATCTACAAAAAGTGAACAGAAGATACCATAACCCTTTGAGAATTGCTGCTCTTTCTCGAGGTTGGAGAGAACTCCTTTGTACTGACCATCCATCCACACTCTTGGCTGCCATGGGAGCCTGCAATATACCATTCACAACTCCCTTTGACTTGAAACTGTAGTGTCTCCTGGCAACCTTGGGGGACATTGACCCTGGTTGCATTGCCAATAAACAACTCTTTGATGTGGTTTTCCTTCCTCATTTCCTGGCAATTGCTCAGGTTGACTCAGCACCAACCAAACTCTCCTCAAATTTACCACTTGTGCCTGGATCTACTCTGCTGAGACTGAAAGTCTAGCCAGCCTTTCTGGATGACTGGCCCCAGTGCAGCACACATGTAGAAAATCTGCAGAAATAAACTGAGAAGTACAGTTGGCAAATGAGTGATTTGAGAACAAAGGATAATGAAGTTTTAAATGTGAATTTCTATGATTAAGGATTTTAAAGAAAATAGGAATCACTTTTTTTCTGTGCATGTTTCTCGGAGCAAATCATTAGTGATTTTTATGCCAGCTATCTAGTTAGATCAAGCTTCACTATGGCCGAAACTGATTTTTACAAACGTGAAAGCAGGTGCAAATGACTTAAAAATAGCCTTAAATGGAAATAATTACTACTTTACATGGTGAAGAAAGCATATCTTTGTGCCAAAAAGCCCCTTTTCTACTTGGCAAAATCCTAATTACTACTGCTCACGAAGAGAGAGTTGATGCGTTAGTTGAAATTTCTAGATTCCAATATTTCAAGTGGTTTACTAGAGTTTAAAAAATGCTAAGAAGTATCTTGCAGTCCAAGATGGCTTCACAGACAGTAACTGTTGTTCCAGTGATGCATGAAATATTGTTCAAGCCCTTTTGTCTTTCTTTTGAGACATTTTTTAGGGAGAGAATGCAACTAAACAAATGTAGAAATTAATCCTTAATCCTAACAGCTAAATCTTCCTTTAAAATGACATATACAATAGTTGTCTCCACTAGAAGTTCAAATAATTTGAACTACAAAGTCAAAACAAAGTTTATAAATAAAAGCTTTTTATGGCATAGTCTCTTTTAGGATAAGTTATACCACATTCTTTAACTAGAACATGATATCCTGCTTGGAGTGCAGATGGAGAAATGTTAATTTGACTTTCCATACATTCTCAAATTTTTCATCTTGTTTGGGGTATGGTACATATTACATATGTTCTTTAATTCATTTCTGTATTCACTCATGCCAGACAAGCATTTTTAAGATTATTCATTTTAATTGTATTTGGAGAGTAAAAAATGTCTGTATACAACATACTTATTCTACTTCAGCCTAGAAATGGATGTCTCAGCTCAAATGTCAACTTTTTAAACCAAATAAAAGAGCGAGTAATTATGTTCTAGTATTTAGATCTAAGAGTGAAAATGAACCCTGGCTGCTTTCCTAATAGTTTTTTGTTTGTTTGGTTTTTTGTTTTTGTTTTTATTTTTTATTTTTTCTTTAAATTCTCCTCCTTGCCCCACAAAACTTTAGAAGTGAAATGCGCTCCCTGGTGCTTTCCATTGGTTAGACTTTGTCACTGACCAAACAAACTAAAAGCAATTTACTTCTATTTAAAAGGTCATTTCGTGATATTTTGGTTCACCAATGCTTTTAATCTTGTTATAAATTACAGTACTTCTCAACATTGACTAATGGACTTACGTCTGTCAAGGAACAACAGCAACAAAAGCAAATTTCATTTCTGGCAGAGAAGGATCTACATGGTAACACTTTGCCTTTTACTCTTCAAAATGCTGGATACGTCACCTGTTTTTCCCCTCATCTCTGTGGTTATTCCCTCCTAAACTCCTTGCAAGTTCCTCCCCTACCTTATCTCTGAATATTGGAGCTCCTTCTATTGGGCCACTCTATTTTCCCTCTCTCTTTATAAATTTTCTCAGGTAGTCCTATAGTTTAAATGCTATCTCCGTGCAGATGATGCCTACAATTACCCGTGCAGGGGCCCCAAGGACTGAGAGCAACACAATATTATGCAAAGATGTCCACATCCTAGAGAAGATGCTAAACCACATGGGGAGGTCACGCTGAGGGATTGTGAAATAGCACCACCAGCATTAGTTGGTCATCTGCCTTCAGAATCTATAAAGGAAGGAAGTGGATCCACTGGAAGGTTGCAGCAGTAAATAGCAGGAGTTTCCTCAGAGGAAATTGTCAGTGCGTATATACATTTCCCCCTGAGTTCTCCACTCAGTCATGAGGGTGGGGGGTACTCCCCTCTCGTTTAATCCATCTGAGTCAGGACTTGTGAGAACCGTTTAGAGTTCAGCGAACAAGTTTTGAAACACAGAAGGACTAGTATCAGACACCCTTGAAGGACAAGAGCTCTAGAGACAGAGAAAAAGAGGCTGTGGTGGGGAGAGTTGCAAGTTCTTAGACTCAGGATAAAGATGAATGTTTTCCAGGTGTCAAACGTGGACTTTACGCGCTGTCTTGAAACAGGTCCTAAATCCTGCAGGGATCCAGAACAACGATAAGCTGCTGGAGAGTTGAAGGTATGCCCCACTCTTTGGCTCAGAGTTCAAATATGGGACACCTAAATGAGGGCATAGATTTCAAATTGGATGAGTATCTGGAACTTCAATAGCTTGGAAAATATACTGGATTTTTATGTTGCCTGATACTGATCTGAAACGAACATGAGATTTCCCCATTCAGGAGGAGGGAAAGAAAAATTCAACAGAAAGGAGTTAAAAAGACAAGTTGGGGGAAACGTAAAGCTGCTTTCTACCTTCAACCTACTGGATGCAGGCGCTTCCAGATAGTGGTTGCAGTTTTATGTTATACTCGCAGGTAAAGCTGTGAGCTCTAGAATTAAATATCTAGCTGAACACTTGACGTCTACGTTTAGATGCTTTGTAGGTATCTCTTACTTAGCAGTTCCAAACCTTGATTGCAGCTCCTCTCAACGCTGATCTGATTCTTCCTCAGTCTTTCCCACCACCTGACAAGGCTTTATCATCCACCCACTCTCCCAAGCCAGAAGACAAAGAGGGAGCCCTCTCTTCCTTCCACCATGCCCATCTAGTATTTAGCAAGTCCTGTTGATTCTGTCTGCAAAATACATAACAAACTCATTCTCATCAACCCACAACCATTGTTATAATCTTGTCCAGGACACAATCATCTTTCACTCAGACCATGCTGAAATAGTGCCCTAACTGGTCTCTCCACATCTATGGTTGCCCTTTCTCAATCTTTCAGCATAGCAGCCATAGTGATTAATTACGTAACCGTTTTACTAATGTGTCTGAACTTGTATGTTGTAAAATAAAGCAGGTTTTTCTTTTTCCAATAGTTGCTGAGCCGCTGTTTCCTGCTAGGTAGGCTCTTCCTGGGCAATATCTCATTATCTAATACTCTACGTTTTCAGTCACTTTTTTTTTTTACATATATATATTTTTTAATTGAGATATAATTGACATACAACCTTATATTAGTTTTGGGTGCACAATATAATGATTTATTTTTGTATATATTGTGAAATGATCATCACAATAAGTCTGGTTAACGTCCATCCCCATACATATTTAGAGAATTTTTTTTCCTTGTGATGAGAATTTTTAAGGTCTACTCTCTTAGCAACTTTCAAATATACAATATAGTATTATTAACTATAGTCACCATGCTGTATGTTACATCCTCAGGACTTATTTATTTTATAAATAAATATATGTATTTATTTAAATATATATAACTGGAAGTTTGTAGCTTTTGACCCCCTTCACCCATTTGGTGGATCCCCCACCCTCCACCTCTAGCAACCACCAATCTGTTCTCTGTATATGTGATTTTGGATTTTTCTTTTTAGATTCTACATATAAGTGAGATCATATGGGATTTGTCTTTGTCTGATTTGTTTCACTTAGCATAATGCCATCAAGGTCCATCCATGTTGTCACAAATTGCAAGATTTCATTTTTTATGGCTGAATAGTATTCCATTGTGTATATATGTGCCACATTTTCTTTCTCCCTTCATCTGTCAGTGGACACTTAGGTTGTGTCCACGTCTTGGCTGTTGTAAATATAGGTGCAATGAACATGAGGGTGCATGTATCTTTTTGAGTTAGTATTTTCGTTTTCTTTGTACTAATAACCAGAAGTGAAATTGCTGGATCATATGGTAGTTCTATTTCTAATTCTTTCAAGGAACCTCCATACTGTTTCCTGTAGTGGCTGCACCAATTTACATTCCCACCAACAGTGCACAAGGGTTCCCTTTTCTCCACATCCTTGCCAGAATGTGTTATCTCTTGTCTTTTTGATAATAGGCATTCTAACAGTTGTGAGGTGATATCTTATTGTGGTTTTGATGTGTATTTCCCTGATGATTAGGGATGTTGAGCATCTTTTCACGTACATGTTGGCCGTCTGTATATCTTCTTTGAAAAAATGTCTGTTTAGATCCTCTGCCCGTTTTCTAACTGGATTGTTTAGGTTTTTTGTTATTGAATTGTATGAGTTCTTTATATTTTTTGGATATTAACCCCTTAGCAAATATATGATTTGAAAATATTTTCTCCCATTCTGTTGCCTTTTCATTTTGTTGATGGTTTCCTTGGCTGTACAGAAGCTTTTTAGTTTGATGTAGTCACATTTGTTTCTTTTTGCTTTTGTTTGCCTTTGCTTTTGGTGTCAAATCCAAAAGATCATTGCCAAGACTGATGTCAAGGAGCCTACTGCCTATGTTTTCTTCTAGGAGTTTTAGAGTTTCAGGTCTTACATTCAAGTCTTTAATCCATTTTGAGTTAATTTATGTGTATGGTGTAAGATAGTAGTCCAGTTTCATTCTTTTCCATGTGGCTGTCCAGTTTACCCAACACCATTTATTGTTCTTTTCTCATTGAATATTCTTGGCTCTTTTGTCATAAATTAATTGACCATCTGTGCATGGGTTTATTTCTGGGCTCTTTATTCTGTTCCATTGATCTATATGTCTGTTTTTGTGCCAATACCATACTATTTTGTTTAGTATATCTTTGTAGTATAGTTTGAAATCAGAGAGTGTGGTGCCTCCAACTTTGTTCTTTCTCAAGATTGCTTTCGTTGTTTGGGATCTCTTGTAGTTCCATACAAATTTTAGGATTGTTTGTTCTATTTCTGTGAAAAATGCCATTGGAATTTTGATAGGAATTGCATTGAATCTGTAGATCACGTTAGGCAGTATGGACATTTTAACTATGTCGATTCTTCCAATCCAAGAGCATAGAATGTCTTTCCATTTATTTGTGTCTTCTTCAATTTCTTTCATCACTGTCTTATAGTTTTCAATACAGATCTTTTACCTTTCAGCAGAGGTCTATTACCTCCTTGGTTAAATTTATTCCTAGGCATTTTATTATTTTTGATGCAACTATAAATGGGATTGTTTTCTTAATTTCTCTTGCTGAGAATTTGTTACTAGTGTACAAAAACACAACAGATTTCTGTATATTGATTTTGCATCCTGCAACTTTACTGAATTCGTTTATTAGTTCTAAGAGTTTTTTTGGTGGAGTCTTCTATATAATATCATGTCATCTGCAAATAGTGACAGTTTTACTTCTTCCTTTTCAATTATTTCTTTTTCTTGCCTAATTGCTCTGGCTAGGACTTCCAATACTGTGTTGAATAAAAGTGGCAAGAGTGGACATCCTTGTCTTGGTTCTGATTTTAGAGGAAAAGCTTTCAGTTTTTCACCACTGAGTATGATGTTAGCTGTGGGTTTGTCATATACAGCCTTTATTATGTTGAAATATGTTCATCTATACCCACTTTTTATCATAAATGAATGTTGAATTTTGTCAAATGTTTTTTATGCATCTATTGAGATAATCACATTATTTTTATTCTTCATTTTGTTAATGTGGTGAATCACGTTGATTGATTTGTGGATGTTGAACTATCCTTGCATCCCTGGAATAAATCCCACTTGATCATAGTGTATGATCCTTTCAATGTATTGTGGAACAGAGTTTGCTAATATTTTGTTGCGGATTCTTGCATTCATGTTCATCAGGGATATTGGCCTGTAATTTTCTTTTCTTGTGATATCCTTGTCTGGTTTTGGTATCAGGATAATGCTGGCCTTATAGAATGAGTTTGGAAGCATTCCTTCCTCTTCTGTTTTTTGGAGGAGTTTGATAAGGATTGGTATTAAATCTTCTTTGGCTATTTGGTAGAATTCTCCAGATAAGCCATCTAGTCCTGGGCTTTTGTTTGGGTGGTTTTGATGACTGATTCAATCTCCTTACTGGCAATATGTCTATTCATATTTTCTATTTCTTCATGATTCAGTCTTGGTGGGTTGTATGTTTCTAGGAATTTACCTATTTCTTCTAAGTTGTCCAATTTGTTGGCATATAATTGTTCATAGTAGTCTTTTATGATCCTTTTTATTTCTGTGGTATCAGTTATAAGACCTCCTCTTTTATTTCTGATTTTATTTATTTTGATCAGTCTCTTTTGGTCTCATTTGGCTTCTAAGACTCAGACTTGTTACTTGAACACTTTAACCCCAAACCCTGTTCAGTTGTTCTCCCCACCCCATCAGCCGTCATGGCACTTGCAGTTTACGAAGCTCTGAGTGGAGGGGCTCTAGCTTTTCTTGACTCTTTCCCTCTCTGGATCTAGGGTAAGGAGAAGAGACTAGGGTGGCAGAGTGCTCTCCTTTGTGACTACCTTTGAAGACCATAGCCATATCCTTGTTTGCTTGGTAACTGCTGTTCTAGCTCATTGTCTGTGACCCGCCATGGACAGTGGTAGCACTCTCCTGGACATTGGCAGTTCCTTGTAACATTCAACCAAGTCTTCTGGTTGTCACTGTGCCACAGCAGTCCCACATTGTATTCTTATGCTGCACGTGCCTCTTGTTCCACACCAACACCAAACCCCTGGCAAGCCTACAATCCCACCTTTTCTCCAAAACTTCTAGCACCTCTACAGGGAGATATGAGATCCAAATTTCTCACATCTCAGAAACAGGGAACATATAAGGGAGCAGAGGCTCTCAACATACACTTTCCTCTGATTCATTATACCCTTATTTAGTGGCACAGGGCTAGTCAAACACTGGCCAATCTCCTATCTAACCAAGTCCTAATTGCCTGCCTCTCTTTATTATACCTGCTTCCCCTCCCCTAATAAACTCTGAGGCTTGTTTATGAAAGATCAGAAAAAAAAGTGAAGGTTATGTAGTAACCACCTTGTTGGATTCTAAGAATCTCTGAAATCAGTTCTAACTCTGTTCTTTCTAGGATTCATGTAAACTAATACATTTCCAACTGAAGCCAGTTTAGTTAGGTTTCTATCACTTACAAACCAGAAACTAGTGAGTACTACTACATATAAAGCACAAGAATTTATATAAATGCAAACAGAGCCAAGGACCAAGTACGAGAGCTAACTCGGCAGGTGTACTTCCTGTTCTAATGTGAGTCTTTCTGGTGCTGTGGGTTATTGTTTGTTTGCTTGCCTTGTTCTGTTTGTTTTAGTTTATGTTTGAATAGTGCAGTGTTACTAAAAGCATGGTTCATGACCAAATAAGTACAGAAATTGAGAGTAAGTGTTTAGAATTGAGAGCAATTTGACATTGCCATGACATCTAAGCATGTGATCAGTGAACTCATCTTGCTGTAAAGGTATAAGCCAGTTTGGATGTTTTCTTTATATTTTCTTTTCATAGTGATTCATTCTTATTGTTTATTCCAAAGTAACAGTCTGTGGTGGAGAGAGAAAGGAAGGAAGGAAGGAAGGAAGGAAGGAAGGAGGGAGGAAAGGGAAGGAGGGAGGGAGGGAGAAAGAGAGAGAGAAAGCAAGCAAGGAAGCTGGCTCCTTCCTACAAATAGTTTAAAAATTACTGCACTAGTATATATGATATATTCCCTGTAAACTGCCTGAAATTCCTTATATAAAGTGGTAGTAGATAAAATAAGCACAAAAACACTCAACTCCACAACTTTGATTCTCTTAGCGGATAATTTACCCTCCCACCCACTGATGTTCTCTTTTCCAACCCATCCAACTATATGCACCTACTCTTTTCCCCACCTACCTGGCCAATTTCCTCAGCACCATACTGCCAACCACCACAGTTGTCTTCATTTGTGTTGCTCGAAATACGTTTAAAATGAACATATATTATGATTGCTAAATGAAAATGCTCTTGTGTCCCAGAATGGATCATGATCCTTGATAAATTTTTCATGCCCTGTTGACTTGTGCCTAAATTTCTTTACAGTTTATCATAAAAGTGCATTCTCATCTTTTCATATTAAACATTTCACGGGTTATGTAAGACCTCTTTCTTTAAAATATTGTTCAGGAAGATTAGTAAACCAGTTTGCATTAGGAAAAGCAAGTGCTAAGAAAAACAAGGAATAAAATGTTTATATAATGGTGTTGTTACACAATTTTATGAGTGCAATCTGTTGGAAACTCTCCTTCTAACTAAAAATAAAGATAAATTAAAATCGGTCAGGTTTATCTCTGATTGTAGTGGCCCAATACAAACCAACAAGAAAATGCTTTGTTAAGGATCAACCGAAGGATTGCCTTTTCTCAGTCGCATTTGGCTTTTTGTCAATGTTAGTCTGGGGTTAGTTTTCTTTTCCACATGGAGAAAATATGCCAGTTTATCTGTCTACAAGATAATAAAACAAAATCCAGAAATATTTGGGTCCTTATACTTGGGTTTCTCATCTACTTGGTTAAAGATTTGGTTAAAACAAAAGCGTAGAAAATAGAGAATGTATTTGCAATCCTACAAGAAAAAGTTTTTATTTTAATAGTTTAATGTTCAGAAATATATTACAGTAAAACTATGAATACTTAATACAGTTGAAAGATTCTAGAAATCAAGGAGAATAAAGCAGATCACAGTGCAACAGGGAGGATAAGAGCAAAGAGAGATTGTGTGTGTCTGTGTGTGTGTCTGTGTGTGTGTGTCTGTGTGTGTGTGTGTGTAGGAGGAGAAGAGGGAGAAGGAGGAAGAGAAGTTGGAGCAGGAAGAGAAAGGTGACAGAGAGAGACAACTCACAGCAATTTTTTTCCAAAAGATTTAGAGAGGTTAACACATTGTTTATCTCCTAGTCCTCTAATTTTATAACATTTTCCATTTTCTCCACTTCTCTCTCGCTCCTTACCATTTATCATCTGAAAAGACATTGCCAAAGGAAGAAATACAAGCTGGCTTTCCCATCTCCCCGCCGTAGCAGCAGCATTCTAGGATTCCAGCGGCAAGTAACCAGACACATCAACTCTCTGCGACCTTCTCGTTCCTTCTCCTATCTCACTTTCTACCTCCTTGGAATCCTTCCATTTCTTCTAACTCCTCCCCAAAAGTGTTTAAAAAAAAAAGTAAAGAAGTAAAAGGAAGCTATAGTGAAGGTTCTTGTGAGGGGATTAGCAAAAATACATGGCCTTGGAGTCAAATATTATTGCCATAGAGAGCCCAGAACCGGCCTGTGGGATAACCCCTTCATCTCTCGTCGTCTCACCAAGCATTTCTGGAGCATCTAATGTATTGGACTGACAGTGTTCTCCTTTTCTCTACCTTCAGTTGCGGCGGTTGATCTTCCTCTGCCCCCACGCTGGTAGTTTGTAGTTGAACTGGTAGATGATAGAAGCTGTATGAGGCCAATCTATTTTGTGCTTTATAAAAACCTAGGCTCATTAAAGAGATTATTATATGCTTCCAGAATGTGGAGAGGAGAGGGAGAATTATCTTTGCAGGGAGAGAGCAAGGGTGAGATTGAGAGTGAGGGTGAGAAGAAAGAACCCAGCATTCCCCAGGGTGGAAAAAGGATGGAGCACAGTAGAGAAAAGAATGGAAACTCACTGCGTTCTGGCAGTGCCCTGGGTCTCTAGGCACTTGTGTTTCAGCACCAGCAAAGACTCTGTGCTGCAGTCTAGAAAGAAGCAACAGTAGTCTGGACTTCAATAGACCATGAGGCCTTATAAACAATGGGCATCTGAGTAGGGACTGGTGTGGACCCCATACTGGAAGTGGCTTCTCAAATATTTTCTTTGCATAAAACCCCAGGACCTTTGCACAATCCTGGAGGATTGTTCAGGGTTTGTTGAGAGAGATCGGTGGCATAGGAGTTTAGATTTAAATTAATTTCAGGAAAAGAAAAAATGTGACAATTCTTGCACATGAAACTCATGCCTACTCTACAAGTATTGTAAATATAAAGAAATACACACAATAGAAAAAATACATAATCATATATATATACTTTTATATGTATATATGATTATATAATCATCATAAACATTACATCTGTGGATTGCATGTGGAAATTAGCAACACTTTCAAGCAAACATCTGTCTCCCCTTTAAGTGTCATGAACATCACTCGTCATCAGGTATTCTTCCCAAACATGCATGCTTGCAAAATTCTAATACCTGTGCTCCTGGCTCTCCAACTAGTTAGAAACTGAGGAGAGTTCTTTGCTTTCAGCTCTCTGACCTGACTCCTAGTGCAATTCCGTCAGAAATATTTGCTACCTTGATTCTCTAAGGTAGACTACACTGTAGTCTGTAACACACTGAGATCCAGGTTCCTCACATCTCAGTAACTGTGAAGCTATAGGGTTGTGGCAGGCCCTCAACATATGTTTCTCTCTATTATTCCCCTTATTTAGTAGTGTGTGTGTGTGTGTGTGTGTGTGTGTGTGTGTCTGACTGGGGATAATTCTATTTATTTTTCTATAGCATTATCATTTATCATTTTAAAACATTTTTTCCTGTGTTACTGACCCCTCCATTCCAGGAATATATTGCCTCCTCTCTCCATGCTGGAGTGTAGCAACACAAAAATCTAGTCAGCAATTTCACTTGGTGGTCTGATAAACTCTCATAAATGCCTTGTTTATCACAGAAGAACATAAATGCATATTTACATATATCTCTGGCAAAATATCCTTTCCTCTCCTTATCTGATGGCTATTAATTTGGACTTCATGTAGTTTCCTATAAAAAGAAATTGTGTGGGGCCAAGGAAGAATATTAAGTGTTTGAAAAATTTCCTCTGCTTGCTGTAAACATTAAATTAAATTTGTATGCTAATTATGACAACAATGGCCCTTTGGATGATTCTGCATTATAAGCATCAGCTAAAATGAGGTTCCCCAGTAGTCACTGAGAAAATCAAAAGGCTCTTATTTGAGGAGTAAATATGTGATTACAGTGATTATGTGTGAATTGCTATTATACTCTTCAGTAAAGAAAACATGCTGGGATTTACAACTTTCCTCTGAGAATCAATCAATGAATTAACACATATTGAACGCTCACCCACAAGGTTCCTGGAGCTGAACAAACAAATTACTTCATCAACCTGCAAAACACCAACTAATATCCTGAGCTGTACAACGAACCCACCCAACCAAGGCCCCAAGCAGAACCATTCAGTAGGCAGAATTTATTCTCACCATGGATAGCATTTGCACTGTGCATTCTAGAACAGTTTGGACTGGAAATCCGAACTGGATTCTGTTCCTAGCTCTGTTATCTGCTAGCCCCATAATAATATCCAAGCCACTTTACCTTCCTAAGTTTTAATTTTCTGATTAAAAAACGGAAAATCATGGGGCCGGCCCGGTGGTGCAAGTGGTTAAGTGCGCGCACTCCACTGCAGCGGCCCGGGGTTCGCCAGTTTGGATCCCGGGCGCGCATCCGACGCACCGCTTGTCAAGCCATGCTGTGGCGGCGTCCCATATAAAGTGGAGGGAGATGGGCATGGACGTTAGCCCAGGGCCAATCTTCCTCAGCAAAAAGAGGAGGATTGGCAGATGTTAGCTCAGGGCCGATCTTCCTCACACACACACAAAAACATGGAAAATCATTGCCGTTTATGGAGAGTTTCAAAGGAAACAAGAAATGGGAAATTACTTTGAAAATTATTAAAGAGCCTACAACCATAAAATATTATATCTCTGCTTCATTTTTTTCTCAAGACTTCCCCAAGGAGTTGTTTGTTCTCATGATCTCTAATTTCTCTCTTCCTTTTTCTTCTAAATCCTCTGTCCAATGACCTCCACTTGCTAAGTCAAAACAGTGGCCGATTCTCAGTTTTCAGCTGACGTAAGCTATCAGTGGTGTGTGATACAACTCACAGATTAGTCTATCTTCCTTGAAATACTTTCTTCATTTGGTTTCCAGGACACATATACTTGCTTTTCTCGCTAAATCACTGGCCATATTTTCTCTGGTGGTTCCTCTTCTTCTCCCTAATTTTTATTGTTGGATTAGACTTTTTCTCTTCTCTATACCTGTTTTCCTCTCTCCCTACACTCAACTCTACAGTCTAGCATCTTGACATTAAATGTTATTTCTATTCTGATTATTCCCATTGCAGTCCAGACCTCCCTTGCAAACTCCAGACTTTCATATTCTACTTATAGCTCCAGTGGAATATCTCACAAAATTCTTAATAAAAATGTGTTCAACACCTAACTGTTCACCCTCTTCCCTACATCTACTCCACCCACAATCTTCCCTATCTCAGTTAATAGCAACTCTATCTTTCCATTTGCACTAGACAAAATTCTAGTCATCATTGATTCCTCTCTTTCTCTTACATTCTATAACCAATTCTTTTGTCCCATACTCCACAGCAAATCCTGTTGGCACTGCTTCAAAATCTATCTAATGGTCACTTCTTCCATCACCATCACTCTGGTATAAACCACCTTCATCCTTCTCCCTAGATTATTGCACTAGGCTCCTAACCATTCTCCCTGACCCTCTACAATTTATTCTCAATAAAGCAGTCAGAATGATCCCCTAAAACGTACCTCGGATCATGTTACTTCTTTCTCAAACCCTCCAATGACTCCTCATCTAACTAGGGTAAAATCCAAGACCTCCCTTACAGTGAACTACAAAGTCTTATGGGATCTATCACACATACAGATACTCTCTCTCACCCTTATCTCTGATCTCATCTCTTACCTGTCTTCTCATTTACTCTGCCCAGGGTACAATGGGCTCTGTGCTTTTCCTTGAAAATGCTGGCTCCCTCCTGCCTCAGGGCACTTGCTTTTCCCTTCTATTCTTGGTATACTCCTTCCCCCTGCCCCCCCATTTAGACAGGACTTGCTTCTTCAACTATTTCAAGTCCTTACTCAAATTTCACTTTCTCAGTGAGACATTCCCTAACCACTGTTTGTAAATTGCCGATTACCCTACTCCTGATTCCCTCTTCCCCTTCCATGTTTCATTTTTTTTATATCACCTATCACTTAACATGGGGGTAATTACATTTTTATTACCTATCTGCACATTAGAATGTTTTTTGTGGAATAAATAGATTTGTGCATTTGTATGTTTTGGTTTTGCTGTATCCTAAGCAATGAGAACAAGGCCTGGCACGAAAGAGACAGACAGTGAATAACATTTAAATGAATGAATGAATGAGTATTGTTATTACTAAACCTGTGTATAAAGTCAGCCCTAATAATTTCCCATACTAGGAAAATAGCATTTTGAGAGAAGAGAAATTACTCCTGTCATAGACACTTTTACACTGATTGGAAAGTAGATTTTGATTATTGGAGTCTAGTCTTACTTATGAAGCTGAATTCAGCTAGCATATCAGTTTGGAATAAACGGAGGACTCAGACAAAGGGGGAATTCATACATATTTGCTAGGTCTTTTCCACGGCCCTCTACTGAGTACTTAAGAGGAAGATTAGGAGAAAGAGAAGAAATTGGAGAGACACCCCCACACAGACTTAGTGGTGCAGTCATTCAGGCGGTGATTGGTTGCTTCTGGGATCATGCACAAATCATCATCCACTTCCCTGGAATCTTCTCTCCTATGAAACAAAAGCTCTAAGCCTCTGGGGCAGGTAGGAAATTCTTTCATCTCTGGTAGAGGAAAACATCCTTGTGTTCTTATGTAATTACTTTAATATTTTATGTTTAAATAAGGCAAAAGCCAAATTTCTAGGAATCCTTTGTGCCAATTTCCTTTTCCTGAAAGTTACTTTGCTCTTTGGATCTCCATGGATAATCTTTTTTTTATTTTGGTTTTAAACTTCCACTCAAAGTAGCAAGATGTCAGACAATTTTATTCAAAATTTCAGCAACTCCAGTAATAGGTTCTAGACACCATAATGACAGTCATTTCTAATATTCTGCAGAGAGAGAAGCTATATAAAAGAGACAAAACCACTAGGAACTTTTTTAAAAATCATGGTAACAGAGGTGAAGAATTCCCTTGTGTAGCTCATTGATAGACTTGATGGAGCAGAAGAAATAATCAGTGAACATAAATATAGGTCAATAAAAATCATCAAAACTAAAACTCAAAAAGAAAATAGAGTGAAGGGGGAAAAAACAACAGAAAGGAGCACACAAGAGCTGTGGGAGAATATCAAACAGTTAACGTATATAAAATTGGAGTTCTAGAATGAGAAGAGAGGCAGAACAGGCAGAAAAATATGTGAAGAGATAACTTACAAGAATATACTGAAAATAGTGAAAGATATCCAAGTACAGGTCCAAGAAGCTAAGAAAATGTCAAGAAGAATAACTTTTTTAAAAGTATACACAAACTTAGATACATTATAGTCAAACTAATGAAAACTAAAATTAAACAAAAAATTCCTAGAGCAGCCAGAGGCAGGAAAAACATAACTTAGAAGAATAAATATAAGAATTATAGCAGGATTCTCATAAGAAGCTACCATACCTTAACTATACTGTATTGATGCCATGCTATGCTATGCTATCAGGCCCAAGCACATATTTACCACTTGACAAGGGAGTGTTGCTGTGCATGCCCAACTTTATGGCTTGATGGGTCAAATAATACCCAGTTCCTGAGGGGCAGTTCAGGTCACACTGCCGCTTGGTGGCCTATAGTTAAGTATGATTTGTTTGCTGAAAATTACAAAATATGGATGAGAGAATTTAATGACCTATATAAATGGAGAGATACATGGTGTTCAAGGATCCAACGACTACATATTGTTAAAATATTCATTCTCCCCAAATTGTTATGTGAATTCAATGCAATCAAAATCAAAATCAAAGCAGATACAAAAAGTTACTTGGGCAAGAAAAGGACTTGGAATAGTTTAAACAATTTTTGAAAATGAATATATTTGAAGAACCCCTATTAACTGATTTCACAGCTTAATATAAATCTACAGTAGTCAAGAGAGTGTGATATTGTTTAAAAGATAGATGTATGGATAAATGGAACAGAATAGGGAGCCCAGAAATATACCAACACATATATGTTCAAATGATTTTCAACAAAAGTGTCAAGGTAATTCAACAAATGTTGTTGAATTAACTGGAAACCCAAAAGCAAAAATATCAACTATAACCTATTGCATGATATACAAAAACTATCCTGAAAGGGATCATGGACTGAAATGTAAGGCTTGAAAGTACAAAATTTCTGGAAATAAATATAGGAGAAAATTTTTGTAGCTTTGGATTAGGCAATGTTTTCTTGGAACACAAAAAGATCAAAACATTTAAAAAATTTGAAGATAAACTTCTTCAAAGTCAAAAACTCTCCTTCGTGATAGACACAGTCAATAAAATGAAAAGACGAGCCACATAGTGGGAGAAAATATTTTCAAACATCTATCTAAAAAAGGACTTTTGTATATATATTATATATATAATATATTTATATATAAAATTATACAACAGATAACACCAAGTGCTAACAAGATTGTGGAGCAACTGAAACTCTCATATATTCCTGTTGTTGACTGCATATTTTTACAACCATTTTGGAAAACTTTTTAGTAGTATTCACTAATGCTAAATTCACATACTATCTCATGACCCAGCAATTGTATTCCTGGCTACATACCTGACAAAAATGAGTGGTCATGTTGACCAAAAACATGAAGAGAAATCTTCAGAGCAATATTTATTCATAATAACCAAACTGGAATTACAATAGCATTAAATAATATCAAATTCTTAGGGATAAATAAAAGATGTGCAATATCTCTTTGAAGAAAATTACAGTTTTATTGAGAAATATTTAAAAAGACCAATATAAAAAGAGAGATATGTCATGTTTGTGAACACAATATTATATAGATACCTATTTTATCAAAATTGATCTATATATCCCATGTAATTCTATTGTAAATTTTCTATGATTCTAAAATTTATATGAAAATGTGAAGAGCCAAGAATAGGCAAGATGCTCTGAAAGAAGAAAAATATTGAACAAAAAATATCCTCTACCATATATCACGATTTATTTGAAGCAATGGTAATCAAGACAGTGTTCTTTTAGCACAGAGATAGGCAACATAGACCACTGGAACAGGTTAGGAGTTCAAAAACAGGCCCACACTTATATGGACATGATACACGATGGAGACAGCATGACATGTCAATGGTGGAATTGACAAGCTTTTCAACAAATGGAACTAGGACAGTTAGCTGGCCACATAAAACAAAAAGTTTTTTTAAGGATATTTCCAAGTAGATAAGGAACCTAAAAGTGAAAGGAAAATCCGTAAATTGTTGGGAAATAATATAAGAAAATATCTCCGTTAAGTCAGGGAAGGAGAATATTTCTTGAGCAATATACAAAAGTCACTAAGTACAAAGGAAAGATCTATAAGTTTAATCACATTCAAATTAAAAATATCCCATTGCTAAAAAAAACAATTCTGAAGAGTGTTAAAAGATAATCCATAGAAAGAGATGTTATGTTCACAACACATGTTTTGAACAAAGATCTGGTATATACACACAAATCCTACAAATCAATATTAAATATAAGACCACCCAAAAGAAAAATGGCAAAAGAGACTTAAATATTTTCTTTATAAAAGAGGAAATCCAAGTGGCCTATTATGTATCGAATTGTGTCTCCCCAAAATTCATATGTTGAAGCCCAAACCTCTAGTACCTCAGAATGTGACCTTATTTGGAAATAAGGCTGTGGAATATGTAATTAGTTAAGATGAAGTTATACTGGAGTAGGGTGGGAAATTTGGACAGACACACATACATAGGCAGAATGCCATGTGAACATCAAGGTAGAGATGGAGTAATGGATCTACAAACCAAGGAATGCCAAAGATTTACCAGCAAACCACCACAAAAGAAGAGTCATGGAACAGATTCTCCCTCACAGTCCTCAGAAGGAACCAACTCTGTTGATCCTTTGATCTCAGACATCTATCCTCCAGAACCATGAGACAATAAATTTCTCTTTAAACCATCCAGTTTGTGGAACTTTGTTACAGCAGCCCTAGCAAACTAATATGTGATTAATAAACCTAGAAAAATGTGATCAAACTTAAAATAACAATGATCAATTTCTACACACCAACAGATTGGCAAGAGTACAACAGTACCAATTAACGTTGAGAATGTAGAGCAATTGGAGCTATCATACGCTACTGCTGACAATCACTTTCAAAACAGTTTGGAACAACAACTTAGTATCATCTAGAAAAGTTAAATGTATACATAACTCCTTAATCCAGCAATTCCACTCTTTGGTATACACCCTAGTGGTTAATCAGTGCATATAATGATTCCTGTGCTCCAGGATACATACAGAAGAATGAGCAATGAGAAGCAAAATGAGAAACTACGTAGATATAGATACAGACAGCAGGGTAAATAAACAGATCAGGGTGTAGTCATACAATGAAACATCTTGCGACAATGAAAAGAAATGAACTAAAGCCACGTACAAGTACATGGATGACTATCCCAAACAAAATTTTAAAATTCTGATAGGTATGGTTACACAGGTATTTGCTTCATAATTATTTGTTAAACCAAATTTACACATTGTGTGTTTTTCTCTATTTAATTATATTTCACAATTAAAAAATATAATTTTTTACGTTTGGAGTGAGTTCCACACAATGGCTTCAGTCTTTAGGCAGAAATGAGTCACTTGGCTACCCCTACTTGTACAGAGTTTGAGAGTGTAAAAATACAATAGCAACAATGAGATTTTGTTTAAGGAGAAAGAAGAAAGGTATTTGGTAAGTAGTTAGCAGCGTCTGCTGCACACGTGGTATTCATCGTTTGAGACTCTTGAATGCAATTATAGTTTCAAAAGTATGTACTTTTTTTCATACAACAATGTGCATAAATAAAAGCCAACTATTTCAACTGGTAGTCAACCAAAAAAAGAGAGAGATCTGTCCCAAAATTTGAAGTAGAAATTTGCTACATTGAACTTACTGAGAATCAATATGTCAGTGGTTAACTTGATTCATTTCTAAAGGATTTTCAAGAGAAAGTGTGCACACTTTAAAACTAATCCCTGTGTGAGACAGATGTGGAAGATCCCACTTTGTGGATTTAGCTTTTTCCCCAGCTTGGCATAGTGCTCTGCAGGATGGCAGCCCATGAAGTATTTCCTGGCTCTGCAGAAATCCTGAGGATATAAATGGGCTTATACTTTTCAGTATTTGTCATTAAATTGTCCCCCTTGTCCACTCTTTTTCTAAATTCTAGAAGTTTTTGGTAATTTACATTCAGTGGGTTTTCTGAGCCAACACTTACCCACAATCTCCTTCTCCTTAATAACCTTCTGTCTAAGGGTGGCCTCATGGGAGTGGAGAGACACATAAGTGGAAGTCTGCTGAGTGAGGCTCCTTGGAAAACTTTTGCTTTTTTGATACAAAGTGACCTTCTCCTTATATGGAGCGTGGTAGAGGTGCTGGTAAGTGTATCCCTCCAGGATGAAGGAGCAAGCGTGAAGACTAAAGCAAACATACCACAGATTGTGAAGTAGACACTTGGACCAAACCCCAATCCCTATCAGCTCTGCTGCATTAGCCCAGGACCACCCACCTCTGGGCTCCTGACAGCGCATGCTAGTAATTGCAGTGGTTGCATCCCTAAGATAAAGTAGTTCTGGAAGTATTAGAACCCAAAAATTATTTCTCACTCTGCCTACAGGGAGATAAACAGAAACCATTGTTTTAGGGTCCCATCTAGAAGCCTATGTCACAGAAATCACTGAGCAACAGTCATTTGAAATTTGACTTAAAATCAGCAATATACCTAGATAAAAGATGATGACTTCAAAAGCTATTTTGAAATAAACTTTTAGTGAACTATAAAGTCTTAATAAGTCTCATATTTAAAAAAAAAAAGCAGGTGAAAACTAAAACTAAACAAAAATTCTAGCAATGAAGAAACCTTCCAGTGCAGAAGACATAACACTGGTTTGGGGGCAGATATTTCTGCAATTTCTGATCTTTTCCTTTTTTTTTTTACTTTGAAGAAGTTACTTAACATCTTAGTCTCAGTTACCTCATCTGTTAAATTATTTAATAATACCTTCCTTACGAGATTGTTGTTATACACAGAAAACAGCAGTTCTAGTCCTGGTATACGATACTTGATCAATGAATAGTAGCTATCACTGAAGTCCATAAAATAAGTCATTTTCTAAGGTCACTGGTTATGTGATCTTGAGGTCATTGATTCTTCTTCTATAAAATAAGTGGATTGGACAAAATGAATCCCTAACATTTTATAACTAAGACAAAAGTTGCCCCCGTCATAAAGCCACATCACATACAGTAGAGCTGCAGAGAAAGAAAGGATGAGTGAAGCACATAAATTATGAAAATGAAAAGAGATGTAACCCCAGCCTGAGGAAGGAGTTCTGAATGCCATCAGCCCACACTGGGGTCAATGAGGATATCGCATAATAATTACAGAAAAGGGATTATAAACTCAAGGACCTGAAAACTCCTTTGAATTTAAGAGACCGATTACTTCAGGGAGAGGCACTGGGTTGCAATCATATAAATTTAAGTAACTAGTTAATATCAGAGGAAAAGACAGAATTTTAGGAAGCTTCTGCTCACATGACAGTCAAAAATGTGACCATACATAAGGAGCCCACAGCAACATCGCCGGCTTAGCCCACTTAGTAGAGAATCATTCTGATGTCGCGTGTGTGGTCTGAGTCTCAAGCTATTTGGAATGCTTAGAAGATTTGATCTATGTTTGTGAGACTGATTTATTTGATTTACAAGTTCAGTGCTTAGCAAGATTTTGTTAGATCTGTATTTGGGTATTTAAAATAAAATCTGCATGTGACTTAAGTGATTAAACATTTGCGATAATCCAGATGTATTAAAATTGTCATTGTGGTTTAATGTGTCCAAGGCAATTTCGTTACATATGTACCGATGTTAAATGCTTGAAAAAAATTTTGATCGGATATGTTAAGTTCGAAACAGCATTTTTTCCAAATTACTACGTGTTAAAAATAAAATAAGATCTACAAGGTGAACTTAAAGTCTTAAGAAAATTTAATTTTCAAATGGTAACTTTAATCAAAGAAATATTCATTAAAACCCAGGTATTGGATAGAATTCCTGTTCTTGCACAAAATCCCCACCTATGTTACTCCTTTTAGTATTTTTCTTCCTCTAGCTCTGGCTAACTCGGCGAACAGTTCACAGAAGTTGAATTCGATTCTAAGTAGGTAGACAGAAATCTCTAAAACGTTTTATGCCAATGCCTGCATTTGTAGTGCCACCTAGTGTTAGAGATGGATAATAACATGTTCAGAAGTTCAGTGAGGGTGGGGGCCAGAAACCCAGTTCAATGATGCTGTTCTCCATCTCACACGCTTATGGTGTGAAACTTACGGAAATCATGGTGTCTAAGGCCCACCCTCCCCTCCACCCCAGCTGTTTTATGGAATTTTGTGTTTCCTTTTTTATATTCCCATAACACAGTCTATTCCTAATATTGAGCATATTTCTTGGCTTTGGGGTTAGAAAACTTCTGCCTTCAGAGCGTTTGTGTTCTAGTGGAATTTTTATTTCTGTCATGGTATTTATCACAGTCTCTTGATGTTGGAATCATTCATATATGTCCACCTCTCCTTCTGCCTGTGAGCTTTGTTTCCTCCAAAGTGCCTCATTACTAAAAGGCTTTGCATAGAGTCATTTTTCAAAATGCCTGTGGAATTAAATATATGTGCAAAAAAGAATGTTGAGCATAATTTACAAATCAATTAATTTTATAGTTTTAATGGATCTCTTTGGATCTTTGATCAACAATTATTCTGTTCCTCTATTCTGTGCTGGAAATTACCCTGCTGTATGTTTTCTGACTAGAATAAGAGATAATGGAATTTCTCTTCCTTTGTATGAGAATGATGATATGCTTATAAAAGAGAATTTTAAATCCATGATTTTTAGAAAATAATTTATTGTCAACTTTTTTACTGTGTTGTATTCCTTAATTTATCAAAAATTATGTGTCAGATGAGAAAAAGTATTCAGGTACTATATTTACCGAACATCATCTTCTACAAACATTCTGTCATTTTTTAAAATGTCATTTAAGAATCTCAATCTTGTGTACAACTCATTAAAAGAAATTATAATGTTTTTTAAAGGATAATTAACTGGATGCGCTGGGATAGATATAAAGAGACAGTAGAATCTTTTATTTGATTCCGAAAGTCCTGATACCATATCTGCCATTTTAAGGAATCTCAGTTATTAGTCTTTCAAAAATATAAACAATCTCAACTAGATTCACAATTAAGAAGCTGGACTGTATAATTTTCATATATTTGAAGCTCATGTAAATATAAAATATAAAAACACCTTTTGGTGTTTTTGCTTCTAAAATAATGTCTGCATCCTAACCCCCGGCATCTGTGAATATGTTATATTACACGGCAAAGGGGAGTTGAGGTTGCAAATGGAATTAAGTTTGCTTATCAACTGATCTTAAAACAGGGAGATTATCTTGGATTATCCAGGTGGGCCAAAGTAGTCACCAGGGTCCTTACAAGTGGAAGAGAGAATCAGAAGAGAGAACAAAAGAGATGCAGCATGAGGAGGACTGAGCCTGACGCTATTGGCTTTGAAGATGTAGGAAGAGGGCCAAGAGCCCAGGAATGCGGGCAACCTTTAAAGGCTGCGAAGGCCAAGAAAACAGATTCTCCCCAAGATCCCTCAGAAGGGAACGCAGCACTGCTGACACCTTGCTTTTAGCACAATGAGACCCACGTCAGACTTCTAATCTAGAGAACCGCAAGATAACAAATCTGTATTTTTTTATGCCACTAGGTTCGTGGTAATTTCTTATCACAGCAATGGGAAACTAATACATAGACCATCCCACCAAAGAACTATATAAACTTTGTTATAAGAACATCTCGTTAGATGTGAATTTTATCTATGCTGGTATTAGAATTAGACTGCAATAGTCAAGTAAGGAATAAACAGTCTAGCCATTTGATAGCAGTACCTGGAGGAGTTCATTAACTCAGGATTTGCTAGCATAAAAATAGTGATCTTCAGAAATTTTAAAGCCCCCGTTATGAAAGATGAGCTATATTCATTTCCTTAGAAATAGATAGATAGATAGATAGATAGATAGATAGATAGATAGATAGATATAGATATAGATACATAGGTATGCAATTTATTTCAAAATTTCATTATATATACATATATATATCTTCACTCTTCTGCTGCCCGCAAGCTTTGTTTCCTTCAAAGTGCTTCATTCCTAAAAGGCTTTGCATAGAGTCAGTGTTCAAAAAAATGCTTGTGGAATTAAATAGCCCTGCAAAAAGCAGTGTTGAGCATAATATATATATGGTAAGGTTTTGAAATAAATTACTCCTTCTTGATAAACCAAAGTGAATAAAAATAAAACATAGCCGAGAGCAGATCTTAGTTAGTTAATGGCCAATTTGCATTTGTTTTTTTCTCCTTTGCTTTCTAAGTGGTATTGAATTTTCCCAGGTTCCTATGCTCTTCTCATCTGGTCTGTGTTGCAACACTATTTTCTTGTATCAGAGCCTTTATCACAATTTATAAAAGATTCTCAGTATGTAACATTTTAATTGCTTCAAGATTTTATCATCAATAGTTTTATAAGGCTTTGCTTCCTCCAACAGAATAGGCTCTGGAAAATGCTAGCTTCTTGCTTTGCCTGTTATCCCAGAACGACTCTGCTTTCAACTTTCTCAGTGCTGCAGCTCCGTGCTGAGTTCTGATCCCTGTGCTTGGGGCCTGTGTCCATGTGAGCTTATGACGAAGGTGGGAGAGCTAAGTTAGATCCTTCAAGATTATGTCTGCTCAGGTCAGGAGCAAGAGCTTTAACTTCTGTTTTCTTGTGACTCGGAACAAACTTTCTTATCCTCTGTATCCCTCCACTTCCTCATCTACAAAATGAAAGCTATTAATACATACCTCATAGAGGGGTTGTCAGGATTAAATGAGATAATGTATATTTATAAGTCCCTTAACACTGAGTGAGAGCTTCGTAGCTGAATAATCCTCTCTACTATCATATTAATGGTGTGCTCTTTAGGGAAGAGAGTAATTTCTGATTAGGGTCTAAACAAAAAAAAATTTCTCCCAGAAACACGCATGCTATATTATCTCTTGTGTGAAGCTATTGAGCATTCCCTCTGGATACAGGAGTTTAAGAGTATCAGCATTTAACCATTTCATTCTCACAGTCATGTGCATTACAGATGCGTACCTGGGTGGGGCTGCCTGAGGAAAACTAACAACTCCTGCATGTTCGTAGAGTCCACATCCAGGCTGATGCTGCCTTTGCTTTTAGTGCAACCCCATTTCACCACGCAAAATTCCCTAGTACCTTAAATGTTATATGGATAAATTGAGATAATTATCAAATAACTCTGAGCTGTTCCAGTAGAAATTTGGTGATGATAAACAAGATATTCATGGTTACGAAAAAGGATGGGAAAATGCAAATTGCCAACACTGTGGTAGAGAGTTGACCTCCAGGCAAGACAGGAGGTGGACTCATTTTGTGTTTAAAATAGCAATCCCCTCTCTGATGTGTTTCTATTATTCTCTGTGGTAAATTGTCTGCATCATCTTCCTCACACTTTCTCCTTGACAAAACACGTTCCTAGTCAATATCTACAAGTTCCATGTGCTCCAAGCCTCAACTAATTTGTATTTGAAATAATGTGGCTGCTTCTCAAAATATCATACGTGAATCATCTAATAAGAATCATCTGTGTGCTCGTTTAAAAAGACAGATTCCTGGGCTCCACACACAGTGATTCTGATTTGTCAAATGTGTAGTAGGATGCCCAGAAATCTGCATTTTACCAAGCATGCCAAGTGATTCTGATGCACGCTACACTTTGAGAACCAACAGAGGGGTTGGCACTTCTGGGTGGTGTTTCATGTTAACAACTAATGCAAATTTTAGGTGTCAGGTCCAGAAGAGGGCCGGCTCCTTTTTTAGGGAGGCAGTATGGTGTGGGGTAAACAGTCCAGTAAACCTACACTTACACTTCAAGTTTACCACTATAAAACAGAGACAATAGCAGCTACTTACCTCATTTCCTATGAAAATCAAGTGAGGTGATATATATAAAACACTTGGCTTAAGGCAAGGTATACAGTAAGTGTTAATAAATATTAATCTCCCGTTCTACTGTTGTTGAAATCGTCTCTCATAAGTAGATGCTTGTACCAATTAACTGAAAATGTCAGACTAGTCAGTGTTTTTCACAATAGCAGTGAGTCAGATTTTAGCTTATTTTCTGTTGTAACAAAAATTTAAAAAGATAGTGCTTCTGGGTGGAGGCTATGAGGACAAGTGTGTTGAAACATAATCATCTGCTAGAGGAGAAACAGGTTTTCCTTTATATTCCGTATCTTTACCAAATTTGGGACAATTTCAATACATATGTTGTGCCACTACTTTGATAGAGAATTGATTCATACTATGGCCTCTAATAAAAAAATCTTCTGATAATATAGCTGATAGAAGATTAATCATCAGGCAATGACATTATGGACACATGAGTTGTTACTGATTTCACTATAAGTCCAAAGTATACATGTAAATAGACTTAGATGTCAAGTGTAGGAAGAGCTTATATTTTTTCTCCACTATCAATCATTTATAGTCTTCCTGGTGAACTAAAATGGAAAGAAATGAACCAAGAACAGGAAGGATTTGTAGGACTTATTCAGTTCAGTTATTTAGAGAGGTGATTCTTATCTGAAATCATGGAACCCATCCAAAGATCTGCCGAAACATTTTTGTTCCTCCTTCCACTTAGATAGCCCCCCTTAAAAAGCAAGCATTTATTTTTATTGTGGCTGTACATTGAATATCTCACTAATGAACCTAACCAGAGGATGGTATGAATAGAGGAAATTAAAAATAGAATGATTACAACAGTTCTTCTTTTGACACAAAATTTACAGTTTTAGCTCTTCTTAAATTTTGCTTTAAAGTAGCTTTTTGGCTAGATTATGATTGCTTTTATTCTGGCAATCTTCCCACTTCCTACTTACCAAATCTTGATGAAGTAAAGAGAACACAGGACTAGAAAAAAGGAACTTAGCCCAGCTCTGACATCAATAAACTTTGGGACCTTGGGCAAGTCAAAAATAACTCTGGGCCTTAGATCATATATAAAAAAGAAACGACATCTGACTTGCCTACTATTCAAAATTACGCAAAATTATTACCACTGTTTATGGAGTTCTAAAGTTTTACGGAACCTTTGATACTTACCATTCTATTACCCAGTGTGAATGGTCATGCTGGCTTCCAGCACTTTCTAAAAGACTCAGTTGATATGCAGCGCTGCTTCTATTAATGAAGAGGGGGATATTAATATCACACTTTAAATTGTGGGGATAGAGGCTAGAATAAAACTAAAGTGTATTCACGACTCATGAGGTCTAGAACAGTGCTTTCTACTCACACAGCCGCCATCTCTTCAGCAACCTCTTTCCTGCAACTGTTGGTTTTGCTTTTTCTGTTACCACCATTGCCTAAAGCCACCATCATCATATTTTTACTGCCTTCACTTCTTGGCTGCCACTGCCAGGGATCCAGCCAGAAAGAGAACAATAAGATGTCTTCATCCTTCAAACTGTAACTTATATTCTCCTCTATTGTGTCATTATGCCATTTTCAAAAATTACAAAGTTTCTGTTCTGAATTGGCTGACTTGACATAAAGGAGTGTTTATCATCCTAGAGGATCTTTATTTATTTATTATCCTAGATGACTCCACTGGAAGGTAAGTTCCATGAGAGCAGGGACTTTGTTTATTGTTATTTTTTCACACACTGAAACGTTTTCTGACACTTAGTAGGCACTCTGCAAATATGTAGTGAATGGAAGAGTCCTTCAATAATGGGTTATATGGTTAAGAATTGTCTTTATAAAAGCAGAGCAGTTTTAATCACTTAATATTTGTTCTCTGTTCACTTCTAAAAAAGCGTATTAAAATACATATAGGATAGAGTATTCAATATTTAGTTTTTTTAAGTATATAAAAATAAATTAAAAGAAAGAGAGAGAGATAAGCTAAAAGGAAGAGAGAAAGTATTCCGGATTGGACATCTGAAATTAAAATCAACAAGGCACTACATTTAGCTCTTAGATTCTAGATACAAAACACAAAACACGTTGCATTATACTTCTCAGTTTTCTGTAACTATAATTAAGTAAAATTTTCTGGAGAAGTGCCATTTTTCTGTAACTGAAATCTAAGAGTGATTTATTGCATAAAACAATATGTAAGACCCATTGGCTAAAATAATGGTTAATTCTTCAAGAGATAGAAGTGTAAAACAAATGCATCTGAAATTCTATAAAAGCTAAGGTCATAAATTGCATTGTAAGTGAACAAATGTCTACTGGAAACTAAGATTGGTCATTATCTAGTGAAACACAAGGATAGATCTTGGAGAACAAAATGAAATTGATAGATGATCTCTTCCTTAGCTCTGTCTCTATGAAATGTCACCCTAGAGCTATTGGAAAGTGCTAAGTCACCAATTGGTGATTGGAGTGTGCTATAACCACCAGTCAATTGGTAGTTGAATTTTCCATAAGTGCCTGCAGTGCCCATGTTTTGTGTATTTTGGAGGCCAGCCGGGCAGGCAGCGGAGCTGACATTTTGCTGAGAGCATTTGGAGATTAGCTTCTATTCTTATTTTGAACAAGAGTGACCCCAATTCCATCTTACATGAGGAGTTCATTACTTCCTCATCATCAACAGGTCAATATCAAAAATGATACTGGAGCTAAGAGCAGCCCAGAGCTTCTAGTTTCTCTTCCTTCACATTTCTCCTTTATCACCTTTCATTGTTGTTTATGGATTGAACACCAGTTGTTTCTCTAGAAACCATACAGAATGTGCTTATCACAAAGATTTCCAAAGCAAGTTTTCTGGTTATCTGTGGCCAGTTTTAGGATTCATTCCTCAATTCCAATTTTCTATTTTTTGGTGTTCCCCCAAGCGTGCAGGATCTTAAGCTATCCCTGTATATCCAGAACCTCTTCCTCTACTTCACCATTTGAAATACTTTCCTAGGCTATGGTTAACGAAAAAGATTAGATTACATTCATCAGTATTGATGTATGTGTTGTGGATGGTGAAGGGTTTTCAGACTTGTCAATGGTCCTACACATTCAAAGAAATGAGATATTAGGGTCTTCCATGCTGTTCACCAACTCATGAGTATGAAAAGGTACAGAGATTAAACTATGTTTAAGGAACTCTCACCTCCCTGGCAGGAGGAAGAATGATGGTAGTGGTGACAGTCCATGTCCCTCTACAGTAGACCCATGTGTTGGCCTTAAGTGAGCTTAACGTAGATAACTATCCCTCCTCTACATCTTTATCGTCTTTTGGGTAATCAGTTCCTTCACTCCAGAAAAGGGACTCTAAATGTGATGATTTTGAATGAGTAGAACATTTTGTGCTACTCAAATCAATATTTTAAAATTTAAACATTTCTATTCAATACACATTGAATACCTAACGAGTGAGAAGCACTGTGCTGGCCAATGGAGAATACAAAGATGAGTTAGACAAGATCCTTGTTGTGCTTGTAGTCTTGTAAGGGAAATAAACACATACCTAGATAAAATTTCAGTAAATTCAGTGAATGCTACCATGGAAGTATGTGTGAGCCAGAACTAGTATTACTGGGAAATATACGGGGTTTTAGCTACTATGCATATGGATCCAAGTGCTGATGTGATATTGTCAAGACTCTCTTCATCTCTTACTCCTGCTTTTTTTCTGCATTGACCTTATTTTCAGGCAAGCTTTCTCTTCATGGTAGCAAGATGACTACCAATAGCTCCATCTTCTCAGCAAACATAGTAGAAAAAAAGAATGACTCTTTACAGACAGCATCAGTCTAAGTCCCAGGATTAGTTCTGATGGCCCTGGTTTAGGATAGTGCCTCACCCCTAAACCCATCACTGTGTCCAGGGGAATATGAGACCCTCATTGGACAGCCTGGTTCTCATCTCCCTGTGGTTGGGGGTAAAGTAAGCTCCATCATAAATTTCACACGAACCTAGAGGAAAATCACTAGAGAGAGACATTTAGAGAGTGTTATTATCATTCTTTTCTCTGTGAGAAGAAAATAGGATCGCCCTTCCCATGCGCATCATCACAAGTCAATGAGGAGAATTGTTGCAGAGAATGAGGAGAATTGAAAGAAGTCCCCAGCTGCAGAAATTTCAGGTTGCTTCTGTCTGACTCCAGAGTGGAGCTTAATGAGAGAGGTCTTGGGAAAAATAGTAGGCTGTATCCCCTCAGTTATAGGTGGAAAAAGAGAGTGGGGCCTACCTCTTGCCTAGAGAAATCTAAAGACAGGAGGCTGGTGGACTCTCTGTGATGACAGGGAAATGTGAGAGGGGACAACAGATGATCAAACTGCACTCCAGCCATTTGTCAAGACAAGGAGGTCATATTTTCCCATGGACCAATGAGATGCCTTGGAAGATAGATCAGACCCCAGTAGAAGTGCATCCTGCTAGAATGAGATGATAGCATAGAGAGGCTGAAGGTGTCCTGCTGGGGGTTGGGGGCACGGGGCTAAAGACCTACAGAGGGTGCATCACCTCAGTACCCTCAGAGACTAGTTCAGTTGGAATTGTGCATGAGAAGCACAGAGTATTCAAAAAGTTCATTAGCGCGCCACACCAAAAAGCAGCACTTAGACTTATGAGGAACAGAGGGCACCGTAACAGAATTATACTAGTTGCATTTTTCTGAAAATACATCATCTACTTTCCCTTCTACTCAGAAGAGCCAGAAGTAAAAGAAAAAATGGAGAAGGAGGAATGAAAGAGCCAGGACAAATAACAAGAAAAAAAATGCACCCAACACCACTCCATTCAGCTGCATAGACTGTGCACAAAGGTCCCTGGTCAGGGGGCCCAACAGTGGCTGAAATCCAACCAACCCTCCTCTTAACCCAGCTTGACTGGGGGCTGACTCAAGAGGGTCACCTTTAAAAATTAACCCTAAGGTGCCTTTGTGCTAGGTGTGGCCTCAATCATACCCCCTTCCTCATTGCGGGTCCCCAAGCCATGAGTCAGCGTTGAGTTAAGAGAAGGAAACAAGGAAACTGAAGGTGAGATTAAAGTTTTTATTTAGATTTGACTGGGCATTTTCATACCTCAAAAATAATAATGTTCTTATAATACCTAAAAGTGACTGGAAAACTGTGGAATCACCCAAGTTTGCAATAAGGGATGGGGAAGCGAGACAAGACTTGTCAATGGTACTACGAGTTCAAAGAGGTATAGAACAAACCTGAAAGTAGTGGTTGGAATAAAAATATAAAGCCATGTTGAGGTTGTGCCTTGAAAGTTCAGCTCGTTCATTAAACTGGTTACTTATAGGCATTATCGTCTCTTTACATCATTGCTGGATTTACAAATTTGTATAAATAATATATTCATCACTAGGTACACACCAGGGAAAAAAGTTTCATTTCTCTGAAAAACTAAAAAAATGAGGCCCAAGAAGGAAGCAAATAATTATTGATGTGTACTATGAATTGGACAAAAGTCCTTTTTATCCCTTTGAATGCTCACAACGTCCCAAGGCACATAATTGTTTTACAGTTAAGGAAACTGAAGATCCAAAATAGTGAGTGATTTGGCCCATGTCCAAGCAATAGTAAATGGCAGAGAGTGGATTCAAACTTAGTCCTATTTAACTAAAATGTTATTTAATTTCTAATACTCCATTCTGTGGAAGGAATCGCGATTTTAAGACTGGCCTCATCTAAATCTGGAAATTTAGCACTTAGTTGGAGCAAACATGTGGGTTCTTCAAAGCTTAGTCTGCCTGGAATCCCCACACAGCCTTGACCTGGGTCAAAGTGAGCTGAAATTGAAAGGAGTGTTGTGTAGTCTGGTTTCTAATCCAAACAGCTGAAGAGCAGGGAATGTGCTTGCTTACTGAACCATAAATCAATGAACTTCATAACAGCCACTCTTTAATGTGGAAGCAGGAAATTTCTTTCATATTTGTGGAGAAAACCTTTTTTTAAGTTAAATTAACGTATTCAAATTCCATCCTCATTTCTGGGGAATGTGTCCCTTCATCTGTGTATGCATTTTCCTTTTCTCTTTGATCCACTGGAACAGTTCCTCTTGATATTTAAAAAATGACTCTCCAATATCCTCTTTTATTTCCTTCACGACAGTTATGTGATGTTTTCTAGGAGACAGGAGTCACATCTCATCTTCTATTCCAAGCATTCTAATTTCCTCTAGTAATTGGGCACTAGAATATTTTTCTCAATTTCCACGGTAAATAATATTTTCTGGTTTCTACTTCAATTCACTTAATTTTTTGATAATTTATGTCAATTATTTAGGCCACATTTGGTCAGAATTACAGAATATTAGAAAAAAGAGAAGAGCTTAGAAATCTTCTAGACTATCTCGTCTAATAGATGAGGAAGGAGGAAAGTTAACTGCTATGTCCCATATTACATAGCTAATAAGTGATACTGCCTGGAACGCTGTGTTAAAAATGATTCTGGGGCTGGCCCCGTGGCTTAGCGGTTAAGCGCGTGTGCTCTGCTACTGGTGGCCTGGGTTTGGATCCCGGGTGCGCACCATCACACCGCTTCTGTGGCCATGCTGAGGTCACGTCCCACATACAGCAACTAGAAGGACGTGCAACTATGACATACAACTATCTACTGTGGCTCTGGGGAAAAAAGAAGGAGGAGGATTGGCAATAGATGTTAGCTCAGAGCCGGTCTTCCTCAGCAAAAAGAGGAGGATTAGCATGGATGTTAGCTCAGGGCTGATCTTCCTCACACACAAAAAAAATGATTCTGAAGTCATTTGTAGACATTGCTGAAGAGGGTGCCAGACTTAGTAGAATATCTGCCATGAGTGTGGTGTAGGGTGTGACAAATACTTGTTCCATCCTCTCAACACTACGCTGTCTCCTAAAGCAGCGTTTCCCAAACTTTAATGTGCATATGGATGGTAAAGTACATAATCTGGTTCTGCAGGCCTGGGGTGGGTCTTAAACATCTGCCTTAAGTGGGAGATGGTAGTCAGCAAACTCCAGCCTGCAGACCAAGTCCAGCCCACCGCCTGTTACTGTAAATAGTGTTTTCTTGGGACACAGTCCACATCCATTTGTTTATATATGATCTATGGCTGCTTTCAAGCTGCAACAGCAGAGTGGAGAAGCTGTGGCAGAGACCACATGGCTTGCAAAGCCTAAAATATTTACTATCTGGTCCTTTATAGGAAAAAATTGCCAGTCTCTGTCCTGGAGAGTTGGCTGTCAATCTCCAGTGCATGTTACAATCACCTGGGGAGGTTTTAAAAATCTAAATACCCAAGTCACACTCCAAGCCAATTGATTCAGAATTTCAGGGGTAGGACCAGGCATGATTTTTTTTTAATTAATTTTTTTTATTGTGAAATTTTTGTTGTATATTACTATTTATCAGTCACCATATAAGTGCATCACTCCACCCCTGTGCCCACACCCCACCCGCCTAGCCCCTGGTAACCACCAAACAGTTCTATCTGCGCATGTGTTGGTTGATCTTCCACATATGAATGAAATCATGTCCTGTTTGTCTTTCTCTTTCTGGCTTATTTCACTTAACATAATACCCTCCAGGTCCATCCATGTTGTTGCAAATGGGACGATTTTGTCTTTCTTTTTTTTTTTTTTTTTTTTTGTGAGATCAGCCCTGTGCTAACATCCGCCAATCCTCCTCTTTTTTTGCTGAGGAAGACGGCCCTGGGCTAACATCTGTGCCTATCTTCCTCCACTTTATATGGGACGCCGCCACAGCATGGCTTGCCAAGCAGTGCGTCGATGCGCGCCCGGGATCCGGGCCAGTGAACCCCGGGCCGCCGCAGCGGAGCACGCGCACTTAACCACTTGCGCCACCGGGCCGGCCCCGATTTTGTCTTTCTTTATGGCTGAGTAGTATTCCATGGTACATATATACCACATCTTCTTTATTCATTCCTCAGTCGAGGGACACTTCACTTACTTCCATGTCTTGGCTATAGTGAATAATGCTGCGATGAACACAGGGGTGCATAAGCCTCTTTGGATTGTTGATTTCAGGTTCGTTGGGTAGATACCCAGTAGTGGGATAGCTGGATTGTAAGGTATTTCTGTTTTTAGTATTTTGAGGAATCTCTATACTGTTTTCCATAGAGGCTGCACCAGTTTGCACTCCCACCAGCAGTGGATTAGGGTTCCCATTTCTCCACAGCCTCTCCAGCATTTGTTGCTTTTTCTCTTGGTGATTATAGCCATTCTAAGAGGTGGAAGATATTATCTTAGTGTGGTTTTGATTTGCATTTCCCTGATGACTGGTGATATTGAGCATCTTTTCATGTGCCTATTGGCCATCTGTATATCTTCTTTGGAGAAGTGTCTGTTCATTTCCTCTGCCCATTTTTTGACAGGCATCATTTTTTAAAAATCTCTAGAAAGTTGAGAAATACTGTTCTGAAGCAGCGGTTCTCAAACATTGAGGAGCACAAGAATCACCTGACCTGACTTAAAAATGCAGAGTCTAGGGCCACATTTCCAGATAGTCTGGTCCAATAGGTCTGCCATGGGGCCCGGGAATCTTCTGGCATCAGGCCCAGGATTCTACTTAAACACACCAGTGCTCTTGACACAGGGGCCCCAGGACCTCACTTCAGCAGTAACAAAGTATACCTTTTCTAACGTCATAGAGACTTTCTTTCTTGAAAGTTTTATATCAGCTCAGGTGTTTAGAGAATTATGATTCACAAGAGTGAGTCATTATTACCAAGTACAACCAGTACCGGCAACTGGACTTCTTACCAAGAAAAATGATCCTACACACAAAATATGTTTCGCTGGCGTCCTGATTTTGCTTAACCTCTGACTGTCATTACTGCTATAAATTATGGAAGAAAAAGACAGCAAATTTCCCCAGAACAATTCACAATTTCTATAATTGCTCTTAAGAGTTTGCTTTTAAAAGCATGAAAAAGAGATGTGAATAACTGCTACTAAATAATTTTAAACACCTAGAAAAATTTTGATACCTCTGACCTGGTTTAGGATTGTTTTAAAGATGAGCAGGATAAATAGCTTATTTTCGTTCAATTGTAATATTAAAAAATTAATAATAACCCAATTTCTAGGGTATCAGCATCAGTGAACCAAATCTCCAATCACATTATGAAAAATGTTTAGCAGACTCCCTGCATTTGCAAGGAACCTGGTGACTGTACACTCTGTTTACTGCCACAGACATCAAATCAGTAATTCCTGCATCCCCTTCATTTTGTACATTTGAGGGGCTGTGTGTGACAGTGGCTTTCAGCGAAAAATTCCTCCTGTTTGGGGAGCATTATTAGGACAAACAAGGAGATGTAAACAGCAGGGGGATTCGCACTAAGCCTGGTTTCACATCTGCTGAGATCCAAGAGGGTTGTTTCATCCAGGTCTTCCGCAATCTCATCGAAGACTCGCCATCTCATTATTTGTCTATCTTTCATTTACCTTTATGTCTACAAAAGATGTGTTAGGATCCTGGTTGATGTTTGTGTTTAGAACTATGTTTCCATTGAG
Organism: Diceros bicornis minor; assembly: GCF_020826845.1. Taxonomy (NCBI): domain Eukaryota; kingdom Metazoa; phylum Chordata; class Mammalia; order Perissodactyla; family Rhinocerotidae; genus Diceros; species Diceros bicornis. The sequence goes on along the minus strand of NC_080756.1, from coordinate 45,973,450 downwards.
AGCGTTACCCCAGAAAGGGAAGAAAAGTGAAGGAAACCACACACGAGAAATTGATTGTCTGCTTTTGTTTCCTAAGATTCAAAGAAACCAAAATATCTCATGTATTTCTGAAAAAAGCCTACCGTACACCTTCTGGCAGCAAAATTCATTTGAGTACATAGATTGAGGTTCTAGCCTTCCATGGGACAAACATATTTTTGGAAAGTGTAAAATCCCTCTCTCTTTTTTTTTTTTTTAGAAGAGAGGTTGAGCATCGAAGGGTGGAGCTGGCAGGTAATAGGCCAGTTTGCCCTGCACTGTGGTGAAGAAGAATGATTCTAAAACCCACAATTTGTGGCAATTTAGTGTTCCCCACTCTGGGTTTTAGAGTTTAGAAAATCAACACATCACGTCTCAGTTGGCCACGAGATGGCAGGATTTCAGCATACTCCTGCAGAGAGATGGCATCCTCTCCTTATCAGGGTTAATGCATGGTAATAATCTCGGTTCGACTCTCAGCTCTCAAGAGATTTCACACTCCCATAAATGAAATACAAACATGATTCAAGGACTTATGTTTTATAGTTTTAAAATGTCGAGAGTCAGCTATTCACGTAATATAGTTGGCATCCACAAATGTAAAGCTATGGGAAAGGTTCTAGTTTTATTATTTAAGGGGTCTCTCAACTCTGTTAATGGATGAGGTCTGGAGAACCATCTGGATGCTGTTCTCCCTTGCTAAGGCTTTCTCAGAAGGAGCGTGTGATGCTGCCATTGTGGACACACAGCTTTTTCAGCTCCCACCGTACAACATGGGGATAAATGATGAGAGGCAAGCTTTGATGGCAGAAATAAAGGAGAAGGTTATGGGAGAGAGGGGAGAGTTTGCACTTGGAGGGAATGAAAGGTGGACCAAAAAGTGGGTCCAGCTCGGCAGAAAACCATGGCCACTGACACAGCTCTGCTGCATTTATTCATTCATTTGTCCTTCCAATCTTTTTAAAAAACGTTTGCTTTGCTAGGCAGTGTGATGTTCCCTAGGAATGGAAAGATGAACAAGCTCCTTGAGAACTCCTCTCAAAGAGCTAGTCTATGAGACTATATCTGGAGATGACTGAGAAAAAGAAACTGTCCGTATGACGAGTAGACTAAAACACAAACCAAACAAACTACAGGACAATTGAGAAAGAAATTGGCCAAATTGCAAGCAGGTGAAGAATAAAGAGGGCAGCAGGCAGGGATTAACAAGAAGGAAAAGGGAACTATGAAATAAAATAGAGGACTAAAAGATGGAGTCACCCTGGGGAGTTGGGAGTTTAAGGTTTATAAGCCAATTGGGAGCCAGTGTGAGAAAAAGACCACTGAGACTGGAATAAAAAATAAAAAAAACATAACCACAACAGGACACTTGTGTTTCGACAGTGACTCCAGGACTGGCTGGCTGTTTGACCTTTAGCAATTAGCCCAAACTTTCTGAGCCCACTGCCCTCATCTGTACAACGGAGCCTGCAACAACTAAGTCAGAGAGTTAGTAAGAATAGTAACAGTGAAACGTTAAGTGAGTATGCCTGGCACATAATTATTGATTACAGAACATCAATTGTTTTACTGGTCTGTCAAATCTTTTGCAAAAGTTAGCAGAAAATAAAAGCAGGGTGAGGGACCCCAATGCTAGGCACCCAAAGCAGACACACGTTCACCCCAGGCCCCAGCTCCTCCCCAACTCTTGTTAACTATAGTACCCTGGACTCAGAGATCCTGAGAAAGACAGAGGCATCTCACCAAGGGGGCACAGAAACAAGCTGCTGGTTTGCTTGTTTTACCAACATAAACATGAATTCATGCTCGTTGGGATAGATAGATGCAAAGAGAGGCAGAGAGAGTGAGAGAGTTTAATCCGTGAACCCTCCTTACTCCACAATCTCATGCCCCTTTTCCAACAGTAACACACGACACTTCGAGATGGGTTCTTCCAGCTTTTGGGTTCTGTGTTTGTGTGCATATCCCTTATATACATCTCCCCACATATCTGCACATATGACTCAGTGCTGGGTGTCTCCAAGTAAAGACCCCGTCTCTTCCACTTTCCAACCTGAAAGCTGAACATATCCTTTTTCTATAGTCGACACAAAGGAAATTCATTCTGTGAAGTACTGGGGAGCTGTGTCAAATTTATTTATGGGTTCTTCTCCATGAGGCATTTCTTGTAAGTCATCTTCCACCACCACCGCTGCCACCAATTAGGGGTTTACTTCTCTTTGACCTTCCTCCACACTGCCTTAGGCCCAGAACCTGCCCACTACCCCTCCTTTATCATACTGGGCCTCTGCTCCCTTCCCCATGAACTTTGACCCTGAGGCTGAGGCACTTTCTTAATATACAGGGGTCTTCTCAAAGTTTCTTTTCAAAAAAGATGGTCCCTTCTCACAAAACAATTCCTATACCAATAATTATAAAGATTAATAATTTTCTCTGTATTATAATGTCCATATGAATATAACCACATACATAATTATATATATATAAATTTGTTTTATAACATAAAATGCTGTGATATAGTCACATTATACATATGTTTTGTGACTTTCAGTTGTTTCCCAATTTTATGTCTTATCTTTCCAAGTCATTAGAGAACATCAAACATCTTTTTAATTGCTTCATAAAATTAATACTTTAGTGTGAGACAAGGTAGATTTCTTTGTGCTCTACTTTTGTTAATGGTAATCCTCAACATAATTCAGGGTTATGGTGAGAATGCATCAGCTAAAATATTAGAGGCCTTCAGTTGCTTTAAATAGAAGTGCTATATAAATAATATAAATTATATTAGCTCTATGAATAATGCTAATAATGAAAACTGCTAATACTTCATCAGCATTTTTCTATGTAGCAGGAACTATTTCTAGCCATTTATTTGCATAGTAGAAATAATCTACTATGAAGTAGGTTATTTGCATTTTGTAGATGATCATTCTGAGACAGAGGAAAGTAAATAATTTGCTCAAGGTAATACAGCCAATAAGTGACATCGCCAAAATGCAGTGAGTCTGGCTCTAGAGCCTAAACCACACATCATTATGTCCAACAGGAAATACTTTGTGCAGGCTTGGTTGTCAGGGACCCAAACCGGCTGTCATTGACCAAATTTACTAAACATTCTCACTCCAAGTAGGACTCCAGCTGGTCCCAGCGTGGGGCTCTCCATGCTGCTCTAAATTAGGCAGCCAGGCCAAAAGGAGATATGTAGCATCCATGAAGAACAAAGAGGGGCAAGGTCCGCTGAGCAAGCATGGCATGGAGGGAAAAGTAGGGGAGAAAAAGGACCTAAAAGGAGAAGAATGAAAGAATGCAGAGGAATACTGCAAGGCACCCAGCTGAGCTGAAAGCCTCTGAGGTGAGCATGCCAAACCTCAGCAGCTCCAAGCCCAGCTCCCAGAATAGCTGCAAGGAGGCACGCTGCCAGTGAGTCACTTATTACAGCCAGAGCTCGAGCACTTAATCAGATGCATCCGGTTTGTGTTCATGAGATATTAGGTGGAAATATGTGCTCGACTGCAATGAATTGACATGCTCTGAAGTCAGCCAGCCATTGCCGGAAGCCAGGTCTCTTGCAAGTTGAACCCTAATCTTTCTCTCCTGAGCGCCTGCCATCCATCTAATTGGTTCTGCACATTTTATCCGTATATAATAGACTCTCTAATGAAGAGGAAATATTTCTTTCTTGTGATGACTGAACAGAAATTCAGAGTATAAGCTAGGAGGATCACATCCATGGAGGACTCAGGCCAGCTACCCATCAGACTCAGGCCAGTCCCTACCTATGGCATGTCACAACACTTCTAAAGTCATCTGATGCCATTAGACCCGGGGAGGCTGGCACAGAAAACATGGCGCCAGAATGAAAAGGATAAAGATGACTCTGAGAATGGATGAGCTTCCTTTGCTGCCAGGAATTCCCACAAATGATGTGTTGTCATTGTTGCCAGCTGGCTTCAAGATCTGCCTGGACTGTAATCTACCAGTTGGCTATCTTGCTGTACTTTGGGTGTTTACTATTGTCTTGAGTATTTTTTCCTCCTGAGTAAGATTGCGTGGCAGATACTCTTGGTGTCCCCTCCACATTCCCCTTACCAGGGCAGTGTGTTTATCTTCCAGTTTCTATGACTGTTGCTTTCTTCTCCAGAGGATTGCCGCCTGGCCAGGTGATGCCTGGAAAATTATGCTATTCCCTCAAGTGGGCTACGGCCAATGACAGACTAAAGTGGGGTTACAACAGCTCAGTCTCCTTGCCTCTGGGCAGGACAGCTTTTTGGTTGCATTTATACACCAAAATTCCCTGTGGGATCAGTGTGAAGCTAAGATTCTCCTAAAACTACAATTTTGCCCAGCTGCTTCTCCTGCCCTCTCCCCCTTCTCTTGCTCCCCTACAGATTTTTCCTGCAAGCATCCTATCAATCAATCACCTGACAAAAATCCCTGCCTCAGGCTCTGCTTCTTGGGAACCTAGCCTAAAACAGCATGTAGGATCTTTGCTGACAAAGACCATAAGTTACACACATGGCATATAAGCAGTATAATGCAATGATTCTCAAACCTCAGCTCTTCATGTACCACCTGCATTATTTTGCCATATCTTTGTATTGCTTATGCAACTAATTGCCTAACAGCTGTTTTGAAATAATTTTCAAACTAACTCCTTTTTTAAAAAAACTAACCTTTCTCTAAAAAAAATTTTTGAAACCATGAGTTTGAAATGCTAATTAAAATTTTAATACAGAGTAAGATATGTATATTCATCTAAATATCATTCCATCAACCACCATGTGTCATATGTACATGGACCCATCTTTAAAAACATGATAAGATGAAAACTGTATATCTGTCTGATTTGTAAATTCTGTTTTTATTGCTTTATAGTACTACTGCAGAGCTGTGCTTACATTGGATATGGAATAGATTCTTTTTGATTTCCTAAAATTCAATAAGTACTTTTTAATTTCCTTTTAGCCCTTGATCTTGCCAATAGTTCTAAGGGAGATTCTTGACATGGAGTAAAAAGAAGAAAGAAGTACCAACTTTTAAAAAGCAGAAATAATTGAAAAATCCTGAGGTATCTACATTCTATTGTGAATGTTTGGATTTTTCTGGGATCATCTGACAACACGTTCCTGTCACGTAGAAACATCTCATCTAATGATTAAACTGAGGTTTACTTGCAAGGAAAGGAGAGTTTCTAGAAAACTTGAAACTCTTATTGCTGGGATATTTATCTGACATCACGAAGCTCAGATGCTTTTCTCAAAGGAGAGAGAGGCATCAGTGGCCATCTGCTCAAGTTACTGGGCAGCACAGTGCAGACTCTTGACATCATACACCTTTTCTTCCAAGCTGTGGCAATGCAGTTAGAATGCGTACTCAGAGTCATAGTCCTCACAGATAGAGGCTGATGTCAAGGATACAATCTTCAAAGAGAAACTCGCAGTATGGATCACTTTATACAGACAACACAGGGCCTGAGATGGTGGCTCTTCCTCCTGACACTGCATTGACTTTGCGTTTTCCAGTGGCTCCTTTGAGAAACACAGAGTACTTCAACATGGAAGGTGATGAGCCAACTGTCAACAAAATACTTCGGGGTCAGGATTTTGCATCTCATCTCCAGCATAAAGGTCTTTCTCCACTGTTCATCCTTCGCACATTCCTTCTGAAACAATCTAGTACTGAGGGGGTAGAAGCCTGAAGCCCACTGTATCTTGAAAAGCAAGCTTTGTACATTTGCAAGGATTGCCAAAATCATACATGTTGAACCTAATGGGACAAGTTTAAAACTAGAGATTGAGAGAAAGTAGCACCTATAGGTCAGGGAAATGAGTGTCGGCTGGCTGGAAGAGTTTCTACTTAACTGAATCTTCAAATTATTTCCAAAATAAAAATCTATTTTAAAAAATGCACTATTTGATATTTTTATCCATCAGTGCATGTCTCAATGAATGATGAGTTCTGCTGACAGTCAAACTTGAGTTCCAACAATAAATTAATTCATATCTTTGGCTATGGGTTTTCCTGGTGCAAAAAAGTACATAATCTTGGTCTTATCCTGATTTTTCCTCTGAAGTGGCAAGGAGTTTTCTTTTACAAGGGATTTGTCTTTATTTTTCCAGTGGTTACATAAACTTAAATTTTTCTGTATGATCCCTGTATATCTGTTCATTCCGAGAAATGTCCTCAGTATCAAGGCTTCAGTCTTGGGTAGATATTTTTTCTTGCAGGTTCTTAATTGTTGCAGCAGTTCCTTACACTCCATCTTTGCTTCCATCACTCAATAGCTATGGCCTCGGCAATCTAATTCTCTCCCTTCTTGTAGCTCTTTAATTGAACTGAATAAGCACCATACTCTAAAGCCAGCCCAGTCCTCTCTGGGTTCTGAGATGTAGATAAAAATATAAGAATTTTTAATTATATATTTTAAATTTAAAAAATAGGAAATTAAGCTTTATTAACATGTCATACATGGATAGATACAAGTGCTCTAATTTAGTCGGTATGTAAGACAGGCATGTGTCACTTATCGTAACTGAGGTATCCTGGGGGGAGGGCAGAAGTTCTAAGGGCAGAGGAGGTGAAAATGATGGCTTCATGCCAGAGACCTCATGCCATCCTAAAAAAGAAACTTGGCCTAGCATAATACCAATCATTTATAGGCAAACAATAAAAATTGGCAGACACTTTCATTCGTAGTTGGAGCTCTTTATCAAGCACATCGAGAGGTAGAAACAATCAGAATGTAATCAGATATGACAAGAGGGAGGCCGAAATAATTCAAAATTATCCAGGCTCTTTGAGTCTCACATTAGGTGTATTTTCTGCCTTGAAATGTTAGCTAATGATAATGTGGAGCCATCACAATTAGTAAGACATTTAGAATCTAAGCATCCAGAAAATGCAGAAAAATATCTGGTTTTTTCCACTGATGTTTCAAGCCACAAGAAACCCAATTTGCTGAACTTTTCAGTAAGAACAAGTAACTCTCAGTAATATGCTCCCCATAAGATATGTTTCCCAAAATAAACAGATTTAATCTGTTCATTCAAGGTAAAGGTAAGATTTTTAACAAAGAGTGAGAACCTACTTGCTTTTAAAAAGAACTCCTTGTCATGCAGAGTACATTTTGAGAACTGCTATCTGCTAAAGTTTGCATCGCTATGTGATTTTGTTGCTGAAAATGATATGTGTCATCTGTGAAAACTCTCATATCTGCACACTTAAAAATATCACCACAGATTTAAGCTCTTCCAAAATATTTCCAAATATTTTAAATCATTTTTTTAAATACAAAAATGCAACATATTTATACTTATTTTCAAGAACAATGGTTGGAGTCTGGAAAGATAGAAATACAATTGCTACATTTCAACAAAAGATTTTTGTGTAATTGATGGATGGAATAGAAAAATCAATATCTGATATAATAAGCATGGACAGCTATGTACTTCATTCCTTTGAATCTATGTATATTTGAAGGTATCTTTTTCAGTTGTGACAGCCAGTCAAACCAATTTTCAAAATAAACTGAATTTAGGAACTTCCACTTCTGCCAAAGAGCAGAAATGTGGAATGGAAATGGTAAACCAGATTTACCCTCCAGCCTGAAATTATTTTTCTTGAAAACCTAGACACAATAAACTAAATGAAGCTTTTCATAACACTGAAATTCAGGCATAAAGAGCAGTGATTGATGACAAAAGGGAAATAAGATAAGCCTTTGACTGTCCCAGTTTACTGCCTTAAGAGAGTTTCCTGGTGGCAGCTCAAAGAGGAGAAAACTAGGTGGAGCCAAGTGAACTCCCTCAGTTGAGGAAACAAACCGAGAGTCTGGGAATACCATAGTGGCTGGAGTTTGCAGGACAGAGTACCAGAGAAGAGAGAGCTGCAAAGTAAGAGAACCCCAGAGATCTGCAGAGGATATGTCCTCAAGTGATCAGCAGAGCACTTATCAGTGCATGCATGTGAGGAAACTACCCACTTCCAGGAAAGAACCACCTAAAGGGATTAGAAGGAACAATAGTCCATGCACACACAGGGTTGAAGAGAATGCTAGTTCCCACCAGCCAGACTGGAAAATCTCATAATTACCAGGACACTGGGTAGAGTACTCACCAAGGTCTTGCCTCAGTGATGGGGAATAATTAGCCTGCTCAGGTCCCAACTAATAAATCAAAACCAAAGTCTTAAGAGGATGACCTGTTTCTGAGTAGCTTAATTGCATCCCAGAACTAAACTCAAGAATATTTGTATAGAAATATAAAATTTACAGCACCCAACAATGTAAAATTCATAATTTCTGATGCCCAATCAAAAATTGCCAGACATACAAAGAAGTAAGATAAAATCTCTGCTAAGGAGTAAAATCAGTTAATTGGAACTGACCCAGAACCGTCACAGATGTTAGAGTTACAGAAACATCAAAACACATATTATAACTGTGTTCCATATGCTGAAAAAGTTGAGACATGCAAGATATAAAAAAGACTCAAGTCAAAGCTTTGGAGATGGAAACAATAATGTCTGCAATAAAAAATAAGCTAGGTGGGATAAACCCCAGTTTAGACATTGCAGCAAGAAAAATTAGTGAATTTAAAGACATAGCAATAGAAACTACCCAAAATGAAACACAGAGAGAAAAAGAACATCACTGAGCTGTGAGAACCTTCAAGAAGCCTAATATACATGTAATTGGGCCAATTGTAATTGGACCAAAGGAGACAGGAGGGGGGAGCAGAAATAAGTATTCGATGACAGATGCGCAAAATTTTTCCCAGTTTGAAGAAAAATATAAATTCACACATCCAATAATCTCAACAAGTGCCAAGCATATGAAATATAAAGAAAAATCACACCAAAGCACATCATAACTGAATTTCTCAAAACCAGTGATAAAGAGAAGACCCTAAAAGCAACCAGGGAAATAAGACTTGTTAGATACAGTAGAACAAAAATAAGAATGACAACAGATTTCTTATTAGAAACAATTAAAATGAGAATAGAGAGGAGCAAAATCTTTAAAGTACTGAACGAAAAATACTGTCAGCCTAGAATTCTATACCCAGCTAAAATGTATTTCAAAAGTGAAAGCAAAATAAAGAGTTTTCATAATTACAAATTAAAATAATTTATCTCCAGCTATCTAAACTTTACTAAATGTTCCTTTAGGCAGAAGGAAAATCATACCAAATGGAAATGCAGATCTACACAAAGACATGAAGATCAGTGGGAATGGTACCTATGTACGTACATATATATATAAGGTTTTTTTATTGTTTAAATTTTTTTAAAGGATAATAGACTGTTTAAACAAATAATAACAATGTGGGTTTATAGCATATGTATCAATAAAACATATGACAATAATAACACAAAGGATGGGAGAAGAAAAATGAAAGTATACTAATACTGTAAGTTTCTTATACTGTACATGAAGTGGTGTAATATGTGAAAGAGAACTTGATAGGATAAAGATGTATATTAAAAACTCTAAAACAATCACTGAAGTAACAAAAAAAGAAGTATAGCCAATAAATCAAGAAGTAGATAAACTAGAATTATAAAAACTATGTAATTTATCCAAAGGAAGATAGGAAAAGAAGAAAAAGCAAATAAAGAACAGATAGGAAAAAGAGAAAACAATATTGTACATTGAAATCAACCATGTCAATAATCATATTAAATGGAAAATATCAAAATATCCAAGTAAAATGCAGAGATTGGCAGGTTGGATAAAAAAGTAAAATTACCTGTATGTTTTCTATGAGAAAAACACTTTAAAAATAAAGACAAAAATAGGTTAAAAGGAAAAGGATGGAAAAAATTATATCAGCATTAATCAAAAGAAACTGGAGTGGCTATGTTAGTATTAAAGAAAGAAGATTCTAGAGCAAAGAATATGATCAAGGATAAAGAGAGTTATTTCATAATTATAAAGAACTCAATTCATCAAGAGAACATGATAATCCTAAACTTTTATGCCCTTAATAACAGAGCTTTTATATACATGAAGCAAAAATTGATAAAACTGTGAGGAGAAATAGAAAAAGCCATAATTATTGTTGGAGACTTCAACACTCCTCTTTCAATAACTGATAGAACAATTATACAGAACACCATTAAGCATATAGAAGACTTGAATAACACCATCAGCCAACTTGACCTGTTTGACATCTATAGAACACCCTACTTGGTAACAACAGAATATACATTATTTACAAGTACACAAAGAACATTTACCGAGATAAACCATGTCTGGGGTCATAAAACAAGCCTTAATAAAGTTAAAAGGGTTTAGGTCATACAAACTATGTTCTCTGACTACAATGGAATTAAATCAGAAATGAATAACAGAACTCTGGAAAATACCCAACTATTTGTAAACCAAATAGCCCATGGATCAAGGAAGAAATCAAAGGGGAAATTATAAAGTGATTTTAACTAAACATAAATGAAAACACACTATACCAAACTTTGTGGGATGCACCTACATCAGTGGTTCTCAACTGGAGGTGATTTTGCCCCCTCTTCCTCAGGGGACATTAGCAATGTCTGCAGACATTTTTGCTTTCACAATGATGGGGCTGAGGGGAGATACTACTGGTACCTAGAGTGTAGAAACAAGGGATTCTGCTAAACATCCTACAATACACCCGCCACTCTCCAAAACAAAGAATTATCTGGCCTCAAATTTTCAATAATGCTTCTATTAAGAAATTCTGATTTCAAACAACAATGAGGAGGAATTTAATAATACTAAACACCTATATTAGAAAAGGAAAAAAATCTCAAATAAGTGAATTCAGCTTGTGCTTTAAGAAACTAGAATAAAGAAGCAAATTAGGCCCAAAGTAAGCAGAAGCAAAGAAATAACAAAGACCTGAGCAGAAATCAATTTAAAAAAAATAGAAAAAATTAATGAAACCCAAAGTTGGTGCATTGTGAAGATCAATAATATTTATAAACCTCTGGCCAGAATGATCAGGAAAAAGAAGAAAGAAGGCAGAAATTACCATATCAGAAATGAAAGAGGTATTAAAAGGATAGTAAGTTCATTAAGTGAGAAATAGATATCCTTAATAGACCTAAATCTATAAAAGAAATTAAACTTTTAGTTAAAAGACTCCCAACTAAGAAAACTCTTTTAATATTAGTGAGGCCTAGTCAACAGCGTTGCTCTCACTAAAATTTATTGCTTGTAATATGTTTTTACTGAACACTAAATGTTTTTATTTTATTAAAAATAAAATACTTAAAATATGTTGTTTTATTTAGCTATATCTCATTCTTAAAATGTATATTTGTGTGTGTTTAATAAAGCATATATTTTATTAGTATAGTTATACGTTTATATAGTTCATAAATTAAAAACTGCTCATACATTAGTGCTGTAGCGCTTCAACGAAAGTGAGAGTTTAAAAATCTTTAGAAGCTACTGTTTTATCAATGCAAAGCTACTCAATTAAAGGCAGTAAGAATACATGAAGCTTCAAAAGATATACAGGTAGGCAAGTACTGCTTTATGGCTAGATACAGAATAACAAGCTTAAGAATAAACCTGTCTCGAAGATCAGACACCTCTTAACATCTATTGCAAACCAGCCTGTTTCCCATTTGGCTACATCAAAAGTTCTGCTGCAGGTCTTGTTCAAAACTACCCTGAATTTTTTTGTTTACCCAAACGGGTATCTTTCTCTAGGCGGTAAATTCTATTCCCGGTGTAGTTTATGTTAGAGACAGGCCTCTTCTGCTTCTCCTCTTACGGTGTTCTCTTTCTTGACTAGATATCTACCTCTAAACTGTATACCTTGGCTTCCTTTTAAGATAGTTCAGTTTGAGCCAAATAGCTTCCACTTGCCCCCCACCACCATCACCCCGCCCCCGCCGTTTCTTTACTCTGCTCTCTGTCCCGGGAGGCTGACCTGTGTAGACTACATAACAGGCTCTGTTACTTTTGGTTTGGTCTGCCAATGGGAATCCTTGGAAGGAGATTAAGAATTATGAATGTACCATTAAGAACTCGCACAAAGATGTGAAAGTTTCTGGGGGATAATTCTGACTGTTTAACTTGCCTATTTGGCTGATACAGAAGACAGATTCTGGGAGAATGATAGTGAATTACTGAAAATTTAATCAGGAGGTGATGGATGCTAATCATGGCTGTGGCTTAGAATGTGGTATTTTTATTAGAAAAAATCAGAGCAGCACTTGGCTCCTGGTGTGCAACTATTCTGGATATGACAATGCCTTTCCAGTCTACAGGGCTTTTACCCAATAACCATTCGTAGACGACAGAGAATCTTATTCACCACTGTGATAGCCCATCCAACATCACATTCAACTGGGATACCTTTATTGCCTAGGAAATGTAGCAATAGACTCTTCCCACAATTCACTGATGTTTCATGTATCCCATCATCCAGAAAAACCAAGCAGTGGAATGGTCTGTTGAGACCTCATTATGGCACAGCCGGCACGTGGCTCCTTAGATGTCGGGATGCTGTCCTACTGGAATATGGTATATGTCTTCAACTTACCAATAAACAATATATGGAACTGTCTCCACAATACCTATTAGGGATGGAGGTTACACCTGGCCTCAAAAACCTAGCTGTCCCTTTGCCAAGACTGACCTAGCTGTTGCCCCACTGCTGAGTCCCCAGCCCCACAACCACATGAGGTCAGCACTGACTCCCTCACATGGCACCATTATCCACACTCAGAGTTTGCTACCTGGTGGCAGGTTGATAACAATGGAACTCTCTCATCACGGGAGTCAGGGTCAGTACTTTGTCCTCTGAGACTGGTTTCTTTTCCTCCAATCCAAATGTTCTCTGTCCTGTTTTGTTTTTTTTTCTTTTTATATCCTTTTCAGCATATTCTCTATTCTCTGCAGGGTGCGAGTTTTCTATAATGCTGAGGTGAAGCAGGAAGAAATGTATTTGACTCCCTTTGATGGAAAGGGTTACTTCCTCATTGGAGATCAAGCTGAAAATTGACCCACTTCATATGAGTATTTCCATGTCGTGTCTTGCATATTCTCATTATCTCGCTTCCCGGCAGCAGTAGTTCAGGGATTGTTTTACTTCATCTTCAGGGCACAGTAGCCATAAAAGTAATTTTAAAAGATAAGCAGGCACAAATATTTTAAGGAAAAAAATAGGTAATAAAGATCTAAAATTAAGACTATTTCTAGCATTATTTAAAGTTGGAGTGATTGCTATTACTCAGTTTATGAAATGACCTCACTAAGGCTCAGTGCCACTTGGCCTTCTCTTGTAATAAACAACCATTTGCCACATATTCGGAAAATGGATTACAGTGAATATATGCCGCATACAAGCACACATAGTAAGAGATGCTTCACAGCAGTATTGAAGGTGATATACTCTATAGTCCTGATGAATGCCTTCTGGGTTTTTAAATGATTGTTGGGGACAGTCGTGGAGAAAAATAATCACCTGTGATCCTCCACCTCATTGTGCCACCTGCTTATAACCACTACTAACCCTACCAAGATTTTTTAGAAAACTGAAGTGGGGAGGGACTACAGAAAAAGAGTGAGTACATAGGGAGCTAGGAGAAGGCTTCGTTGTAGGATGTCATGCTGTTCTCAACCATGGGGAAGGGAGGGGAGGGGACTGTGCTGACTCCCTGCATAGAGTCTCTGACAGAGGCTGCGAAGCAGATGAAATTTAAGTTCCAAGGCCCCTTCCAAAACTCTGGGATGGGATCTATCAACACGTCATGGTCACATATTTTTATAAATTTGAAAAAGTATGATTTTAAAATTTAACTAGTTACATCACCTATCTCTTTACACTGACTTCTCCTCCATCATATAGTCTTCACCCTCTTGGATGGCTTGGACTCTGGCATTTTTGAGGTCTAGCTAAAGAAAATGTTAAGCTAGAGAGGCTTTTAGTTTGGGTTTAAAAACATATTTATGTAAGTCATGGTCACTTCTATAAATATCAAGTTATTGTCCGTGTGGGAATGGCTTCCAGGAATACTCCTAGTTCTCACCGTCCTGACAGTCCAGCATCATGACACAAAGATGCAACACTAGGGGCCGGCCTGGTGGCACAAGCGGTTAAGTGCGCGCCCTCCACTGCAGAGGCCTGGGGTTCGCCGGTTCGGATCCCGGGGACGCACCGAAGCGCTGCTTGGCAAGCCATGCTGTGGCGGCGTCCCATATAAAGTGGAGGAAAGTGGGCACGGATGTCAGCCCAGGGCCAGTCTTCTTCAGCAAAAAGAGAGGAGGATTGGCGGGTGTTAGCTCAGGGCTGATCTCCTCACAAAAACAAAAAAAAAAGAGATGCAACACTAGAAGGAAATACTACATATGGTGCTCAGCAGAAGAAACAGGAGCGTGTGTGAAATCTGAAAAACTCTTCCAATCATCAGACATTAAAGTTGTAAGGAGAGGATTTTGTCTTCAGTACCTTGTTAATATGGATGTTCTCTCCTGTCAGAAATATTCTTGAAATACAGCATATAAGGTTATAAACATCTTATTTTTTTCTTTTTTGATGGGAGATAAGCAAAATGGAATCAGAATTTCTGTGTTTGTAGAGGCCACACAAAACCACACACATGAAGTGAATATATGTGGGAAGTAAATGTTTTATGCATGCCAAATATTACTAATAAAATATAAATTCTGATCAACCATGCTAGAGAAAAAACTGAATTATATTTCTGTTCTTCAACTGAAAATGATATTGCAATATTATTTTCAAACAAAGAGGCAACCAGAGTATATACCAAAACTGTGGGAAAAAATTGTCATAAAGATATGGCAGATAAAAATGTAGGTTACTTTTCTGAATTTTTATGATGCTTGTGGCAATTATTAACTTAAAATTTTATAATTGGTTATGACTTCTTTTTCTCATTCTAAATAAATATTTTACTTTCACATCTAATTTTGTATTTTCAGTTTTTTATTCTTTTTCTTTAAAAAGGCTTCCCAAATTGTAGAAGCTTTGAGGTCTTGGATCTACCTCTGGCCTCTGAAGTTGCTTAGTGTCAGTTGACATGGTCATTTCTTCCTCACCAACACACACTGCCAGCCTGTCACCATATAAAGGGCCTGGTGTAGTCATTCTACTTAGTTCTACCGTTAAGGTGACTTGGGAATTTGATTTTAGTTACTTCAAGAGGACCAGAAATAAAATCGTTCAGATCCAAGCTACCAGAACCCACAATAGTACCAAGCACTGAGGTGTGAAACATCACCCACAAATAAAACTGAGTCCATTTTAATATCCTGACTAGAACAATGCAAAAAGATTTTTAAATGTTTATTTATTCTCAAGGATAAACTTGTCTGCATTTCACTTGTTTCCACACAAGCTTTCAGTCTTCAGCATCAATTGTCTGGAATCTTCTATTAATTATTTAGAAAAATTTCACATAAAATACGGAGATGCCAGAGTACTTTAAATTCTCTCTGATATGATTTGAGGGTAGATATAAATGAATAATTCTTTCCCTTTATGATGGCATAAATTATCATGTTCTGAGATTAGAATATCAGAAAGAAGAAGTGACAAAAAAATGCCCTAGAGTAAAAATTTGTGCTTCCTTGAATCAGAAATATAAAACATGTTTTATTCCTGATGTTTTAGAATTAAATCATGTATAACAGATTTGGGTGTGTGTGTGAAAGGAAACAACCAAACAACTTGTTTTCCTGTCATCCATATTGATGCTAACCATGATAGGTTAATGGAGACATCTTCCTGGCTCCATTATTTCGATACAGATGTCACTAACTTTCTCAGACATATTTTAATTGCTGTTAGTTTCTAACGAAATTCATAATCCTGAGGGAAGGTTAAACTCGTTGAAGGATCTTCCTGGCTCACTGCAGAATACCAAACAGCACAAATGTCTGATACTGACATAATTAGTAATATTGCATGGAAAGAAATTTATTACAAAAGATTGGCAAAGAATTAAATGTATTAGGTATTATAGAGAATAACATATATTTTCTAATCTACCGCCAGTCCAATGGAATATGCTGCAATAATATTGATTTTTTTCAAAGCATGGACTGAAAATAGCTTATTTGCACCTCACCTTGTGTGTTTTTTATTAATCTTTATCCATGCATGATTTTGTAATATTATCCATTGGTCATTTAGAACATATTGGTTCATTGAGTCAGTAGATCTTCCAAGTATTGAGTATCTCTTTATATAATACAAAAAGTCAACTTTTTTTAATATCACCACTGATTTTACCAGAAGATCTTTAAGTATTGAAAAACTGTCTAGCACGTTGTGGAAAATGCAAATTTTTCTACTTTTTTGAGCTGGTAGTGGAACTTGAAAAGCTTATTATAGTAGTCCTTTATTTATACTTTAGTGGCTATAGGATCCATAGTGAGATCCTCTGTTTAGTATTGGTGATTTGTGTCTTCCAAGTAACTATTTTTATAAGGGCCTGACTCTTGGATCTCTATTCTGTTCCATAGTCTATTTGTCTATACCTGTTTTAATAGCATATTTTCTTAATTCTTTTAGCCTCATAAATATTTTACAGCATCTAGTAGGGAATTTTCCTCTTCTTTTCTTCTTCCTCTCCTTTCTCTTTTTTTTCTCCTCCTCCTTTTCCTTTTCTTCTTCTTCCCTTTCCTCTTTTCTTTCTCTTAAGTATTCTGCCTATTCTTGGTCACAAGATTCTCCTTAAAAATTTAGAATAAGCTTTTTAAGTTTCACAACAAAAACAACCAAAATGAAGACAAGAGCAGAGATGACCTAAGAGAAATGAATACTTATGTCCACAAAAAGACTTGAAGAGGAATGTTAAGAGTATCCTTATTCATAAATAGTCAAACATTGAAAATAACTCAAATGTCCATCAACAACAGAATAAATAAACACATCAAGGTATATTCATAAGATGAATTTACTATTAAGCGCTACAAAAAAACGAACTGCTGGTACATACAACAAAATAGGTAAAACTTGAACACCTTACTTGGAACAAAAGTAGTCAGATATAAAAAACCATATACCTTATAAGCTGTTTATATGGTAACAGAAATCAAAACAATGGTTGCCGCTAAGAGGCAGGTTAGGTATTTAATTGCAAAGGAGCACAGAAGAAATTAGTGGGGTGTTGGAGATATTTGACATACTAATTAGAATGGTGATTATATGTGTCAAAACTGATAGAACTGTATCCTTAAGAGCCAAGAATTTTGTTGTTTGTAAATTACACATTAATCAAAAATGCAATCCACTTCTGTATAAATTAATGGGTCCAAAAATCATCTTAAAAATTACAAATTATTTTGAGCTTAATGATAATATCACAACTTCTGAGGCACATCTAAATTAGAGGAAAATTTATAATACAGAAAAATATACTAGAAAATGAAAAGGCAGAAAATTGAATACTGCATCTAAGTTTTCAAACAACTTATTTCTAAAATATCCTTTTCTAAAAAACAAGATTTGGGTATCAAGAACTATGCCTCATTTTTTATTTTCAGTATTTTTGTCTTTATTCATTTTATCATAGTCCTTCTTACAAAAGGTTTATTCTTTTATTCGTCCTTTCAAAAAATCGACTTGCATCTTGTTAAGCCATGCTGTTATTGTGTGATTTTTATATACACTTCTAGGAACTTTTTAGTTTATGTTTTCTTATTTGTTTGCCTGTTTGTTACTGTCTTCTTTCAACTTTCCTTAGCTTTGTTTTATTTTGTTTGCTAACGTTTAAAGTCACGTGTTACTCATTTATTTTTTAAGTTTGTGTGACAGCAAAATTCAGACCAGCAAATTTCAGAGCATTCATTATTTTCCACAGTCCAGGGGACAGATGCAACTTTCATGAACACTTCACGGAAAGTTTGACATTTAGTTATTGATCTCTTGACATTCATAAATATGTCTTTCTCATTCAGTGCAAGTAATGACATTTAAAATTTTGTTTCTGGGTTGATTTGCATTCTCTGTAGCAAAAATTCCCTATATTAATAATTTCTAAACTCCATTGCCCAGAAGCGTGAGGTTTATGACTATTTCTTAGCAGCTCGGGGGCTTTTTCAGGGCCTGGCATATGCTCCAGCTTTTCTTTGCACATCTGTAAGTAGACAAACGTTCTTCATGTTGATATGAATCTTTACTTTTATTTTATGCTCCAATTCCATTTTGTGACTCAGTAACAGGAGGTAATTTCATGCTTTATGAAGAATTTTGAATGGTTTTGGATATTTTGTTTTTGAGAAATGGAAATTCAGAGTGTTCCGTTGCTGCTGTTACCGATATTATGTGACACAGTAATTCAGCATCGACTTAATTTTTCTACCATTTTAAAGTTCAAAGGTTATAAGGATGATTAAGAAGGGATGGATATATGTTACTAGTGTAATTGAATCACTCTTCACTGAATCACTGTCAATATGGTCACTTAATTTGTGAGACCCTGGAGTCTAGAAATTGTCTAGAAATAAATTCTCTGCAGCTTTTTTCTTTTAAAAATGTTTACTTCATCTTACAGTTCTCATCTAAAAAAGTGACTGTGAGTAACACCGAAGTTTTATACTTACGCAAATGAAAACGTTAAGGACTCTTGATATCAAGGATAGGCCAGTGTATTTAGTTTAGGATCAAGAGCTCAATAGTAGTTGATATGGGTCGACAGAGACCTGCAAGAATTAGCAGCTTCAAGCGTAAAGCAGTGAGATTCCCAGGACATCTTCAGCTCTTCAAGGTCATTGCCAAAGGACCCCATGACCCCAATATTTAATTCGCTTCTTAAACTTGAAGTAATTTAACTCATTTGACTTTATAATGTCTTTGGATGCAGCAGTAGTGGGATTTTTTAAAATCATTTTTTATAACAAAGTTCCTGAACAGGGAATTTTGCTGATATTGTTGTGGTTACAAAAAAGAGTAGACACGTGTATATTTGATTTTTGCATATTTATTTTCAACTCTCTAAAAATAACAGTATTCACACTTGCTTTCTGCTAAAGAATCCAAATGAGAGTTTCTCAAAACATAAGGAATAGAAAAATAATAAAAATAACAATGTCTATAGCCACACGACCTAGCCAAAAATACTTGATACATAGACATTTAATAAATACCTTATGAATAAAAGAATAAATGAAAGAGAGATTTATGTCTAATTAAGGATTAGCTAATGATAAAATAAATACTAAGCCAAGTAAATACATGTATGTATAACACATATACATATAGAAGTTTTTATTTTGCTATTAACCTATTTATACATATTCAGATTGCTCCATTAAGTGAAATTATGATATTTACCTCATAACTGCTTAGACTATCATACAGCTATTAAAGAGAAGCTCTCCACAGAGTTATGTATAGGTAGACAATTTGTCTTCATCCTGACGGAAGGGAGAAGACAATTTTCTCCCTGTTTGTTTCTAAAGAGTGTATTGCTGCATTCTGCAAAGCCAGAAGATGAAAATCAGACTAATTCTCAGTCGTTGGATTTCTTCCCTTCTGCATCTACTCTCCCTTGATAATCGCAGAGAATTTCAAAATTTTAAATACTGTTTTATACATTGAAGATGTTTAAATGTATTACTCTAGTCCAGACTTAATCTCGCATTTCCAGAATGATTTGTCTAATTCCTATTCAACATCTCTAATTAGATGTCTAATAAATATTCAAAATTAACATATCTAAAACTGAACTCCTAATCGTCCCTCAAAACCTGCACCACCTCATTCTTCCTTTTTCCAAACAATGGCAAGTCCATCCTTTCTGTCCAGGCCAAAAACCTCAGTGTCACCCTAGATTCCTCTCTTTTTCTCATTCTCTAATTCATAGCTAATTCCTGAGCCAATCTTGTTGTCCCTGCCTACAAAATGTTATCCAAACTCTCAGGATTTCTCAGCGTCTCCACTACATATTATTTTTTACCTGCATTATCCAATAGCCTCCTAACTGGTCTTCTAACCCTGCTTCCAAGAGTATATTCTCAACACGGAGGCTAAGTGTACATCTAAGTTAGATGACATCACTCTTCTGCTCAAGACTCTGAACTGATTTCCCGTCGCTCAGGTTAAAAGCTACGTCGCTACAATGATCTTCACAGTCCTACACAACATTTCCCCAACATCTCACACCTGCGTCTACCACTAGTGTCTCCCTACGGGTTCCTCACTGGACCCACACTGAGGCCCCACCCCAGCCTCCTTGCTTTTTCTTGAACACATTAGAGATATCACTGCTTCAAGACCTTTCCAGGTTGTGTTCCTATTCTGAGCACTAAAACAGAACCTGACGCATAGTAAGTGCACAATAAATATTTGTCAAATAATTGAATGAATTATAACTTGACTCATGTTAATTTAATTTATTTTCTCAGAAGTACAGATTTTTAAATTGTTCATATAATACCAGAAGATAAGAACATGCCCAAAGATGAATGGGGTCCTATAAAAATGACCCAAAAACAATATTGAAGGGGCTCATATAATCTAAATTGCAACAATTGGAACATCAAAAAGAATAATTATGGTAATTGCTAATAACATATTGAATGGAAAAAATTCTAGAAGATCTTTCAGTGATGAGTTTTTAGATACAACACCAAAAACGCAATGCATGAAAGAAAAAATTTATGTTTTAATTTAAAAATTTATTAAAATTTAGAGCTTTTGATCTGCAAAACACACTTTTAAGAGAATGAAGAGGGCCGGCCCCATGGCATAATGGTTAAGTTCAGCATGCTCCGTGTTGGCAGCCCTGGATCACAGGTTCGGATCCTGGGCACAGACCTATGCCACTCATCAAGCCATGCTGTGGTGGCAACTCAAATACAAAGTGGAGGAAGACTGGCACAGATGTTAGCTCAGGGCTAATCTTCCTCAAGAAAAAAGAAAAAAAAAAGAGGAAGATTGGCAACAGATGTTAGCTCAAGGCAAATCTTCCTCAGGAAAAAAAAAAAGGAAATAAGAGAATAAAGAGACAAGCTATAGACCAGGAGAAAATAATTGCAAAACACATATTTTATGAAGAAGTTGTTTCCAAAATACACAAAAGAATTCTTAAAACTCAACAATAAGAAAGCAAACGACCCAATAAAAAATGGGCCAAACAATTTGACAGATACCTTACCAGACGGCAAATAAGCATATGAAAAGATGCTCCACATTATATGTCATTAGAGAATTGTAAATTAAAATGTCAGTGAGATACCACTACACATCTATTAGAACGGCCAAAATCTAAAACACTAACAACTCCAAATGCCGGTGAGGATGTGGATTGACTGGAACTCTCATTTGTTGCTGGTGGGAATGCAAAATGATGCAGCCACTTTGGAAGACAGTTTGGCAGTTTCTCACAAAAGTAAACATACTCTTACCATACAATCCAGAAATCATGTTCATATGCTTATAGGTGTTTACCCAATTGGGTTGAACACTTATGTCCACACAAAGACCTCCATGTGAATATTTAGAGCAGCTTTATTCATAATTGACAAAATCTGGAAGCAATCAAGATTCAAGATGTCCTTCAATAGGTGAATGAGTAAATAAACTGTGGTGCATCCATAGAATGGAGCATTATTCGGTGATAAAAAAGAAATTAATTACCAAGCTACAAAAAGACACAGAAGGGGCCAGCCTAGTGGTGTAGTGGTTAAGTTCACAGGCTCCACTTTGGCAGCCTGGGGTTCACAGGTTGAGATCCCGGGCTCGGACATGCACACCATTTATCAAGCCATGCTGTGGTAGGAGTCCCACATATAAAAAAGTAGAGGAAGATGGGCACGGATGTTAGCCCAGGTCCAATCTTCTTCAGCAAAAAGAGGAGGATTGGCAATGGATGTTAGCTCAGGGCTAATCTTCCTCACCAGAAAAAAAAAAAAAAAAGACACGGAGGAACCTTAGATGCATACTGTTAAGTGAAAGAAGCCAGTCTGAAAGGCATATGCTGTATAATTGCCACTATATGACATTCTGAAAAAGGCAAAACCATAGAAACTGTTAACAGGTTGCCAGGGGTTTGGGTAAAGTAGGAGGAATGAATGGGTGGAACATGACGGGTATTTTAGGGCAGTGAAATTATTTTGTGTGATACTGTAACAGTAGATACCAGATATATATTTGTCAAAACCCATTGAACTTTACAGCACAAAGAGTGAATCTTAATGTAAACTACGGATTTTAGTTAATAATAATGTATCAATGTTGGTTTATTAATTGTAACAAATGTACCAGAGTAATGTTAAATGTTGACAATAGAGGATACCACGGGGAGAGAGGAGGAGTGGGATATATGGGAACTCTTTGTATTATCTGCTCAGTTTTTCTATAAATATAAAACTATTCTGAAAAATAAGTCTATTGATTAAAAATAGTCATTAACCCATATGATATTACTGAGGAAACCTCAAGAGACCATCAGATGTTGACGAAGAACTCATGGTTGGTTAGTAAGAAACCTGTGCCTAGAAACTTTTTTTTTTTAATGAGGAAGATCAGCCCTGAGCTAACATCCGTGCTAATCCTCCTCTTTTTTGCTGAAGAAGACCGGCTCTGAGCTAACATCTGTTGCCAATCCGCCTCCTTTTTTTTTTCCCCCCAAGAGCCCCAGTAGATAGTTGTATGTCATAGTTGCACATCCTTCTAGTTGCTGTATGTGGGACGCGGCCTCAGCATGGCCGGACAAGCGGTGCGTCGGTGCGTGCCCGGGGTTCAAACCCGGGCTGTCAGTAGCGGAGCGTGTGCATTTAACCGAGACGCCACGGGGCCGGCCCCTAGAAACTTGATTATTTTGGTTTTACAGATAGGTATCCTGGCAACCAGCCCAATGTTATTCTGGCAGGCACATCCAACAGACAATTCCCTATCCCTGCCCTCCCTTCTTTACCCTTGCTAAGAGAATCCTAATTTTGTTCAGCTGGCGGGTGGAGGTCCCTTGATCTCAGGGAAGGTGGGCTGCTCTGCCAGCAGGGGGCAAATCATTATTGGTTTAAGCCAGTCGTGACACTTCCATTCCGTTTTGCTTGATGCTGACTTTCCCAGGCTCCCTTGAAGCTAGGGGCCCATGTGACAAGTTCTGGCCTATGAGACATAAGGCAAAGTCTGCTAGGGCACTTCTAGGAAGGATTTTCTTCCTGTTAAACAGAGCCTCATGCTCATATAAAAAAGAAAGAGCCTTATCTTGCCCTTTCAGAGGCAGCCTGCCTTTGCACACAGTGAGAAGATACCATGCTGGAGATTTGGCAGCCAACTCTCAACCGTGAGATTATGTTTGAGGACAAGAAGCTGCTATGTAAATGTCTAGGTTGGAAAGAGCTTGGGTCTATGATCAATCTTGAAACCTCCCACCTCCAGACTTCTTGTTAAATAAATAATAAATGTCCTAATTGTCTACATTTAAAAAAAAATCTAGGAGAACATAGAGATACTAAAAAAAAAACAAAAAACAGAGAGAGAAGGAAGTGAGAAGAAAAGCCTTCTTTAGAGAAGAATACTAGCTAATACAAAGAAAGGAGAGAGAAATGACAGAATTTTAAAAAACATCTTGTAACCCCAATAAAAAATTGATTCAGGCAAAAATTATCAATGAATGCTAAAATAATTGGGTAAAGACTTAGGAGAAATGGGATGTGTAGATAATTTCAAAGTATCAACCTGCAAGTTACCTACAAGTTATGAAACAAAAAATACACTTTTATAGATATTTGCTAGTCATCACCTTATCCAGGTAATCAATCTTAGCATCAATAATAGTGAGATAACCTGACATTATGAGCCTCCTAATGTGATTCAATATGAAGTATACAACACCTGTGATGTATGTTTGCCAAAAATATTTAGCACAAGTCTGTCAAAACTCTAGACAAAACTTCCAATGTACAGCAAACACAGGGTATATTGAAATAAACTGACTGACTCCATGTGGAAACAATTAGATAAATCCAGAATAGGGAACATCGTGTAAGACAATTGGCCTAGAATCTTCAAAAAACTCAATGCTATGAAGAGGAAAAAAAAGGATGAAGATGTTATTTAAAAAGACTAAAGAGATAATGAGTGAACTTCAATTAGATCCTGAATCAGAAATAAATAGCTATAAAGGCATTTGGAGGACAATTTGAATTTGGACTGGATATTGATAATATTGTGGAATTATTTTTAATTTTCTTCAGTGTAATAATGATATTGAGGGTCATGAAATATTTAGAGGTGAAGAGTATCATGCTATGTGCAACTTAATTGCAATGGTTGAGAAAAAAAGAATTTCATAAAAAAGGACGGATAAATAAATAGATTGATAGTGATAGATGATAGATAGGTAGATAGGTAGATAGGTAGGTAGGTAGACAGATAGATAGATAGATAGATAGATAGATAGATAGATAGATAGGCAGAAAAAATTATGTTAACAATTGGTGACTCTAGGTGAAGATATATGGGTGATCATTTATTGTACTTTTTCAACTTTTTTTGTAGATTCTAAAGTTTTTTAAAAGTTGGGAGCAAAACTGCAAATAAATGGCTCTTAAAACATGTTTCACTCAAATTTAGAAGTCTTCATCTTCAACCATCATTGCCACAATTTCTAAGTGTAGAACTCAACTCCTGATGAGTCTGTTCTTTATCTGCATCACTACATCCCTCCTATCTGAACTGACTCTTAGATAAGTGCTGGGCTGGGTTCTGGGAGCTGGGAGATGGGATTGGAGGGCTGTTGGGCATGAAGTTTAGGGCAACATGAAATAGATGTGTTGAAGTGAAGCAGCAAAGGAGGGAAAACCAATCAGTCAAGCAAAATGAGTGACAGTGTGAAGACAATGAGCAGGTATAACATAACTTGAAACCTTAACAGAGCAAGTGGATTCTAGAGATGTGAGGTGGAGCCTGGAGAGTTTCTCTTGGTGCCAATATGTGGCCAGAGTGTTGTCTATGGCATGGATCTTAGGTGAGCAGCAAGTTAAGGGCTCAGAGAAGGTTTGCGCGTGTCCTAATCTTCACAGACCTTTTTCTTCTATATTCATTGCTTCCTTTCCCAATATAGATTTCATAAACTATCTTTTCAATAATACTTCTACTAGAATTTATAATTCCTTGATCTTCTCTTTTTTTCCAATCTACCTTGCTAAAAAATGTCCTCAGACCAGTTTTCCTAAAGGATCCAGTTCTGGTCATGACACTCCTCTGTTTAAAACGCTTTAGTAGCCCTGTTCCCTTAACCTGGACTTTGATGATCTCCCGGTCTAAGCATTCCGATTTTCAGATCATCCAGAGTGGATTGGTTGGTGTTCTCTTTTTCTTGCAGATGCCCAGGGATCAAGGCTCCTTTCATCTTATGGTTCTCCATTTTTCTTGGTCTTCAGAGTCCTGTCTATTCAGGATGAGAAAAAGAGAGTGAGGATTGTGCATGGAGGATTTTATGGACCAAGCCTGGAAGTGCACATGGCTTCTGCCACATTCCATGGGCCATGACTCAGACTTATCTCAAGACTCAGCCTCGAGAGAAACTGGGAAAAGGAGTATAGCTGGGTGCTCCCAGGAAGAAGAGACAGACACGGGTATTGGTGAGCAAAGGACTTTCTGCACGCCAGTCTTATCATCCCAACTCCCCTAACTGTACTCGTATTTTAAGGCAATACTCTGGGCTTTCCAGCTTCCAGGATTTATACATGTGTAAGTTCTCTCTCCCTTCCTTGAATGCTTTTAACATTTGTCTCTAACTTTTCTTCTACTTACTATATTTTACCTTGTTTGTAGTTCTTTTCGTATATCATCTTCCCCACTAGATTGCAAGCTCCCAGAAGTCAACAGCTGTTATTTCACTTGTGTGCAACATGGCAAGAGTTGTAAAATATATGCTTGCTGAGTGACTTAATGAATAATCCATGTAAATATCTCAGCCAGAAAGAGACAAAACAGAAGGGAGTTAAGCAATTTCATAAGCTTAATTCTGAGATTTTTATCATGAGATACTTTAGGAGAGCCAAACAAATAATCACCAAACAGAATTTGTCCTAAATTACTGTTATTGTTAAACACTTTGAAATGCTCTTAAAAATGCTGATACTCACATATATACACATAAAGTAACATTGTCTTTTTAAAAAACTATTTTTTCATGGGACAGAATTTTTTGACCATACTTAATTCTTGCCCGAATTTTTTTTTTTTTTTTGCTTTTTAAAAATTAAAAAATACAGTAAAATTTGTCCTTTTTAGGATAAAGTTTGATGACTTTTGACAAATGTGTAAATCATGTGACCGCCAACAAAATCGAGATTTAGAACATTTCTATCACCTCAAATGTTCCCTGTGTTCCTTTTTAGTCAACCCCTTCCATCCCCTCCAGCCCTTGGCAACCGTTGATCTGTTCTTTTTTCTTATAGTTGTGTCATTTCCAAAATGACACATAAACAGCATCACACAGTGGGTGGCTTTTTGAGTCTGCCTTCTCTTCACTTAGCAGAATGCATTTGAGATTCATTCACATTGTTGCAGGTATCAGTAGTTCATTTATTTTTATTCTTGGATAATAATCTATTTGGTGTATAGACCATGGTTTGTTTATCCATTCAAAAGTTGAAGGATTGCCTGAATTTTGAGTAAAATTATCATCCTAATAAAAATTATTTGCTCTTTTGTGTTGCTCTCCTTGATTACTCACCAATCTAGGTGCTACACAAGGTTCCCCAGGATAATTCCTGTGCAGATCTTGTCACCCTGCTGCCCCTTATTTGTTGTTTCCTAAAAAAGTGGAAGTGAACCTGGAGTAGAGTTTCCCATCTTGAACAATCAAATTAGAACATTAACATAAATATTTTAATATTTGATAGTACAATTATCATTGGCAATTACTACTTTATGCATTCAACCAATAGTCTATGTGTACCTACTTTATTCCTGGAACTGACTTAAGTGCTCTGGAGAAAAAGGCAAGCAAATACCCGACATAATTCCTGTGCTTGCAGAGTTTACCATCTAATAAGGGAGACATTCGTTAAGTAAATGGTGATAGAAGTAAAACATCAATAATAAAAATACCAAATGGGCTCTGAAATCTTAAACGATGGGATTAGGCTGAGGAAGTGAAGTTTGAGCAGAGATCAGATTAAAGAGAGGAGAGGAGCATTCCAGGCAGAGAGAACAGATTCGTGTCTCAGTGTCAGGAGGGAACATGGTACACATGAGTTTTAGAAGTTCAGAGACAGAAGATGGAAATGTGACAAGAGACGAGATGCAGATAAGGGACAGATGGCCTTATGGGCCATGCTGAGGAATTTTATCACTGTCTTGGAAGTATTTGGAAACCATTGGTTGGATTTATGTAAGAGAGTCAGAGTGATCAGATTTGAGTTTCAAAAACTGTCTCCAACTGGCTGCAAATGGAGATACTTTTCTGTTGTGCTTCAGGGTGAAATTGAGGGATCCATCGAGACTACAGGTGGACTCTTGCCATTAGGAAGGTATTGAAATTGTTCAGGCAAGAGAAAATGGTTATTTGAACTAAGATGAAGGTGGTTGGAATAGAGAGAAGTGAACTGCATAAGAAATATTTCAGAGGTAAAATGACAGGACATTGAATCAAATTGGATCTGGTGCCGCTGGGGAGGAGATGGAGGCACCAAGGACGACTCCTTGGTTTCTGGCTTGTTCAGATGGTTTGGAGTTAGTATCATTTATGGAGCTAGGACATTCTGGGGGAATTATTATGAGTTCAGTTTCAGACTTTTTAAGTTTGAGGTGTTTTAAACATTCAAAGGGAGTTTTAAGCATGCAGTTAGCTATATGGGTCTGCATGGATCAAAAGAGTATTCTACAAAGGCTGCTGATATGACCCTGTGGATCATCTGCGCAGGTGGGGATTGAAGACGTGGCCATAGATTAGATTGGCCAGGGCAAGAATACAGAGGAAGACAGGAGAGTTTGGGAGTAAGCATTGAAAATTGAAACATTAAATGGACAGGAAGGGGAGAATGATCCAGCAAGGAATATTTCAAAAGAACATCCAGAGATATCAAAGAAAAATCAGGAACGCACAGGGTTATGGAAAGTCAGAGATGAGAGTGTTTCAGGAAGCAGGGAGAAGCCAGCACAGCATGTAGTCTCAAGAGATTTCTAGTGACCTTAGTGAGAGCAGTGCTGGCAAGATGATGGCAGTGGAAGCCAGACAAGAGTGGTTCAAAGAGTAAGTAGGTGGTGAAAAAAATGGAGGCAGAGAGTATGGACAACGATTTGGAAAATATTGCTGTGAAGGGGCAGTGAGGGGGTGAAGGATGGGAAGAAAGAAAAGGTAGCGGCTGAGAACATGAATGACTCAGTAAAGATTTTCTTTTCCTTCAATTGTAAAGATATGAACATGGTTAAAAAGCCAAATGATGGAATACATTAAAAGGGAGAGGTGAGGGGCTGGCCTGGCAGCGTAGGGGTTAAGTTCCCGTGCTCCGCTTTGGCAGCCGGGGTTTGCAGTTTCGGATCCCAGGTGTGGACCTACCCACGCTTATCAAGTCACGCTGCGGCGGCGTTCCACGTGTAAAAGTAGAGGAAGATGGCCACGGATGTTAGCCCAAGGCCAATCTTCCTCAGCAAAAAGAGGAGGATTGGCAACAGATAGTAGCTCAGGGCTAATCTACCTCGCCAAAAACAAAGGGGGGGGTGGGGAGGAGAGGTCAAACATAAGAGAGCATGGAAGACTGGAAGGAATAGGCTCTAGAAAACAGATGGTGGAATTAGCCTTAGATAGTTATTGAGAGAGAGCTTCTTGTTTTTAACAAGAAAGATGAGAACAGATATGGGTGGGATTATGTTTACTGTCAGGGAAGATGAAAAAGTCGTCACCTGATGGCCTCTATTTCCTCTGTAAGGTAGAAGGTGAAGCCAAAGAACTGAAAGGTCTGCAAGGCAGAGAGTTGGAGGTTTCAGGTGAGTAGAAAAGGTTGGAAATGACCATTGTAGCACAAGACAGTGAGGGAACAGGGAATGGCCATAAGCTTGACATATATTGATCCCTGATTGAATTTCATTCAAATCATCTCTACACATACATCCAATGCTCACTCTTATAGTTTCTCACATTATCATATTACCAAACAGAACAGATGGAATCTCTACATTCAACTCCCTTTCCCAAATTGCTCCTCTTACAGATAGTCACAATCTACAAGCATATCTAGAAAGCTACAGCTTCACAATTATTCCTTTTCTTCACGTCCTTTTATAACGAGAATGTTCTTCCCTTGGGCACTGGAATTTCCCCCAGAACATTCACGCTTTCCTCAAAATTTTTCTTCTGGATCCTTCTGCTAAGACAAATGATGACATCAATCTATCAGTGACATCCTCTACCCCTCTTCAGACTATAGTCATAGTCACTCCTTCTCCCACAGTTAGATTCGAGAATATTATTAACTTTGTAATTTTTAGCATGAAAATTGATTTGGTGTAATTGATTTGAAGTGTAATTATCAATGCAATGTTATTGTGCCTCTTGGTAAAATCCTTAACAGTTAAGGCAGAGCATTTTCAAAATATGTGACTAATGTTTTCATAGTTTCTACATAGCACCTGAAATCACTATGACCAAATTTTCCATAATTACATATCTGCAACCACTTTTTAAGTGACACATGTGTAGACACTGTGTGTGACACATAGTAGACAGTAAATCTCACATTACTTCTTTAATCTGAAGAGAAGCAAAGAGGAAGGAAAAGAAGGCTCAGTACATACCATTTCCACTCAGCAAACAATATGTCTTGCTTTATTTATAAAGTACATTTAAGTTCTAGTCATGCTTTTTTGCCAAGGTAAAGTGAATCCTCCCATGCAGGATACTAATGCTTTAAATTATAATTATTCAAAAAACCTAGTTATGAATAAAAGTTAGGTGAGTAGATGATAACAATGTCTGGAATGCTCAGAAAAAATTATTATAAAAGTTCATTAGCCAATGCATCATACATAAATAAAACATAGGTTAAAATTGTATAACTTAAGGCTGATTAGTGTCTTTTATTATTATTATTTTATTTATTTATTTATTTATTTATTTATTTATTTATTTATTTATTTATTTTTCCCCCAAAGCCCCAGTAGATAGTTGTATGTCATAGCTGCACATCCTGCTAGTTGCTGTATGTGGGACACGGCTTCAGCATGGCGGGAGAACCAGTGCGTCGGTGCTCGCCCGGGATCCGAACCCGGGCCGCCAGCAGCGGAGCGCGCGCACTTAACCGCTAAGCCACAGGGCCGGCCCATCTTTTATTATTTTTTTAAATTTTACGGCAATTAAAAGAAATCTTAACAACACACGGTAATCCTGGATTATAACTGAAAGAGGGAATGCTATCTAAAAATGATAATCTGCCTTCCTAATTTAGAATCGCTCATCCTATAGCCTGCAGTTATGTGTCCAATAATAAATATCTGCTTATGTTTTCTGTATATGTTTTCTTATTCCTTTGAGCAGATGATTTTGTGCCATAAAACCTATACCCTGTAATACAATATTCTTATTTGATTTTCCTTAAAACCATGTAAGAGTCAAGCAAAAAAAAATAGATCCCTTAATAGGAATTATTTAGGAAGAAAAAAGAGGCAATGGGAAAAGAGTCTCCATGTAAAAGCAAAAATGACCTTCTGTACTGAATTTCACTGTTTTTCAAGTGTGGCAAGAATAATAAGTCTTGGCAGTTGAAACACGATATTCACCTGAGGGCTGTCAATCATTGTCATTTTGAAAGACAGAATGTATGAATTGTCAGCACGTCTTTTAGGCGAGAAACCAGTGTTCATCAAAAGAAAACCTAAAACAAATGCTCAAATAAATTAAAATCAAAATGCTGCCTGGTCATCTATCTTAAGAACATATTACACATAATCTACAGTTCATGTGTTATAACAATTGTAATATGTGAGATATGGATTACAAACTGCATGGCTATTACTGTGCTCTTCAAGTGGAATATAGTCCGGAGATCAATGGCTTGAGTTTCTTCTGCATTCCATAGAAAGTAAACTATTTGTCATTGAGCCCGTAAATACAACCCTCTAATATCAAAACTGCCCACAGCCCTGTAGGCGATTTCAGCAGTGGAAGCCAGAACTAAACACACTGAATTACATTAGAGTTGCTCCCTGGAGGACAGAATTGAACTTCATTGGCAAGGGCACGAGAAGGGTTCCATTTGACTCCTCATTAAACCTCTCATAGGGATTATAGCTTCTTCTCTGTGGCTGCTATTTCTTCTCTTTCCGTGGAAGAGATGTGAAACACATAGGCATGGGTACCTTTTTACATATTTAGAAAAAGATTGCTTTCCCTAACAAAAACATAGCCCTACAGATTTAAAAAAAGATCTTCCAGTCTCTTGCTCATTAATCATCTTATTATTGTTTCCAAAGGAAGTAGAGAGCTTTAATTCAATTTGTGAGAATTCATTTTTAAACGCCTGTCTTAGGGCATGTAAGAGATTCTGGTTTTTACACGTTTATCTTTTCTCCAAGAAAAGCAGCATTAGGGGGAAAACAGTTGGTGATAATGATCTCAGCCTTCCCTACCTAACAGTATTGTTGTGATAATGAAATCAGAACAAACATTTTGAAGCAATTGGTGAAGCATACATCACTATATGCACTATAGGTTGTCCATGGACATTCTTGTTTTTTTTGGAGTCTTGAAAATAGCATAAGATTTACCATACTTTGGAATTATTGCATTGGAAAACCAGTTAATAGTTTAAAGAAACAGCAGCACACTCTATGAATTGAAAACCCACACTACTGATGATACAGCACGCACATTCTTCTTGGGAGTCTCTCCTAGGAAGATTCACAAGACTGTTATTGTTTTAAGTGCAATAAAAACAAATGAAACTATTTTACCCAGCAACAGCTAAGTAAAATATTTTTCTCTGGAGAGAAAATTTTCTGTGATCATGAAATAATACCTCAGTCTTCTGGCCATCTAATCATAGTGTTACTTAATGGGATATTAATAATGCTAATTACTAATACTTTCCTGGGGAATGCTTTACTGCTTACTGTGTACTGTCATTGTTCCCCAAAAGTAGTCCATAGGTATGAGGGCATAAAGAGCTACACAAATTCTGGGGCCGACCCCGTGGCGTAGTGGTTAAGTTCAGTGTGCTTTGCTTCAGCGGCCCAGGTTTGCAGGTTCGGATCCCCGGTGCAGACCTACGCCACTATTGGCGGCCATGCTGTGGTGGGGACCCACATACAAAACAGAGGAAGATTGGCACAGATGTTAGCTCAGGGCTAATCATCCTCACCCAAAAAAAAAAAAAAGAGCTATGCAAATTGTGATATAAATGATGAAGAAAAATAGAAAGACAACATAGCAAAATATGATTATATAAAAATATGCACCACTGAGAAAGTTCTTTTTGCATTTACAAGATGAATGTGTGATCAGTAGAATTGCTATCTAATGCCCTACATACATCAGTTAAGCCTGTACCCACATATCCACACGCACACGTGCTCATACACACACACATGAATATTTTCATGTATATTTATAATCTAAAACATGGACACACACACACACTTTAAAATCAAACTCTCTTCGAAAGAGGAATTGTTGGCAACTTGTGAGTATAATTTTACCACTGGTCTAAACACCTTTAGTTCTAGACATTGGACCACTTTGTGCCACTTTGGGGAGTGGGTGGGCGTAGAACGTTGCTTTCAGAAGCTTCAAAATAAAAGGAAAATATATCAAACCAAAGCCCCTATGAGTGTAGTCCCATGAACAAAATGTTCAGATAACCCATGAGTCTGACCCAGAGGGAAGGAGAAGCAGTTAATATTTTCCCAAGAGAAAGAGAAGGTCCTGGCCAACAAAGAGTGGGCATAAGGGCACTCGAGTGAGCATATGAGGGAGAAGAAGGTGACAACAAAAGAAGCTTCTAAAAGAAGATGCCAAAGACAACACTCTCACATAAATTCAGACCATTATTCTATATTTATGCATAGGAGCATTTAGTACACATATGTACTCATGTAAATATATTCAACCTGAACTGTTCTCAGACACATGTATACGTGTAACCAACCAAACGGTTACTGTTTGGTCACTGCTCATCTAGCAAAAGGCAGAGTAAACATAGCCCTGTGTCCTTTTCCATGTCACTGCTCCCCTGACTGTGTGACTGAGACAAAGTTGTTGCCTGAACTCCTAACATTCATGACCAAGGTCACCTTGCCTGTCTCCTGGTGCCCAAGCATGTCTCAAAGACAAATAGGAAGTTCCACTACAGGCAAGGCACAGCAAGGCTAATTTACACGATAATAAGGCATGATTTATATTTGAAGAGCACACCCCATAGCTCATTTTGACAGACATCTTTCAAAAAATACACATAACAACTGAAGAAACATAAATAGTTTGGAGATACGAAGCTTAGAAGTAGTTGCCTGGGCTTCTAAAAAGTCACAGATTAGTCATTCATGAATAATTCACACTTGTTAAAAAGTATATGGGTGAAGGGGGTCAAAAGGTACAAACTTCCAGTTATAAAATAAAAGTCATGGGGAGGTAATGTACAGCATGGGGACTATAGTTAATAATATTGTATTGCATATTTGAAAGTTGCTAAGAGCGTAGATCTTAAAAGTTCCCATCACAAGAAAAAAATTGTAACTATGCATGGTGATGAATGTTAACCAGACTTATTGTGGTGATCATTTCACAATACATACAAATATCAAATCATTATGTTGTACACCTGAAACTAACATAATGTTATGTGTCAATTATATCTCAATTTAAAAAAATAGTACAAGGGCCAGCCCCGGGGCTTAGCGATTGAGTGCACCAGCTCCGCTACTGGCGGCCCAGGTTCGGATCCTGGCACGCACCGATGCACCGCTTTTCTGGCCATGCTGAGGCGGCGTCCCACATACAGCAACTAGAAGGATGTGCAACTATGACATACAACTATCTACTGGGGCTTTGGGGAGAAAAAGGGGAAAAAAAGAGGAGGATTTGCAATAGATGTTAGCTCAGAGCCGGTCTTCCTCAGCAAAAACAGGAGGATTGGCATGGCTGTTAGCTCAGGGCTGAGCTTCCTCACCAAAAAAAAAATAGTACAGAAAGGTCCCATGTACCCTTCAACCAGTTTCCTGCAAGGGTAACATCTTATGTAACTACAGTACTGTATCAAAACTAGGAAACTGACATTGTTATAGTTCACTGATCCTATTCAGGTTTCACCAGTTTTACATGTACTCATTTGTGTGTGTGCTTCTATGCAATTTTATTATCTGGGTAGATTTGTGTAACCACTACTACAGTCAAAATATGGAACTGTTTCACCACCACAAAGATACCTGACTTTACCACTTTTTAACTACACACCCTCCCTTTCTCATTCCCCTCATGCATACATTGCTGGTGGGAATGTAAAATGGCATACCACTTTGGAACAGTTTAATAGTTTCTTTTATAATTAAATGTAAAAAAAAAGTATATATGTTTACAAATATATGTAATATATTGATTCCTCCCTTCTATGTTCCACTTCAGGTAACCTAATAGACTTTGATATCAAAGGACAGCCCTTGAAATTTACAAGAACCCCTGATTTCAAATGGAAAATGTATATAATTGTGCTGTTTCCTCCTGGGTGAATGTGGGATGGAGAGTGTTTAAATGGGATAGAGAGAATGAAAGAGGGGAGGGTTATCCTCCCCGTCACACTCTTCCCTCGCTCCCACACACACACATCACGCACTCCATCACTACAATCACAACCACCACTCCCCTCCAAGTGTACTGGTCCTTTATAACCGCAATTGAGAGCACATGTAGGAAGATTAAGAGGAGACTGGGGATCTGGCCCCGGGTTGCCCCAGCAGAGTCAGGGAAACCCCATAGAACTCCCGAGTCCCAGGGACTGTGGAAAGGGTTGGGGCGGAGTCTGGAGCGGGGACTGTCCAGCGATAACAGGCGGCGGGCGGACCCTGGTGGGAGGGTTGAGAGGCTGTCACTTTATGAGTCCGCAGCCCAGAGTGAGAGTATTCCTGCTGCCAGAGGACCGCGGCGCACTGGGCGCAGGGCCCCCGCCTCTCGCTCGCCACGCGGACCCCGCGCCTCCTCCGGCAGCCGCGGTGGCAGCGGCTGCAGAGCCTCGCCCACTCCAATCCCCACCCTCTCCATCCTTAGCTGTTAAAGAACAGCAGCGCCTGGCACGTTCCTGGAGGACCCCGGGCGCAGAAGAGGAAAGGGAGCAGGCGCAGGGGGACTGGAAAGGCAGCATGCGCCCACCGGGAGCAGCCTTGCCGCCCACGGTCTGAGGCTGCAGCCCCAGTTCGCCATTGTGAGCCACTGCCGGGGGAGCCCGCCCGCGCCGCTGTCCCCGGCGGTCCCCTTCCGCTCCGCGATGGGGCACCTGCCCACGAGGACGCGCGGTGGCCGCCGCCTCCTGCCTCTGCTCTGGCTCTTTGTGCTGCTCAAGGTAGGGAAGCCCCCGCCCCTTGCCCCGGCGGTCCTGCCTGCAGCCGCGCTCCGGCGCCCTCGCTCTGCCGCGGGGGAGCGGCGCGCCCCGGGGCTCGTTGGCCGGGCTGCTGGAAGCGCCGGCAGTGCAGCCCGGGCGCACGCTTTGTTGTCTTTGGCGTGTGCACGTTCCCGGCGGTCTTGAGGGATGGGGTGGAAGAATAGGGAAGTTTGGTCCCTCCAGCTTTCACCCTTTGTGCTCTTTTACCGCCGCTGGTATCTACATCAAAGGTGGGCTTGTTGGTTAGTGCTTTCTCAGGCAAAATGAGGTCACTTTCCCTTCTGGTCGCTAGCGCACTCCAATGCTGCTTAACCTTTCCGCCCTCCTCCAACGGAGTGTGCCACTGCTTTGTCTTAATTTACCTTCTGCTGAAATTATACACTCGGGGCTGAGCTCCCTGGTCGAAAATGGCACTGGGTGGATCGTGAGCCCGATTTTCTTTGAAGAAGGAGTGTCAGCCTGAGCCTGGAGAAGACTCCTCTCCCCAAGTCCTCATCTCCAACCTGAGAATTCCCTTTACAAAGTCGCTAGACTTTTCCTCAGTATATATACAGAGGAGGCTGCCTCTAAATTTCAATGACAGAAAAATCTGTATAATTAACTTTTTTGAGTCTTCTTTGAAATGTACTGCTTCAGTGTTTTACTTTGAGGAAAATGAAGAGAGGCTGCTTTTAAAAAAATCCCAGTTTGACAACTATACTGTACATAAAATTTTCAAAAGAAATTTCAGCTATATGTTTTCTTAGAAAGTGGTGTGAAGTTATGAGGTAATTGTGTACCACTCGTGTCTTCGGTGGATGTACTTTAGTTGTGTCTTTAGTCCTTCCTTTTCCTTCTCAGCAAAGCAAACTCAAGTATGTAGACAGGTGACCGGGAGCTATCCTTTCAGCACCACAGTGCTATCTACCTTAGAAATGGATGAAACATTAATGGATGCAAATGATTTCTTATCAAAGAGTCACTTCTTGCTTACACACAACATTAATTATGAATGCTTGACAAGGAGATGGTGGAACAGGGCCAATGGATTGAGAACAGCATCAATTTTAAATATTTCATATTTCATTTATCTTAATGGAAAATAGGAAAAATAGTTTCAGGGAGAAACAACAGAGTGCATAAATAAGATTCTAAATTACAGTTAATATGTTTTTACATTTTTCTTAAGTTATCAATAATAATGTTATTTAAAATCTGGTAAATAATAAGCTTGGTCATATGTTTTCACTCTAGGAGGTTGCTCTATAGCACACACCACAAATATATTAGACTTATGCAGCTTTCTATTAATTTTTCTATTTGTCAAATTCTGCCATGATTATTATGTCTATGCGACACTTGTCATGAATCCAAAGTGCGAAACTGAGTCACTACACATTTTACTAAGTGACAGCTAAGACTTACATGTATGACATCGAATCTAAACCCAACCTTTGGCACAACTGCAGGTTTTTATTTGAAATCTTTGTAATGGATGAGAATTCCAGAAATGGTCAAATGATGAGTTTAAGGGTGGTAGTAGAGTGCTGCAATTAAAATGTAAATAATGTGGGAAAAGTTCTAATCAAAACTTGATATTGGACTGAGAAAATGCAGTCAGCGATGGCATAATGGTATTCTCAGTGACTGTAATAGAGGTTTACCCTGTCCACATAATAGGTGTATTCCTGCACATTTTCAGATTAGTGTCAATTATGGTAAACTGCATCACATAGTAAATACATTGATAAAGCTTGTTATTTAAATAAATGTTGTAATGGGACAAATAATTTTGTAAAACAAATCATTACTCTTTATTTTATGTAAATGCAGTGTTTTATGTCACTCGAATATAGTGAATACCCACTATGTGCCAGTCAGTCTTCTAGGAATTTCACATATGCTATTTCACTTAATCTTATTTTGTTACAGTTGACAAGAGATGTTCAAAGTGGTAAATTGGGCATAGGGAGTAATGCATTTACATTCTGGGAATAGTATATTATTTGGTAAGTTGAGTACATAACATAATCTCTTTATAATTTGGAGATATTTTTGCAATAAAGGTCCTGAATTATTGTCAATAAAAAGACCTAACATGCAGATGGTGATAGGAATATGAAAAAAATTCCATTATTAAATACCGAATTATCAATTGAATCTCAATAACAAGATCTAAAAAGGTCTATGTGTGCTGAGTCAGAAACAAACCATTCCCCAAACCTCTATAAATTTCTGTGGTTCTTATTGTATCAATAAATCTTTCACCACTCCATATGAAGTGTCCTCCATATAAGAATGAAAGTCCCTAAAAGCCATAAAGTTAGAGAAACTCAAGTATGGTTTGATTTATAGTTTTATCTTTTCCACAAATCAGAAACAAACAGCTGGAAATAAATGGTGGGAAAGTATGAAAATTTGAATCATATAATTGGCTATAACCAGTTTCATTGAGGTAGCCTAAATGTGCCTGGCCATGAAGGCTTTGTGCGTCATTCCTTATCCATGGCTTAGTGATGGCCACATTTAATCAGGCATCTCAGATTTTCTAAATCATTCACTGTAAGTTATAAGGCTAATAACTGCATAATTGATGTTGCATAAGCACAATGTTGGTTATGAAAATTTTTAATTTCATATCAATATTGATGGCATATATAAAAATAGAAAATAAAAGAAGAACTCTATTATCAACTATACTGGGAGCCTACCGAACTCAAAATCTCCTATCCACATGCAAATGTAAGTGGAATATTTTTCTGGTGAGTCTCCCTCTTGTACATCTTCTCATAATTCCAGTGAAAACAATCTAACTTGTCTCACCTATCCTATCTTTACTAAATCTCTCCCTGAAAATTGCTTCCTGTATCAGTTCACTCGATATGAGTATTTTGCCAATTAAGATACACATTGGAGAATATGACATCATGGGAATTTAAATTCTGCCTTCCCTGAAATGGTGCTCATTAGTAGTCAACTGGAATGTTCCCCAAACTCATTGCTTGGCATGAATCCTTCTTTCTTTCTTAACCTCCTCTCTCTATTTCCTTCCACTTTTGCTCTTACCTGATATATAGTCAAAGGATATTGAATTTGAAAGGGACCTTAATTACGTTTTCTGAAAGAGGTTTATGTTTAATTCTGTAAAGCATGAGTGTTGGGATGCTGGCCATACTACTCTTACTCAGGAGAAATATCCAATTTCCAAGGTCTGTCTGCCTTTCTCCACTTCCCTGTGCCCCTCTCTCTCCTTTTCTTTTTCTCTCTTGCCCTCTCAGCCTTTCTCTCCACACCCCCTCATCTCTCTCTCTTTCTCTGTCTCTCTCTCTCTCACACACACACATACACACTCACACACACACACAGAAGTTTCACTTCCCTTGTTGAGGTTTCATCCACATTCTACATTGGCAGATGAACCACAATCTTTTCATCTTTCTGCAGCAGCCTAGACCGTCCTCCTTACAATGAAGTTTGCTGCCATTAATTCCTCTGTCAACTGACTTCTTTGATAAATATTGTTGCCAACCTTTTAGATAGACCCTTTTACATGTGACGTCCCCAGTAAGTTGGAGAAGGTTCACTGGGCTGGGCTTCTACAGGGGGTTGGGTGATAATCCTTCCCACTATGCACATCTCTTTGATTTTGTTCTTTGCTTTGTGAAAGATTGTTGTTGTATGAAAGAATTAAAAATTCACATTATACTTCTGCCTCATTTTGGCCCGTAAGAAAATACTCATCTGTCTGAATAAGTAGTTAAAAACAATATAAGAGTTGTATTTTATTTTTAAATGTAGCACTATTTCTAGCATCTAAATATCTGACTTAAAGTTACCTAAACTTATATGCACATTGACTCCTGAGTCTTATAAATATAATTTCGGCTTGAGTCTGGAGGGTTTGCAAAGGATCTTTGGTGTTGGATACAGTTGGTGCACCTATGTAAACCATCATGATTGGTAGCAGCATGGGAAAGTAGGAGGCTTAACAGCAATGACCACAGATATTTATTTCTCATATTCTTCCTAATTTAATCCTTTCAGGTACACAGTTCCAGTGCTGCTGCGTTTCCAGAAGCATAGTCCCAATGCAATGATGGGCTTTACTGGAAAGCACTTAGTGTGTTCATTTAATTACTCCAAATATATTGTGAATATTTTTAAAATAAAGGAATGTGTATTGCAATTTTTTGTCTCTCACTGTGCCTGGTATGTGGTATTAGACATATAACAGATGCTTCATTAAACAGGATTCAAACTTTTGGCATTATGTAGTTTCTGACTGAGAAGTATTAAATATCATAATGTTAACTTGTGAACACATCTTTAAAGAAAACATGAGAAAATTATCATTATGTGAATTAAATCATTATAATTACAGTTCAATCATTACCACTAAAAAATAATAAAATGTTACCAGTCCCTTATATTAACTTACTAAATCATAAATCAAAATACCAATATGTTATTTTTCCTAAAAAAGTAATACTCTTGATTGCTCATTTATTCATCAGTGTTACCTCAACTGCTATTTAGTGTCATCAATTAAAAAATAGAGTTGAAATACCAGAAGAAGTAGCTTTCCTTACCTCTATATGTGACTTACAACTTCAGAAAATACCCAGATGTGCATGGAATATCCTTGCTTCCTCTTCCTCTGGTTCTACAAACCAGAACTGACAAAGATTTCTGCATTCTTCTAATAGAAACCCCTCTAATTTTTTGCCAGATCTTTGCCCTTAAGAGATGAAGCCTTTTCTACATCCTGGTCGTGGTTATGTATATGGTGGTGTTTAACATAGGGTCCTAACTCAATGCCTTAAAGAACTCTTCTATGGTGGCTTTAAGACCCATTGGTATCAGCTCTTTCTGTTTAAATAAATATGTAAGAGACTTCTTTGTGCCCTTGTATCACTGATCTGAGGAGCCAAAACAAGGTTAATATGGCACAAGTAGAATGAGCAAGAAGGTGAATGGGGTGGGATGAAGCTGAAGGCAGAACACAAAGGCTCTTGCCCTCTTCTCTCCCAGTGCAATTGGTTCTAGTAGGCTCTATCTTGTTTCTGCTAGCCAGTCAGAAGAATATATGAATTACCTTCCTAAACACCTCTCGTGTAATCTGCCATCACTAATTACTCCTAATTAGTAAGCTTGTCCTTTCACAAGCTTGTCCTAGGTCTCCAGAGTGCTGATTCTTAGTTTTTTCCATTTGAACATGGTGCTTTCAAATTTATTTCTGTAGGTAGAACCATATCTTATCCCTGTGTCAGAAAATCACCCTCAACTCGTTCATTCAGAATCTAATTCCCCAATGAAAGATGTCTGCTTTGCCTGGGCATTCTAGCTACCTAAAAGGCCAACTCGTCTTACTTCTGAATATATTATAACTACCAAACAAAAAGAAGATGTTTGAAAGAAAGCTGTACAGATTTCTTGATAAAAAAGTTTTTCCTTTCATTTTGTCAGAAAATTGAGACGAAATAGAGAAAAATGATATATGCTTGGTAAAATACTGCAGAAACAGCATCAGAATTAGAAATAGGACTCTGAGTTTGAGAGTTGTGTTAACATTATAAACATACATGGTAATTTCTGTTGGAAAATGAATATAGGGAAAATTAGAGAATCAAATGAAAAAACTTTGACGAAAAAATATGCTGCCATTCTTCTATTTATATGCAAATAAATGTGTTTCCTTATTGAATGCTCTTCATTTATTTGGTTTTCCACTGTTTCTAAATAGAAATGCTATGCAGTTCATTTTTCTAACAAAACTATTCCTATCATAAAGTAAATTAAAAGAAAATGAACCTGGCCATTTTTGTACTTTTACTAGCAAATAAAAAGAGTAGGGATGCAATTTACCTACAATGTACAATGTAGGGGTCCAAGATTAGAATTATATTTATTAATACTAACGTATATGTGATTTAAGTGATGAATGTTTTCTTTCTTTTTTTGTTTAGTATCATCTCATTTAACGTTTTTCAGATAACTGAGACTTTTGTTATTTTTTTCTCTTCCTGCCCACTTGCTTTTTTAAATAGATGATTTATGTGTGAGAAAATATCATCATGAATCTACTAGGCCTCTAATCCTGTTCCTTCATTCTGATCCCCTATTGGCCAAATCAAGTGCAGAGGAATTTCTGTCCCTGCTACCTTTGTCTTTAATCCATTCCAGAAACCAATTATGGGCCTGTGTCCTGGTCCAGATTATGATTTCCTCTTGCTTCCACCCATAGGACCTTGTTATTGGCATGTATGAACCAGATGTGAGGTCTGGTTCCTAACTCCCTGGACCTTACTTTCTGAGTCAGGATTTTACTTTGATTAACTCTAACATTCCTGCTTTTGAATCCTGGCTTAAACTTCTAATTAATCTCTCCTTGTCTTTTAGTTTCCTTGAAAGAGCATCCTATAAACTTTCTTGGCTGACCAGTCTTTCCCCAAAGCCAGAATGGCCACATTGAGAAGTTACTTTTTTTCTTCTGTACTAAGTTTGTCTTGTGGATTCCAGGATAATGATTTATTACCCAATTCCATTCACTTAATCAAACAGTTAATGAGCATCCATTGTGTGCTAGGAGTTACACTAGATATTGTAGGTACAGGAATGGATAATATTACATTGAATCCCCACAAATGGCATAAGTGAAAAATAGACATAGAAAAATAAAATGTCATTAAAATGTGGTCATGTTTGTTGCTGTTGTTTTAACAGAGGAAAATATGGGATGCTAGAGGAGAGACACTTAACTATATCTCACAGTTTGGGAAATGATTTCTTATAAGATGACACCTGAGCTGAGTCCTGAAGCAAAGATGTGAATTAGGTTAAAAAATATGGACACAGAGGCAGAGAAAATTACATAAGCAAAACCCCAATGTTGTGAAAACATGGCAGTATTTAGGAAATAGGGCCTTTATTCTCTAGGTGAAAAGGATTATGGAAAAATTTGATCAAGGTTTAATGGGGTAAGATTCACATCTTAGATAGAGCTTTAGTCTGTAAGAAAGGCTATCCCAAAAGTGGAGCAGACCTGGAAGCAGTTAAATTGCTGGGAGGTTATTGTAATGGTCCAATTAAGAGATGAAAAGCATTGACACTAGGGTGATGGGAAAAGGAAGTAAGGGAGGAGAAACAATGTTAAAAATAGCTAAATTTACAAGACTGCTTAGATATGGGAAATTGGGGAGAAAAAGTTGAGGGTAATTTCCAGGTAACGGACACCTTTGCCCAAGATGTTGCAGCTTTAAGATAGTAAGTGTGCTGGATAGTGTCCATTTCCCTCAAGATCAGCTTACCCCCCTTCTCCACTCTGCTCAGAGCCGGGATGCTTCCCCATAGAGACTGCTTCTTCAGGCTCCCTTACCCTTTATCCTGCAGTGAGTCTGAGCAATATGAGACACTAGCAGGAGATTACTGTTGGAGAGAGACATGGGAGCACGTATTCTCCCAGTCTCCACCCTGGCTGGCCCCTGTTGGGCAGTGGCTTCATTGTCTGTTCCAGTCTTGTAGTCCAGCCCCTCTCACAAGGCAAAGTTCTGGTCAAGTTCCAGAAACAGCTTCCTCTCCTTGTCCCTTTAGAGTAATAACTTGTCACTGCTGCTCATCCTTGGCTACTTTTTCATCCCTACTCAGTACCGTTATATCTGCTCCACACTTTTATGAATAGTCCTTTGATTAAACTCTCTAGTATTTCCACTGGGTGTCCTGCCAGGATCCCAACTGATGTAGGACATGATGAGTTCAGTGGTAGACCTCTTGAATTTGAAGTACCTAAAAAACAGATACTTGGATATGATCTGGCATTTAGGGGAGACGGCAGGCCTGGAGATGTGAATGGGGATGTCCCAGCAGAGGTCAAAGGAGAGAAGGGTAGTGGGCCAGGATGGGGCCTTGAGGAGCACTAACATTTGATGAGGAACCTAGAAAGGTGAAGAAGGAACAGCCAGAGAGGTATAAGAGGAAAGCAGAATCGAGGAACCCCGGGGTCTAGGAAACTTCAAGTGGGAGGGATTGGCCAATAGCATCTAACACAACAGAGAGGTCCTATAAACCAAGGTCTGGGAAATATCTTTGGACCAGGAAATAGGTAGGCTGTTGTTCTCTGTGGAGCTTAGAAGTATTGCTTCTGGGAGTTCAAGAATAAAGAATTGGCCACTTATTTGTTAAAAGCATAGGTATCACATCAGAGAGACTTGATTTCAATCTCGGTTCTCTTGGCTATGCCACTTACCAGCAGCAGGATGTGGGGAAAGTTTTTCACCTCTCTGACGCCCCTTTGGTGATCTATTGTATTTATCTTAGGGGATTATCATCAGGAATAAGTGATATAATAACCATAAAGGACTTTAAACAGTGCCTAGAATACAGTAAGCACTCGATAAGTGTTATATACAAAAATAAAAAGAGAGGAAAAGAACTAAGGCAGTAAAAATAGACAAAACAAAATCAAAGAGGAAGAACAATCAAAATGTGTATAAAGCAGCATCTTCCAAAATGTGCTCCATAGAACACTAGAGACTTACAATGTTAACAGATACTAAAAATAAACACTTCTGTGGTGACATGAATTTGGGAAATAATCCATTTAACTTTGTTTAAACTAGCATTAATTCATTTATTTTATGTGTATGTAACAGGATTTCTCAGAACCTTAGTAAGTGAATGTGCATTGTGTCTTCCACAAGGGTGATAGAGTGTGTAGCATTTCCTAAGTTTGATTATAGAATACTTTTTCCTAAAAATGATTCATGGAAATAGCGAATACATTCTAAGAAACAATATCTACAGGCTGGCCCTGTGATGTAGTAGTTAAGCTCCATGCTCTGCTTTGGTGGCCTGGGTTTACGGGTTCGAATCTCCATCATGGAGCTACACCTGTTCTCAGCCATGCTGTGGTGGCGACCCACATACAAAATAGAGGAAGATCGGACAGATGTTAGCTCAGGGCTAATCTTCCTCAGAAAAAAAAACAAAAAACAAAAGAGAGACAATATCTATGCTCATACACTAGAGACTTCTTTTTTT
This sequence comes from Diceros bicornis minor, assembly GCF_020826845.1. Taxonomy (NCBI): domain Eukaryota; kingdom Metazoa; phylum Chordata; class Mammalia; order Perissodactyla; family Rhinocerotidae; genus Diceros; species Diceros bicornis. Next base: position 45,928,905 of record NC_080756.1, on the reverse strand, counting down.
TCTTTCTCTCTCTCTTTTTTTAAATGAAAAATGTAACCTTAATGATAAAGAAAAAGTAGCAGCAAGATCAATTATAATTTAAATCTCAGAATGAGAAGAATTTGCATGAAGGAGAGCAACCATTCCCAACTTTCTTATGAAGGACTGATGTTCAGGAAATTCTCTTAGAAGAAAAAATAAACATATTCTCCTTATTTTATGGATTGTGCTAACTCTGGGTTTGTTAATTGTACATACAAAATTTTCTTTGGCTTTTGACTATTTACAATGTGGAAAATTCATCTTAACGCTATTTTCTAATATGATTATCTTAATATATGACTTAAAAGAAAAATATATTTTGTTCAGTATATTTCGTAGAATCATAAAACTATACTTTTCAAAGATCATCTCGGTCAAAACTTAAGCTGGTACTTAGACTTTATTTCTAATATTACTGCCAGTTGGTCGTAAGTGGTGAAATTACTATCAGCTGAGAGGCTATTCCATGCTTGGACATTGTTTTGTTGTTTGCTTTGGTCTTGAGATGATCTACTTCAAGTTGTAGTTTTCACACATTGCTTCTATCTCTGATTCATTTTCATAGAGCACGATGTTGTGACTCTTTCTGCTTTCCTTCGTGTTACGAATAACTGCTTTGCCAACAGACCTGACAGGTTATAAGATAAAATGTGAGAAGCTTATCATCTCTCTGTCCTGTTCTCAGCCCTCCATCACACCACTTTAAGCTATTTACACCAGCCCAGACTTTCTGCTGGTCACCCTTTCTTTTCTTTCATGGCCGCAATAGCCAGTTGGGTGGAAGACAATTCTCATTCTTCCCAATGGGGTCCCATGATGAACCATGACAAGGGATTGAGAGTGCTAGTGGGAGAGAAATGCATGGTACATAGTAAACATTCTATAAATGCAGATTTTGTTTTATTCCAATCTCTGCTCAAAGGGCATTTCCTCAACACGTCTTTCCAGAGCAATCTAAAATCACCCCATCACTCTAAATTTTACAACTTTTACCTGCTTTTATGTTCTTCAGAGAATGTATCACTCACTACATGACATTATATTAGATCTTTATTATCACTTACCTCCTGCAATGGAATGCTTGTGGGTTCCAGAGGAGCAAGGACTTGATCCATTTGCTCACTGCTGTATCCCCAGCTGCTGAAAGAGTGCTTGGTCCACAGTAGATGCTCAGTAAGTACTTGTCGAATAAATGAATGGATGTTGAAAGAATAAATGGGGAGAGAAAGATCAAACAGATGTTATGGGACAGACTGAAGACACAGGAAAAGCAGGATGCAAGTGTGCAGCGCAGGGAATGGAGCCGATGCGCAGTGAGATGAACTAGGAGCGAGTCTACTGGGCAGGCGGTGCTGAGTGGGGCTTGGGGAGGCAGTGGAATCAGAATGGGGGGAAGATCTGGAGATGCTATTTTATTGATCTTGTGGAGGGAGCAGAGGTTTTATTACCACAAGTGAAAATGAACTCTTTTAGACATCAAGATAAAGTTCCTTACACATTTTTTCTTGCTAGTTTATTAGGTCAGAATAAACCACTGAGGATAAACGATGTGTGTCCAAGCAATAGATGGGTTCTCTTGTGTGATGAATTCTCATCTGTAATGAAGCAAAAACTCAGCTTCTCTGATCCTTTATTCTCTATTTTATTCATGGACTGTGCATATAATTTACTTTAACTCCAGTAGTTTTCTGAGTTTTTTTTTTTGTGTGTGTGAGGAGATCAGCCCTGAGCTAACATCCGCCAATCCTCCTCTTTTTTTGCTGAGGAAGACGGCCCTGGGCTAACATCGGTGCCCATCTTCCTCCACTTTACATGGGACGCCGCCACAACATGGCTTACCAAGCAGTACTTTGGTGCGCGCCCGGGATCCGAACCAGCGAACCCCGGGCCGCCGCAGCGGAGCGCGCGCACCCAACCGCTTGCGCCACCGGGCCGGCCCCGTTTTCTGAGTTTTTAAAATCTAAAAATGTGTTCTTTTCTTGGCTCTACAATTAGAAAACATCAAAATGAAAAAAAAAATTTTAATAATGTTTTTTTCCTCATTTTCTCTCACTATGCGTGTTGATGTACCCAAATTGGCTCTAGATCTCTAAAGACATTTCCAGAAACTCACACAACTGAAGCTCACATGATAAACTATTATTTTTCTTCAATACTTAAAGCTTATGATTCCTTCTTCCTGAAAATGATGTTTTTATTTTTTAAATACATATGGGTACCTCATAGAAATTCTTAAAATAGGTTTTAGAAAATGAATGTTTTTTCTTGTATAAGTCTAACGTGAAAACCCCGGATTCTCAAGATTTTCAAATGACTAAAACACAAAAATGTATGCTTAAAACACATATTGTTACTTATATAATTCAGTATTTCACTAGAGAATTGAAAGGTATTACATTATCCTGTAATGTACTAATCTATATGCGTAGTCTACTACTGTACTGGTAAAGTGTGAAAGTTTGGGTTAGTTGTCACTTTTTTTCTGTGACTTTAATTTTGTTTTTGTTTGTTGATAAATCATTATATCCTCTAGAGCCAAAAGTAGGGGAAAAATTTGTGATCAGATTATTTATACACTCACAAACATGGCTAAAAGGAAGTCCCCCTTCGCCATGAATTTATAAGGAGAAGTGCATCTGGGGAGTATAAAAACAACATTAATAACTCTGTGATTAATAAAATATTTTCCTTAAGTTTAATAATCTTTCTTTTTTAATATCAAATCAAAATTTCTGAAAATCTCCAAGAACACATTTATATGAGTTTTCTGTCTCTGAGTGGTTGCATCAGAATTAGGCTAATTGTCATATATTATTATTCTCTCAGATAAACCAGGAATTTCCTATTTAAGCAGAGTTGGTGGTCCAAAAAATAGACATTCTAGTAATGTTGCTATGGGATTTCTATTTACTTTGATATTGTGCTGAAAACTAAAGTGTAATCATAAAAATGGGAGTATTCATGTCAAATACCACAAAGTATAAGCATCATATTTACCGTAAATGCCAACATCATTACCATAAGAAATACCTTATTACTTGGATGTACTTAAAATTCCTAGATTTTATCTGGGAAGAAAAATTGGCTTTTAAAGTTTCTGAATGTTAAGTTGATTAATAAGGTGAATAATAAAAAGCCAAGGGAATTGTGTATCGTCTGTAATATATTTTTAAACAGTGAGTCATGTGGTCTTCCCTTAAAGGATTATAGAAAAAACCAGGTTATTATGATATGTATTGGTACAATAGTTATTTACATATAAATAAGTGATGAGATATGGCCAAGTTTATTTTGCATCATCATGGGGAATTTCCTCCACAATTTCCCCTAACTAAATCGTTCTTTTTAATTAGTCTCTCAGAAATGACTATAGGCCTCACTCAAAATGACTAGGCACTTGGGATTTGTAATATGGAGATTATGGTATTTTAAAAACTGCTAAAATGTTGGCAAGGACTTAGAATTAAGTACTATGGACTTAATACTAAAAACTTAGCTTATCAGTTCCTTCTTTTTAATTAGCTAAAACTGTTAAATCTGCTAAATATCAGCCACTCTTTGGCATTGCCCCAGCTTGCTTCCTTGAATTCATTTTTTGTATATTTGCAACTGACAAAAGACAGCTGTATCTTTAAGTCTTTTTTCATCTGATTGATGCAACATCTTTTTATTTATTATTTTTGAAGGCTAATTGGGACCCTAATGAGAATCTTTCCATTGAAATTTTTGTTGCTATGCTGAGGCCTTCAATTAGCCTTTTTACTGTGTGGCTTCTTGTGGTTCTGAAGTAGGGAGTTCTTAACTTGAAATCTTTGAGAAGTCTCAATGAGGCATGCATCACCATATGCAAGCATTTTATAATAATGGATTAGGAATTTGAAACCTAATACACGTTCACTGTGGAAAATGCATAAAATACAACATTCAGAAAAAGAAGAGAGTAGTCATTCCTACGTACTCCATTCAAAAATAACAACCATCTGGGAAGATATCATTCCAAATTTTTTTCCATGTCTGTGTATCTGAGTGGGTCTGTAAAAACAAAAATGTATCAAATTGTCCTACTATTTTAGCACACTCTTTTCACTTAAATGTATTATGATAATTTTTTCAAGACCTGAGGATTTTTAGTCCTCTGCAATTTAGAACATTAAGCCATAGGTCTGTGAGTCAATTGTATTCAATTCCCAATTGTATTTGTATCAGTCAAGGACACGGATGATCAAACATATTGATTATGACCATGAAGTGCTGGGGATCCTCACCTATATGTGTGCCTCCCATTACTGTGACTACTTGAGAATTAATCACATAGAAAAACTTCAGATACTATATTGACAGGCATTTATTTCCCATTTCTCCACAGCCAAATACTATGTATAAGAAAATTAAGAATATAGGCTTTCTAGTCAAAAAAGATACAGGATTGAATTCTGTTTATGCTCCTTGCTCACTGTGTGGCATTTGGCAGTTTACTGACCTCTTCATAGAAGACACAAATTACAGTGGCTGCCCAGATCACCATTTCTCCAGTGGCCAAGCCTGCCATCTTCTCTCCCACCTGCTATCTCTAGAGGAAAACGCCTCTTTTTTGATCCATATGGTCTGAAAGGGAGATACCATCCTCCTACTTGACCTCATTGCCCTGGACAGAGTGATCAGTCAAGGGATGAACACCTGATCCAAGCTAAGCCCGTATTGGGACTGCACCTCACCGACCACCATCTTTGAGACTGGCACGTAACCTAAGCCAGACCTATCAGAATCTATCCCTGCAATTATTTCCAAACTGGCAATGGTGGGGAAGAGCACTCTCCTCTCCAGTTGTGGAGCTAAAACATGGGAGCTGTCCCCCACCATAAAAGTGACTCACAAAAAGAAACATTTTCTAGCACAAAAGGAGGAGGTGAGAACAGTAGAGACTTCAGCAAGACTGTCTTTCATTGCAAGACTGTCTTGTTTCTCAGAGTCGAGAGAATCACTTCACAGGTACTCAGAAAGATTATGAATTAACAATCCACTAAAATTCAGTTCCATCGTCGCTGAACAGGCATACGAGGGATGCCAGGAATCTTTAAGTAATCTGAATCAGAGTGATTATGTTTTATTGTACCAACCAAGGCACTTCAGAGAGTGAAGGGATCATTATGCCATGACAGCAGATATAAATTGACCTGTTCTGGGAAAATGAGGACAGCTGGTTACTTCTTCCCGAACATACTGACAAACATGTTTGATGCAGTATGTAGTCACCAGCTCCTCACCCATCTCACCCATCTCTGAAAACCTCTGCTCCAAACAAGACAAATTAGCCATGCAAGAGGAACTGTAATTATCTTCATCAAAAACTAAAACCTGTGCAGAAATGTTCACAGCAACTTTGTTTGAACTAGCTAAATGCTGAAAATAACCAAAACGTCCTTCAATAAGTGAAGGGTTAAATAAACTGTGATACTTCTATACTGTGTAATACTACTCAGCAATGAAAAGAAATGAACTATTGAAGCATACAGCAACTTGAGTGAACCTCAAGAAAATTAGGTTGAGTGAAACAAAGCAATCTCAAAAGACTGTGTACTGTATGATTCCATTTATATAGCATCCTTGAAATAACAAAATTATGGAGATGGAGAACAAATTCATGGTTGCCAAGGATTAGAGATTGGGTGGGAGAGGGGAAGAGGTGTACATGGCTATAAAGAGGTAGCATGAGGGAGCTTTGTGATAATGGAACAGTGTGTATCTTGATCATGGTGGTAGTTACATGAAGTTATACATGTGATAAAAGTGTATAGATCTATACATACACACACACAGAGGAGCACATATATAACTGGTGAAATCTGAATAAATTCTATGGATGGTACCAATGTCAATTTCATGGTTTGGATATTTTCTTGTTTTGGATATTTTCTTGTTTTGATATGTAACATAACATTTGGGGATGCAGGGTGAAGGCTATATGGGACCTTTCTGTACATTTCTTTGTAATTTCCTGTAAATCTATAATTATCTCAAAGAAAAAGGATAAAAAACTTTATTAAGTTTATCTTATCTTGCTTTGTTATGTTTTATTTTTGTGCCTGACACTGCTAAGTATTTTAACTGACTAGTTGATAGATATAACCTCTTTCTCATGAGGACTGTCTCTGAAAGACAATAATTACATTTGCAAGGAAAGTAAGGATATATAAGCAAATGTGAAAAAATTTAGGAAAATACACAAGGACCTGAATAAAACACCATTAGCTGCCAACTCAAATGCATTTTGAGGAAGGTTGCATATTGAACTATATTCTTACAAGATTTATCTACTGAGTTCTGGAAAGGACTAAATGTTAAGGCATTCCCATTCATAATTCCCATAACACCAATGTTAAAGATAAGATTTTAATGACTCATCAGAGAATCAGTTAAAAACAAAGTCATGGAAATTACCATTGTGGAAGATAAGGACAAAATACTTTATTGATTGATGAAGTAATGTCATTCTTCCATTCTTTTAGCAATTATTAAGTAGCATATCTGGAAATAATATAAATAAATTAGAATGAAATCAAAAGTGTAAGACAAGCTTAGGAGGCTTGAGTAAAACAGGGGAGATGAATAGAGGATATACCAAGGTGAATAGGTGTTTAAATATTTCAAACTGTCAATCATCAAACATGTATTAAACTGGACATATAAGGAAGGCACTGTGGGGGCTGGCCTGGTGGCGTAGTGGTTAAGTTCACACGCTCCGCTTCAGCAGCCAGGGGTTCATGCGTTTGGTTCCCGGGCGTGGACCTATACACCACCTATCAAGCCATGCTGTGGCAGTGTCCCACACACAAAGGAGAGGAAGTTGGGCACGGATGTTAGCTCAGGGCCAATCTTTCTCACCAAAAAAAAAAAGGAAGGCACTGTGTTCATCATTTTTAAGTGTATGAAACAAAGTTATGTCCTCAGAAAGTCTGTAATATAAATGAAAATTACATAAACGTGTAACAAGTTACAGGATAATATATGACTTACTACTGTAAGAGTAGCCCGAAGTAGTAATATACTAATTTGCAAATGAATGAGACAGACAATTCTATTCAGCAAAGTGCTGTTGCATTCAGATGAGGGAGAGAGCATTTAGACTTGAAGGAGCACTGGTTTCATGAAGGCAGGCACATTTCAATCTGCATCCTGTCTGATAGAGTTCAGATAGATCAACTAGATTAAGGAAAATATTCCAGATTGGAGCAACAGAGGAACAAAAGAAGGAACACGAGAAAATTTAAGTCATGTTTAGGAGGCTTTAGTACAACAGAAAGGGTGGGTTTGGGTGCTGAGGAGGATGAGTGGTTGGAAGAAAGATTGAGAAGGTGGTTTTGCCCAGCCATGAGCTTCTATTCATAACCTCTGTTCAATAGTGCTACCAAGGGAAACATTAAAATGAGCTTTAGCTCAGCAGTGGTGTGCAGGGAAAAAATTATCATACCTCCTTTTAGCTTTAATTGCTTTTATAATTCTGAATTTGCTGTTAAATGCAAATGCTTAATTCTAAATATGTGTGCTCTGTCTTAATTAGATAAAATAATCCTTTGTTGCTTGGGTAGTTCAGTAAATTAGTCCCCAGACTTAAATTCCCCTGGATCCTGTTGTTCATGCATTAATCTGTATGCACTCTTAGAGATAAAGGGAAAATAAATGGATTTTTTCAGAGACAAGTTGAAACTGTCAGCATACTTTCAAATTCATATCCTCTGCATATGACTAGAAAATTGCCATGTTTATTACAGCAGTTATAATTCACGTATAAATGCCCTCATCATTGTAGAATTTCTTCTATAGTTTTATACTTTATTTAAAACTACAAGTTAAAATTACATTTGGCCAGGGCTGGCCCAGTGGTGTAGTGGTTAAGTTCATGCGCTCTGCTTCCGCAGCCTGGGGCTCATGGATTCGGATCCCGATCTACACATTGCTCATCAAGCCATGCTGTGGCAGCATCCCACACACAAAATAGAGGCAGACTGGCACAGATGTTAGCTCAGCAACAATCTCCCTCAAGCAAAAACTGGAAGATCAGCACCAGATGTTAGCTCAAGGCCAATCTTCCTGACCAAAAAAAAAAAAAGAAAGAAAAGAAAAAAAATTACATTTGGCCAGCCAAAACTAATTTGAGGATAAACCTTTCTGTTATATGCCTAAACATCCTACCAACTGAGCAATCGAGATCCTACCAATAGTGCCACATTTGAATATAAGGCATGTCCCAAAGGAAACAGCTGATCCAAGTAACTCGGGCAGAAACTAGAAGATAAGTTCTCCCAAAATTCACTGCCTTACTGAAATGATGGTAATGATACTGGTGATCACCACCATTGATTGAGTGGCTGCTGTTTATCAAGGACTTTACATGTGTGATCTCATTCCATCCTTATATACTCTTGTAATGTCATTATCACCATTTCAATATTGGGGAAACTGAGTTTCAGAGAAGGACTGAAGGAGTTAGAAATTAAACTCTGGTCTGTTTGACCATAGAACCTATGCACACTATACCATATTGTTTTGTGTGAAAACTCTGAGATCGCTTTTATTTCCCCATTCACTAATGCACAATTTCTACCCCTTCCTCTTGCTGTAGAAATATCCTGAGACACAGGTGACTGGATGAGTTTTCTAAGTCGTTGATTGAGACTGTCATTTGGACAGAAATGGGATATGGGTTACCCCGTTAGTTCCTGCTCATCCAAAATCTTCCTTGCAGTTTCTCCTTAATGTCAATCAATCTGTCAGTTACATGTTCCCAGACCAAACAAAGCCTGCTGTCTGTTAGAGGATTCCTATAAATTCACAAGTGTCAAGTTTTTATCTTTATCACTTTCTTCAGTTTAGTGGATCTGACACTTCTGTATTTTGTTAAATAATTGCATAGAGCTGAATGTAATGTAATGTAATATGCTGACCCGGAGAACCCATGTTTTCAATTTTTGTATGCCCGGAGTTTTTATAGTAGATATAAGCACCCCAGAAGACTTCTGCCTTGGCTTTAGAAGCCTACATGAGTTTTTGTGGCTGCTTTTATGCGACATTTACGCCTCAGACAGGCCTTTCTCTCCATGAAAGATACCACCTGGACAAAAACAATTTTAACACTAATGTCTTCCTTTTGATTGCATTAGATTTGCAAATTAAACAGATTAATGGTAGTGTTCTGTGTTCCTCTCAGCTCTTCTGTTTAATACTCTTATCTGACAAAGTGTAAATAGAAGACATAATTAATCACTCATGACTTGCATGTCAAGTTGCATAAAAAATTACATCCCCAAGAGGCCCATTATTACATATCTGACTGTTCAGTGAAATTAGTTTTGCAAAGAGAAAGCATACCTGAAGATAAGAGTTTTGTTTGTTTTTCTCTTCTTTTTTTTTTTTTATTTTATTTTTTTTTTGTGAGGAGATCAGCCCTGAGCTAACATCCGCCAATCCTCCTCTTTTTTTTTTCGCTGAGGAAGACGGCCCTGGGCTAACGTCGGTGCCTATCTTCCTCCAGTTTATATGGGACGCCACCACAGCATGGCTTACCAAGCAGTGCGTCGGTGCGCGCCCGGGATCCGAACCAGCGAACCCCGGGCCGCCGCAGCGGAGCGCGCGCACTTAACCGCTTGCGCCACCGGGCCGGCCCCTCTTCTTTTTATTTAATATACTAGAGTATCTGAAAAGAGATGTGGAAAAACAACATTAACTGTTAATACTATTTTAAGGAGCTTACTTCATTTGCCCAAGGGTGTGTTATTTTTCCTTTTTTTGATTTTTCTGTTTGTTCATGAGACACTAAACTCTGTATATGAAAGTTATAAAAATGATGATGCTTCTATAGAAGGAAGGCCCCAGAATATGACTATTACCTCTTTAGAATATGTCCTGCTGAGAAAGTTATTAGCCGAGCACACTATACCATACCATCCCCTCTGTAAATTTTCTGAACCTTGAGATGGGAAGTGCATTACGATGACTGAAAAAAAGTAGAATAATTGTTCAGCCATTTGTTCTGTCTTATCCATCTAGATTTGATCTGAATGAAATGAGGGGTCTGTGTTAACTGGAGAGCTCAGCATTTCATATTTAGCTCTCAATCTGTTTCATGATAATTTTTGAAGGAACAGATTGCTCGTGACAAAATGTACTGTGCTATTATTAAAGGTGTACTGTCTTTATAGATTTCTATCACTTTCAAACACAATGATGGCTGGGAAGAATTTTTGAATGAGCATATTTTTCTGAGTTTTTCATAGATATTTAATAAAATGTAGCATATGCCTCAGGTTAGAGAAAAGCAAGTTCTTGATGAAGAAAAATGTTACAGTTATTAATGAAACAAGGCAGCAGAGAGAAGAGATTACTTGCCCACAATCCCTTAGTCACTTCACCTCTCTGTAAAAATGAGAATCATAATCACTTCTACCTCACGGGATTACAGTGCAGTCTAATGAGATAATCTGTGAAAGCACTTTGTAAATTGTAAAGCACAAGTTAAATATATGATATTATCTTATTTAAAATGATTGCATCCCCTATTTCATTTGCTCTGGTATAGAGGTGTTTTCTTTTCCCTCATTATGTCCATCTGTCCATCTGTTCATGTGTGCCATAGTTGATACTGTAGTAGATTCTTTTTCTTTTTCAAAAGTAAAGTTTGCCATACTCAAGTTAACTTTGAGTCACCTATAATCGTGGCTTGATTATATAACTAGAATGATTTTATATATAAAATTTATTAAACACTTTTGTCTAATGGCAAAATATTTTCATGTCAGCTCTCTCTATTATCTACTGATCATATCATTCCCATAAAAAATGATTTTTCACCTAACTTCATACTTATAATACTGTCAAGCATTCTATTCATGCAGTATTTATGTCTATGATCACTGATCACCTTTAATATATTATGTTCAACCATCATTCATTCATTCTTTCAGTGAACGTTTATTGAGCAACAGCTGTGTGCCAAATACTGTGCTAACCATTCACGGTTTCCTGGGGTTTCACTTATCTGTGGGTGTAAATGTGTATATTTACAATAATAACTCCAAGTATAAAGCAGTTGGCCCCATCAGTATACATGAAGCATCAGCCTTCCTCCTATAAAGCCCACTTGGGTATTTCTCATTTGCTACGGAACCCCAGTTCTTCTGGGTACCACCTCTGCCCTTCCAGGCCCTACATTTACCTAATAGATGTCTCCCCTACTCCACTAGGTACTACTACGGCCGACCCCAACACCTTTCCTGATGCACTCAAAATTGTCCCTCCGCTTGATAACTAAGGCTTTCTTACAGGGTCAAGCTTCTGTTTTGCGTTTTATTTTTCCCTCTCGGAGCTTGTCATCTGTGAGCCAATAGATTTCTGGAATTCCTGTCCCACTAAATCTTCAAGCATGTCTGAATTCCACTTAGACAGAGGCTGGGATCTCCCTTCCACTCTCTATCATATTAACAGTAGCACAAATTACTTATCTACTTTGATCTTCCTCTCATTTACCTTGTCTGCTTTCTAGTTCAGTTGACTGAACTAGTGGACAGTGAAATAGTCAAATACTTGCTAGCATGCAGGAAGATAAAAAACATGAAGACAACCTAACTGAAAAGAAAGGAGAAAATCCTGTCTTAAATACATTCCGTTTTATGACCTTTATAAAAGTTTGATATCTTAATTGAATCTGAAAATAAATACAAAGTCAAAAATTTATTTATATTTGATAACTCTGCCCCAGATATTTATGTCTAAATTCCTCAGTGGTTAAGATATTACAAATTATTAAAAGTCGTATTTATCTCTAAAGTATTTGCATTTTACATTAGCTGTCCCAAATAAGGAGCCATTTTAAACATGAATTCTACATTAAAATAAAAAATAAGCTTTATTGTTCGTATGAACACATCGTAAATTGAAGGAGAATTTTTATGTGAGTCCAAATAATCATTATCATGTTCTGACTAAAATAGAAGGTAAAAACAAGAATTAGGCATTATATCTTAATAAAAACAGGAAATAAGAAGAAGAAGAAGAAATTTGCACCATTTCAAAATTTTTGCATACTGTTAATGTTAAAAATCCCAGAATTATGGGAAGATGGGGAGTATGTCATACTGTGAGTGTAATGCTTATTGATTACATCATTTTCAGAATCATTAGTGAGCATCATCCAAATGGTTCTGAAATACGTTTATTTGGAAATTCAAATTCAAGGAGAAGATCGTCTTCAAGTAAAATGATGTATTCCACAAACATGGCACTGACTATTTAGAGTGTGCTTTACCAAAGGAATAATTCAGAATAGCCAAATTTTACTAGACCTCTTTCTACAGAAATCTTATAAAACTTGTATATATGCAAATAAGTCAATGAAAATAATATCAATTTCTTCCTCCTAACTCAGTAACAAGATTAATAAAACACCCATTAAAAGAGATGAAAGCAAATATGGTATATATTATTGAAATGGTTCCATATATTACAAATTAAAACTTTTATATGTGATCTTTCAGGTTATATAAAATAAATTTCCTTAATGAAGTTTTCAAAATGCTATGTGGAAAAAATGGGTTTTAAGTTTGTGATTTCATGGCTCTTTTCATATGCTGATCTCAGTTCAATATCAAGTCTCTCTCTTTTCACAAACCATCTGGAGATTGACAAGTTGCATCTCACCAGATGGCCTAGCATACCAACTTCTCACTTCCATGGCACCATACCTCCATGATAAATCCTGGAATGCTTTGATACAATGTTCCTGCTCAGGAAGAATTCCACAGCTCATGGCATGAAGGGCCAGTTCATCATTGCTCACTCCATTTCCCAAGGTTGAAATTGGATATGATTTCCACTAGGTGCTAAACTGTTCTAGGGCACAGAGGAATTAAGTGATTCTAGCTATGTACACCTACCACTCTTCTACCTTCCTATCTTTCTACAATTTCTCTTCTTACCCCATTTTTCCCTCTCTACTCTCTGGTCTATACTTTTATTATTTACACTTTCTATAGAGAGAGTCCTTTCTTCTTTCTTCCTCTCTTTTTTCTAATATATAAATAATTAGAATATATACATTAACGCATCAGAACATAACTACACAATTTTAAGCTCTGTGTGGGGGATGCTATTTTCCTGAATCTATTTTCCTGAATGTTTATATCTTGTAACAAGAAATGTAATTGCCTGTGTCAATTATTTTATAGAATAACTACATATTTAAAAGTTACTGCCTGTGAAAAGGCTCTTAAGGCCCTTCTGCCTTCCTTTTGTCTTTATAAATATCGGGAGAGGCACTAGAGAAGTCATGATGGACAAGGACGTGGAAAGTACTCTTTTTTTTTCTAGCTTAAAAATCAAATGTGACCTCAATATGTTCCCCATTCCCTCCCCTACTTCTCCCCTCTCATAAGTTTTATAAATTCTTCTAGCCATTTAGTTTCAAGAACAAAATGTGAATCAGAAACTCTTGCAAATATGATAGGTCTCATTTCTCTGGTGCCTTAAGCATCTTTTTTTAACATATTGGATTTTAGCTTCCAAGTTTTTGCTTCCTTTATTCTTTCTTGACTTTTAGGCATTAGTGCCTCTGTATTCTCTGACAGACATATAGACTGCCCACATCCTCAAACTCACGTTTTGAATACCAAGCCTAAAGTACCCGCTAGATTTTGCTTCTCATTTAGCAGTAATTGACTGCCATAAGTGTGCTACCACTATAAAAACAAGCCATATCACGGAGAACTTTGCCTCCAGGAATTTTATTTCCAATCTCCTTTTTACTTAAGTTTCAAAATGCTACCTTATGTGTTATTTTATTTCTCTCATTGCATCCCCAACTTGGATATGATAACAGTATGCCTGCATCATTTTTATATGTGGAGGTTTGCCTCTCATTCTCTCAAATGCAGAGCTATAGGAAATTGTCCACAGCTTGCCAGAGACAGGAAGAGCTTGAGGGAAGAACGTTGGCTCAACCCAATCTGATATTGATCCCAGACAAGTTTAATGCTTCCCTCAGGTCTTATTTTTGTAGACTAGAAGAACAACAGCCAAGCTTTCCCAAGAATCCTGCATGTTCTGTTTGTTATAGATAAAACGAGAAATGAGAGGATGGATAAAAGAAGAATCTCTTGATATAGAAAGAATAGATTAGTTCCTGCATGAGGTTGGGGGAACTACCAGCTAATTCAGTTAGTCAAAGGATAATGGAATTAAGCAAGATGAAAATCTATTAACTCACTTCCCTGTTTAAAATGCAAAAATGACTTTCCGTGGTTCTTCCGATAAAATCCACACTCCTTCATGGGCTTAACATTCCTTGTTGATCTGGTTTGTGACCACTTCTATAGTATCATTTCTTCCCCATTCCTCACTTTTTGTGCTGTGGTCATTCTGAACTTTTCTCAGTTCCTCAAACTTGATACTCATTCTCACCATCCTCCAGTCCTTTGTGTATGCCACTCTCCCTGCCTGGAAAATTCCTTTCTCCTGAGCCAACAAGCACATACTCATCCTCCAGGTCTCAGCCAAAATCTTCTATCCACAAATATATTCCTGACCTTCTCTCCTCCCACACTGAAAGAAGTGCCTGAGTTTTTCCCTTCTCTCTAGAACTCCTCCCCACTCCAACCCTGTACATCCATCTTGAAAAGTCCTGTTTATTCCTCAAGACACAACTTAAAATCTTCTCTTTGAAACCATCCTAGCCTCACTCCAAGACTCCTTCCTCCTAAATGCATCACTGTAACTTGGAGATATGTCTATTATTGGTTTAATTACACTGTAGTGGCAATATTTGTCCATATATTTTTATTCCTGACCCGGCTGTAATATTATCTCCTTGAGGAAAGAGATTGTCTTAGAGTATAATATGTTTATTATCTTTGTATCCCAAAACATGTTTTTTTCCTTGTCTGTTCATCCTACAGATGTAATTACTTTTTAGTTATCTGTCTCCCAATTACTCTGTAAGCCTTATAAGGGAGGGGCCATGTTTTATTAACTATTCTTTATCTACTACCGTTCACAAAGCTTGGCACATATAGACACTCAAATACTTTTAGAATTAATGTTTGAGTTCATATTAACTTCATACAAATGATAAATCTTTCTGTAAGGAGTCACAAAAAGGACAGAGCAAGAGACTCTTGCTGGTTTTATGTAGCCTATACTAATAACGTTTATGATTTATGGTAAATCAGAGATTATAGAAAGATTCATTTGATCTATTTGGTTATAATTCATTTGCATGGCCCCATGAAGGGCAAAGATCTACAAAACATAATATTTAGGATTCCTATAAATAGTTATAGCAAATAAATCAGATAAGAATATCAAATTGTCTAATTTATCTATGACCCTCTAAAATCACCTAGTATACTCAAAAGAACTAAATACTTATTGCTATCTGCATACATTTATTTTGTCATTCAAAAAACACTATTTATTAATCACCTAAAATATGCTATCCTCTTTTGATGGGGAAGAATAATGGTCCCCCAAAGGTGTCTACACCCTAACCTTGGAACCTATAAATATGTTACCTTATATGACAAAGGAGACGTTGCAGATGTGATTAAGATAAAAGACTTTACAATAGTGAGATTATCCTGGAATTTCCAGTTAGGCTCGATCTAATCACATGAGTCGTTAAAACTGGAAAACAAGGTAGAAGAATACATCAGGATGCACTCACTGAGACTCTGCCATTGCTGGCTTTGAAGATGAAGGAAGTGAGGCACAAGCCAAGGTATGCAGGCAGACTCTAGAATCTGGGAACAGTTCCAGCTGACAGCCAGCAAGTAAATGGGAACCTAAGTCTTACAACTGCAGGGAAATGAATTCTGCCACAACCTGAATAGGTAAAATAATTCTTTCCTAGGGCCTCCAGAAAGGAAGCCAACACCTTGCCAACACCTTGATTTTAGCCCAGTGAGACGCATACCGGGTTTCTGACCTGTAGAATTGTAAGATAGTAAATTTGCATTGCTTTGAGTTTTTATGTTTGTAGAAATTTGTGATGGCCGTGATAGAGAACTAATACATCACTGGACTAAACTCTTGGGAGAAAACAATAATTGAAACATGCTCTTAATTACAGTTTCTTCTTCAAGGCATTCTTGAGGACCACAGAACACTCTGGTCAGGAAAACAGATTTGTGGACAAATAATGCCAATACAGTGCAATTAAACCTATAATAGAAACATATAAGTTTTATACTTCAGAAAACAGTGATGGCATTAGGAAGGAGTCAACTCTGTTTGGAGTGGGATTGGAAAAGTTTCAGAGGAGACAGTTTTAAGATTTATCACTTTTAGTGATAAATGCTAGTTTCCAATAGAGTGGGTGGATAAATGGCTAGTGCGTAGTTGTAAAATGGGCTAAAAAAGGATACAGTTTGAGATGGGGTAAATATGGGTAAGTGACACAGGGACTTATTTACCATACAAAATATATGTGGATGAATGATATAGAAGGATTTGCATTGTAGAAAGTTTGCTCTAGCCACAGTATGTAGAATAGAGAATAGACAAGAGGCAAGAATGTATGCAGGGAGACTGATACAATATTCTTAGCAAAAAGGATGAAGTCCCTGTTTCAGAATAGCTACCATTTCCCAGAACTTTAATATGTGTCAGCAACTATACCAAAACCTTACGTATATAATCTAATTTAATCTCTATTAATCAACTCCGTGAGGTAGATGCTATCTTCCTCTCACTGATTAAGCAAATAAAGCTTAGACAGATGTGCCCTCCAAAAAGATGTGCCCCTCAAAGAGGTAACAAAAGGAGATTCAAACCCAGGTGTTAATGGGGTTAAAACCTGCGCTTTGATCCATTCTGCATGGCTGGAGTAGGGGACCAAAATAAGAGGAGAGAATGCAGAAATTTAATAGGTGAAATCAACTGGGTTTAGACTGGTTAGGGTAACAAGGAAAAGAGAGAAGTTAGGGCTTACTACCAGTTTTCTGACTTGAATTATTAGATTAAAGATGATGCTATTAACTAAGATAGAGGCCATAGTAGATATTCTATGGGTCATGGGTGGGGTGAGATAAAAATTAAGTTTTAGATGAATTTAAGGTGTGAATGGGACATACAAGAAGAGATGTCCAGAAGACAGTTAGATGTGAGTCTGGAGTTTAGAACTAGGACATGGACTGAAGATAAAGATTTGAAAATCATCTACCTATAGGTAACTTTTGTAGACTAGAACACTTCATATAAAAGTCTTGGAGAAACCTCCTGTTTCTAATGGAGAGTGTATGAGTCTATCCTTAACTCTGCTCTAAAAGAAATTCTCATCTGAGGCTAAAAGGTGGCTCGACCTAATATCAATGTGCTGAATGCCAGAGTGGGTCTGCTGGCAGAATGGCAGATGACCAAGGGACCCCAGATCCTCCCGTGTGTCCTGTCTGACGGAGTCGGAGCCCCATTCCCTTGGAGTACCCGCTATACCATGCAGCTCTGTTGCATTGGCAGCCAGCGTGAATGTAAACACCTTGCTTTAGATAACATTTTAACCCTTTAGTGAACATACTGGCTTCCCACTCCACCGCCTACTTAGCTGTGTGTCAGTTGATTAGCAGACTGACAGCTCAGCCAAGGGAACAGTGAAGGCCAGTTTTGCAAAGAATTGTTAAATCTGGCTTGAGTTTGCAAGTGGAAAATTAAAGAAATTTAGGGCAAATACTGCTTCCTCTTGCCTGACCAAAATCTTTTAAATGAAATAATTGCCATCAAATATGCTGATACAGGATTTCTTGAAACTGCCTGGTTACTTTATTAGAGGGAGAAGCAGCCACTAACTGCAAAAGACTACCTCTGTTGTACCAGACACACAAGAAGAGATTTTCACCATTGCAGAGCTATTTATACACAGCCAACTTCTGTCCTCAGTTCGCATACACACACAACTCCCATTGATATCAATGAAAGCTACAGACATGTGGCTGAGAACAGAACTTGGCCCACTGAGCCGCAAGGCTTGGCATTCTTTTGCTCACTATGACAGCTTAAGAACTGGATTCCTTAGCATATGAGCTTTTAGAGGAGAGTTTTTGATTTCTTTTTTCCTCTTTATCTTGGCCTTGAAATACAAAATGGAACTTGAGAAACTACTGGCAGCAATGGGTTCCTTGCATGGAATAAACTATGTGAGGGACTTGGAGAAACTGAGACCTTCCAAGTTTCCAGATTCAAAAACTTGACAAAACAGTTTCGTGTAAGTGCTGTCATCCCCAGGGTACAGACTAACAGTTTGGCTGTACAGTCACCCTGGAAGTAAAAGCACAGGATGTCTGGAAAGAACTTTCGAACCCATAAAATTCTCAAGTCCAACATTTAATTTACAAATGACATATTCCAGTAAATAATTGAAACCTGTCATGAATATGTACCTTATGTTCTTTCTTATAGGAATTGTCCCTTCTCTAGTTCAAGTGCTTCTGGTGGGGCTGTCAGAAAGACTCTTACCTTCATGATAAGATTACTTGTCAGGCTGGACAATCAGGCTGTCCAATCCCCTTGGATACAAAAACTGGTCTAGAGGTGGGCGTAAGAACCCAGGGAAGATAATCAATGTATGCTATTTCAAAGATTACAGGAGCACAGGGAAACTGAGACTCCTGAGATCAGGAGATGAAAGAGTATAAAATTTTTAGCTCTTTGGGTTTGGTTTTCTAACACTTATAGAAAACTTGACAAATAGTGAAGCCAACAGAGAGGAAAGAAAAGATATTAAAGAAAAAAACATTTTTTTGATGATATCGTTTAAGTACCCGAATCCAGTCATGGCTTACTGGATTTCCCCAATATGAAAGAAAATAAATCCCTTTTATTCTTAAGCTGGATTGAATCGAGTCTCTAAAACTTTAACCTATAGAGATTTAAAATAAAAAATTTTGTTTGCTTTGGAGATTGTCTTCCCCAAAATGTATTTTTTCCATCCCATGCGAATACTCATATTTCACCAGCTCTATGCAAACTGAAAATTTCCCAAATAAATAACCTCAAGGGAAACATGTCACTTGCAAATTACTGTGGATGCTCTACACACTAAAAGAAAGCACACCAGGTCTCCACGTCTAAAGGGAAAGAGGAAACCAGAGGAAGACCCTCTTTGCGGATGCACTTTGAGGAAGCATCCCATTTTCTTGGCTCTTGACTGTTATCCAACACAACACCCTGATGGGGTCTGAGCCCAGCGTGTAGCCCTGGTAATGGATCTGGCAACAGGTAGAATGTATTACAGGGCTCACTCCACTTGACCAGCTACCATCACTACATCAGTTCTCCTCAAATTATTTGAGTGCCATTTTTAGGGAAAGTTAGGAACTGTTCGTGGTTGGTAGCTACAGAAGCCACTATTTTCAGAGAAGTGAACACCAAGGATGGGATTTTCAGAAGTGTGAAAGCCCAGCGGGAGTGGGGATTTTCAGAAGTGTGAAAGCCCAGCGGGAGTGGGGATGTCTTCTGCCATTGTGAAGTGGGACAGCTCAGATCACCCTAAAGATAGAGGAAATGTGAGTCAGCCTTGATACACATGAAGCGGAAGAAGAGCTTACATAAACAAGTTTGGTTACTTTCATTTAGCATAGCCATGAATCCACACAGAACTTTAATAGTTTCTCTGTGTAGCAGACTCCCATCAGTCATCCAGAAAATACATGTTAGGAATAAATATCTATTATCTACTTCCTGAGGAATTTGACTGTTGAAGAAATTGCTTGCTTTCAGCGTGGTCTGATTTCTGGCATCATTATCAATGTGTGTTGTCTCACATATAACTCATTTTCTAGACATTCACCTTAATACTCCTATTCATATGCAGGTTACAATATCTATTAGACAGAGTAATCCCCCTCACCACACATACAAACACACACACACACATCATTAAGCTAAAAATTGTTAAAAGTTAAATAGTTTCACTCCTCTAAGAGAGTTACAAGCATTTCCTTGACTGTAGGGATAACAGAAAGCTCATTTTTCTTCTATTTTTAAAGTGTGCATTTATTTATTATTAAGTAACAATAAGAGGGACCATTTAAAGAGGGCTTTTGCTATGTGCTATAATAGGCACCCTACATACATTGTCTTACTAAATACTCTCAGCAGCCCTGCGAGAAAAGCAAGATGACCCCCACTTAAGAAAAACAAGGCTCAGAGACATGAAGTAACCAAGCAAATGGGTTTGACTCCAAGCCCATTCTCATAACCACCAAATAAATTTCAGTACATTGTTGTATATTTTAATCAAACTTTATAAAAGTCTCTCTAAAGACCAAAATCCTGTATGCATGTAGTGACAAGCACCGCCATTCGACCATTCTGCATATTTTCCCCAGTGCATTTTCCTTTAGTCTATACTGATCTTCGTAATTCTATTATTTTTGAAATTCTGAGTAGTAAAGAAATTTAGGAAAAGGAAGATGGAGGGAGACACAAAGAAAGAGAGAAGCACAGAGATTAAAATGAATTTAGAAATTAAGGCGACTAATGCTAACTCATGTTGGTGACATTTCTCTCTGCCTCCTTCCAGTGTTTTCATCTGGGATGGGCCTTTATAGATTGAGGGTGAGTATCTGTTCTCCGGTTCTTACTGCATCACTCCCAACCCTCTTACCTACAAAGGACTGAAGATAGGGACCAGAAATGATCTTTTCCATCATTAGTCTCAGGTCGGTTTGGGTTTCATGTAGTAAACTATAACTATGCTCTCCCTCTCCCACTGATTTCCATGTTCTCTTCACCATCTTAGGCAGAAGCCTCAGCTGCAAATCTCCCTTCTCTGCCAAGGGACATCCCACTTCTTGCTGGGCAATTTTAGTTCCCATTATTAAGAAAATCCTTCCAGTATGTAAATATATTGCCTGGTGAGACTCTTCCTGAGAAGCAGCATTGCCCTCATATACAGAACAAGGGATGTAGGAATTTATTTGCGGTCTCTAATCTATTGCAAAGGTGAAACTAAATCCTATTCTCATCTTTATCCTCATCTGAAGTTAAAAAAAAAGGCTTGAAATCATGCCCTAAAAAGAACATTTGGTCAGATCTTTTTAAATCTGATAATCGTATGTCTTCAGTAAAAGTTATCAGATAGTTTCATGTTTATTAGACTGAAATATTAGGACTAAAACTCCTTGTAAGTATAAACTGAAGTTGTTCATGGCTGTTTATACTATTATATAAAAGAAAAATAGCGAAAAAGTGCTTTTATTCATTTGAGGAGGTAGCTGGTATTTGCTAGCAAAGGAGAACTGCCATATAATTAACTGTGTCAAAATGTTTTCTTTGTTCACAGTTAATCTAACTGCAGCTGCTAGGAGGCAGAATGCATAAATATGACTGTGTACTTTTAATTACAGAAAATGACAGGCGTACGTTGTGACTGGAGCCTTGCCTGATATTGTTATGGGCGAAAACGTTGCTCAGAGACTCATTGAATTAATAAGTAGCCTTTTGTTTTTTTGGCATCAAAATTTTATAGATGTTAATAGCCACGAAAATAAAATAAAAATTTAGAATTTTAATCAGCCAAAGGGAATTTAAATAAAATCAGTGTAACATATATAGAGAAATCACGGCACACAATAACCATTTTTTATTGAATGTCATGCAAAGTAATAGTTCATGCATGTGACTTTGTCTTGGAGAAGAAATGTTCCACATATGTGAATTTTCTAGAGACACCTTTAAGAATTAAATTATTTTTTTCAATTTTCCTCTTGAGTCTGTGCCAAGTCACTCCCAATTTTAATTTTTATCCTAGGGGCTCTATTAATAATGAAGAAAGAAATATTTCATATTTGCTGATTTTTTTCTGTTTTCGATGATATGCAGTAATGCCCATAAACGGAGGGATGGGTGTGTCCCTGGGCTGTGGAGTTCATTCCTTTCTAAATGTTTATGCCTATGAGACAATATTAACTAGAAATGGAGCAGCACTTCATTCTCTAGGACATTGTTCTTCTCTTCTTCTTCCCCTGCTCTCTTCTACCTTTAATGGCTGAGTGGTATCACAGAATGTTCACTAGGCTTCACATCAACCAACATGTTTTATTTTCTTTGTAACCTGGGCAAGGTGCTTAAAACCTCTCTGAAAATCAGTTCATTCTTCTATAAGGGTGAAATAAGATAATCTATGTTTAAATCCTAAATACAGTAGTTGCTCAAAAATGTTATTTTTTTCTTTTTTATTTCTTTCCTCTATGATTATTTTTTAAATCATCCTTTTTTTTTTTTTACTCTCATGTATCTTTTCCTTTTTCTGTACAATGTACGCAGGTGGGGGTTTGGTTTTGGTTAGAGAGGTTTTGGAACCATGGTCAAGGCTGCGGATAAGTGCTGCTTTCAGCTTCCTTGTTGCCTTCACAACACTGTTTATCCCTCAACGCGATCACTGTGGGGGTGGTTGTCACCTTGGTGACAGCAGTTTTGTGCAGCGCATGTGGTGTGAACACTGGCCTAGTGCAGAGCATAAACAGGTCCTGCTGTTTCAAGTAATTCACTATAAGCAGACAGGCTATTGCCTTTGTTCTCTTAGCAGCTCTGCTGCTGAAATATACTAATGGTAGAACACGTGAGCTGAAATTGTGCCTCTCCATCTCTAATTACTGCGTGCCAATGAATTCTGACTGTTGCTGTCAACAACTGAGGGCTGGGGGTGATTGTTCCAGATTGTGCTCAAGGGAGTTCTTCTACTCAGCCTGCCTTCGCTCCCTGCGTGGAGTGTGCAGTAACTTGACTGATTCATTTCCATACGCTGAATGGTTTAAAGGAAATAGAAATGAACATTAAGAAAATATTTTCAAATCAGCAGATGTTCATTGTGGATTGACTCTATAAAGGAAAATGGAACAGTGGTAGAAATTGTTTAGTTAAATGACCTATCCATTCTTGAGTTCAGCTTACCTGATCTTGGTGAAGATAACTATGTAACTCCATCCCTGTTCCTACCTATTCCCCCAAGTCTCCAAACATTTCAGACAGGCCTTAAACCATGACCTGGCTTCCTTCCTGCTGCAGTCAACTCTGCTCAGTCAGATTTGGGGACTTAGAGAATCTCTAATCCAGTTTCCAAGTTGAGTAAATGAAAGAAACTCAATGCTAAATGAATTGTCCAATTTCTCACAGTAGTTAAAGCAAAGGCAGAACAAAAATCCAGGTTTCCATCTATTGATCTGATGTGCTTTCTGCCTCACTTCATTGTCTGTATCTTTTACTTGTTAGTTCATGTCACAGATGTTGCTGATAATATGTGAACAGAAGTTGTCAGTGGCAGGTACAAATCCCAGGCCAACATGGAAAGTTTGTCACTGCCAGAACTTCTGTTCAGTTTTAGTTACATCTGCTAGGGATTTTATGCTCAGTTTACATCAATCTTCCAAAAGACCCTTGGCATTTTTACATCGCTTTCATTTACTCCCTCCTGATATATTTTATGGAGTGAGATCAAAATGATCATGTACAGTTTACATATGTGTGCACTGAAAGTTGAATTTTAGGTGCATCCAGAATTTGGTCTAATTTTGTATATAAAACCTCATTTGAAATTGGCTATACTCCAAAGCAAGTTTGATATAAGTGAGGTGCAACATCATATATTTTCCAGACTATCCAACCTGCTATTTCTGAAAGAAAGAGTAAATTATGTAGGAGATCACTAGAGGCAAATTGTATTTTAATGGATAATTTTGGGTGGGGGGGACAATTAGCGTTTATAATAATGTTGATTCTCATCCATGTGTGAACATAGATCTGTCTTTCCATTTATTTGGACATTCTTTCAGGCCCTTCATTATTGTTTTGTTAATTTTCAGTCGTGTTGTTAGATTTATTTTCGATATTAAAAAGTTTTGGATGCTGTTGTGAATGGATCTATTTTTCTGTCACGTTTTTCTAATTTGTTTCTATTGACTAACTGGAACAGAGTTGATTTTTTTATGTTGATCCTGTGTCCGACATCATTGCAGAACGCTCTTATTAGCTCAGTTTGTCTTTCCTTTTCCTAAACTCGTCTTGCACAGTCCCACTAGCTTTGGTTCAAGCCCGCTGACCTTCAATAGTTCCTAGAATTTCCCAAGCATTTCCCTTACTCAGATCCTTTGTTCTTCCTGTTTCCTGCGCCTCAAGCGTTCTTCAACTCTTCAAGTAGATAGCTCTTTTTTCTTTATCTTTCAAGACTCCATTTAAAAATCAACATATTCAAAAGGTTATTCTTGACACACCATCAAAACTGGGCTCTCTCTCTATTTCACTTTTCTTAAATCACCAGCGTCAGGTTTATGTCCTTCGTAAAATGTATTACAAGCTGGAAGTATTTTATTTACTTACGTATTTACATTAAAATATGAATTTTATCAAGGAAGGAACTTACCAGTGTGGCTCACTGTTGTCTTTTTTGCACCTAGATAGTGTCTGACAAATAGTAAGTGCTCAGAAAATATAAGAATACAGGGAGAGTGATCTGAGGCTATTTATTGACGATCTCTGGTTATAGTATAGAAGATACATTTTCAAAGCATAGAGTGATACACTTTGTATCTATCATCAAAGAACACAAATAACATATAATCATGATGAATATCCATGACAAGGGAAAATTGCAAAATTTTCTGTTCCAAGTACTGTCTGAAAGTAGTATGCAGGAACAATAACAAAAAATCAACATATTATATGCCACCAGAATTTAAACAGTTTACAATCTGTTTAGTCATATACATATATTTCAAACCTATAACATATAGCTATAGATTAAAAATATATGCCGATACAAGACAATATATGATAAATATTCAGTAAATAGTTCAGGAATCACTTGATTGAAAAACTTAGAACAGTAGAAAAATGGGGCTTATTTGGTCAAAGTTCATTAACAAAATGTCCTGTTAATGAACCTTGAATCTACCACAGAAAAAAAAAGTTATTCAGATCTGTCAAATAAATGGATCAAGTAGCCAGCAGTGCATCTGGTTTCGTTGAAGAGCACAAATGACTAAATGAATGAATGAGTTAAAAAATTTAGTTAGCCATGTGGATGTTTGGCAAATGTAAAAAAAGAAAAATCCTCAAAGTTTTGTCACCATGTAGATACTATGCTGTGCTGTAATATGCTATATAGCCCCTAATGTTCAATATTAGATCAAACTCCTGAAAAATAAATAAATAATGCCCTTAGCCATTTAAAAAAAAAAAAAACCTCTGTGTGGAGGAGAATAACTCCCCCTTCATTATCCCTATTCTCATATCAAGCTCCTCTGGAATAGCATAACCTATAAGCACAAACTATCCCATGGACCCCATTTATGGGGACGTTTCCATGTGTATTGTTATTACTGAACACCAGGGCCGTTGCATCTCATTCTCCAAGCTTCTGAAGCATCCCTGAAAATCACTGAGGACTCCAGATTCACCAGGAACTATGATGCCACCAGCAACTACTGAGAAAACAATGAGAAATGAAGTGTAACCCTGGTTGGACAGTACAAGTGGACACTAGGGAATTGGAAGTTGAGTCCATATGCATCATTCTTGGCCGAATGCATCAGACCTTGATGCCAGATTATCTACAATAGTGTCATATTTACTTTTATTTATTTTAAAAATGCAATGTCATTCCAGTATTTATACTTCATCTATTCTTAAATGTTTGTAAATATATTTTATCTAGATATTTTCTTATGTTAGATTTACTCTGAATATGTCAGGCCTTTAGAAAACAAACAGCAAACAGGAAAAACCTGATATTTACAGAGCATTTTCTCAGGTTAATGTATCTTATTATCACATACCCTTTCTTCTGTGATATAGTTTATAAAGTTTTAGAGTTCACTAGAAACTGAAGTGGGAACTAGGAACCAGGTCTAGTAAAATAGGAACCAATATACCAGTGAGAATGATCTCCTGATTTAGAAGTGGATTAGCTATAATATAAATTCTATTTCCAAAAAATAAAAATAAAATTATGCCATGCGTGTTCAACAGGTATTAATAAATTATATGAAACTTTTTTTTAAATGTGAATCTGAGTTGAGTATTCTCATTATGGTAGACTAATACATACAGAACTATCTAATTCCAAATTAGAAAGCTAAATCTATGTTTTCAGGTGAAACATTTTAAAACATTATATATTTTTTTATTACTTGAGCTTTTTAAAGTTAGTGCTTTAAACTAATCTTGGAACACCTTGCAAAATGTGATGCGAATGAAACTTACAAGAAGGAATAAGCTTTAAATTCAAGATGGCGGAAATTTAATTTCCATGCTGACCTTGAGTATGTCTAGGGAGGAAAATTGGCACTCTCCTAACAAAACAAACCAGAGCTTCATTTCTGTATGGAATGAAGTTTGAAATGAATATGGAATGAAGGTAAATATTTAGAAGATTAATTTCTTGAGCTTCCTCAAGATCTTACTTTTACAGGACTTTGAAACTATCTTCTCCGGGGACAAAAGAAAGTAATTACCTCTCCTCCACGTGGTGTTTAATCATGCTCTATTTTTCAAAGAACAGCTGTGCAACACTGGCTGGGCTACAAATTAAACACACCTCCTTCAACTTGCCTAGATTTAAAAGATAATGAGTATGTTGGGTGATAGAATCTGAATTCCAAAAGATTTTAACAGGCTGGAGCTATAGGCTGATAATGAGATGAAAGTTATCAAGGATAGATGTAGCATCTTATACTTGGGTCCAAGAAACCACGTAAGCAAAAACGAGGTGGAGAAGACAGGACTTAATAGCAACAAAAGAAGAGAATGAATTAAAAACCACAAAATTTGGAAGCTTTATTTGATAGGAAGTTAAATATGAGTCAGTGGTTTGATCCAATTAACAAAAAAATGAATGTGACTTATACTACATAAGTAAAAGCACTCAGAGTTCAAGACCTCACTTAGGTTGACACAGCAAAAACAATTGCGAAGGACTTCAGGCTCTTTGCAAACAAATGCCATCACTGTTAGTTTAAAGTTTCTTCAGAGATCAAAGGACCTGACTGACATACTGTTTGTTTTACTAGTTTTACTAAAACTCCAAGTGTTCCTCTTATGACAATTTGTAAACTCAGATACATGGTGGCATCAGAATGTTATGCATATGAAAATATTAGCATATATACCACATATAAATCAGTAAAAAAGGTTCAGTTGAAATGAGGTTATGTTGGAGAACTATCTGTTTAACTTTGCCCCACTCTTTAAATTTATATTACTTTCATAAATCTGACAACCGACCATTGTACAATACAGAAAGGAAAATATGATTCTATATAAAAATCACAAAAGGATCTGGGAATATGACATATAAGACAGTTTTGAGGCTTCACTGTGGAGCATAAAGAGTGCAACATGACACATTTGACAGTAGAAAAAATAAATCTGTAAGCATATGTAAAAGAGAGAGGTCATTAGTACCTATGTGAATATTCATTATTACAGAATTAGTATATTTCCCAGGTGGAAAGTGTTTTCTTGGCTTCTCTCTTTAGAAATAAATCACTGTAGTAAAACCTCTCAGAGGAATGTCAGGTGGGTTTTCTGGAAATATTTACCATAATTGATTTCTGTGGGTTCCTAAATGCTTTAGTCCAAAACCTCATTTATCAACTTTCTGTCTATTTCATTGTAATTGCAGAGTTTTCTATTACTATATCATGACAGGTCAAAACAGTGCGGTGAGAAGGAGCACCTGTGTTAGAAGGACGGAAGCACATTCCACACCAGCCCAGCAATCCAGGTCCTTGACAGTAATTAAACCTACAGGGGAGTTATCCTTGTTTGACAAGGAAGGAGGTGGAATGATTTGCAGGACTTATTAAGTCTTAATAACAATGCTGCATACCTACCCCAAAACTTTCTCTGAATTTTTGCAGTGTCTGTACACATTTGGCTGAATAAGAAGATTGAATAATTTTGTTCTGCAACAAAGTAGTTACATATTTATACTTGCTCAGCAGTACACCTGAATCCTAGAATCACTGGTCCCATTAATTGAACAATATGAACATGCTCTTTGAAGAAACTGATATACCAAATTTTACTATTCTAATACCAATTCATTGCAGTTAGAGACTTCTGGCCTGGGATCTAGAAACAATCCCATTTTAATGGGTTGATTGCTAAATCTCTTGACTTCTGCATTTTGACCTATTCTTTATCTTTTCTCTGCAACTTGACTCATTTTCCTTTTCACAATTAAGCTTTGTCCCCACTCTGCATCACTTCTCCAGCTTTGACAATTTGCTTCTATCTTTGCCAAGAACTCTGAATCTAATTTTGACTCTACTGCTTTTTCTACACTGGACATATCTTCTTGTCATTCAATGGCAGTCTTGAGGAACCCTAAATTCTAGATGTCCTGGTATAGTCCCCTTCTTCCACCCACCCTACCCTCCCTCCAAATCTGACCAGCACACAATCATTCAATCTATGTAAGTTTCAAACAAAAGCATAGAAAACTTAGTTTTCAAAAAGTAAAAACCATCCAGACTTTTGAATACTACTGTTTGAGATGTGTTTAAGTCTTTGGAATTCAAAAATTTGTTCATTGCCACATGGTTTTTCCTCTGTTTAAGGGGGGAAAATGGTTTTAAAATAACTGAAAAGCTATTTTAATATATATCTTCTAAAAACAGCAAGACTTTACCTTAAGTAAATGGAAGCAGATGGAAGTTGAGTTTTATCTAAATAATTCATTTACATTAAAAGGAAAGACAGTTTGAGGAAAATTCATTAAGCTAAACTAGATTCAATGCAAAATAGCTTCAAGTAGCTGAGCAAACCCCTAGGTGGTGAGATTCACTTCAGGCTCATCCTTATGAACCCAAGTTCCACTAGATAGGAGGCGACCACACAAGCTCCGCTTGCTAACTAGTACTCCCTGTTCTCTCAAGCTTCCATGGCTGCTACAGAAAGTGAGAAGCCCTCCCTATGGAAAATGGCAAGCACAAATCTTGCTGCCAAATCCTGCTTTTGGCTCTTGGGTATGTCATGCTGTGACTGCTAATTTTTGTCCTTTTGGGAAAGGAATGAGAAAGATTTCTGCACCGAGTCTGAGTTTGAGACAAAGTTGGGAGAAGAGCAAGAAAAGAAACAGAATTCCCAGAGTAAGATTTAAGAGGAATTAGATTTTTGCTGCCTTTCCTCTCTCTGCTTGTGTGGGATCCCTGTGCTGCTTATAATAATTTGACTTTCTGTCTCTTCTCACATCCTCTTTACTATTTCTTGTGTTTTATTACTCTAACTCAAAAAGCTTCTTTTTAACTCTCAAATTTGACCTTTATTGTCATCATCATTTTATAGATGGAAAAGTTGAGGAACAGAGAGGCAAGGCTGCCCAGTTAATAAGTAGTGGAGCAGACTATGTAAGCACTAAGCTGTGCTGCCTCCCAAGAAATCTAAATGTGGTAATCTGAACTGGAATCCACAGTAGTAGCAAACAAAATCAATAAGTGTGTTAGTTTTTTGTGACTCCCTTTATTACAGGTTATGTAAGACTGACAATAAACATTAGAATTACGTAAACCCACAACACAAAAGATTTTGAAATACTTGTCTCATATAGACCTGGCCTCTGCTTTCTGGATTTTTCTGTGGCTATGGAAACTTCAGTGTGAAGTATTCTTTGGCTGTATAAAACATCTTTTTATTTATCTGACATATCCTAATAAAAAATCAATACAATGGGACAGTTCCCTTTTCTCCATTCCATCAACAAAGAACATCCTCTTCAACCCAATTAGCTGCCTTCAAATGCATGCCCTTGGCATAAGAAAGGCAAAACCAAAATTGGGAATGGATCAGTGTGCAACCGTCCTTGCCACTAACAGGCTATGAAGGGCAGTGCCTGTTGTTCTTGGATAAATGGCAATATTTAAATATGTTATAAATAGTATCAATCCTGGATCTCAACCCATCAGACATTGGGGCAAGTGTTGCTTACAAACACAGTTCCTAAGGTCAACTAACTCATAGCTAGTTGATAGGTTGTGTAAAACTACTCTTAGGTACATCTGCAAAATGACTTTAGTAAGTCATTAGTACCAAAGCCAGCCAGGTACAACACAGTGCAAGATAATAATGAGGACATCAAGTGCACCATCAAAGCAAAGTCGTAGTTATTAGTTGACAAATATCACACAAAATTTATGCATATTGTTTTGTTTTGTAATGTTTTGTTTTGTTCCACTTGTGATATTTCCGCGTGGTATCCTCTGAAGATAAACTACATCTGATTAGAGTACAGAAATACTTTGGGTTGCTAGTTCTTAGCCTAATCTTTACTGAGAATATTGTCATTCATGTTTTTCTGAGATTACAGAATGGCATTTCACATGTAAGCTACAATGGTACCTAGTGTCCCTAACACAGTGAGGGGGAAAAAATTAAAATGACTGTTAGTCTCTAAGTTAAAATTTTGATTCATAATATTTCAACTCTGATGCATTTTAATATCGGTATTTTTACCCTAAGAATGTTGAATGCCTTTTGGAAAGCATAGTTGAAACTCAGAAGTCCTGTTCTTCTTAATATGTAAAAATATTTAATAAAATGTCTATAGGTGTTTCAATGAAGATTTTAGTTAGACAAAAGCTGTACAGAAAGATCCTTTTGTTAACAACATGTGGGTCGTATAATCGAGATAGCATGTAATCCATAGTAATACTTAGAAATAAGTTCTTAAATTTGTTGACCGAAATGTTTCCTTTTTTACCTGTTGGAATGTGTGTGTGTGTGTGTGTGTGTGTGTGTGTGTCTGTGTGCGCACACGTATAGGTTGTATAAATAAATATTCAGTGACCAATAAGCTGATTAGGAGATGGTATAAACTAACAAATGTCAAAGCTAGATCAGGTATCAGACTACATTCTTATTTCAAGGAGTGTCCTTAGAATATTTTATTGAACCAATTCACCATTTATTTCAAATCAACTAAGGATTTTGCAATTAACAAGTTAAGGTATCAAGGAGAAATGAAAGGTTACTCATTAGTGGCAAAATTTAAGAAGGAAATAATAAAATAACTCCACTCTAGAATACAAACAAGGTAAACACTGTTTCTGTAAGCAGGAGAAGGAAGTTAGGATGATTCATTTCTTAAGAAGAGCACAACGTCATCACAGCTAGATTAAGTCAATACATATTTTCTGAGCATCCGCTTTAGGTAAGCAATGTTCTAGGCTCCTCAAGGATGCAGATATGCACACCCTTGGTATCATTCCTCCAACAGGAAGACTTATAAAGAAATGTTTAAGAGGCAGGAATCAAGTTACAGTGCAAAATAAGAAGCAGTGCAACTAGGCACTAAGTAAATGGTAGAAACCACCAGTCTACAATGACTGAGGAAACCTTACATAGAAGGAGGGAGTTAAAAAATTGATAGGAATCTCATGGATAGAAAGAAGAAGGAAGACTATTCCAGAATAATGTGAGCAAAATTTTATATGGAGCAAACCAGTCTTGAAAATATTAAATAAAACAATTCGACTAGTAGAGCCACATTGGGAGTGATATCTTTTTTCTTTTGTAGTCCTATGAGGGATTGTACTGGCTATTGGGGGAAGGGAGTTAAACAGTGTTTTGACTGGCTTTCCCATAAACCATTCCACTGCTTTGTAATTGAGGTGCAGTCAGTTCCACTGACAATCCATAATGAGCAGGCCTCAGTTAATAGTGAATATGTCTTATGGTTTTCAATACCATCTATACATTGAAGACTCCTAAGGTAATAACTCCAGTCTGGGTCTCCCAAGAACTCCAGATTCACATAGACAATTTTATACTGAGTATCTCCACTTAGATGTCTAATAGGTGTCTCAAATTTAACATACCCAAGACTGGGCTTCTCATATTCTCCCACCAACCTGTTCTCTTGCCGTCTTCCCCATCTCAGTTGGTGGCAATACCATCATCCTCCCAGGTAGTCAGGCCAAACATTTTGAATCATCGTTGACACCTTCCATTATCTCACACTCCATGATGCCCAATCCCACCTCAAATGAGATGAATGGACAGAATGTTCCTTGGATCTGGTGGGCTGCTGTGGGTATAACTCTCATGCTCTAACCCCCACCCTGCACTGAGCCCAGCCCACAGTGAAGAGAGCCATAACTGTACTCTGCCCCGGGCAATAGAGCCTGCCCTTCCTCCTTTCTGAGTCTGAGGGTGATGGAGGAGGCAATAAAGACTGCTTGCTTTACTCAATCAATCAATCAATGGATCAATCATCTGAACATTTCTCAGTAAAACACTTTAATAGCTTCACCTCTCATTCAGAGGTAAAGTGCTTACAGTGAGCTACCAGGCCCTTCAGATCTGGACTCCTCTTACCTTTCTGGTCCTATATGCTCCTATTCTATGCCTGGCTCACCCTGCTCCAGCCACAGCCTTTTGCTGTTCCTCCAATGTTCCAGGTATGCTCCCACTCAGAGCTTTGCCCTGGCACTTTTCTCTATCTACAATGCCTCCCTCAAGTGCCTCCTCTCTGCCCAGCATTGATCACTTACCATATTTGGCTATTTATTCAGATGTTACCTTCTCAGTGAGCCTTTCCTGGCAACTTCATATAAGGGTTTAATTTAACCATTTCCCCATGACTTGCAACACTTTCTAACACCCTTCCTTCCTTTACTTTGCTCCTTAGCACTTTGCCACTGAAACACTATGTAACTTGTTTATTGGTCTTATTTTGTTGATTGTCTTCATTTCTACAATGTAGGCAGGGGTTTTTGCCTGCTGTAAAAATTGCTGCATCCCAAGCACCTAGAATAGTACATAGCCCAGAGTAGAACTCAAAAAATATTGTTGAATGAATGTGTTGTTGGAAATGAATGGATAAATGTCAAGAATTGTAGATAAAAATGAAATTTATTGATGAACCTGGATTTATACTCTAGGTAAATTTCTCCAAAATGTTGACCCTCTCTCCATTATATTTGTTTCCCTTAAAATGTGTCTCCCAAGATTAAGCACTGAGAATGTCATGTCATATAATTCTTGCTTATTACTGCACCTTTAATTCTCCGAAGTAGTTAAATAGGCCTATTATATTTCTGATATGAAAAAAAGGGTTGTCCTTGGGTTAAAAATAAACCATATCTGCTATTGGTGGGGGGCGAAGAGGGCAGAGATAACAACCTCACATTCTCCTTTATGGGCAGCTCTCTTGGGGGCTGTGAAATCCTGGGTGGAGAACCACAGAGGCGGCAAATTCTAAGTCTCACTAAGGAAGCCTGTCAGATGGATGGAGCTTAGTTTGCCAACGTGCTGCTTCATTAATTCTCTAACCACTCTGTGGGTGTGACAGGGACTGCTGTACATTTTGAAAAGAGTTTTAATTGGGCTTTCAGTCAATACAGTTTTCTGAAACTAAAATTGAAAGGAGAAATCCCTCACTGGAAGGGTTCAGTGGACACATAAGCTGCAGTGAGAAGGAAGTAACTCTTTGAAGTAGTGTGTAGGAAGGGGAGACACCATATGATTAAAAGCAAGTCTCAACTGAAAGGTGTGACAGGGGAAGAAAGTAGTTATTATTTCTCCTTGACCTTGAAGTCTTCAACTTCAATGTCACCTTCAACTTTCCCATTTACCTGCTCTTACAGACATACCAACAATCAAAGGTACAGCGCTTAGTGTAAACCTACCAAGTAGGATGTGAAATCTTCTCAGTAATATCCTCATGGCTTATTTAAACAATCATCCAATTTTACGTCCTCTGTAAGTCTTCCTAAATTGGAAATACAAGGTGAGTTAGTTAGTTAAAATATTCAATTGGAATTGCTAGATTATAAATTTGATACCTAAAATACACTATAAGCTTTGCATTGTATTAGCTCATCTCTCTTTCCTCATTAACTTACTGGTTACAAAAGAGCTACTTATGCAATGAAAAGTGATTTCCAGCCTCTATGGTTTCCTTCAATATGTATTGATAATACAACCTAGAATAACTACACAGAATCTAGAAAATTCTGACAAGTGAAAATTGAGACATATCAATGAGCAATAAAAAATTTAAATTTGTTTCCTCCTCAAAGATTAATATAAGTATATATATTATTTCAATTTTGTGACACATTTTAACAGAAGTTCTTTGAGTAAACTTCTTGTGGACAAGGCCTTTGCATAAATTTAAGATCTTCACAAAATCTAGTATAAGCATTTGAAATATTTTAAAGAAAAATTGAAATGTTTTCCTCCCTGTTGTTCTGCATGCCTAAAATCCCAGCCTTCTTTATGTGTGAATCCATCAGTGATTTAAAAAAAAAAGATAAATAACTCTATGAACAGCAACTTCAAGTCTGTCATAATGAATTTAATGGAAAAAAATCTGTAACACCAAAATAAATTTTAAAGTGATTGAAGCCTTAAAAGCAAATTAAAACTGTAAAATAATTAAAAGAAACAACATGTGAACATTAATTTAATTATAGCATGTAGAAGACTTCTCAAAGCATAATTCTAAAGGCATAAAACATTTTAACTTTCTGTATGTCAAATTTTATTGTAAATAAATTTAAGCTATACATGTATGACAGATGTCTTAATTTTTTATATTCCTGATACTCGTAATACAGAAATCATTTTTACAAACCAATTCAAAAGAGGAACATTTCAATAGGAAAATAGGCAAAGGAATTAATGAGTGATTCCAAAATAGAAAGTACAAATGGCCAAAAGACATGAAAAAAATATTAGTGAATATAATGGAATATTATAAACTCATTCTTTTGCCTTTGAGTCACAAAAAAATTAAAAATAAATCATAATTCTCTTTGTTGGCAGTGATACAGGAAAACTTCTATAAATCTCTCAAGAGCAAGTGGCATTAAAAATCAAAAGCCTGGAAAATATGCATACATTTAATTCCGTAATTCTATTTAAGAATCTGTCCTAAGGGCTTAACCAAATATGATACAAAGCCTTTGTCAAAGATGAATGCAATGATACATATGAAGAATGTTCCTTGAAACACTACTTAGAGTATTAAAAAATTGAGGCAACCTAAATTTCCCAAAACCAGAGATTATAAATTATGGCATATTCATACTTTGCAAGTAAGAATAATAATGCTGTATAAGATATTATCAACATGGAAAATGTTGATGATGTATTGCTAAATGAAAAAGTAAATGGACGGCAGATTATAATGCAGATTATAATACAGGTAGGTCTTCACCAAACTGCTCATATTAGCTTTGTCAAGTTGGTGACATAATGATCTTCCAAATTTTCTGCAATGAGTATTATATTTGTAATTAGAAAAACGCGATATCTTGTAAAATTTGTAATACTTTACAACCAGCAAGTAATCTCTTAATGTTAAAATAAGTAGCAAAACCTCAAGCTCACATTTTTATTTTAAACACTGATTGCAGGAAAATGATAATCCTCAAGGCATTCACTAGATCTGCCATAATATTGTATGTATGTGTGTGTTTGTGATTTTATTCCATATGTGTGCAGTCTTTTTTATTTTTTGCAAATCAAAATAATCTTTTCAGGGAGTTACACGTGGCAAAATTCTTTCAACTGTGAGCCCCCCAAAAGACATTCTGTTCGCTAAATGTTCCTTAAGAATTCTTTGGTGTACCAAGTATTTGTGATATATTAACATAGGTATGTATTCCTAATGAATCACTCCTTCACATGAGCTGAGAATGTTTTCTGCCTTTTTAGCATGTTGGAATGCAACATAAATATTGAGATACTTGATTAAGATGAGTCTTGGGGCCTAAGGAGAATAAACTGGACAGAACTTCACTTTTTGCTGTCTACAGCAGGAGCTGTGTGTACAATAATACCACATTCTAGTTCCATAATACCTTTCGTCAAAAAGACTCTAAAGTCCATTATGGAACTAATTAGGAGATTCCTACCTATTATAAAACCCAGCCCCCCTGGTTTGACCACAGCTGCTTTGTGGCAGTGAAAATACAATTTGACAGCTTCTTGTTTGTCTTGAGAGGAAGTAAAGAATAACTTCTCTAATTAAAACCACAATGATTTGGCGGGATTTTATTTTTCTTTAAGAGGGAGGATAGTGTAATTACACAGACTGGAATGCAGCCAAAACAGTAAAGTTGACTACTTGAAAGTGAAATACCAGAAAAAACTTGCCTACATTAATAAACTGTTGGGGGTAGAGGGATGGGCATGAGAAGGATACACAGGACTCTCCCTACTGGTTTGTGAATTGAATTTACCACTAAAGATAACTAGATATTCATTTTGAAATCTGATGAAAATACTCAGTTTTCCTCCATCATTTAGCCTGCTAAATAAATAGATTTTCTTATCAGTGCCTAGAATTTTCACAGGCAATGCTGCTGAGGATATTATCTTGTGCTGGATTCAGACTAAAACTGGTGCAGGCCGGTGGACCATCTATATTTGTCAGTTGATTAATTAGAGTTGGTTCTGAGTCAGTTAATGACATGACTATCACCAGGGCAAACTGGAGTGTAAGTTTCTAGGACAGGCAGTAATTAGTGTCTCCAGATGTTGTACATGGAATCGAGTTAAAATACATGGAAAAATTAAAGTCGAAGTAGTTACAGTACCTTTGAGAGGCTGTTACCATATTCAGATCCACATGCAAAATGCTAAGTAAAGAGGGCACCAGGGCTTGGTAGAAACAAACATAACTATGGAGTCACGAACTTGAACATAGGCTTTGCTGCCTTGGACTGTTAATGCTACCATGCTGATGGCAAATTGTCCTGTGAGAGACACACAATAGGACCAGAGAAGAAGGTAATTTGGGTGCTGAGCTTGGGCTCACAATTGAGGCTCCCAAGAACAAATCTTCATCAGTTGTTTTATATTGTTTCATACTTTTGGAGAGGCAGATCTTCGGAGTGGTGCAAATTGAAAGATTTCTAAAGTTTTGCGAAGTCAGTTTTGAATCTATTCTCAATTTCAGCAGTACTTCTTCATCTTTTTTTTCCCCACCCACTCTGCTGTTTCTTGAGTGCAACATATTATCAAACTATTCTAGTTTCTTATTGAGGGCCATGTTTATCCGTCCAAAATTGAGGAAATAGTTAAGGCGGCTAAAATAATATAGGTAAAGTAGTATTTACTCAAAATATAATTACTAAATACCTATTATACACAAATCATTTTACATAACATAGTAACTGAGATAATCAACATTTAATAAATGTTGATTTCATCCTTCTTATGTACTACCAAGGTTAAATTTTCTCAGATACAAAGATGGTGTAAAACATAGGGACAGTAAATATAAACAAATGTAGTATAAAATTCTGAGAGGGAATTTTAATCTGTGTTCCAGAGAGATCTTAGGGATTCAGGCCCATGAACACATTGGAAAAAGTGTGTATTTTTGTACTTACATGTGTACGTTTTAGGGAGAATCCATACTATTCTTTATATTTTTCAAAGATTATACCACTCCAAAAATGCAAATAAAAATTGATTGAAAAAAGGAAATAAGATACAAAATAAGTTAGGAAAAATGCTGGTTGGTACAGACATTTGTTAATAATTGTGCTTTGAAAATGTTTAAAAACATTGTCTATTTATTGCCTGGTTTTGGAATGGCGCAAAACAGTTCCAAAGCAAGACTAATATCCATAGGGAGGACTTTCTTCTCCCAAGTAGAAATTGGATCGTTGAAATATTGAGAAGAGAGTAACGTAAAAATAAGAGTCAATGAAGAGTCTTGGAACTTCTGAGATGTCAGAGTGAGAACTTCCATAAATCCACTCCTCCATAGAAGCAACGAAAACATGGAAAAAAATATCCAAATCAAATTTTTCAGAACTCTAGAAATTAACCAAAGGCTTGCAACAATCAGAGGAGTATTTATTCGAGAAAAACTGCTGAACTTCAGTAAGAACAACAAGATTTATGGATTTGAAACTTGACCTATAGCTATCCCTTTCTCCTTAGTTCTGAAGTCACCTTGCAAACCAACAGCCTTGGAGCCATGGAGCATGGGGGCAGAACAAATTTGGAGCTCCTCAAATATTTCCATCCGCAGAACATCATCAGTATTTGGTCTACCTCGAAGCTTCCTGAAAAATCCCTATCCGTAAGGCATTGTCATTATTTGACCTGATTCAGAGCTCAAAAGCCTATCTCCAGGGCATTTGTTGAAAACAATCAGCAAAAATTGTTTAATATCACAGATGCCGTCAGTATCTGTTAGGGCAAACAAGAAGGTGGACAGAAATATAAAAGGAAGACCTGGCAATGAGGTGTTCACAGGGGTCTTTGAAAAGATCTGACATATTGCTGGGGATTTCAAAGTCCGGATGTATAAGCAGGGCTGTATATATTCTGAGGAAAGACATGAGTGCCCCAATCTCTCATCTCTGGTTGGTTTTGAGGCTCTATACAAGCAGGAAATAAAGGCAAAGGCAGAATTATAAATTGCTGGAGTTCCCCAACACAAATAAAGTTCCTTGGCAAAGGGTAGAAGACTTACTGCTTCAAGCCATTTTAGAACATCTCTGACCAATCATTTGCCAACCACTTAGCCAATCAAACACAGACTTCAGTGGCTACCCACTACAGGGAATACAGACTTTGCAGAATTAGTCTCAGAAAATCACTAAACAAAGAAACTCAGCAGCAATAACAACAAAAACCACCACCAACAAATCCTGGGGAGGGGACCTGAATTCCAAATTTGCCACATTATAGGATCTGAAATGTCCACTTTCCAACAGGAAAATTATGGCTCAAACACAGGAAAAACGTTATCAATAGAAACTCTTCCTGATGGGACCCAGATTTTAGACTTACTAAACAAAACCCTTTAAATCAGCTATTATGAATGTGTTAAAGGAACTAAAGGAAATCACATCTAAAGAATTGAAGGAAAGTATGACAATGATGCTTCACTAAATGGAGAATATCAATAAAGAGACAGAAATTAAAAAAAACAAATAGAAATTTTGGAGTTGAAAAGTATAATAACGGAAATGAAAAATTCACTAGAGGGGCTCAACAACAGATTTGAGCTTGCAGAAGAAATAATTGGCAAACTTCAAGATAGGTCAATTGAGGTTACCCAGTCTGAGGAACAGAAAGGAAAATCTGTGAAGACCAATGAACAAGGTCTCAAGGAACTGTGGAGCATCAACTGTGGAACATCATCAGGCATACCAACATACACATAACAGGAGTCCCAGAGGCAGAGGAGAGAGAGAAAGGGGCAGAAAGCATATTTGAAGAAATCATAGCCATAGACTTCCCAAATCTGATGAAAAACATCAGTGTATACATGCAAGAATCTCAACGAATTCTAAGTAAGGTAAAGTCAAGGAGATCCACACCTACTCAAACTGTCAAAAGACAAAGAAAGAATCTTGAAATCAGCAAGAGAAAAATGATTCACTGAGAATGAGAGATCCTCAATAAGGTTAACAGCTGACTTCTCATCAGAAACCAGGGAGGCAAAAGACAGTGAGAGGAAAATTCAAAATGCTGAAAGAAAGAGTCAACCAGACATTCTATACCAATCAAATCATCTTTCAAAAATGAAGGGGGTATTGATTTATGCCAAGGTAAACAAAAACTGAGAGAATTTGTTGCTTTCAGACCTGCCCTACAAGATTTACTAAAGTAAGTCTTGCAAGCTGAAATGAAAGTTAAGTTTTACTAGACAGTAACTTAAATCCAAATGAAGAAATAAAGAGCATCTATAAGGGTAACTATACAGGTAAATATCAAAAGCAGCTAGTAGGGCCGGCCCCGTGGCTTAGCAGTTAAGTGCGGGCTCCGCTACTGGCGGCCAGGGTTCAGATCCCCGGCACGTACCGACGCACCACTTCTCGGGCCATGCTGAGGCTGCGTCCCACACGCAGCAACTAGAAGGATGTGCAGCTATGACATACAACTATCTACTGGGGCTTTGGGGAAAAAAAAAGAAGGAGGAGGATTAGCAATAGATGTTAGCTCAGAGCTGGTCTTCCTCAGCAAAAAGAGGAAGATTAGCACGGATGTTAGCTCAGGGCTGACCTTTCTCACAAAAAAAAAAAAGCAGGTAGTAAACTTAATTTTTAGTAAATCTTTTCTTCACTTATATAATTTAAAAGACAACAACATAAAGCAACAATTATAAAACTGTGCTGGTGGACTTATCATATATAAAGATGTAATTTGCATGAAAATAATAGTACAAAGAGGGGGTAGAACAGAGCTATATTGGAGCAAATTTTTGATATATACTATTTATTTAGTATTAATCTGAACTAGATTGTTCTAAATTAAGATGTTAAGTATAATCTCAGGACAACTACTAAGAAAATTAATTATCAAAAATTATAATAAAAGAAACAACAAAGTAATTAAAATGGTGCACTAGAAAATATCTGCTTAACACAAAAGAAGTGAGTAATGGAAGAATATAGGAATGATATAGGAATGAAGACATTAAATAATGCAGAGAACAATTAGCATAATGGCAGGTGTAAATCTTATCTTAAACTCTCTAATAAAAGAGGCAGATATTGACATAATGGATTTAAAAAGTAATCCAAGTATATACTGTCTACCAGAGAGACACTTCAGATTCAAAGGCATAAATACGTTGAAAGTTTAAAATATGAGGAAAAATACACGATACAAACAGCAACCAAAAGCAAAAACTGATATAATTGAAGGGCAAAATAGATGATTCAAAATAACAGTTGGAGAATTTAATGTTTCACCTTCAAAAAATGGACAGGACACTTAAGCAGAAGATCAATAAGGAAACAGAAGACATGAACAACACTAAAAAGGAACTAGACTTAAAAACCATCTATAGACTACTCCATCCAACAACAGCAAAATACACATTCTTCTCAAGTGCACATAGAATATTCTACAGGATTGACAATATGCTAGGTCATTAAATGAGCCTTAGTAAACTTAAAAGAACGGAAATCCTGCAAAGCATGTTCTCCAACCACAATAGAATTAAATCAGAAATCAGTAATAGAGGGAAATTTGAGAAATTCACAAAAATATAGAAATTAAACATCACACATCTAAATAACCAATAGGTCAAAGAAAAAATAACAAGTAAAATTTAAAAATGCTTTGAAATGAATTAAAATTAAGAGACAACATACTAAAACTAATGGGATGCAACTAGAATAGTGTTTAGAGGGAAATTTATAGCTGTGAACATCTATACTGAAAAAGAAGGAAGATCTTAATAACCTAATCTTCTACCTTAAAGCACTGGAGGAAAAAGAGCAAATTAAACCTAAAGCAGCAACAGTAAGAAAATAATTTTAAAAGTTAGAGCATAGGGGCCAGCCCGGTGGCGCAAGCGGTTAGGTGCGCGCGCTCCGCTGCGGCGGCCCGGGGTTCGCTGGTTCGGATCCCGGGCGCGCACCGACGCACTGCTTGGTAAGCCATGCTGTGGCGGCGTCCCATATAAAGTGGAGGAAGATGGGCACCGATGTTAGCCCAGGGCCGTCTTCCTCAGCGAAGAAAAAGAGGAGGATTGGTGGATGTTAGCTCAGGGCTGATCTCCTCACAAAAAAAAAAAAAAAAAAAAAAAAGTTAGAGCATAAATAAGTGAAATAGAGAATAGAAAAATGACAGAGGAAATCAATAAAACCAAAGTTGGTTTTTTGGAAAGATCATCAAAATTAACAAAATGTTAGCTAGGCTGACCAAGAAATAAATAGAATATACTCAAACTACTAAAATCAGGAGTAAAACAGGGCACGCCACCACCGACCTTACAGTAGAAGGATAAAAAGGATCATAAGGGAGTACTATGAACAACTGCATATGCCAACAGATTAGATAACTTAGACGAAATTTAAAAATTCATGGAAAAACACAAAATACCAAAAGTAACTTAAGAAGAAATAGAAAATCTGAACAGACCTATAATAAGTAAAGAG
This sequence comes from Diceros bicornis minor, assembly GCF_020826845.1. NCBI lineage: Eukaryota > Metazoa > Chordata > Mammalia > Perissodactyla > Rhinocerotidae > Diceros > Diceros bicornis. The sequence continues at coordinate 45,886,981 of NC_080756.1, read as the reverse complement.
ATTGAATTTGTAATTTAAGAACTTTCAGTAATCAAAAAATCCCAGGTCCAAGTGGCTTCAAGGTAAATTCTACCAAATATTTAAAGAAGAAATAATACCTATTCTACACACACTCTTTAAACACACATGTCCAAAAAATAGAAGAGAAGGGAGCACTTCCTAACTCATTCTATGAGGCCAGTATTGCACTGATAACAAAACCAGACAAAGATACCACAAGAAAAGACTATAGTAGGGGAGAAAATATTTGTAAATCATATATCTGAGAAAGGACTTGTATCCCAAATATGTAAAGAAGACTTAACAACTCAGTAATAAAAAGACAAGTAACCCAATTAAAAATGGACAAAGGATTTGAAGAGACATTTCTCTGAAGAAGATATAAAAATTATTAATATGCACATAAAAAGATGCTCAAATTTATTTGTCATTAGAGAAATGCAAATCAAAACCACAGTGAGATATCAATTCACACCCACTATGGTGGCTATGATCAAAAGATAGACAATAGCCAGTGTTGATGATGAGGTGCAGAATTTGGAACCCTCTTATATTACTGGTGGGAATGTAAAATAGCATAGCCATTTTGGAAAACAATTTGATAGTACCTCAACATGTTAAATTCTAGTTGTAGGTATATGCCTAAGAGAAATAAAAATATATGTCCACACAAAAACTCATACAGAATTTTCATATAATATTTTTCAAAATAGTCAAAAAATAGAACCAACCAAAGTTTTCATCAAGATGGGGAAACATAATTTGGTATACAATTGAATACAATTGAATATTATTGGGCAATAAAAAGGAATGATACATGCTACAGTATGGATAAACCTTGAAAATATTACGTTAATACTAAGTTAAAGAAGCCAATCACAAAAGAACACATATTACATGATTCCATTACATGAAATAGTCAAATCTATAAAGACAAAGTAGATGACTGGTTGCCTAGGTCTGAGAGGATGGGGTAAATGGAGAGTGACTGCTAATGTGTATAGGGTTTCTCTGGGGTGCGGGGTGGGGGGACGGTGATAAAAATATTCCAAAATTAAGTTGTGGTGATGGTTGCACAACTCTATTAATATACTAAAAACGGCTGAATCCGATACTTTAAATGGACGAATTTGATGTCTGTGAATTGTATCTCAAAACAGCTGTTTAAAAAAGTCAGTGAGGGCCAGTTTATATGTAGTTCACTGCCTCCATGAGAAAATTTCTTTTAGAGTAACTCTATATCACATTATATAAGGAATATCAGACTCCAGCCTCCCACCTATTAATCATGTGACTTTGGGCAAGTTATTTGAATTTTCTGAGATCCTGATCTTTCCACTTGAAAATGGAGGAAATAATACCTCATAGGGATTTTGGGATACATTAGATATCCCCACATTTTAGATCCTTCATAAATGTTAGTTCCCTTCCTTCCTTCCATCAGGGGCCATGGACTCAAGAGAAAAATAATAAAACCATAGGCAATTTTCAAAATTATGAATAGCGAATTCAACAAATGTAACAAATCAGAGTTTATATCTAAGTTTTATGTTTTGGAGGGGAAAAATAATTAAATAAAAGAGGCAAGCAGTTATGAAAGAGATAGGGAAATCTACACAGAGAGAGAGAGAAGTCAGAGGAACAAACACAGTGAGACAGACTCAAAGAATCACCAATTTATACAAATTTTTAAAAGGTACATTTGGCAAAATTAAATGGGATCTTAGATATGCCAATGAAAATTAAAACCATGTTGCATTTTGCTGGTTCAGAGAAATTTATCTAAAGGTGAAATTTGGCCAGTGGCCCAGGGGACTCTATAGCTCAGTTTGTCCTGGAATCTGACGAGGTGATAAAGTGGAGAAAGAGTAGAAAAATAAACTTCACTAATAGAACTAAACAAATAAGTTACCTCTAATACACTAATTTTTTCTTGATTTAAACGTCTTGTTTTTGATGTTTCGATTGTATTCTAAAGAAGTTTAGACCAAAATAGTCATAATCACATATGTAAGACTTTGCTTTGAGTGGGTTTCAATCAACTGATCTTGGAAAAAACACTCAGTAATATTTGATAGGGTGTCACTCCTCTAAATAGATTGTGCAGAAGCAGGCACACTGTGTTGAATGGTATTGTAGAAGACAGAATAATCATTGAAAGACCAGTTTGTAGTTTTGAAGATAAAGCTTAATAAAATCCTAATAGTGTAATAACCTAAAGATAAGAAAGAATATACTGAATACTGTACTTTTATGAGGTTTATCTTGGATTGAGAGTAAGTCATCTAGTTTCTACAATTGATTAATGGGGTATCCTTCCAGTTCACACAAACTAAATATTCTCATGATACGATTTTTCAAGATTTTTGTTATATTTGCATCCCAAATTTTATCCTTTAATTTTTGCAATTCTATTGGCATTATTCTTTAAGTATGGGATAGATAGGATATTTAAGATAAATTTTTGCTCTTGAGCACTGATGTTCATACTTAATAATGGTTGTCTCTCAATGTCCTACTTTCTTTATGTCCTCCTCGGATTAATTTAAGTAACATCCCTACCAGAAACCTGTCTCAATAGCTGTTTTCCATATCCCTAGTACAAAGCGATAAAGCCACTAACGTCGACATTGCAGAAAAACACTGCTTTCATCGTGCCACCCCCCCCCATCCACTTTTAAAAATCTTCATTGCTTACATGGCACAACCAGATTCCCTTATTCAGTGTTCGGATTCTTCTGAAACCTGCCTTCAGCCCTCATTTCCAAACTTACACACCAATAACTTAATCATCTAGCACATGGTCATCAACTATCACCTCCAAAATAAATTTGCTCTTTAGGCTCCTCTAGTAAAAAATGTTACTGCCCCCAGGAAAAAGTCCAAATTCCTTAATGTGTCATTAAAAAAAGTAGGGGGGGGGGCTGTCCTTACCCCACAGAACTCCTAGTTTCCCGCCACGTGCACTTGCCCCAGAACCCCATGCCTGTCCTCATGCTGTTGCTGTGCCTGTAAGCTCTTCCCACCGACCTGGTGCCACTGCTCCTCTTTTTCAAATGTTACCTCTTCAGCGAAGCCCTTCCCTGACCTCCTTGGCAGGGTTTGTTGTTTTTCCCTCTACGCTCCCCTAGTGTTTTATTCCTATCTCTGCCTGCCTCTCCCACTTGACCATAAATTCACTTGTGTCAGGGGTCATACCATCAGGGTACATCAGTGTCTAGAGCATACCCTGGTACTGTAGATTTCTGCTGAATGTGAACCAATGAACTAACAAACAAATGAATAAAAGGCCAACAATGCAAGTTATTTAAATAGGGAAATAAGGCTGGAACACTAATATTTTACTTGCATAACAAACTAGAAAAATCTTAAGCAGTGGTTTCAAACTCAAAAGCATAGCTCCTGGAGGGTCCTAGTCTTAGAAGAACATTTTCTGTGTTACTGTTGCTAGGCCAGAATTCAAAGAGTTTTTCTGGTTCTTCTAGAGCTGATTATTTCTCACAGTTTGATTTATGAGAATCATGACACTCTGTAAGGAAAGCAAAAAAAGATCCACTTAGCTGTAAACAGTGCTCATTACAGAAAAACCTCCAGCCAGGTCAATGCAGAAGGCCTCAGGGAATACTAAATGAAAGAGTGGATTATTTTCTCTGCACGCACAAATTATTTTTTAACTGTAAAAAGCAATGTGAAGGTGTGTCTTCTTAGCAGCAATATGATTAATTTCTAACACATGAGAAAAAAATATATGAATTACCCAAAAAAGTTCTAATTTTTAAAACAAATTCAAGGAAAAATTATGAAAATTCAAGAATAAATATTACATATAAATTTTCCACACCTCTTTTGGATAATATAGGATAGTTATCCATCCCCCCTCCAGTTTTATTGTAAAATTCTGTTTTTTAATTAAAAAGACTGAGGCTTTTTTTTCTTCCCATACTTTAAACTGCTCAGAAATTGTAAGATTTGAAAGACCTTTGGTAATAGCCAGAGAGTCCTGCCATTAACAAGTGCTAAAAGAATAACAAAACACCTAAAATGATAAGGTACTAGTGTCTGAGCTAAATATCCCTTTAATTGGAAAAAGTTCAAGTGTTAGTATTCACCATTAAGCAGTGATTAAGAGATACATCATGTGCTTTTTTTAGTACAGTAGATAACAACATGTCCAATTTTAATGTAAATTTAGTGGAAATTTTAGTATGTTACTTTAAAATGCTCTGATTAGTTTAGAGGGGTAAAAAAAAAGTCTCTATCAGTGAGCATACCCATAAAGAGTTAACAGTAAAGTTCCTTAAATAATTTTGTTCTCTGAAATTGTTGCCATAACTGGCTGGAAGGTTTTCATGTTTAATAAGCACGTATTATATCCTTTTTTAAAAAAATAAAATCCAAAAGAGGTGTTCATTCTTTTCTCCGTCCTAGAAAAACATCTACTCTTGTTTGACCTCTTTCCTTGCTCTCACTGACTGATCAAAGAAAAAGGCCTATTTTTTCTGTCTTCTTAAAGAAAGATCTATTTTGACAACATTGTTTTCCTCGAGGGAATCTTTAAATAGCCAGGTAACAAGAATTCTCAGAGCAAATGGTACAGTGAGTGTGAAAGTGAGGAATGACATTCAGGACAACTTTTTCTCTAGTTTCGCATTCAGGGAGCTCAGTTTATTAATGAAGGGATTTGGTCTAACCATGTTCCCCAAATATTGCTGTCACATTTAGTAAATTGCTGTTATCTATTTAATATGATAAGCTCATCCTTTCTCACAGCTTTGTCTATCAGCCAGTTCCATCCTTTCACCCTAAATCCAGTCTTGCAATGCCAAATGCTTTCTGGGTGAATTCCATATTCACTTCCACAACCTGAGATTCAACTGTTAATCAAGGCTTGTACAAAGGTAGTTTATTTTATTTGGGAATATAATCTTGGAGAACCAGGGTGAGAGGCAGTGGTTTTGAACAGGGATAGAGGAAAAACCAATTCAGAAATGTGTTTTGGGTGAGCTGCCGCTTACCAGTATTCATTATTCAGTCTCACAGGATCTTCTAGGAGGCCTTATGAAATATCTTTGAGAATTGATGGCTTGGGAGCAACAGGGGGAAGCATCCTTCCATTGGTCCCCATCCCCATTACTTCAGGCTGGAACTTAAGTAATGCACATCTGGTTGTGCATACATTAGGGCCACGTGTGGTCCCACGGGTATCCTACACCATCTTGCCAAGATGTCCCATGGCAAGAAGTGAGAGTTACATGGTCTAGGCCCAAAATGAGGTACTGTATGGCTGAACCAAGGTGGAAGCTTGTTGAAGTATTTAATGGAACTAGTCAGCACAGCAGTGGCTGGGGTAAGAGATAGGCTGAGAGAGTATAAAATGACCAATACAGCCCATCCCTTGCACCACTCAGATTCACCATGCCCTCCATTAAGTGAAACCTGTCACAGCGTCCCCTTCAAAGTAGTGATCAACATTAATCTGAGAAAAGGCTTAATTTCAGGAGTTATTAGAACAAACTCTAGTCCCTACTGTTACAGCTAGTACCAAGGTTATAACTGATATTTATCATCTCCCTTCTTTATTATTCATTCTATTCATTTCTCTCACCCTTGGCCAACACTTTGGCTGGCTTAGTTTTCTTGTCTGCTAAGTTGACCCCAATTTTCATACCTGAGAGATCTGAGCCCTTCGTTGCCTTTCTTTTTCGGGGCTACATTGCTGTAATTGCCCATTCACATTATCCCTTGGCACAGAAGCACAAATATTTACCCCTCACGACTGCTAAGATTCCACACTTACTCCTCTCTGTTCCCATTATGTATCCCCAATCCTAGCACCACATAGAAATTAAAGTCAATTACCTCCACCAGTATAGTAATTCCCCACCTTGGCTGCTGCAAAGGCACGAGCAGCCAAGTGACCAAGTGGTAGATGTAGTTTCAAGTTAAAGTGGAACATAGTAAAATAGTTCCACTCTGTCCTCTGGTGAAAACAGTCCCCTTCCAGAAACCAAGGCCACGAATCCTGCAGAACCTAAGTTTTAGGAGATGAGGAGCACAAATTCCACAAGTGGGTCCCTGAAAAGGATGGTGAGATGGACCGATCCTACTTTTACCCCTTGGTTCTAGGACACATGTATTCTAGTTATTAGAGACAGCACCACATAACAGTGATTGATTTAGTTCATACACAACATCCTAGAAGACAGCATCCCAATCCAAGGGGTTTATACATAAATTTGTGTCTTAACTGGGCTTCTAACTGACTATTCCATCATTCTGCTCCTAGGTGATGAGATATATGGTAAGACAAGTGAGCTGTGCATTTATGTTCCCAATCTTCAATCCCTTGTATCATAAAATTGAGATAACTTAGTGTGAGAAACCGTGAAAATATACATTAGACGTTGTATAAGCCCTCAGATGATGACGATGTTAGTGGTGGCCCTAGAGGTAGAGAGGGCAAATCCACATGCAGAGAAGGTGTCAGTTCATGAAAGGATGAATTTCTGCTCCCTCTAGGGGGATTAAGTCTGATAAAATCAATCTAGCACCAGGTGGCTGACTGGTCTCCTTGAAGGATGGTGTCATAATGAGGGCTCAGTTTTGTTCTCTGCTCCTGACTAGTGAGCAGTAGCTAGATAAACTTTAAAGAAAGGGAGCCCTATGGTTGAGCCTGCATAGCTATATCTCTGCCACTGTGGTCACTCTGTTCATGGTCCCATTCTGCTAGCACTGGGTTGCCAAAGAAAGAGGCTAGCTGGCATCCACAGGACAAGTCTTCCTACCTACTTGGTTATTGATGCCTCTTCTGAGGTAGATGCTCCCTGGTGGGCATTAATATGAGACATAAACAAATGCACACTTTGTTCCCACTTCCATAGATCCAATCACGTGCATCTTCTTAAGATTTCATTGTCTCTTGTCTTCTAATTGTCTTTCTTCTGATTGTTGACCAAATAGCCAAACCATTCACTCTGCCCAGGAGCCCTAAACTCAGGCCACTTTTCCTTGCATGCAAAGCAAAGTTCCAAATGTTATCTTTGAAGATTTCTTCCCTTTACCGTGTCCTTTAGAGCCATCCCTAAATGAGCCTAGAGTGTAGCAATTATCCAGTAAAGCTCACATGATCAAATCACACCAACTTATCTGTGAATCAGGCCCTGACTGATCTGTTGTTTGTCTTGTCATTTACGCATAGGGAACCCATGATGCCATAGCTATGAGCTGTGGGAGAGGGATTGATACCACACAGATGACTTGGGTGTTTAGCCACCTGTTTACGTAATTTGCTTGTGTCTTCTAGAACTTCTCAGGCCCAATCCTGAATGGCACATTCATAATAAGTCGCTACTCTTCCTTCCCAAACTTATGACTCAGTGGATTAGATAATATACGGCTCTAGTCCCATAGTGAATTGGTGTTCCAAGATTGGGATTCAGCCCCAACTAGGATCCAGTATCATCCCAGGAATTGTTTTTCAAATGTTGCATAATTCTGTGCTACAGAAGGAAGGACCTTGCTGTAGTACCCTAGGGTTTTTTGCTGTGAGTTTTTTTCTATTGAGATTTGCCCTCTGGTACTTAGGCATCTTATCAGGATGCCTAGAATACTGGCCAATTCCTGCTAATAATGTCAAATTGCCAATTATATCACCAATATTGTGAACCAACACGAGGTGTTGCAGAATATAAAAACGATCGAGGTCCCTGCAGATGATATAGTGACAGAGAACAGGAGATTTAACATAGCTCTAAGGCAAGACAATGAATGTAAATTGTTGTCCTCCTCATGTAAAAGTGATCTGGTTTTGATTTCTCTTGCCAAGAAGGATTGAGGAGAACACATTCACCAGATCAGTAGTAGCCACGTACCAAGTAGAAGAGGCTGGGTTAATCTGTTCCCGAAAAGATACCATCTTCAACATGTGGGAAATAGGATTACCACTTGGTTAAGTTTTGATAGTTTACTGTCAGATGGTCTGATGCTTCTGGTTTACGCAAAGGCTGGACAAATTAATTAAATGGCATTATAAGAGAAATCTCCACTTTTGCAACTCAAGTTTTTAGTGGTGGTATTAATGTCTAAAATTCTTTTTGGCATGGAGTACGATTTCTGATTGCTATCCTTGCTGGAGGTGGTGAGGGAGGTATGTAGTGTCAAGGGTTTTTACTCTGCCTTTTCTACAGCAATGGCTGGTGCTCCCTAATCATGTAGCCGATGTGAGGATTCTTCCAATACAGAATATGGCTATCCAAATTATACGTTCAGGAGCCTGGGGAAATAGCTACAGGGTTTGTCCATGTTCCCATTAGATCCGTTTCAGATGGACTTGAACCCAACTCTGTCACCTGGAGGGGACAGCACAGGAGTGGAAGAAATCACACAGAATAGAATAGAGGAGAACTCTAGTAACACTAATGTTTAAGAGGGAGGCAGAGGAAAACCACGCCAGAGAAAGAGGGATCAGAAGGGAGAAGGAAGTGAGAGCAATATTCAACAGACCTGGGGAAGAAAATATTTTAAGGAGAGAAAAGTGGTCATCAGTGTGAAATATTGTTGAGCATCACAATGGAATTAAGAATGAAATTAGGCCACTAGATATAAAAAATAGGAAGACATTATTTTCCTTTGCTAGAGCAATTGAAGCAGAAGAGCAGGGGCAAATGTCAGAACGCAGGGGGTTGAGAAGTGTGGGGAAACTGAGGAAATTTAGACAATAAGTTTAAACTATTTTAATAAGTTTGCCCTTGAAAAGAGAGTGAAGGGGGGCCGGCCGATGGCACAAGTGGTTAAGTGCGCACTCTCCGCTGCAGTGGCCCGAGGTTCACCGGTTCAGATCCCGGGCGTGCACCAACACACCGCTTGTCAAGCCATGCTGTGGCGGCGTCCCATATAAAGTGGAAGAAGATGGGCACAGATGTTAGCCCAGGGCCAGTCTTCCTCAGCAAAAAAAGAGGAGAATTGGCAGATGTTAGCTCAGGGCTGATCTTCCTCACCAAAAAAAAAAAAAAAGAAAAAGAAAAGAGAGTGAAGAGATGATGGCTTGAAGGGGAGGAAGAAGCAGAGCAGGGATGTGGCTGCTGTTGCTGTTGTTTAGGATGGGACAGTATGAATGAGTTTCAGTCATATGACAGAGAGAAATCCAAGATATAAGAGAGTAAAAAAGGTTCTTTTTTCCCCTAAAAGCTTTCATTCTTCCAATTCCAATGTGAATAATACAAAATCTTCCCATAACCCCCTCTTGGAATAAGATCTTTAGTCTCTCATATCGGGTAATTTTATGACCAACATTTTAATTTTATTTTCTTATCGCTTGTAGCTTAGTGCAGTAAGATTTGCAAAACTATTAAATGCTAGACCGCAGCAAGAGAGAAGGAAGGCATATTTCTACAATTACCTTGCCCAAATTAAAGCTGTCTAAATTTGAATTACTAGTGCTTTTTAAGAGATAACAACCTATTTCATTCTATTGTCTTTTAATATATGACAGCACTACAGAATTAAAGATCACACACACTGATGATGAAAGCCCTTGTACTGGAAAAGGGGATATTCTGGTGTGCCTGAAAAGATTGATTAAGCAATGAAACAAGACAAGTGTATGGTTGTTTCAAAGTAATCAGGCCTTTGGGACTACTTAATGTTATAAACAGAAGCAGGTGTCTAATGCCTCACAAGTCCTTCTACCATTGAGAACAAGAGATCACCAGTGTGTGTGTGCATGTCTGTGTGTGTATATAATACACCATTTCTAGAAGGTCCTATATTCTATAGAAGTTCATTTCTTTTATTTCTTCTTCCAAGAAGGGTGCCTCTTTTGGTTGTGTCCCATGGAAATGTATCCGAATATATGTGATGTAGGATGTACGAATGTATTTGTGAATTTGCACATAAATACACAAGTTCATATATATAAATGTATATATTTGGCAGTATATATTTTTATATTTCCCTGAGAAAATTAAGGTTTAAACATAGGTGTTGGACTCATTTGAATCACACTTTATGTCTTCAGTTGTGATTTTAAAATTGCCTTAAAAATGTGGCAAAATATGAGGTCAGCCCAGTGGCGTAGCAGTTAAGTTCGGCGTGCTCCATTGCGGTGGCCTGTGTTCGCAGGCCCGGATCCAAGGTGCGGACCTACACCACTTATCAGCCATGCCATGGTGGCTACCCACATACAAAATAGGGGAAGATTGGCCACAGACGTTAGCTCAGGGTAAATCTCAGCAAAAAAAATAATAAAGTGGGAAAATAATTCAGTTAGACATGTATGATTAATTTTGAGAAAAACATAGATATCCTAAGTAACACTGTAGCCTTAAATGTTGCTGAATTACTATGTTTTTAATTGACGTTACTGGAAAGAAATTGCTTTGAGTCATCACTCTTTATGTAGTCAAGAACTAACTGTAAAAATTTGGATCCAAAATATGATTCTTAACATGATGTGATAATAATGTGTGCTTAGGAAAAAGTGGAAAGGAAATTCATCAAACAAAGAATCCAGAAACAGAAATTCATAGGGCCAGATCAGGTATCTGTAGGCTCATTCCCTGTTAAGTTTTTCGTCTGATACAGGCTCACCCTTCAACATTGCATGGACTTTTATGATTCTGTAGAGGAAGAAAATAAAATGGAAGTCAAGGAAGCATTTACTCCTCTTAACATAGTCCTTCCCTTTGAACATTTACAATAAAACAGACTCAATCCTTTGCCTTCCTATGGGAAGTCTAACAAAGAAAATGGAATTGTAGAAGGACCGCACACAATGTAGACAAAGTATTTTTAGAAACTACTCTCCTAGGAAGTGGCTGAGTTCTATGACTGATGTAATTAAGTCGATTGCTGGGAGTTTCACCATTTCTGGATATCCAGGAGCTTGGCATTCGCATGAGTCATTGGATATTTTTCCTTTGCTTATAATGCATCGCTAAATTCTAAGACCATACAAAAGTTGTCCTCAATAGAAAGGTACTGTGATACACTTAAATAGTATCATATTTTAGTCACTGGACTACCATCCAAATTTGTAACTAGATTATATTGCTTTCTAATTAGATTTGCTTTCCTTAGTCACCAAGATCTAAGCAACTGATAATATTTATATCTCTAACAACTGTGTTTTATTTATACAAAGAAAGAACAGAAACAAACTTTCATTAAGCAGCAACTATGTGCCAATCACTGTGAAATACGCTTTCGCATGTGTTGTTTACTCCTTTGCAGTAACGCTAAGAGATTAATACCATCATCTCCACTTTAAAGACAATATAATGAAGAAGTTAGATTCCAAGGCAGATTTTCTGACTGAAAAGCTCTGCTTGGGCTGACAGAGAGAATGAGGGCTTACTTCAGTTAAATTGTTTTGAATTGGCCTTGGTTATCCAGTGTTCTGCAAAACAGCCACACTTCAATGAGCTTGGATTTCACAAGCTCATTTTACCTCTAAGTGAGAACAAGAGTATGTACAACCTTCAATGTAGTCCCTTGAGAAGGCCAGATGGCCCACAGAGGATAGGGTTTGTGGCTTCAGTTTTAGTTGATTCATCCATCAAACAACCTTCGCTGAGCACCTATGTGCAATCTACCATTTTAGGAACTGGGAACAAAACAGAAAAGGTTTCAGCCCTCAAGCATCTTACATTCTACTGAGTTCTATGAGGGGAAGTAGGAGAAATGCAGATAATATACAGAAAGCTCTGAATACTAATTGACCAATATAACCAAAAACATATCTATTTGAGAACTTAAATCCTCCTAAGGCAGGCCTTGTCGAAGTTGGATATATGCATTATTATGGCAATAAACTACCTCCCTGGACCCCAAACCCTGTTTTTATTTACCCTGAAGAATTAAAAGTAAAAGGAATAAAACCCAAATCAAAACCAATATCCACAGAAACAGGCAGCATGGAGGCAAGGCAAGAATTAACTGATGCCCCAACACAGTGCTGCTCCCATCTTTAGTGTGAAGACAAATGTGAGAAAGAGAAGGAGAAATCTGAAGTGGTCACGATGGGACTGATGTAAGTAAATGGTGAGCCACTTTAAATACTAACATCGTAAGTAGCACGTAAATAGACTGCTTATTGTATTGATGAAATGGGTTGTGCGTAGAAGCAAAGCATTGTTCAAAAGCTCAGAAACAGTCTCTTAATAACCCTTCCTTTTTCCATCCTACTGTTTTTAAATAACGGTTCTTCGGCACCCTGAAGTCAAGTCTTCTTTCAGTGTGCATTTTTACTTTCTCTTATTACTTTGGGCCTCTGATCCTCTGGCTACAGTGTAAAAAACTGACAGAGATGCATTCCAATTCCAGATCTGCTATTTATATACTAGCTGTAGCTACATTTCTTCAGAAAAAGAACTTTCTGAATCTTGGTTTCTTAGTTACTTTATCTTCACTATAAGAACAGTAATACCTACCATAAAAGGTTGTGAGAATTAAATGAGATTTAAATTGCCTACGTAAGTAGGCATTTAGTAAATTTAGTTAAATCCCTGGAATGTCTGTTCTGTTTCAACACCATATGAGTGTAATCCTTTATGGAAAATTTGTTTTTTAACTAGGTGGGTCCTCAGGAAATACTGTGGATTGAATGTTTACATTTTATATTTCAAGTATTTTCAGTACAATACACTTAATGAAATTCTGTACAACTTAGTAGCTATCATGTTTTAGACATATCAAATTATTGCACCGCTAGTGTATTAATTCAGGATGGAAGCCCAGTCTTCTCAGTGTCCTCTTCTTTTTTTCTTTAGAGTTTGGCTCAACTCTAGAAAAGCTTTCCAACCATTAGAGCTGCCCCACAATGGAATGGATCGGATTGTGCAGGGGTAAAATCCAAATTTCTGTAAACGCTGACAAAGAGGCGGAATGGGCATCCGTCAGGAAAGTGGCAGAGATTTCCAAATTGTTGAAAATTGCTTAAGATGATTCCCAAGGTCTCTTCTCTCTCAATGGTCCCGTAATTCTAAACAGTATATAGTGCTTTATTTAGAAACACGTAAGAAAAAGGAAGCTTTGTTTTCCCATTGTGTATTTCACAAGGAAGTTTTAAGCATTATTCCATCCCCAATTCTCTTTATAGGTACTAATAATAATATCTAACAATAATATAACCCTACCAGGCAATATTCTGAGTTCTTTACAGGCATTAACTCATTTAATCCTTACAACAATTTTATGAGGTAGGTACTGTTGGCATCACTAACTTACACATGAGGAAACTAAAGCACAGAAAAGTTCTATAACCTGCCGAAGGTCAAGTAAGTGATGGAGCTGGGACTCGAACCCAGGTGCTCCAGCTCTAAATCCTACTAGTCTGTAGTACAAGGGCCTCCCACAATATAAGCCTGTTTCTCATAGACCCAGAATTTGTCCCACTAAACAGAAGCTCCATGAGGGCACAGACCATTATCTGTTTATAGTCACCACTGAACCGACAGTACCTGACATGCAACAGGTAATCAATGCATGGTTTTTTTAAAGTATGAAGATTAGTCTGGCTCTTATTTTTCGTGTCTTTTAAAAAGTACATCATAGAAAAGTGTATGGCTTAGCTTTTATATCAATATTATTATTTACCTGATTAGAGGTAAGAAGTGGCTCAGAACTGCTTGTTTATACTAAACACCAAAAGACCTTTAAGATAATACAACATGAATATATAAAACATGGTAGGATGACCTAAATTAGAAGTAGGTAACAACAAAAAGCAAAACCAAGGGCAGAAACATACCATGGAGACAACTTAATGTGAATACACATGCTGTTCTACACAGTTACTTCAAGTGGGTCACACGTTTGTCCTAAGCTTTTCGGTAGTCACAGGGAAAGGGAAATTGATCAGTTTCTAATTTTACCTGTCCTTAAAACATAAAAAGAATATTTCTTAGGAGGAGCAAATCTATTCTTAGTATCAAACTAGGAAGAAATATCTTCCAGAGATCTTCAAGAGACCCTCCTAAAGAAATGAACAATGTCTTCCACAACATTCTGTGTGCATTCTCTCTATATTGCCTCTTTCATTTTTTGGGTGAGAAAGATTGTCCCTGAGCTAACATCTGTGCCAATCTTCCTCTATTTTATATGTGGGACACTGCCACAGCATAACTTGATAAGTGCTATGTAGCTCCACACTAGGGATGCAGGCCTGCAAACCTGGGCCGCCAAAGGGCGGTGCACAAACTTAACCACTATGCCACCAGACCTTATTGCCTCTTAATAAGAGACTAAGACATCATACCAAGTCTCCTTAGTGCAGAGGGAGCTGTGCAGACAGCAGGGTCTCCCTCTGTAACCAGTCAGTACTTAGTCTAGTCAGAAGGTTGAGGTAAATTGCTAAGCTCCAAATTATTGTGTTTAACGCTGAGTTAGAGGTAGCGATAAATTGAAACAATACCCTGCATAAACTCCTACTTTTTTTAATCTTCTCAGTCTATTTTCCTCAAAGCAACCTGAGTATAGCTTTGAATCGCTTCAAACACTATCTCCCCATTTTCCTAGGCTAAGATCTACAATCCTCAACAAGACCTGCAAGGCCCTGTGTGATCTGCCCCCCAGCAGTCTTGCACCATGGTGCCTGTTGTTCCCTACCCTTAGGCTGAATCACCATCATTTCTCCTTCATGCCAGTGTCATTCTCATGCCAGTGGCTCTGCACATGCCATTCCATTTGCCTGGAACATGCTCTCCTCTCCCACTCTGCCATTCCTTACCTAGTTAATTCCCACTTCTCAAAAGCGACTCTCGGATGAGGATGTCACTCTACTCCCCTTAGGTGGACTGGGCACCCTTGCATGGTTACAGGCTGTCATCACACTTTGTACATTTCCATTGTGAAAAGTATCAATATTTTAATTAGCTCATTCAATCTCTTCTTCATTTCTTCAACAGATATTTACCGATGAGCATCTACTTTTCACTGGGTACTTTTCTAGCCCTAAAATACATCCATGCACAAAATCCCTACCCTCATGTAGTTTTCATTCTAGCATGCAGAGCTAAATGTCTTCACTAAAATACGAGCACCATGTGGTCAGTGACTACTTCTGTCTTATTCACTGATGCATCCTTGGTACCTAGCACACTGTTTTGCACATACAGAGGGTCCTTGACTCAACAATGGTTAGACTTACAATTTTTCAACTTTACGACGGTGCAAAAGTGATTCTTGTTTGGTAGAAACCATGCTTCGAATCCTGAATTTTGATCTTTTCCCAGGCTAGAAACATGCAGTATGATACTCTCTCATGATGCTGGGCAGTGGCAGCGAGCTGCAGCTCCCAGTCCGCCACATGATCACAAGAATAAATAACTGATACACTTACAATCATTCTGTACCCACACAACCATTCTGTTTTTCACTTTCAGTACTGTATTCAATAAATTACATTAGATATTCAACACTGTGTTATAAAATGGGCTTTGTGTTACATGATTTTGCCCAACTGTAGGCCAACATAAGTGTTCTGAGTGTATTTAAGGTAGGCTAGGCTAAGCAATGATGTTCAATATGTTAGGTGTATTAATGTATTTTTGACTTAAGATATTTTCGATTTATAATGGGTGTATCGGGATATAGCCCCATTATAAGCTGAAGAAAGTCTGTAGATTGTATCAATTAGAATAGCCTGGATAATGACATGGAAACAAACAACCCTAAATTTTAGTGGCTTAAAGTGATACAGGTTTATTTTTTGATCATTCTGTATGACTGCAATTTTTTCACATCTTACCACCACAGTAACTCAGGGACATAGCTCAGTAGAATAGCCATCATCTCAAATAATCCTGGTTATTTTGCCCAAAAGAGAAAACTCTCCAGAGTTTTAGCCGGGAGCTAAATGAGTCCCCAAGGTTTTAACCAGGAGTTCAGTACTCCAGCCCAGAAGTGCACAAGACACATCCACTTACAACTCACTGGCCAAAATTAGTCACCTGGCCGTGTACAATTACAAGGGGGCAAAGGAGGGAACCATAATTATTTGGCAGATGTCATTACTGACTGTGACAGAGAGAACTTAATAAATATTTGAGGAAATGATTACTGAATCACAATGAAAGCCATGTATCTTTCTCTGTGAATTTTTTGTGAAATATATGTGTTCATGTGATGTGTGTAGTATGTATAGATTAGGCTAATGATAAAATAAGTTTGCATCATCTAGTCATATCTTGATTAAACTCAACCAGGTATGAGAAAATTGCTAAGCACAAAATATAAAGTGGATATCCTACAGGCAAATAACTGAGAATTCACTATATATTAAAAATTGCTTCTTCAAATAAACTATGAAATATTTCATAGGTCCGATTTCATTAGACTGGTTCACATGGCTGTTGTCTGCAAATTAGACTTAGGTACATTCTTCAGGATTGATCGAAAAGCAAGAACTATTGCACATTTTGTTCTCCTTGCCAACTATAATTTTGTGTTTTGCATGAACATTCAATTTTCTGTTTTTAATTAAAAATTAATTAAAATTCATTAGAGTATAAATTGTATTTCATCGTTTCATTGAATCCTAACTATAGGTCGTGGTTCTTAAGCACAGAAATGGTCTAGCATTTTCCTTCAATATGAAGTAGAAGAATTGTCAGGGTTATATTGGTGCCCAGATGGAGATTTGGTATTTGTTTGACTAAATTCTCTGCCTTTAATTTAGGACATGAAAGGAGCTTTGTGGACTTAAATTAGAAGGTTTAGTCAGAGCAATAAGAAAAACCAATAGGAATTCCTCCTTGAAATATAAGATTTTTGTGAAATTTCTTTGCCTCCGTGTACTGAGATTTTCAACTACAAAATTCTGAGAATTATGAGCCCCTCTCTGAAGGAACAGTCCGCAGTACTATGCCTTAGAGCAGTGCTTCCCACCTGGAGTTTTTGGACATACTCTTACATTTTTCTGTGTAAATTGTTATGTTTCTATTTTGATAACAATTCAAATGCATATAAATAAACATATATACGTATAAAAATATTCTAGATAATTAGGATGATAAATGCTGACATTTCTTTTATATCTGATTTTTATTTATTTATTTGTTTGTTTGTTTTATTTTTTGTTTTTTGCTGAAGAAGATTCACCCTGAGCTAACATCTGTTGCCGACCTTCCTCTTTTTGTATGTGAGCCGCCTCCACAGCACGGCCACTGACAGGCAAGTGGTGTGGGTCGGTGCCCGGACTCCAAACCCAGGCCATCGAAGCAGAGCAGGCCAAAGGCCCTTATTTTATTTTGCTTTAATTTTATTGTAGTAAGAACACAATGTGAGATCTATCCTCTTACAATACATTATTGTTGACCTTAGGTACAATGTTGTACACAGATCTCTAGAGCTCATTCATCTTACTTAACTAAAACATTATACCTGTTGATTAATAATGCCCAGTTCACCCTCCCCACAGCCCCTGGTAGCCACCATTTCAGTCTTTGATTTCATGAATCTGACTATTTTAGATATCTCATGTAAGTGGAATCATGCAGTACTTGTCTTTCTGTGTCTGGCTTATTTCACTCAGCGTCATGTACTCAAGGTCCATCTATGTTTGCACATATTGCAAAATTTCCTTCTTTTTTAAAGCTGAATAGTATTCCGTTGTCTGTATATAACACATTTTCTTTATCCCTTCATGTGTAGATGAACATTGAAGTTATTTTCACATCTTAGCTATTGCAAATAGTGTTGCAATGAATGTAGGAGCGCTAATATCTATTTGAGATCCTTGTATCTGTTATTTCACTGACACCAAGCAGTGCTACTCTAGTTATTCTAACCTTTGAATACATAGAATGCAATAAGGAAATAGAGGATTCAAGCCAAGTGAAGCATAAACAATAAGCTAAGAAAAGAGTAGTTGCAAAAGAACTAAAATAAGAAGATTGGTGTTAATATAAGTACATGTAACTAAAAAGAACCTACACTGTCACGCTGTACTAAATACACACATCAAATGCAACGTAGTGTCAGCAAAGATCATCTACCACATTAAATCAATGTTGACAATTTAAATCTTATCAGTTTTGTAGTTTTATTTCTATTTGGTAAATTTTTATTTTATATTCTATATGCATAGTAAACATTTAATTTTTTATTCATTTGAGAGTATATATCTGTTAGACTTTACACTAAGAATAAAATTCAAACCCCTACCATGATCTGCAAGGCCCTGACGACCTGGCCTCTTCCTACCTGCCGCTTCTCATCTTGCCACACTACACTTGGACCTCTGTGCTCCAGTTCCATTGGCATTTCTGACAGTTCTTAAAGCACACTTAGCCCTCTCTCAACTCAACACCTTTCACTTGGTGTTTCCTCTGCCCGGACACTTTTTCAGGCTCTTAACAGAGCTAGCTACTTCTCATCTCTCCACTTTTAGCTTAATATTCCCTTTTTGGAGAGACCTTCCCTGACTTCCCTATCGCCTCCACCATTATTTTCTACCAGAGTCCCCTGATATTTCCTTCTCAGTACTTAGCTCAATTTATAGCTCTTTATTTTATTTACATGATTATTGCTTGACTCCTCTAAACACCAAACACACACTGATACACGTACTCCAGAATGTAAGGTCCCTGAGCACAGTGATCCCATTGTCTTATTCCTCATTTTATCCCCATTTCTTAAAAGAGTGCTTGGTTTATACAACAAATAGTATTTGACTAAGTAACAAAATGCATCCCTCACTAGTCTCCAGTCCTATCTTTCTAAAAATCTTTTCTAATTTCATCAGTGAAGAGTGACATGTCATTGTTTTAATTTATCTCTGATTACTCACGGCATTGGACGTTTTTATATACTTATTGGCCATATATATTTTTGTTAGTAAATTTCATATACTTTGCCCACTTTTCTATTGGGGAATCGTTTCATTTATTTGTTTTATTTATATAGTCAAGACATTGATCTCTTAACCATTTTGTGTATTACAAACATATGGCTTTCAATATCTTATGATTTTTTTGTACCCAATACTTTCTCTTTATGACATGAAAGTTGTCAATGTTTTTCAAGTGGATGTTATTAATCATATTGCACAGGTGAATAATCTGAAACTAAGAGAAAAAAATTTGCATGTGACATGTTTAATAAGAGCTATCTAACTCAAAATCTGTATTCTTTTCATTCTACATGTCAGCTGATGTAATATGTCTCAATGTTCGGTAGCAGATAGCTAAATCTATATGGATATGTTTAAGCGAAGAAATAAGTCTGATTGCTTTATTGTTACATTCATATGAATATATCATGAGTGTCATCTAGGGATCTAGGGCTCCAGGGAGTTTAAATTTTAGAAAGACTGTCCTGGTGTTTCTAACGGAAATTGCACATTTGTCTACATTAAGACAGTCTAGGCTAACCAAAACTTTATATTCTGAGCTTTGGGCTAACATTTTTTATCACCTCAGCGTCGTAAGAGTGGTATCTCATACTAATCAGAAATTCTAATTGATAGTCCTATATGTCTTTGGTTAGTACAAATGGGAAAATGCATTATTTCCTAATTACCTATTAGGTTGACAAAAATGTTTAATAATATAGAATCCACGTGGGGAGAAGAAAATCAATGGTATTCTTCTTGGTGAAAAAACTGGTAAATCATTATCCAAGATTATCTTTATTTTCATTTGACTATACAGAGTATTACACTTTAAGAGAAGGAAGGATCTAAAGTAACTATTTCTCATTTTAATTTATTGGAAGTCAATTAATTATGACGATTTTAAATAATGTATCCTGAACCACAAGTTTTTTCATACTGGATGAGTTAATAATAAACTGCTCCATTTCATCAAGATTGAGGGATCTATACAGTCTTACCAGTGGATCAGAACCAAAGGAGCAAAGACATGAGGGACAGTGAAAAAAAAAGTGAAAGAGGATGTGAATATGATCCCTACAATTATGGGATCAGGTGCAAATTCCAAATATTTTTGTACAGGTGCTAAAAGAAACTTCTTTTCAGATTAAATTATTAAAGTCATTAAATTTAATTTTTTATTATCTAATTTAATTATTTTATTTTAATCTGTGGTTCCATCAAGTTGTCTTTTGCCTCCCATAACATGAGAACTTAGCCGCAGTGTTGAGACTAGAATTCAGGAGTCACTGAGTCCATTGTAGTATGCTTGTATTCATAACTCACTATTTCTAACTCAGAGGATGGTTTGATTTGTAATTATCACAATTACATGCACAATCCATCTTCTGCTGGCCACTGTGTATGCAGTCGTTGCACACGGATACTGTTAAAATAAATTGCACAACACATGTGGGGATACATGCAAGGAGATGGTTTCTGTAAGCGCAGAAAAGACATAAAGAGCCATGAAACATCAAATGAAATTCTTTTTTCTGGAGCAGCAAAATCAATCCTGAACCCAGCAACTGCAGTTCAAGAATATGCTCTGATCAGCATCAGTTCTTCTTATAGTCTTACCTCCATGTCCACCTTGAAATACTGTCATTTTTGAAAGTGATTTGGATGCTGATTTTTAATCTTCTTCTTTTGGTATTATAGCACCTTGGTTTTCTCACTTTCTGATTGGGCTGTTTTATATGCATTTTCCCTCTCGTGAACCTCCTGGTTAAACAAAGGTAATAATAACATGGTCTTAGATGAAGTTTAGTTATGACTGTCTCCTCAAGGGTTTAAAATCAGGTCACAGTAAAAAATAAATGCTATAAATTCAAAGTATCCTGATATAATTGTGCTTATAGAGACTACAAAATGCCCCATACAAATTAGGCTCATAAAGAATCATTATAATATTTTGATAATTCACTGACTCTCATTTTATATTTGAAATAACAGGATAAGGACTAAACAAATCATGTTAAGAGCAATTTTGCATCAACATAAAGCAAAATAGCACAATATTTTTCTTTTCCTGGTTTTTTTTCTAGTCACTAAAGTGGTAAGGAGATTAAATAGTATTATCCTTATTAAAATAGAAGCTAAAACAAAGATGTGGAAATAGTCAAAGGTTTGGGTACATAAGGTATTTTACAGTCATTTGTTATTTGCACTATTTAATTCAGTCATTCAGTGGTTTCCCCGAGCTGTGGATCATGGGAATAAGAGTGCCGCTGTTCCTCTACCTACAGCAGGGCGCTGGTCCCTTCAGCATTTCCCCTAAGATGAGCTTCATCTCTCAGTTAATAGTAAAATTATATTCTGATCTCCAATCTAGTGCTTTTTTTAACTCACTATTATTTAGAAAAATCTAAGGACAAATGTCAATCTAGACCCTACCTCTATTTATAATCCAATTTATTTAAAGCTTCATGGAAAACTCATTTTGTACATAAACACAAAATTACCAGTTTCTTTTCCTAAATCAATTGATCACCAAATCTGAAGTATTGATTGAATCCCCAGAATTTAGAAGAGTGTCAAATGCAAAAGCACTCCAAAATATCAATCTTTGGGCAATTCTGGGTGCTGTGAGAGGAACAGAAAAAGCAGAAGATGCATTTCTTCCCTTCAGGTAGCTTACCATCTACTAAAGTGTGAAAGCAGAAAAACTAAACACAGAGAGAAAAAAGCTGTATGTGTATTGTATAATCAGCTTATGTACTACAACTCATGACCAGCTTCCAAACCTGCAATTACAGCTGGGATTTCTAACTTTTCCCTTGCAATTACCCGAAACATTTTTACCTTTTCTTCCCCTTTATTATGTTCATTGAATATGAAAATTGTACCTTACAAGATTTCAAAAAGAATGAGGGGAAAATGAAAACTAAAAAGGGAAGGCATATAAATGACCATTCCTTCAAATTTTTCTTTGATCTTTATGTGAAAGAAATAAAGCAATCTATTTATTTATCAGGCTCATTCACTTTACCTTCCTAGCAATTGCAAAGTTGACTGCTCAGACAAGATAAGGAAATGAAATGATGACAGAGGGCAGGCACTGATGGGATAGGATGGGAGATTGGACAGAAAGGACTGATTTGATCTCTGTAAAATCCCAGACTCGAGCTCAAGATTATTGTTTTAAGTATTCTCTCTTATCATTATTTAATTTTGGTTTCTAGGATTGAGATATTATTGTTCCAAGAAAGAATACATATTTTATAGTAATCATTTGAATATTTCCCTCCTTTGGATGTGCCTGGATGCTTCTCTACATGGGGGGATTTTTAATGATGTTAGTGATTATTGGTCTCTGCTAGAATCATCACTGTTCTTTTGTTCATTATCCCACATTAAAAAAAGAGAGATAAATTTAGTCATTTTTACTTTAGTACTCTATGAAAGGCTATATTATCAAGTATCTTTCCCCAAATAAGACCAATGACATCCTACATTTGGTAAAATGGCCATGGTATTGGAGAGTAGATCAGTCATGTAAGATTCTATTCTTTCTTTACGTCATTTGAAAAAGTTTTTTTAACCTTGATGGAAGTCAAATTTTCTATGTAGATTTTTTTCACAAACATCATCTCTGAGGTGTGAAAGTAGAAGAAAATGCACCTTATTTTCCACTTTAAAGGTGATATAGCACACTGTAATGTCACTCAGCTCCAGTTTCTTTACCTGTAAAATGGCAACACTAATGTCAACCTCCTTGGGCTGTTAAGAGTGTTAGATACTTGTAAAGCACTAAGTTTGGCACATAAGGATCCAATAAATGGTACTTATTATTATTGATACCTTAAGTCTCCTTTTGCTTCAAAGTTGAATTCAAGTCCTAGCTCCCTTTTGAAAATCTTCCCTGAATATTCAACCTTTGTAATTATTACCTCCTCTAAACACTTTAGAGGATATTTGTCCTATATCTTTTGACATATGCTACTTTGTACTTATGTTTGTCTTTTTTATATCTTTGTCCAATCTCCCCAGCTAGATTATAAACCCTGAGAGATAACGGGTGATAAATCATGCCACTTTGTATCTCGAGGGCCTACCTAACAGAGTGCCCTGTGACTAGTGGACTCTCAATATATTTCTACTTCCTTACTTTCTTGAATAAATGAGATTTCTGTATTAACCTCCTAAGGTTATTGTTTTAAAAATAATATTTTATAGCCATACCTAACTTAGATGATCTAAGTCAAACTCACCAGAATCTATTGAAGAAAAAAAGGATCTGGTAGAAGTCAGCCAATAAATATTACAACTGTATCAAAGCACTGTAGCTGACTTCAAAGCCTGGCCTCGTCTCTCACTGTGCCAATTTACTTTCTCCAAGGTGGTTCCAACTTTGAGAGGCCTGACAACAAAGGATTCAGAGGCATTGCCAATTTACATAGACCCACGGTATGTTGGTCGCCTCTTCTGAGAGACATGGGTTTATGCAGAAGATTTTCCCTGGCACTTCGAGTTAGGAAACATCACAAGCCAGGAGAATATTTGCTTTCATTTGTCAAGGCAACATCAATACTTCTGATAAGCAGTGGACAAGAGTGTAAATGTAATATTTATTGTAGTGACAACCCATAGGAAGTATCCTTCCTCTCCCTCTTACTCTCAGAGACCACTAGATTCAAGAAGCTTAGAGAAATGTAGTAGAAGAGAGAGCCTCCTGATAATGATGCCCGCCTGATGAAGGTATACAGAAGAGTTACTGGTTAAAGGATAATGGGAAAAAAGAGAGAGACAGACAGACAGACAGAAAGAAAGAAGCGGAAAGAGGATTTACAGAATTAAGAAAAAGAAATAAAAATTTGCGTGAAAATGACACCAGAAATAACAAATCAATAAACATAACAAGTGAAACATTCATAAGGAAAACAGTTCCCTAAATGCAACAAGATCTTTGGTCTTTATTTGACATGAGAGCAAATGTTAATCAGAATTGGCACAAAATAATTGAACTCCATGACCATTTTTTCCTCACAGGTTCACAATCATATCAATAGGATTTTTTGTTTACTACGTTACCACTGAAAATCAGTGTGGCCAAGGGAAAGAACAAGTATGCAAAGACAGATGGTCCTGAATTTGAATCAAATTTCTCTCATTCATTTTCTTAATGTGTAACCATGAGCAAATTACTCTTGAGTCTCAGTATCCTAATCTAATAATGGAGTGGGTTTTTTTCTTACTAATGGATGAGGGTATTTTTGAATAAGTGTGTAGTGTTTGGCATTCGATATGGTGGCTCCTGTTGTGTTGTATTTGTATAGAAGTTTGGGACTTAAAGAATGATAAATTTAGCATTTTGACTATTTAGCATTTGATTATTATTTGAGGGGAGGCGAATAGAAGTATCTGATGGGGTTGTGAGCTGGGTCAGTGCTTTGAGGGAAACTAGAGAGCTGGAATTGCTGTGAAGGGGACCTACTCTGGGAGGGTGTGGGAAGGATCAGTCTGGAAAAGGGAAGGGAGAAAGAAGGCCTGACATTGGTTACAGCAAGTGCGCAGTGCCACTCCCTGGGGCGTAGCAAGAGGTTGCTGGCACCCAAAGCGGGCTAGGCCTGAAGGGATGGTGTGGGTGGGAGTGGTTGGGGTGAGGCTTTGGGGCCAAGAGGGCAGGACTGCAGGCCAGTGTAATTGAGCTGGGTTTTTCAGCCACCAGATGATCATCCTCTTTTGGAGGACATTTTATACCAAGCAAGGATGGTGCTGAAAACCTGCATATTTAGAACATCACCTTTCCCAGGAATCTGCCAGCCTCCGAAATGTAAGGACTGTCTTCTTTGAGGATGAAGCCTTAGGAAGTGGGGTGCCCCTTAACCCCAGATCCAGGCCTGTCTCTCCTCCAGCTTGGGGCATGCATAGCGTCCCCAAAGAACAAAGGCACGTGTATCCCGAGAGGCATGGGTTGGGAAAAAATTTTAAATTATACATCTAAATTAAAGGAAAAAGTAGCAATGGTCTACATTAGAAACAAAATATAGTACCTGAAGACTTTCTTTGAACAAGCAACTAAGTTAAGTTTTCTGGGGTGGGGGGTAATGCTAATGTTTTTGAAATAATTAACAAGGGAAGTTCATAAATAATATTGTATTATTAGATATTATTTAAGGTAATCATGCTTACTTAGTTTCATTTCTAATGTAAAAATTAGGTATCAGTATCTTTCCATTAATTAAACTGAGATAGTATTATCAAAATAATAATGTGTTACTTATTATGTACCATTTATATCATATGGGTTTATGGACTTTCTGTAAATATTCAAGGTATTTTCATGACCCAAACACACAAAAGTGATTCTGTGTAAGTCTCTCCTTTGTAGCTTTTAAGGACAAGTATTTTTAGATTATTTTTACCGACAGAAAAAAACTGAGAATGAAAGAAGCAAAAAAACATGCTAGAAAACGAAAGCAAAAGTGAAATATGATCCTATATATGCTATGTAAATTAATTTATATATACTTCTCCTGAAAATGGATTTCATTGACAATTTCCAGGTATAATTGCAAAGATAAATTTAAGTTGTTCTATGTAAATAGTTATAGACTATAAATTAATTCATATCTGCATGATATCATCAATAACAGTTAATAGAAAGTCCTGCCAATAATAAAAATATTATTGTGTCCTAATAGAAATGTAAGCAATATGATACAGAATAGTGTAGTCGGGGGATTGAAATGTAGGATCATTCATGATGAGGACACCACAGGCCTCTTATTGAAGGAGTGATTTATTATTGACTTCCACATCTAATGTAACTCCCCATTTTTGACAATAAAATTGGAAAGATATTAGTTTAAATCTTGGCACATAGAAATTATGTGTCCCTGACAGCTAATTTTCCAAGCTGAGATCAGGATGCTATGCAATTAACTTCCTAAAGGAATTACATGGACAATTATGCCATATTTTTGGTAATGAGGAAATGTTAGCTCACTAAATTAAAGTCTGTGGAAGTACACTGCTATGAGAAATGTGAAGTTGATTGTTAGAAAAAATGATATTCAAACTGTATCTTGAAGGTAATGAATGCCCTTTAGGTCATTCAGTAATTTAAAAAATTACTTAATTGAAAAAGTAAGAAGGATGTTTGGTAATTTAGAATGTATCGTTACCTCCAGAGTCAAAGTAATTATTCAGATTTTTAATCCCACCACCTCTTAATTGTTATATTCAGATAACTATATATGGTCTAAGTTAATTATTTGCCTAAATTTTTCTAGATATTTGTTTCCATCATCTACACAGAAAACATAGGCTATTGTTTCGTGTGAAAATGAAATAGAGAGTGATCAGCAGGTCTTTTTCCTGGTGACCAAAGCAAGTTTGCTTCAGAGAAAGCAGTCTTATTTTTATCTTCTTTAAATAAACTACTTTTCCTGCTTCTCCTGGGCATATGCCTTGCCCTTGGAAAGGGAACAGAAAAGGTGAGACTGTCTACGGAGAGGCTGAAAGCAAAGTTGTGGGACTTTCGGATCTCAAAGTAATCAACAGTGACTGTGTATTGATACAAAACATTCCAACACAACTCACTACCATTCTAACGTCTGAACATGACACTTAAGCATATTCAACCCTGACCTAAGAGCTTGGTGGACACATTTGATATTTAAGACAGGGAGTCTAAAGGACAATACTAAAGTCTACCATGATGCTTGAATTAGGCAATCGGAATACAGTCTACTTAAAAAGTGATTTCAATTTATTCTATTTTTTTAAAACAGCTTAATTCTCATCTATGATTTGCCACAAAGATTCAGAGCATTATTTGGGGTCATTTTCCTTTATTTAACCTAGTCCTATCACAATTTGTGAGAAAACAAGTTATATTGGCCAAGCAGCATGCTTCAGGCAATCTAAAAACGATCTAAATAATTATCACTAAATAAGAAAAAAGAGAACCATTAAGCATCCTTGAGATGGGCATGGTGGAAATTCTGCCAAGATCATTTACCACCATGTTTATTGTTTTTACTCACTGGGTTCAGACCCATATGTCGGCAAAATTGCAAAATGTCTTTGGGGTCACTCACACGTGGTTGAAGCTATGAATCTCTAATCTGGAAATGCTAGATTTTCTGGTGAGAATAGCATTTGAAAAATGCCTTACAATTTTTTATAGCACATAGTGTTATTATTTCCTCCCCAAAGGGATATTGTTCCTTTTGAAAAGCAATTTTTAGAAATTAGATTTTTTTCCTGTATTTTGTACATCCATAAACTGATGTACAATGTCAGCTACAACATTTTATATTTATTTCAAGAGAAGTAAGACTTTTTTATTAAGAGTTCTATAATCTGGCTGTTAAAATTCTGTAAAATAAAATGTTACACTGTGAGAAAGGCTATCAAGGGGCCATTGGCTAAGTCACCAAAAATGTTTTTTCTGTTTAAGACATAAGTTTAGCTGTTGCTGCTTTGGGAATGAAGAAAACCCTTAATTAACGTTTCTGTAACTTCTACTTTTTTTTGGTCATCCTATTTATAACTAGTTGAGTCATTATCAGAAAGCGACAATAAACAAACCTAAGTAATTGTTTTGGATAATATTTTATTTTGTATCTTCTTATAAATGAATATTTGATCATCTTTGCATTCTCCGGAAAGAATTGCACTTTCAAGTGCTAGCCATTAATTACTGGAAACAGTATTATATTTTATAAAACACTTTAAGTGGAGCATCCAGGTTGGTGAACACACGGAGATTTGGGGAGAGTATTGTACTGGGAGACGGCACGGAAGTTCGGTGCTCTCATATCTTGCCTTATGTATCTCTTCCATCTGGCTGTTTCTGAGTTATATCTTTTTATAACAAACTGGTAAGCTAATGTCCTTATAAGAAAGAGACAGAGAGAGATTCAACTATGGAACACAGGGAGAGGACAATGTGACAACTAAGGCAAGATGCTATGCTGCTGGCTTTGAAGATGGAAGAAAGGGCCTTGAGCCCAGGAGAGGGCCTTGAACCAAGGAATTCATGGAATGAAGCTCCAGAAGCTGGAAAAGGCAAAGAAACAGATTGTTTCCTAGAGCCTCCAGAAGGAACACGCCCCTGCAGACACCTTGATGTTGGCCCAGTGAAACTGATTTCCAACTCTGACCTCCAGAACTATAGGACAATAAATGTGTGTTGATTTAAGCCAAAAACAAAAAAACAAACAAAACAAAACACCTTTTTGTACTTACAGAAAAATACAGGCCAATGAGTAAATGTCCTTGATAGATTAATGATTGGATGTGATTTGAATAAAAATACACTAATGGATTTTAAAATCACAGACTTTTTGAGATTAAAAAAAGATTTTAAATGATTAAAAGATTTTTTTAAGTGGGAAAAATATTTCATTTGAGCAAAGGGTTTAAGCTAATACATCAAGGTTTAAAACTACTGACTTAGGATCAAGAAACATATTGAAAATTAAATTTTGTGTCAATGTGCTAAACAAATATTTCCATATATCCACGAAGTACAAAACGTAAATTGCAAAGTAATTAGAAGGGAAACAATTGATCTTTACCCCATCTGCCTTTGTATAGATATTTATCTAGTTCAATGTTTACCAGACTTGCTCTAAACGAAAGAATCTCCTGGGTCCCTTGTTAAAATACTGATTCCCACAAGTAATTTAACACATTGTGACATACATTTAGGAAATGTTGATCTCCTGTTTGCATAAGAGGTGTGCTCCTCAAACTTTAAATTACATATGAATGCTATTCATAAGATTTAGGAATCTTGTTAAAATGCAGATTTAGATCCATTTATCACAAGTTTCCAAACGATACTAATGCTGCTGTCCTGCAGGCCACACATTCAGTAGCAAAGCATTCCAGAAACATACAACCTCCTAGCACAAGGTCCCTCATCTCACAGGTCCTCAATAACGTTTATTGCTCAATCAGAATCAAGCTAGGTGCATTGGCATAAAACATCATTTTTTTCACCTTTATTTTCCTTTGCCTTAATTCAATCCTCTGCATAGACACTATTTTATTTTACTCTGGTAAATTGAGCTCTTATGCATATGTTCTATTGGAGGTGTACCCTTTCTGTTGCGTATCCTTCTAAGAGTTGTAATGGTCTGATGTCAAAAATACTTTCAGGGGCGGCCCCGTGGCTTAGTGGTTCAGTGCCCGCGCTCCGCTGCTGGCGGCCGGGGTTCAGATCCTAGGCGCGCACCAACGCACCGCTTCTCTGGCCATGCTGAGGCGGCGTCCCACATACAGCAACTAGAAGGATGTGCAGCTATGACATACAACTATCTACTGGGGCTTTGGGAGGAAAAAAAAAAAAGTTTAAAAATAAATAAATAAATAAAAATACTTTCGACGGTATTTACATAAATTTTAATTTATTTAGCTGCTTCAATCACAATCCTAAATTACCTGTTAGAGTGGCTTCTCTTCTTCACGATTACCTTGGCTAGAAACTCAATTATCTGAACACCTGTAAGAGAAGCAAGTAAGTGTCAACTAACATTTAATTTTTAAAAGAACGAAAAAAAAGAGGAAACAGATGTGATTATTTTTTATGGAAAAAAGAAATTTAGTCATCTAATATAGCCATTTAGAAAAGTACCATTCCCGAATCTGTACATGATGCTAAATTGGTCTAAATCTACCCAATTATTTTTTAAGCCTATAACGTTACCACGGAGAGTACAAGGCCAATACTGCCCATTAATTTCTTCAAGAATAAGCTCAAAAGCTAACTCCACCAAGATGGTGTGGAATCTAGAAAGCATTTTGTGCGTGAGAAGTTCTAATAAGAAAAATAGTGAAGAGCTGGCACAGAGAAGATGAAGAGGCTAAGAAAGAACGCTGAGAGACCAATAAGAGACAGCTGCCATGCCCACTTCACAGGAAAACACTCAGATTTTGGAACACCCGTAAATAACCTAAATTGTTTTCCTTGCTGACCCATCCAGCTGCCCAGGGACAAAATGCCCTAAATGGCCTCTTTGTAATCTCCCAGCTAATCAGCAGCTTGCTTTAAAAAGGTAAACAAAAGTGGCTGTTTCAAATTGTCCCCAGCTCTTTCTTCTTTCTCTTATATAAATAAAGGTTTTGTTAGATGAAATGAATTTATTATACATTCTATTGATTATATAAGTAAAATAATGTGCTAAGAATTAACTATACGTCCTTCTATCATTCTTTAGAAAAAGAAATGTGTTTACCCTGAAGAAGTATCTAAATATAATTATGATTGTCAGCCTCAAATATTAAAAGGCTGTCATAAAGAAGAGAGCAGAAGTTTCCTTTGTGCTGTAGAAAACCAAAATTATGTCAACAGGTAACAATCACATAATAAAGAGCTTTGTTATAATCAGAATCCCAATAAAATCTCCTGTTTAAGTTCAGGGATTACGTAACTCAGACGTGAGACGAATAGCACTTATATATTTTAATCTCTAATTTATTTGTCAGTCAGTCCCATAAGCAGTAGACCACTTGAGGCCAGGGACTATTTCTTATTCATCTTTGTATCTCCTGCACCTAGTACAGTGTCTAGCTCATATTCATTGAACAAATTTTGTTGATCAGTACTGAAAGGCACAGACTTAAGACTTTGGAACCTTTCCCAATGCCACATCCTTGTCATGTTGAATGAATGAATGAATCATGAGTCTCAAGCTTACTTAACATTTCCCACATGCTATGATTCATTGCTGAGCTAAATCTCAGCTCCTCTCTGTCAATCCAGTTTTCCAGGATCTTTGTTGACAGCCCTCTGTTAGAAAACAAGCAGTTTCTTTATATCTTGGCAGTGGTTTTCTTGGCAACTAACATGCTCTTCTCTGTGACTAAGTGGAGTTGTGCAGATTTTCCTCTAAGTTGTAAACAATGACACTTGAGTTCTCTGGCTTTCTCTTCATTACCTTTATGAATTTGTCCTTGGGTCAGTGGTTGGCCAGAGACAAATCATAATAGAAAATCAATATACCATATGAGGAGAAGGGCAAAAGTGGCTGGAATATAAATTTTACGTTAAGTTCCTGTCTATACACACTTATACAGATTGGATGTAATTGAAAGATTCTCTTATCCTTCTTCACCCAAACCCTATTTGTGTCTTCCCAAAAGCCACTGGACTCTAGACTCTCATGCTTTGTGGACCTATCTGAACAACTTTCTGGAAATGGTCAGCTCCTTTATTCCTACACAGTCCAACTATTCTATACAGATACTCAGCACAAGGTAAAAACCTAGTAATTAATCATACAGGTACAAATATAAGATATCAAGAAAGAAATGAGTAAATTCTATGCATATTACTTACCAGTTTTTAATAACCCTGAACACAAGAATCTTGAATACAGCATCAGATAGAGAATCTTTAGTTCATGTCTTCATGAAAACAGCAAAAGAATATATTGAGAATGACTGAACCCAATTTGTGTAATGATGTGTATTATGAACTGTAAATGCCATAAACACCAAGCCTCGCTACTCAATGTGACCCACTGTCCAGCAACATTGGAATCACTTGGAAGCTTGTTAAAAATGTAGATACCAGGGCCTGCCCCAGATTTGCTAAATCAGACTCGAATTCTTAACAAGGTTCTCAGGGGATTAATATGCACATTTTGTTTGAGAAGCTATTCTAACAAGTACATAGTAAGTATTGATCACACTCTAATTTCTTTTCTCAGAGGAACTGATGGTAGAGTCTTAACCAGTGTGATCAAAGGAATGTAACTGAATGTCCTAAATTCTCTTTTGTGTCTGTGCTGAACTGAGTCTGCTCTGAACTGAGATTCTTCATGGCCTTTAACACTAAGATTTAATCTTTCCTTAAGCATGCACTCAAATTACAGCCTTTGTGAACTGAGCCTACAGTTGATAACTCTCAACAAGGCAGGAATATAGTCTAGAGCAATGCAATCCAAAGTGAGGTCAGAAGATTGGCTGCCCATCTGCAGATCCTTTCTTACTAGTCTGCAGCAAGATAAGGACCTAGGTAGAATGTGCATGATGAGATAAGGAGCTTGTGCCAGAATATAAATTACCTACATCATTAGGCATACTCTCAATTTCAGCTACTATTTTTTCCTTGGGGAGACTTTTTCAATGAAGGCAACAGTGTGTTGACTTCCAATCAAGCACAAGTTCATGGATCGCCTCGTGGGTAAGAACTTTGAGAAGCGCACGGGCAAAGAGGTTAATGCAGAGGGCCTCTGTACTTGCTGCAATGTGAAAATGCTTAATTACTCCAAGCTCTCCATATTATAGCACAAATTAATTACTAATAGCGATTAACTTCTCTGTAAACTCCGCAACATCCATTGTATTCACTGCTAGATTCCCAGTATCGGGCACAGAGAGGGGCTTCAATAAATATCTGTTGAATGAATGAACTACCTAGCTCAACTCCTGTTGTTGTTGGTTCTGGCTTGGATTATGAGCTTCCTGAGGTGTAGATATGATTGGTCATGCTTAAAGGACCTTCAGCAGAAGTGATTATAGGGACCAATCACGCTATAAACACTCACGCACAAAATATTGTAAAAAAAGTAGAAAAATTGTGATACTTTTGAAAGCTTCGATAGTAAGATCTTTCATGGCGGATGACGTTTTCTACAATGTAAAATTTTGAGCATTGCTAATGCACATTAAATTAGTTACACTTTCAAGCTGGAAGATCAAAATAGATACAATTTTGAAAGAACAAAGGTGAGTTTGAAGCATAGACCTA
The DNA here is from genome assembly GCF_020826845.1 of Diceros bicornis minor. NCBI lineage: Eukaryota > Metazoa > Chordata > Mammalia > Perissodactyla > Rhinocerotidae > Diceros > Diceros bicornis. Next base: position 45,854,399 of record NC_080756.1, on the reverse strand, counting down.
ATGGGCACAGATCACCTATGATTTTAGCAGATATTCATGTGCTCATTGAGAAAAGCCTCCTTTTATTCACGCCAACTAGTTCATTTATCATTTTAAGATGCTCCAGTAATGATGGGGAGTGCTAATTGACGTGATCTAATTTTTCAGACTCAGGAGTTTTAGAGAAAGGTCAATGTAGCTATAAAGCTGCCCATTAAAAATAGCATCTATAAAGAAAAAGAGTGCATGCCAGAGGATGAAGCAATTCAGATTGCTTCCCTCCTTTTTAAGATCCCTGGAAAAAAATATTTTTATTACACATGAGGAATGTAGCCAAATACTTAATTAAAGCTAAAGCAAAATCATTTTTTCTAACAATTCAGATGAATTCCAAGCCATCTAAGCCACAGAATAAAGTAATGGTGATCTCAAAGTTTGACCTGTGGGAATTCTTTTCTTTGAATTCATAAACAGACTATGGTAAGAAAATTACTTGGTACATCATGTTATGAAATGCCTTTCGAGAGCATATTATTTAAGTAGGCACTGTGTGCATGACAGAGAAAGGGCACAGGAAAAAGTGAAAGCTGATGTGCTGTGTTTTGTTTTTGTTTTCAGAGAAAAGAGAATAATCCAACATTGAGTAGAATGAATTTATGAAGATTAATAGATGTGCATTCAAAGCATCCATTCAACAAACCAATTGAATCAGTTACACATTGGACATTGCCCCCTCTGACTCATACTCTTCAGGGCCCCCTGGCTGATTTTTTAAAATTTAAGTCTGATATTGTCTCTTTCCTGCTTATAACCTGATAGTGGCTCTTTCCTAAATTTTGGAACAGTGCCCCAGTTCCTTAGCATGCCATGAGAACCTCCAGATCCCAGTTCTGCCTGATTCTAATCCACCTTGCCCAACTCTTGTACCAGGCATCTCAGAACTAATCCTCCTCCATTGCACCCACCAGTCTGATTTGTCACTCCTTTGTGCATCTGATCAGGATTCTCTCCTTGCCTGGAATGGGATCACATCCTTTTCATGCTGGGAGAGAGCCTTTCAGTTACAGAAATTCAGCTCAGACGTCATTTCCTTCCCATCTTACCACCTTTCCTGACCAACCCACACTACCATTGAAAGGATCCTAAAATTTAAGCCCTCATATTTTTACAGGGATTAAATGAAATACTATATATAAAGTATTCAGCACAGTGTCCCAAAATAGTAAATAACTAGCATTATACAGTATGTTGTCCCTAAACTGAGAGACAATACAACATGGTGGTTAAGTGAGTAAATTCTAGAGTCACACTGCCCAGCTCCACCACTCACTAGTTCTGTGAACTTAGGCAACTTACTGAACCACTCTGAGTCAGTTTCCTCACCTGTAAAATGGGGATAATAATAGTTCCTACCTCACAGGGTAGTTGTGAGATTTGAATGAGTTTGCACAGGAAAAACACTTAGTACCTGCCACTTTGTAAGTATTCAATAAATGTTAATTGTGTTCATGGGGTACTTTTTAAACATTTTATGGTAAATTTTTATGGTAAAATAAAGATATGCAAAATTAGAGACAACAATATAATAAATGTTCATGTATTGAACACCCAGTTTTAGCAATTATCAAAATTTTGCCATTATTATTTCACTTATCTGTCCCTCTTTTGTATAGATATTGTTATTAGAGTATTTTAAAACAAATTCTAGACATCATATCAGTTGACCTTTAAATACTTCTCTAAAAAATGATGACTTAAACAGAACTGTAATACCCTCTAGACTCCTGTCTTGCATATACATCTCTGTAATACCCATGATCTTTCCTTGGACTTATTTATTTTACTGTAGTTCCTTCTAGGCTCTGAATCTTTGGAAACAGTGGTTCTGTTTGATTCACCTTAGTGTCTAGCTCACTGGCTAGAACATGGTAGGAGCTCAATAAATATATTTTTTAAAAAGAAAGAGAGAGAAAGAAGGAAAGAAGGAAGGAAAGAAAGAGGCAAGGAGCGAAGGAAGGAAGGGAGGGAGGGAGCGGGAGAGGGAGAAAAGTAGCTCACATAACAAAGACAGCTGACATTAAAAGATATAATATAGTACAATTAGTATCTGAATGGTAGTAAGGACCAAATACCGTGGTCCTAGAGAGAGGACTCAGAAACCTAGGAATAGCATGATTTAGTTTACGGGCACATTGTTATTTCATTGCCTGGGCCAGGTAGAGACCAAAAAAGCAAAAATAAAAATGTGTTATTATATGTCACCATGGTATCAGAGTGTTTGTTTTGGAGTCTGTTTCCCACTCGCAATCATTTATGATGTTATTTATCATTACTGAAGGATTCCCATGTTTAAAGCCTTGTGATGTCTAGTGAGCAGCAAAAGGGTGTCCCAAGTTCAAACATCAGATTGCCTAGGGTCAGATTCTGGTTTGGCCTTTCCTGCCTCCATGACCTGGGCAAGTCACTCTCCACTTCAGTTCTTCATGTTTAAAGTGGGACCGCATTAGCACCTACCACGTGGGATTGTTGAAAGTACATGACATGCTTCCGACCATACCTGATTCATGATAAGTTTAAAATTTGGGGTATTATTATTACCATCTAGTTATAACAGAACAATGAAATAAATGTGAAGCTTTCCACTTAAGAAAAAAGAAAAGAATGATTCCATTTAAGATACTTTCTCTGCCACGGAGTTGCTAAACAAAGTTTTGCCCCAGTTCCAAAATAATTTACCCCAGGGAGTAGGATTTGTATATCGCCAAACAGAGGAATTAAGATACTTTTTGGCTGTAATTCATTCTCACCTCTGTCAAATGTGATTGCAAACAGGAAAAAAGACATTATAACCACAGAAATGGATATATATATATATTTTTGTTTTTTGATAATTGTTTTTCGGGACATTTGAGACAATCTTAAAAACTTACACATTGTACCCACTACATAAATATTAAGCTGATGGTTTGGTGCAAAGATGGCCTTATAATGAAGGAAGTAGCAAAAAAGTAGCTTGAAAAATAATTATAATAGTTATATTATCTATATAAGTGAATGCGTACTATGTGCCAGGTGTTTTACACGTTAGGTTGAACCAAATAACTCTGCCAATATTTGACAGTTTTAACCTGAGAAGATGGCCATGGAATAAGGGTTAGCCTAAATACACTTTTTCCATTCCGCCATATGGTGGCAGTCTCATTTTTTCAGGAGGAAATTAGGGCTTAGAGAGATCAGGTGACTTGCCTAAGCCACATGGCTACAAAGTGACAGCATGGGGATGTGGCCCAAGGTTTGGGGGCTCATCTCATCAGTGGCTAATTCCAACATCTTTTGCGTATTTCCTGGTCGTGTAAATAATACAAGATGTAAGAAATGTTTGCTATAGTAAATGAGAGACTGGGCAATAAGATATTAAATGTTTAAAAGAGGGTAAATATTGAGTGATTAATCAAAGGCCACACAAAACCTGCCACTGTTTTAGCAGAAGATTTGGATTAAAGATGTAAGTCCGGTGTTGCATAAAACCAAAATTTTCTCCTCCATGTAATGAGGTAATTACTATCTATCAATTTCTGTATATGCCGTTGTACATTCTCTCTCCCTAAATTCTAAACAGTTATGATCATATTGATATGCAAGGGGAATTTCTTACTTGTTTGCTTAACTTTTTAAGGGGAGGTGAGAAAGGGAAAATATTACGCATTCAGAGAGAGAATCATTCTAGAGAAATTGAAGCAAAGACGGTGGCAGGCAGGGTCACCTGGTAGAAAGTCCCCCGGCTGGGAGACAAGAGAGCACAGAGCCTGACCTACTTCTCTCTGACTGCTGTGAAACTTGGAGAAATCCCTTGCCTTCCCTGGGCCTCCGATTCCTCTTGTGTAAAGTAAGATGGCTGGACCAGATGCTCTCCGAGGTTTCTTAGAGTTTTTATAATTTATTGATCTTGTAAAATTAGACCATTAATTATCTTTTAAACGTATGCTTTGCGAAGTGTTAAGATGGAATAAATAAACTGGTAAAACATGAATTAGCTTGTAATTGAAAATATTTTCCATATTTAATTGTAGTTTATTTCCTGTAGAAGTGTAAAGTGAAGGAGGTTATGGTTAAACCAATATTGGACCAGCATGTGAAAAAAACATAGCTAGACATTACTAAGCACTTAAATATTTTTGGAAAATCAGATATTATTCACCATTCTGCCTATAAACCCAATTTTACTAATTGCTTAAGCCTTAAGATGAATGCAAATATTTTGATTCATCCTGATCTATAACATAATTTGGGGGACCTAGAAGTTTTTTTGTTGTTTGTCATTTGTGCAATGACATCTCAGGTTTATTTGGTGTTAGAGTTGCTTCTTTGCTTTCAACACAGTGCTGAAAAAGCCAAGTAATAGGATAATCATAGGTTCACTCGCATCCATTTCTTCTGCCCGTCAATATCCTAATTACGTCTCTAACCCATTTAGATGACTCAGTGTCAATGCCATGAATACTGATGATAAGAGATGACGCCAGAGACAACTTATCACAGTTCCATCCTGTCTTTCTCTTTCACCCTTCCTCCAGCTGAGAATCTAAGGGCATAAGTTAGAGAAGAGTCTGGTCATCAAAAGAGAATTCATTAGCCTTTTAAAATATGACAGGCTAATAGGACATGCTATCTATAATGAGAAACGTCTCTGACTTTCTGAACAACATTTCCAATTATCAGCATTTTTCTGGCACTTTAAGTTGTAACTGAATATTCTCAAATAAATATTGCAAGAATATGGATTGTAGCATATGTATTATCCTTTCAGTGAAATATATTCTCATTTATTTACATAGAGCAATTCCATTTTAATTCTTGTATTTATAGAACATGAAAATTCACACATTTGACAAGGTAGCTTTTTTCTGAAGAGGATTTTCCACTAGAGTATGAAGATGGAAATTTAAAAAATGACATTGATTGATGGTGAAAATATCTCATTTTCCTTTAACATTTAGAATGTTGTATGATTGTGTTTTAAGTAGGGATGGATCCATTAAAGACTTTGGAATCAACTTGTTATCCATGAAAATAGAAAGGAAGTATTTTAAAATAAATATTCATTCATCATTCACAAAGATTTATTACGTCTCTAACATGTGTCCGTCCTAGAGAAATAAACTAGTGATGGCCTTGGTCCTTAAGGAGCTTGCAATCTTTTGGGAGATATGCACACAGAAAAAAACAAGTCAGGAGATGGTAGTCAAGCCATAGTTGATATATATAAACAAAGAAAATAATGGGTGCGTGAAAGAGGGGACTTTATCTTTTCTGAGAATCTAAGGAAGATATCCCAGAAGAGAAAACATCTGAGCTGAGTCTTGAAGGATGCAGAGAATATTCCCAAATGTAGAGCAGGACATTTCCGCCGCAGGAAATATCACAGAGGTTAAGGAGGTGTGTGGAGTATTCAGGGCGTGATTGGCAGGCCAAGGCAGCTCAAGTTAATGGGGAAGCTGGGTGGGACCCCATTTTGCAGGCCATTCGATGCAGATGTTTGTCACCCTAAGAGTCAGCTGGTCTCATGTCTCATCTCGGGGGCTAGACAGGTGTCCCTTTCCTCTCTCGGACATCAAGTGCTTTCTTCCTAAAGCCAAGGTTATCACTGCTGTTTAAATTTGTGTTTTCCCAGTTACTAGAGAGTGGAGTAAGATTGAGCCACATTTGTCTTTGATTTCTGTCTTTCACTTATTTTTCTCATGATCTGTGGTTGTTTGCTTTTTGACTTGTAGACTTTCTTTACAAATACTGATAGTCTTTCTTTGTCATTTTTATGTCATGCTAATGCTTCTACAGTATTTCACTTTTTTTATTTTGTCAATGATTTTACTCCATAAGCAAGCTTTATTTTTAAGCTTAGTTAACAAATGTTTATTATATGCCAGTTTATTCTAATGTGCTTTAAAAATGTCAATACATTTAATCTTCCTAACAACCCTATGGGGAAGGTATCAATATCCCTAAATTACAGTTAAGAAAACTGAGCCACAGCATGAGAGGTTATGTAACATATTAGTAGGTGTGAATCCTGGAAATGCTCCAGGGCTGTGCTTTGAGCCTGTGCTAAGCTGCTTTCTTTAAAATTTGATCTTCTGTTCCTTTATAGTGTTTGTATTTTATATCTCATTAAACAAGACCTTCCCAACTCAGAGATTATAAAAATTACTTCCTAGACATTCTTAAAATAATTTTATAGTTCTGTGACTTTTGCATTTAAAACCTTAATCAATTTGCAAGTCATTCTTTTGCACAATTTGAGTTAGAAATCTTCTTTTCCTCTCAAATGTTCCAACATCGTTTATTGTATTAGTTACTATTTCCCTCATTGATTTGAAATAATACCTTTATTCTAAAATAGATTTTGATATATACATGGATTTCTTCATAGCTCCTTGATTCTCTTTCATTGTTTACTTTGTTCATTCCTTCACTATCACCACACTGTTCTAATTACTGTAACTTTATGGTATTGATGCTGATAAATGCTAGAGTAATTGTCCTCTTTTTTCAAAATATTTGTCGCTCTTCTCATGTGTTTACTCCTCCAAAGAAGTATATAGAATCAGCTTCGTTAAGTTCTATAAAGTTTCTTTTTTTTTTTTGGTGGGGGGGGTGGATTTTGACTTGAGATGCAATGTACTTATAAATTAACTTGAAGAAAACTGCTATTATCAAAATGATTATCTTTTCCATACTAGAACATAGTGTGTCTTCCATTTATTAAAGTCCTTCTTATACGTCAATCCATTTTTACAGCTGCTTCTCAAAAGTCTTACACAATATTTGCTAAGCTTATTCCTAAGCATTTTTGCATTGTTTTCCACTTTTAATGAGGTCTCAAATTCCATTAAAATTTCTAATTGGATCCTACTGATATATAGAAAAACTATTAATGTTTGCATTGTCTTTCTTATATATAATTGTCATATTAAATTCTCATATTAGTTTTGTAGTTTTTTAATTAGTTATCTTGGAATTTTTCTTAGACCATTATACCCATGAAAATTGTTAGCTATATCTCTTCTTTTTGCAACGTTTATACTTAATTATATTGTCTCATTTTGTATATACGTACATAGAATGAAAACTATTGATGATAATATTCTTAATTTTCTAGTTCCTGGTTTTAATTGAAATGCTTTCGATGTTTCATCATTTAGAATGGTCTTACACAGAAGTTTGACTTTTATTCCTAGAGTAGTTTATTTCACTTTCACATTTAAATGATACTTTGGCTAGTACAGGACTTTAGGTTTCCAATCCTTTGTCTCAACTTTCTAGCATCTTTCCAAACATAGCGTCTTGTGTTTCAGAGAAGTCTGATGCCAAGCTGAGAGTCATTCCATTATGGTAACTCATTATGGTTCTCCACTCTTTTTCTTATTAGTTTCTAGAATTTTCTGCATCCTTGGAGTTCAACGATTGCATCTCAGTTTCATCTAAATGTATATAGATTTGCAGTTAAGGTTGCTAGACAAAATACCAGACATCCAGTTAAATTTAATTTCAGATAAACAATAAATAAAAACTTTATCTCAAATGTATGAATTTTTATTTGCTAAATCTGACAATCCTTATGGAGTCTTTATTTTTGTTGTTGTTTTTATTACTTTGTTATTACTGTTTGGCACTTGGTGAGCCTTTTTGGACTAAAGTCCTTTTTTTTTGGCTTAGAAAAATATTTTTGATCATTTCTTTGACACTTTATACTAGGTCAGAAAACTGGTTCTTAGAATCATTGTGTATACTGAATATAGTGTTACCTTTATCTCCCAGACAAGCTGTTCTTAATTTGGTAGTATGTCATAGACTCTTAGATTCTCACATGATTGAATAGGAAAAAATGGTATTTTTTTTTTCCTTTATTCTCTCTGTACTTGTTTTCTGGAAAGACAGATATTGGATATCCTGAATCTGTTCTCTATTTCTCAAGATTTTTCTATTAAATTTATAATTGTTGTCTTTTATGTTTTATGTTTTGGGAGATATCTTCAGCCAAATTAATTTTATTATTTAAACTATTCATTACAATTTTAAATTTTAGCTATCATAGTTTTAATTTGTAAGAATTCTTTCTTGATCTCAAGTTATTCCTTTTTCATAACAATTTGTTCTTGCTCTATGACTTTTTAAATTCTTTTCTGTTGTTGCATTATTTTGAGTGCCTGTAGGATTAGTTCTGTTTGATCCACTTTCTGCTTTTACATGAAGATGTTCATTTTCTTCAAATTCTGGTGACCTTTGGTTATCCATTCTCATTTATATACATTCATGTTTATAAATGGAGGATTGGGTTTATCAGTATGGGTAACCACATGGTTTTCACAATAGTTGTGAAAATCTGTCTTTGCAACACACATCTTCCCTGAATAGGAAAGGGAAATTTGGGGTCTTTGGGAATGAGATCTGGCCATGCTGACCTTCTTTTGTTATGCAAGCAAGAGGAGGCAGAAAAGCTGGACATCTTCATAACTGTCAAAGCAAGTGTTCCTCTGGGTAGCACTTTTAAGATCAAGTGCTTTAACAAAGGACAATGTGAAATTTGAAGATAACAACATCGCCGTTTTTAGAACAAGTTGATTCAAAGCCATTACAAATGGTTCTGTTCCAAGTGTGTCTTGATACTTAAAATAACATAATGATCCTTAGCTCTCTCACTCTGTGTTCAACATTGTCTGCAAAAGGCAGAGGAAGGCATATGGATCGTGCATGGTCTTATTTTCCATCTGTGGGAGTAGAATCTTTTTTCTTATTTTGATATTCAACTTAGAAAAGAATTAGTGGTCAAACTGAAAATATAGAGCCTTACTGTGATATAATTCAGTTTCTTGTAAAAGACTTATATATGAAAGTAGACCCAAAGTATTGATAAGAGTATAAATGCACTTTCAAATATTCTGCCATCAAGGTATTGGATTACCCCACACTTTTAAACTATTGTGCAATTTACCTGCTATGAAGAGTAAAATACACACACACAGAATATTTTAAATTTAAACTTTATTCCTTTATTTCATGCAACTTGTTTCCTTCTTCATTCTTGTCTCTTTTTTAAAAGCACAATTTTCAAGTTCAAAATATATTCTGAGTACTGTTCTCAAGCTGATATGGTGCTTTGTAGTGTCAAAGATGAGAAGCTTTGTATCTTTCTATTTGCTATCCTTAGGGTATGGCCCACTTATTTATGGTTCAAAATGAAGCTTCATTCTAACCAGCAAAGTGGAGAAGAGGGATAGGAAAAGATAAAGAGCACATGCTGCTTGTCTTTTAAGGAAATTTCTCAATATCTACAAAACAACACATCTGCTTATATACCACTGGTCAGAATTTAGTCACATGGCACGTCTTGCTGCAAGGAAAGCTGGGAAATGTAGTCTTTATTCCAAGTGTCCATATGCCTGGTTAGAAATCAATGGTCTGTGTTCCAGATTAAAGGAGACTAAAAAGACATGAAAACTAAATGCAATGTATAATCCTGAATTAAATCCTAGACATGAAAAATAATTTGCTATATAAAACATTATTGTGACAGTTGGTGTAACTGAGATGTGGGCTGAGTTTCAGGTAATAGTATTGATACAATATTAAATTTCCTTAGCTTGATAACTATGTTGTGGTTATGTAAGAGAATGTCTTTGTTCTTAGTAAATACACACATATTAAGAAGAAAAGGCACATTATTCATGCAACTTACTCTCAAATGGTTAAAATTTAAAAAATGTATATTATAAGAAAATAACATAATGTGTGTATATACACACATATAGAGAGAGAGAGAGCAAATGAAGCAAAATGCAAAATGTTAACAATTGGTAAATCTATGAGTAAAGAGTCTCTGGGATTCCTTTGTGCAATGCTTGTAACTTTTCTGTAAGTTAAAATTATTTTATAATGGGGCCAGCCCAGTGGCGTAGCAGTTAAGTTGGCACATTCTGCTTTGGCTGCCTGGGGTTCAGTGGTTCAGATCCTAGGTACAGACCTACTCACTGCTCATCAACCCATGCTGAGGCAGCATCTCATGTAGAAGAAATAGAGGGACATACAGCTAGGATATACAACTATGTACTGGGGCTTTGGGGAGAAAAAAAGAAAAAGAAGAAAATTGGCAACAAATGTTAGCTCAGGGCCAATATTCCTCAAAAAAATTATTTTATAATAAAAAAAATTTTGTAAATCAAGAGTTCTAAGATGGAAAAACTTATTTAGATTTAGGTTTGACTTAATGTGACAGAAAATACAAAATACTATTGCTTCCAATAAGATAGAGGTTTCCATCTTGCTCACATAATATAAGTGTGCTCATCCGAGACTGGAGTGGTGCTCCCTGGTGCCAGGAACTCAGCTCCTTCTATCTTGTTGCTTCTCCAGCATGGCCTCCATTTTCACGGTCACCTCATGATCAAAGGCAAATCCTGGAATTTCAGCATTTCCACTGACATTCCAGCCAGTAGGAAGGAGAAGATGACTGAAGAAAAGCACATTCCTTTCCTTTAAGAACACTTTCTAAAAGTTGCACTTTCCTGTTACATCCCAGTGATTAAGAATTGGTCATACAACCATATAGAGCTGCAAGGAAAATTAGTAACTACAACCTTACTTCTCAGCATTCATGTTCCCTCTAAAACTCAGGAGTTATTGTAGAAATTGAATATTGAGGATAATGAAGAGTATCTGACACACTATCTGAACAGCTCAGTGTTTTTTGAATCTCATAAATCTCTCATTCATTCATTCATTCCAAAGATATCCCTTGAGTGCTTACCATGTACCAGGCTCTGTGCTAGGACTTGAGATAAACATGACAAGAACAACACACATGGTCCATGCCCTTTTGGAGTTTTAGATGGATGGGTAAGACAGGCATTAATGAAATAATCAAATGTATTAGTATATCAATATAATCTGAGAGACTGTTATGAGAGAAGTTACTAAATATCATGAAAGTGTTTTACAGAAGGATTTTGCCAAGTCAGGGCAGGGTGATGGCGATGATTCAGGAAGACTTTCCTGAGGAGGTGATACACATACTCCAATCTAAAGGATGAGTGGGAATAAACTATTCAAAGGAGGGGCTGGAATGGGAAAATCACTTAAAGATAATATGCATAAATCTTGAGGGGGGAAGGAGAATATTCCATTTGAGAAAATGAAAGATCTGTATGGCTGGAGTACAGAAAGCAAGGCAGTGAGTGGAAGAAGATGAAGGTGGAAAGGCTATCAAGGTTAAAATGATGGGAGACCTAAAGCAAGTCACATAAAGTTGTTTCTGTCTTTATCCTAAGTGTAATAGGAACCTATTGAAGGATTTGAGGCAGAGAGCAACATGACCAGTTTTATATATTGAAAAGATTTTCTGGACACAGTGTAGAGAACAGCTGGGAGAGGTAAGGAGAGGATACTCTAGGAGTCCAGGCAAAGCAAGAGAGAGAGAATTGTGGGGAAGAATTAAGAGATATTCAGGCGATATGGTAAGAGAGAGTGAGGGTGACAGAGGAGTTGAAGGTGACTCCCACATTTCCAGATTGTACAAATGGATGGATGGTGGACCATTTTCTGAAACAGAGGAATATCAAACAAAGATTAGGTTTAGGGTCAAGGTATTGATTTCTAGTTTGTTTTAAGAGCCTTGAGTTTGAAGTGTCTTTCAGACATTCAAGTAGGTATTTCAGGGAGGCAGTTAAATATACAGGTCTGGGGCTCAAAGGAAATATCAGGGTTAGAGAAATAGATTCGAGAGTGTTTGGTACACAGATAGTTGGTAACTAAACCACAGTCCCAGATGAGATCACCTTCAGAGACAGTAGAGAGGAGATCACCTAGAGAGATAGTAGAAAGGAGAAAAAATGAGAATTGAGGACTCAAATATAAAAGACAGGCAGAAGGAGGATGACAGGGGGAGGCAAAGGAGATAAGAGGAGTGGCTGGGCAGGTCGAGGCTAAGTCAGGAGCTTGTCATGTGATAGAAGCCAAAGGAGGAGCACATGAGAACACTAAACAGAGTTCGATCCTACAGACAGGTAGAGGAAGACAAGGGCGGAAACCAAATTTCAGACTACAAAAGGGTGCTGAAATGTTACTACAAAGAAAAGGCTGACAAATACCTCTTCAAGTCAGTGGTGTGCGTGTGTGTGTGTGTGTTGTGCATTGATATTTGGACCATGCTGAAGCTGAATTCTGAAATGATCCTAATAAAGATTTAGCTTTGTTGAGGATAGCATTTCCATAGAATATACAGAAATAGTAAAGTCATTAGTTTCTTAAAACTGTACACAATATTTTGATGTTGACTTCAATAAAAAAATTTTTAATCAGTTTATGAACTGCCAGTCACGCAGGGGACAGAATGGTTACTGTTTCCAGTCCTAGGTCAAGATGTGTCCTAGGTGGTTGGCTCAGGAACCCCTAGCTGGTCATCGACTAAAAGAGTGGGTATTTCCCTCAGGGACACTGCCTGGATATCACAATATTAGACTCTAAAAACCAAAATTTGACCCACAGAGACTTTGCCTTTAGTCTCCAAAAGAATGGACCCGGATTTGAGAGAGGAGTAGACTGACTGTCATCCCTCGTCATCTCAGAAGGGATTAATTAGCTATTTCACTCTCATTGGAAGAAGTCACCTTCAAGAATTGTACCTTTTGGAAAGCCATACTACTTAATCATTTCTCTCCACTCAAAATATCATGAAAAATATTATTGTTTCATTTTCCTCTCACTTAAATTTTTCAAAGCTCTCACAATAAGGAGCCATGTTAAATCATCTCTTTTTGTAATTAAAATATTTTAGTGATGTGCAACCTAATTGCCAAATGAAGAGACCTATAGTGATTTTAAGAGGCAATTCTAATTTTAGTGGTTCTAATAATTGTTATAGTTCAATGAAATAGGTTTAATATGGATGAAACTATCAAAGCAAATGAAAATAGAATAAGAAACTCATGGTTTTCCTACATTGCTGCAAATTCAGATAATTTTCAAAAGAATTATTTCTCTTATATTTGGCTTTTTACTTTAGAAAAAATATTAATATTAGAAAAACTTTGTGCAAAATTTTAGAATCTTAACCAAGAGGACCATATATTATTTCAATAACTGTTTACTACTCTTGTTTAATCATTTCTTTTAAACCTGCTTTCTTAACCTAGAGGAGCATGCCTGGTCTCTCTCCATATTTGTGCTGCATATTACTAAACGGCAATCTTAGCTAATATTCTGTGACCACTCAAGCATCTTTAGTTTGTTTAAATTAATGTTCATTGTGATCTTGAGCTCAAAAGCTTATTTTTTTCTTTTTTCAAGACTAAATGTTATCCTGTATCTTAAGTTTAAGAATCCTCCAAACTCTCTGCCATTTACTGAATGTATACTTGGTCTCCGGGTCACAGAGCAGCCACTGAATTCCCTGTGTGTGCCTGTACCACACATCTTTTACAGTAAGCGCAAAGGTTGCTTATTTGAAAATGAGTAGTTCAGCAAAATGTCCTTCACCGAGTTATTTTCTTTCTTTCTTTTACAAATTCAATCAAACATTAGTACAACTGCAAGACACTTTGAACAATTAAAAAATTATTGCTTTATCAGGTGAAAACATATGTAGACCCAGATGAAATATCTTATATTCAAATGCATTAACTTCCCATTTCACATCAAATTTCAAAATGCATGTAGGTCTTTATTCAGCATTTTGGTTTTGATTCACAAGCAACAAAGTCACACTAAAAGTCAATTCAGTTTGGTGGCATGTCTCTCATATAAGGAAAGGTAAAGAAACTGAGGTCAGGTAAATGCTTTATTTTCTCTCAGTGTGAATGATAAAGTAGCAAAGATCAATATTTCCCAGAAAAGGAGAAAACTTAATGCTTTTGTCAGGGGTCTGCTAACCCATTTGAGCATCAAGCATTGTTCACAGAAAACATGAAATCTATTACTCACACATACGTGCATGGGAATTCTTTTTCCAGTTTCTGTAGGTGCTGTTATGATTAATAAAACACACTTAATTCCCAGTAGCCTTTTTGACAAGCTGACCAAATTTGTTTGATTTCTCTCAACAACTACTAAAATTTCAATCAGGTGAATGTCTATGAAATGCTTTGAAATTTAAAAGAACTATTGAATGTGTGCAAAGATTTAGCTATAGGGATGTTCAATGTATTCCTGATTGCAGCAGTGAAAATGTGAAACAACCTAAATAAACAAAAATAGAAGTTCGATTAAATAAATCATAGTATATCTATAATTTTGTCCTTTTAGGTTGCAAAAACCACAGACACAGCCAATTTTAAAATAGGAGTTGTTGCAAAGAAGCGTTAGCAGCTGGGCTGTAGGCCACAATTCTGGCTCTCACCTTTCTCTTCTCAACGTGTCTCTGTTGGTGTAGCTCCTGAAGACACCAGTGTCCTCAGTTTCTCTCTCACTCAACTGCCATAAGCAGAGAAGTTCTGATCAGCTTATTCAATCATGATCATATATGGAGCATCTCCCATAATCATAACATGGGGGCAGGAAGTTGAGATGGGGTAATAGACCTTCCCAACTATCACAGGATAAGAATAATTGTAACTCTCAAAAACGTGACACACCTTTCAAAAGTATGTGAAATTAGCCATTCAGATAATGACTCATAAGTCGTGGTTTTATATGATTTGGGATAGTTTTACAAAATGTGATTTTCATCGATCTTGAAAACTAAAGTGAAGAAAACCTATAAAAATGTTTGCATAACTGAACTGACATGACACGTCTGTCATGCAGTCTCTGCTTAGTTAGTATTTTGTCATTCTTTCAAAAATAAGCTATTTATTAATGTAAACACTGTGCAGCTTTGCACCACATGGGAGATAAATCTGTTGTTCTTTTGGCATTTTGGCTAAGGTTGACTGTAGTTTCTTGGTAAATGAATTAGCAAAGCATCTCTTTTTCATCTTGGCAATCTCTCCATATAATGCCTCTTTACCTCCATCAAGTTTTCTCTTTTCCTCATATTCCTTACTTCTATATAACCACTGTTTCTTCTTTCTCCTGATTCAGAATTTCTGAGAAAGGTTTGTCTGGAGTAACCAGTGTTCCAAGGTTAGAAGAAATAACCAAGCCCTAGTGAGAAATGATGGTTCAGTACCACGGATAGCAGAATATATGTTTCCCAAAATACTAACCCATACAATCCCAAATTTTAGTTGCTATGTCGTTGAAAACATTCCTATCAGCCAGTAATTGGCTTGGACTGTGATATCCGGACCAAGAAGTTCTAGTCAGACTAGCTAGATTGGTTTCACTCTTTTAAGTAGCTGCGGTAAGTAACTAAGGTCCTACCCACCTCCACTTAAATGGACCAATACCTTCAGCAAAAACAAATTTACAAAAAATTAAGTTAAATTAAAGCGTGTGTGTAAAATACAAGCCCCAATTAGTTTTTTATTATTACATGACAGCAGACATAACATACTGTGACAAATTGCTATAAATGATGTCGATGCTTACCCTCAATTGATGTGCTTATTTTGTTATAGATGGTTAACAGTTTTCAGACTGGCATTGTTCCACAGACCACCCTTTGAGTGGTAATGGCTGAGAAGGATAGGACAACTCGTCTCCCTGGGGGCTCTATAATTGGCAAACATTATAAAGTTTCAAGCACCTAGAAGTGGAATACTATATAGTCATATAAAATGAATACAAGCAGAGAATATTTTATTGATGTGCAGAGATTGTCCTCATATATTAATTCAAAAAAGCATGTTAAAAAGCATTATGATCCCATTTTTGCTAAAGAACAATAACATGGTAAAAGACTCAGGAAATATAACAGTGGTTACCTCTGGGTGATGGACTTATGAGGGATATTTTTTCCTTTGTTGTTAATGTTTTCTTATCTATATATGCTATTATTTGTACCATGATCATGTATTTCTTTCATTAAAATATTATGGCTCATAGAAATGGATTATTATTTTTAAATTTATTATTCATTCAGTATTTTTATAATTCAATGCAAAGTCTATTACTGTGTCTCTATATGCTTTGATAAGTGGCTGGATTGGGGCCCCCCTAAATACAGTACACAGCCTTAGAATCTGACATAATGTAGGTACCCAGGAAGAATTTATTGTGTGAAAATGGAAGGGCTGATGTTATTTGGTTTTTATTTTCAAAGTATCTAATTTCAAAGATGTATTTGGTTGAATATCAGCAAGTTCATATGGCTTAACCTAATGCTAAATGCAGTTATATCTAAGTAATATTTCCACTTCCCCTTTTCTAGCTAACAATTAATCATGTGCCCATAACAAATGGATAACCATTACTTTTCTCTATTTTACAAAATATACTTTGGTATCTACATTTAGAACAAAATAATACTTCACTAAAATTAACCAACTTGAACTGACATGAACAGCAAGTTCTGCAAATTTCTGCTTGGTTTCTGCATTGTAATTTATCTTCAATAAATTAATCCTTATCTCCCTAGGACAGGCCTTTGACATGTCTGGAACAAAACTCAGCCAAATGTCAAAATAGGAGGGACAAAAACAGCTCAGCTGAAACATAGCAGCCAAGTCCAATTTGAATGAATTCATTTCTTCTGGGACAAATAGCACTTGTGACATTGGTATTTGTAAAGTAGAATTTGTAACCTGTTAATAAAAAAGTACTAAATATATAGGTTTTTAAAATAGTGAATCATTTAGCACTCTAATGCCTCATTAATATGTTATCAATCTATTTAGAATAATGCTTAAAAGCAGTACATTTCCTCAGTAGATTATTCTAGTGTTCTTCAGTTTGAAAGGGAATAAATAATCCCACACCTTTCCCTTAAACTTCTGGGTTTTGTATTTAAAATTATTTAATTTTTTTGTTACTTGAGGTTTAAATTTTGGTAATGTACCCACACCTCTGTAAGTAAAGTCTTTTGGTCAGGGTAAAGGAAATTATTAGAAGAAGCAGAATCAGAAAAATATACCTTTCAAAACCTTCCAGTCCTCTTGACTACCAAAGAGATGGGGGCAAAGAGACCCCACAGGGCACTCAGAGCAGCAGCTGCTGCAAGAGCTAAAATAATAGGAGATTCAGACAGTCTTCTCTTGTTTACCTGGGGCCCAAAGGCAAGGTAGAAAAAGATCCCTTCAGGGGCCACCAAGACCCACCTCACTGCATCAGTGGGGAGCGTTTGGGGAAAGGACTCTCCTGTGTAAGCAAGCTTGGAAGGAGCAGGCCAAGCTTCTTTTTTTCTTTTTCTTACCACCAGAAGACAAAAAAAAAAAAAAAAAAAAAAAAAAATAACACCTGCAAGGATCCTACATTACTCATGCTCAGGATAATTACCATGCGTCATTTGGCAACCCCCCTTCCCTGCCTGTTGGCACACAGTGAGCGGCCCCACCTCCAGTGACTCCTTTGGTATTTGCTTCCTGCAGCCTACGTTCAGCATATGAATCATCCAGCCCCCAACAGAGGGCGGCCTGGAAAGAACGAGATTTTAGTTACAGAATCAACCCTACGGATTGATCGTTGTTTCTTACTACACAACTCTTAAGGCAAGTGCGATAGGATAACAACCAACAGTCATGCTTTTCTGTTTGGTAATGGATTTCAGGGGAGAAAGACAGTAGAAAGAATAAATGTCATAAAAGAATGTATATTCAGCTCCAAAACTGTGCCTAAGTAAATCTGAAAAAAAAAAAATCACAGCAGGTTCTTATTGCTCAATTCCAGCCCATTTGCAGACAATAAAAAGGCAAAGTGATGTGAGTGAAAAACGTTAACAGGCTCAGCAGGAATTTACCACCTTAGCTTTAAATGCTACAGCATTTGTGAGTTTAACTGTTTTACCACCAGCCTTCTCTGATCTCGCTTATCTCCTTCAAGAAAGATGGAGAAGCTTTGGATGAGCAAGATAGCACCTATGCAAAATTAATTCTGGGAATAAGATAACACACTCCATGATGAAGGAATTACTGAATTTAAAGACAACTAATGAATTCCTGGTGGAATGGCTGTGTCCAAAAGTTGATTCTTGAATTTGCCACAAACCTATGCCTTGTAACTATTATTTTCCACAAAAAAAAACAGATCCAGGAAGCAAGGTTTCTGAAAGCTAAATTTGCCAGCTACATTGGTGGGCTGCATATTATTGTCTTCCAACAAAAAGGACAATTATAGATATACTGGATTGCTGATTCTTTTGAAACTAACGGTTCAATATCTTATGTCAGGTTCGTTTCAAAAGGATTGTCATTTATAAGAGAGAAATTGTGGATTTTATGTCAGTCTTCCCAGGAAATATTTATTTTATTTTGAAGCATAATTCCAGTCGAGCTGTCTTACAGAATCAAGTGAAAATTGCTTCTGTTGTCATTGAGATAAAGAGTCATTTCAGTTTTCAGAATTTCCAAATTGTGTTTACTTGTGATGACTATAACAATAGAGTTACAAATCTGCAGCAATACTAAAGCAATATAAAACTACTCTGAAACATGTGATGTGTGTCTCATTTCTTTAGCCTATATGATCTTGAAATGCGAAACATTACACACATATGTACTTCCTCTGCCTAGCACATCCCAATGTAACTTGGTTACAGTATATGTTAAAAAGGCTATTTTTCCTAATACTGGGAATTTTCTTTATGGAATCTTATTTAAAAGAATCCACCCAGGGTTATAGTTTTGCCTATTCTATCCTCCCCTGACTAGCAAAAAGCTCTGATGGTGAAGGAAGGTGGTAAAGGAATAGAGGATTCACACTATCTGTCTGCACAGGAAGGCCTTGTGAGTTCTCGTCAAACTGTTGTTGAATGGTTTCCTGTTAACAATGCTCAAATTCATAGGTTGACATTCGAGACTCTTCTTCATTTGCTGTACTCTAGCCTTTTGCCTTGTCTCCCATTGCTTCTTCTCATGCACCATGTGCTATCACTGAAGAAAACTTCTAGAACTTATCGGAACGGGTCCTATACTCAATACTGTCTGCCTCCGACAAATTCTCCTCACCATTTTCACCAGTCCAAAGGATCAGACTCAATTACTTCCAAGATCCCTCGTAATTTTAAATTTAATGACTTATGATTCAAGGAAGGACCGCTTCCTGTGTGAAACATTCTCTGATTCCCCCAGCTGAATAGAATCTCTCTTGTTTAGTTCTCATCTCTTATTGTTCATATCATGTTCTATATGTTATATGTCTGCATCCATGTCTGGTGTTTCCTGCGGCATTTGCAAGTTCTCTGAGCAATGCTGCGTTTTTTTATCTTGTGTCTCCTACAGCCCCATGACAGTACCCTGCGTTCAGGAAATTCCCTCTGATTATTGATTTGCAGTGAATTACTAAGCAATATCCCTGCCAATACAGGAGTTTTATACTGTGGCTTATTTACCAGTTTTTCCTCTGCTGGGTATTCGAAACCCTCAGCCGGAAGTAGCTCAGGGAAACGGCTCTTACCCAGTCCTAATTCAGATCCACCACTTCCTGTGCCACCTCAGCCCTTTTGCTTCTGTTGACCATAATGATGCCTTACAGAAACCTTGCTGTTATACCAAGTGCACCAACTTTAAGTCTTTCTATCCATAATTGTTTAATTTAGTTCTTAAAGCCCAAGCTTTGTGCCTCTGCTACGTGGAGTTCATCAGCCCTACGTGCTCCTTTTTCTAGACCTAAATCTGATTTGCAATCTATACAACCTCAGAAATGTACAGGCACAGCACTCTTCTCTGACTCTTTAATAGACCATTTCCTTGTGAGAAGAGTCACATTTAACTGCCTGATATGAAAGTGGCTTCATGAATTTTCCAGACCTGGGTGAGAAAAAGAATATTTAGATCCAAGGCTTGAAAGATTCACCCACACAATTTTCAAACACACATTCGTCTAATTCTTTTGAACACCTACTATATAACAGACAATTTCCATGCATATAATCTTTATTATCTTCTTTGAATAATTTTAAACATAAAGTTGACAAAAACTGAAGATTAAAATATAAAATTGAGTAAAAGGAAGGCTCAAAATCTTTCATGGGTTAATCTAGGTCTTAAAGCTAGTCACAGGATCTGAACTGAGGTACCTACAGCAGAGTCTAGTGCTCCCAGGGTGATGCCCAGGTGTCAAGGAGATTTGTCAGCTGTGGTGGCACAGGGCTAGTGTTTGCCCTGGTTCATTTAGAGCCTTTGAGCCTCATCTGTGTGTTGCTCCCGTGGTGGGAACCACCCTTTTCTGAAGATGGCTTTACAATGGATTGTCAGCAAATTTCCTTGCTTACTCAGTCACCTGTTTTCACACTGCAGGTGCCTCCCAGGTAGAGGGACTGGCTTGCTCAGGTGTGGCTTAGCCTAGACGGCTCAGAGCCTTGCTGATTATTCATGCCTGCAACCTGCGAGTAAAAACTTGGAAAAGTAAGGCCTAGCTCCTCAAAGTGTGTTCTGTGGACCAGCAGCATTAATACCACCTGGGAGCTTGTTAGAAATGTAGAATCTTGGGCCCCGTCCCAGACCACCTGAATTCATATGCCTTTTAAGTTTGAAAAGCCCTACTCTAAAACACGAGTTGCATTTAAGATACTTATGATATAATATGATTTTAGTATGTTTGTGACTAAAGGCAGTGAAAAAAAACTCTCAATTTCTTGTTTTTTGTTAAATTGTTCATTTGTTATTAAAAAAAATGATAAACCCGGGGCAGGCCCAGTGGCGCAAGTGGTTAAGTGCGCGTGCTCCACTGCAGTGGCCCGGGGTTCGCAGGTTCGGATCCCGGGCGCGCACCAACGCACCACTTGGAAAGCCATGCTGTGGCGACGTCCCATATAAAGTGGAGGAAGATGGGCACGGGTGTTAGCCCAGGGCCAGTCTTCCTCAGCAAAAAAAAAGAAAATAAAAAGAGGAAGATTGGCAGATGTTAGCACAGGGCTGATCTTCCTCACAAAAAAAAAAAATGATAAACCCTGAAGGCTTCATAAAAGTCTTCATTGCCTCTTGGAAAGCAATCGCTTGTTTACTACAATAGCCTTACAACTCTGACCGTTCATCCAAGGGCCAAATTTACCTTGTACCTCTACAGCATGCACAGAAAATCCACCTAAGTAAGCTTTATTTCTTAAGGCAGAAAGAGAAAAAATTAATTGATTTGTTTTGGAGAGCAAAACATTGTAATGGGAATATCACTGGAGTGGGTTCAAGAAGACTTGCATTCAACAAGAGTCTTCTTCTGACCAGCCAGATACTCTTAGGCAGACCCCTTCCCACCTCTGGGCCTTTGATTTCCTCATCTGTAGTAAGGAGTTTGAACCACATAATCTCCAAGGCTACTTCCCACTTTGAACAGTTGTTGGGACTCTACTAATACTTTATTAAAAGATCTCTCACTGTCCCCCTCGTCTCCTTCACCACTGCGAAGTCCAGCTCAGTCTTGCTTCAGTTTTGCTATGGCCTTTTGATTGATCTTCTGCTTTGTTTTGCCCCTTCTCAATCCAGGCTCCACACTACCCCTAGTTCTTTTGTTCTCAAAAGAAAATTTAACCATGGCCATCTCGTGCTTAGAACACTTGAATGGGCCCAAGGTAACTCCTAAACACCTGGACATGACCTTCAAGGTCCTTTCTGTTCCTTGAAGGTGCTGTGCTGTCCTGTGCCCCTGAACACACTGCTGTTCCCAGCCCCTCTTGCCTAAAACATCCCCCACACTCCAGCCTCTTAACCAGCTGAGTCCTGCTAATCTTTCAAGCATTGACTTCACCATCACTAGGTAAGGTGTTCTTGCTACCAGAGTACTTTGTGATTCTTGTCTTAATATTTGATGCTTCTTACTGTTATTGCTCCTTTAGAGTTCATCTTCCTGAGGGCTGAAACTAGTCTCCCTTGCTCACAATCATGCTCTTGTAGCTAACAGTAAGTAAGCACTACAAATTATTGTTTGAATTACTCCTATTTGAATTCCTAGTCTTCTATTTCCCATTTATTGATAAAGTAATAATAATAAACTCTAAATATTGTTTTAAGGATTAGGCATAATTAATCTAAAACACTTAGAACAAACCCAGGCATGTATTAGGCAGTTAATATATGCTAGTTATTACTATTGCTATTATTCCTTTCTTTCTTTAATTATAGCAGTTAGTATGGGCTTAATTATAATTACCTGATGACTAAAAATCTCTTTCTCACTTTAAATGCTAAAGGGAATAAGCAAAGAAGTAGACACATTAATCAACTAAACAAATGCATTAGTTGAATGGTATTTCTTATTCCAATGAAACAGAGAATCATATTTTTATGTACTAAATATATATAATTAATCACATTTTTTACAAATTATGCAGCAATATATTTGAAAAATATTGTATCGAATTATCATAAAGTAATATTAAATTCTTCCAGTAAATGTTCCTTGATTTGTTTCCTCGAAGCTTAAGCTAATGGAAAAGGCTTGGGAGAAATTGTCATTTTGAAGAAAACAGATCCTACTTATGACCTAAAAGGAAATCTGGCATGCATCTCTTAATATTCTTAGAAATTACACATAGGTTCAGCTTTTATTAATTCATAACTCTTCGAAGTTATGAATTGAAAGGGGTCCTAAAGTCCAATCTCCCATCCAATATTTGAATCTCCATGGCACCGTCTTAGCCAAGCGGATGGATGGCCTCTGCGTGGGCAGATGATTAGATCTCTATTAGTTCCCATAGCAACATATGACTTATTAATGGTTTGTCTCTGAGTCTTTAAGAATATATTCTCTGCAAATCAGAAACAAATTATAACATGGTCATAGGAGAAAAAGGAAGATGGACAGTGGATAAGGAAAGAATTGAGATATTAATTAAAATTTAGCTTGATTTTTTTTCTCTGTCAGGTATTAAATGATAACACAGGTAGAATTATGAGCATCAAAGATACAAAATGTCAGTCTTATTCTGTGACTGTTTTATTGTCCACTATTACCCTTATTCCCAATTTGCAAATTTTCTTCACTGTCTCCCATTCATTCTTCGTATTCCTTTGGTCTTTGCTCTTCCTCTGATTCCTTCTTTCTTTCTCCCCAGTTACCTCCCTGCCTCTCTCCCTAATATCCTCTTTGTTTGGCCAAGTATTCTTTTATTTCTATAATACAGTGATATGATTTTGCCTTAATAATCCAGAAACTGAGCTATAATAATAAATACTCCCACACATAAAAATGTGCTGGCAGACACTCTAGGAATATGTGGTTAAAGGCTCAATAAATGTAGGGTAGATGGATGGATGGATGGATTTAAGTTTACAAATATTAATTAAATTCCAAATACCAAAGCACTGTGTTAGATTCAGTGATAAATAATAAGTGAGATCTGGTTCCATCTTTAGGAGGTTAAAACTCTACCAGGAAATTTATATACAGAACTAACCAAACATAGCACAAAACAGACCATGAGAAGCAATACAAAGAGAGGGGAAAATGAGGGGAAGAAAAAGAGCTACAGAAGAAGGGAGACAGGAAATATTATTTAGGGAGGAGGAAATAGAAATAGAGTAGTTAGCAAATGGAAAGTTAATATTGGCTATAAATATTCCATTTCAGGGTTCAAGGTAGGAAAGGCATGTTTCAGAACGTAAAGCATGTTGACACTGGTTTTAAAAATTATATAGATCCCACACTCAGCCACTGGTAAAAGTATTACATGCCATGACTTTATTATGAATTGAATAAAAGCTTTGTAAATGAAGATCTTTTATTTAAGATAAATGGTATAGATTATTGTAAATTGCCATAAGGTACTTGTGTCAGGCCACTAAGAATGGCTGCTGTCTTTAAGAACAAAAACTTTAAAATAATAGGCAAAGGTGTGGAAAGAGATTTAAACATTTATGTAAAGAATCCTATGGAAAATGTTCACCATTACCATTAGGTTCTGTACCATCAAAATTTTCTAATGGTAAAAACCACTTTTTAAAATTATTTCAATGATGCAAACATTTCTATTTTTCACCTTTTAAAATACATATTGTACAGGGCAATAAGAAAACATTTAATGATAAAATGCCAATTAACAAGTGCAGCATGTCAAATAAAAGTAATGATATTTCCTTACCAAATACCACAGCATGATTTATATAAATGCTATCCTCTCCCAAAGAATGGAATCCTTTCACTTGGTGCAGTAAATTGCATACTGTCTATTTCTACAGCTGTTCCCAAAGACAAAGATATTTTTGAGCTTCATTTATAAAACATAAATATCAGATTGTTGTTCCAGCCTTCTTGTAATTCAAAATAGCATCAGTGCTGGCTGAACATATTACTCATACAGTGGAAAGTAAGAAATGGTGACAATCTAAAGTTAACATTGTGAAATGAAGATGAATATGCAGAACGTTAATTTCAAGTGGTTTAAGTAAATGTTATAAATACTTAACATGAGGAGAACCAGGATCTTGATCAAAGAGAAGAGCCATTTAAAATTATTTCCACCTTGTACTGTGAGAGCAATCTGCCCGTTGCTATATTTATATGATCCCACGTACAGAGTGATATGTCCTGGGAGAGATTTGGACAAAAGGCTGTGGGATTACAGGAAGAAAGAGACTGATTCTTTCTGGGGTGGTCACAAAGGCTTCTCAAAGAAGGTGATAGAGAAACGGTGTCAGATAGAATTGGATATTTGAAGTGCGGGAGGAATATTTCAGGCAGAGAGAATACATAAATAGAACCACAGAGGCAGGAAAGCACCAGGAGCGTATGGAGAGAAGAGTTTGACTAGTTTGTGGGTTTCGTGGGGTTCATGACAGAGAAGTTGTGGCAAATAAGATGAGGTGGTTAACTGGGGACAGACTGTGGAGGGATTTGAGTGTTAAGCTAAAGAATCTGGTTTTTATTTGTTAGTGAATAATAAGCTCAGTGATTTTTTTTTTTTAATTTTTGGTGAGGAAGATTAGTCCTGAGCTAGCACCTATTGCCAATCCTCCTCTTTTTGCTGAGGAAGATTGGCCCTGGGCTAACATCCGTTCCCATCTTCCTCTACTTTATATGTGGGACGCTGCCACAGCATGGCTTGATAAGTGGTGCATATATCTGCACCGGGGATCCGAACCTGTGAACCCCGGGCCGCTGAAGCGGAGTGCGCAAACTTAACCACTACGCCACTGGGCCAGCCCCCATAAGCTCAGTGATTTTTTTGTCCCCAAGTTTTTACACGCAGAACATTCACATGATCAGGACTGTGCTGTATATTACGGCACTTAGAATGCACCCAGCTGTACTAGGTCATTTAAAAACAGTGTGCAATATAGTCATCACAGAAGTATAGTTGAAAGAAGTATTAACTCCACTTTACAGATGAGAAAACTGTCTCAGAGAGGCTGTATTACTTGCCTGTGTTCAACAATGTAACAAGTAAATTTTTTTAACCCTCAATTTTATGCTCCTTACTCTTCATAATCCTATTGTTTTACCAATATCCTGTAACTTCGTAATTCTGTTACTCTTCATAATTCAGTATTTTGATGAAGGGAGAAATAGGAGAGAGTTAGACTAGTTTAGAAGTTGTTTTAATAGGACAATAAAAAATAATATTTCTAGCTGAATTATATTTGTAACTAGTTCAAGTAACAGCAAATCTGAGCTACCACTGTTCCTGAAAAATGCATAATGAAAAATTGCATGATTATTATCTTAGAGTTTTGTGGTGATGTTGAGGGTTTTTACGCAAGTGAAAACTTAAATTTCTTTTATTGTCTATTAAAGGTTTTTTATGATATTCAGAAAACTTTGCAATGCAGCTAATAAGAGTTTCCTTAAACAGATTCAAGTATAGTTTCCACTTTTTTTAAACCATCAAAATTAAGCACTTAGTATATGCAAGGCATAAAGTATGGCAAGTATTTTAATTACATTTTTTTCATTTTAATCTCATAACAACCTTGTGAGGTAGGCATTCTTTTCTCATTTTATAGATGAGGAAACTAAGGTTCAGAGAGGTCTTCATGTGATAATCTGTATATAATGAAATTGATATTCATATTCAGCTATATATGTCTTTAAGTCACTATTCTTTCCACTACACCTGAAGGCCCTGTAACTTCCCATGTAATAAAGATGAGTGATCTTAAAGTGACATTCATGCCTCATGGTTGCAAAGAAATTAAATAAAAGTGTGCGACACAAACATGAAGTGCAGCTCACGGCAGTTATAGAGCAGTGTAGCATCAAGATTAACACATAGACTTTGGAATCAGAGGAATGTGGATGTAACTCTCGTGTCCACCACTTAAAAGCTATGTGACCTTAGTTGTGTTACTTAATCTTTCTGAGGCTCAATTACTCATCTGGAAAATGCAACTAATAATCTCTGTTTTAGAAGGTTGTTATGAGGATTAAGCGAAGTAATGCCTAAAAAGTTCTTAACCCAAAGTAGATTCTTAATACAAGTAAGCTCTATTAATAATAGTAGTTGTGCTACCACACTATGGTATCTCCTCGATTCCCAGAGCTCCAGCTACCATCTCTGAATCAGTCTCTTCCAAATATTAGATCCAGACCCCTCTTCTGAATTCTGGATCCATATATCTCATCACCTGCTTGGCATTTGCACTTGGATATCCCACAGGCATCTCATACTCGTTATGTATCAAATTGAACTGAACTAATGAAACACATCACCCTTCTTTCTACCCTGTTAATAACTGCTCACCTACAGTCTTTCCTATATGTGATGATGAGGAGGAGGGTAATGTGTGTGTATGTGTGTGTGTGTGTGTGTGTGTGTGTGTGTGTGTATAAAATCACCACCACAACCTATCAAATCTCAAATCACTAAGTTCTGAGAGATATACCCTCTAAATTTCTCCTGACATCACTCTGGTCCTAGCTACTATCATTTCTCTCCTAGAATACTTCAGTCACACCTACTTCTGCTATCCTCACCAGCCGGCTCTCTGTACTGTAACCAGAAGGATCTTCCTGCCCCCTTGAGATCTAAATGAAATTGGCTTTAAATCTCTTCCCATCTTTGATGGAAGTTCAAGTCCCTTTGGGATTTTTGTCAATTTAGAGGAGGTTTGCTCTTGCATAATTTCCTCTTCCCTCAGGCACCAACTTCCACAAATACCATTTCTGTGCCCTAACACACGGACGTGAAACTCAACCCCTTCAGCAAATTCCGCAAATGATCCGCTCACACAAAGCATTTGTGAGTCTAGCAAACGTTAGTAAAAATCGGGATTTGGGGAGACGGAGAAGTGTTTACTCTTCAAAAGGCTAACTTCAAATGGAACATTAGGCATTTTCAGTTTTAAAATGCTCTTTGACCTCCTCACCATCTGGATATTTCCATTGGCGTGTTGCCCCTTCTGTATCCCGGCATCACACCATTGCTGGCTCCTCTCTCCATGTTTTTTCTAGCCCTTTCTCTCGTCTCTCCCCGCTACTTTCTGGAATAAAGCCATCCTTTTCTTTGTAACTTGAATACTAGTTTGGCTGTCTTTTGTTTTTGTTTTTATTTGTTTGCCTAGATTCCTCTGTTCACATCAATAGAATGTTTCCTTCTATCCCAAGTGGTTTGTTATCAGGTATTTTCTCGTTAAAAGTTCCCCCCAATAGGAATTTGGGAGCCAGCAGTTAACATAATAAATTTTTTGCTTCTATTACAGAATGCAAATCTGATCATTTCACTCCCCTGCTTAATAACCCCTTAGTGGCTTCCCATTGCCTTTAGCAATAAGCCTTAGCTTTTTCAGAAGGACCTGTAAAGTATCCCATGATCTAGTCTCCATTATTGGACATTCTGATGTTATTCTGGTTTCTTGAATACATGGTGCTTTCTCCAGCCCCCAGGTCTTCATAGACACTCTTCTTAATAGATCTTATTCTGTCTCCAACTCAACATCAGGCCAACCCTTACTGTAGCCTGTACTGACCTGTATAGACTCTTATTTCCTCTAGGTTAAATCCTCCTGCTAGGTCCTCTTTATCATCATGCACTTCTTCACAATGCCTTTTCCACTTGTAATTATTAATTATTTGAAATGGTGTATTTCCTCTCTTTTGCTGTAGATTTCAGACATCACTGAGACAGGGACTAAATTTCTTTTCTTAACCATCATATCCTTAACACCAAGCATACAGTAGGCATTCAATTTTTAAAAACTACATGAAGGTAAACATTGAGCAAAGCATGTATGTAAAATATTGCATTTCATCTCCCTTAACTTCTGGGCCTTAATTTACCCGGCATGGAGGGATCAGTCTTCTAGGAAAACCGTAAAATCCTAAAGATGGTGGAGGGCACAGGAAACTATTTGCTTTAACGGTCTGACAGTATTGTTGTTGATGATGTTAACAATTCAATGAGAAGGGGAGTTAAGGGGCAGTGCTTATGAAAGGTCACAAGGGTCACACCTAAATATGCTGTGAACTATGTGTTTGGTAAGTAGACTGCACTCTTTGTTAATATCATCAGAATTTAATTAACTGGTGTCACAGTTGGAGAGACACTTCATGCCTGTGGGGAAATTTGACTGAACTCATCCATTCTAAAATAAATGATTAGTGCCATCATTTTTCACATTATCGTTCAGTAAGTGGGACAGCTACATTTTTACAAGCATCTTTCTGAGGTAAAACCATTTTAAAACTATAAATACTAGTAAGGCTAGAAAAGAGAGATGAGGAATAGAAAATCCAGGCAAAATTATGTTGGTCAGTGCTTCATTTTATGAAAATAACACTTGTTTCACAGACAGAATTAACCTGTCAGGAACTCCTATTTTTCATAACACATTAAGCCAGAAGAATGTTGCATATTTTTAGAATTTGCCTGATCATTGCATTGTTGAGAACAAATGTATTTTATGCCTTCCTGGATTGTGAACCCATCTCCTTCTGAGTCCATCGTCAGCCAGGCACAGCTTCACAGGTCTCTAAACTTCTCCTCAGCACAGTAGGTCCTAGAAACTGTTCCCATGGTAACCCTCAGTCAAACAGGTTAGCTCAGGTTGTCAGACACAGGCGTAATAGAAAACGATCTGCTGGCTGCTCTTGTTCGTGATGCCACAGAAAAGAGATAATACTGATTATTGAATAAATAGACTGAAAGTCATAATGGCTATTGAACCATATATGAAACATGACATTAGTGACGTAAAAAGATACAACTTCTAAAATTTACATGTACCAAAGAAAATCAACGAGAAAACATAGACCATAAATTTTCTAGTGACAATTAGCTACTGTTTTTGGAGGAGCTACTAAATATCCGGTATTAGGCTAGATAGTGTACACATATCTTGTTCGTTGCCCCGCAAAAACCTAGTCATAATAGGTTTTAGTATTTCCATAATTTACCTGAAGCAACTGAGGCTCAGAAAATTAAAATGAGAGACTATCACTTAAGTGAGATTTGAATCCAGGTCTGCCTATCTCCAAAATTTCCACTTTTATCATGACACCTCACTTTTGAGCATCTATCAAGCGTAATCTAGAGGAATAAGTCATGGCACAGATATGAAAGGTGGCATTTGGGAAATCATTTTGGCTCCAGGATCTTACAGTCTGGGGACTGTAGTATAATAAAGTCATAAAATTTATAGTTGAAGAATTGTGTTGAGTGCCCGCTCCTCCGCTTAATAGTAGAGTAACCTTGAGAAACCCATTTAATTTCTGTGCACCTCAGTGTTTTCATCTGTGAAGTGAGCTAGTAACTTAATGGGATGTTTTGAGGATCAAACGAGAAATGCATTTGAAAGTGCCTTATAAAATATAAAATGTGACATCTGGCTATTATTATTATCCTACGTAGCACATAAAATCTTAGCATATCTCTTCAGCATACATTTCTTTCCACTTAAAAATGCCAGGTTGAATTCTTTCCTCAAGCGTGTTTTGTTTAATCTCCAAAATTAAGAGCTGCAGAGCTTCTACCCCAAGTCTATATTGGAAGTCAGGAAATAATTACTGCATTAGTATATATAATAAAATGCCATTTTACATACACACATACACAGAGCAACTTAATAAGGAAATATCGTTTCTATTTATTTTAAATTAATGTTTAATGGATAACAATGTAGTTATTCTGCGCTCTGGCTGGGCAGAGCAAATAGAGTCAAATCGGAAGCTGAAGGCCCAAAGATGAGCTATTTGATTAAGGAGATGGCCATGCAACAAACAAATTCAAGGTTGTAATCTGCAGCCTATGGGCTGAGAGTGGCCTGCAAATGTGTTTTCTTTAGCCAGCATAGCTTTATTTTATTGTAATTGTGCTTTCTAATGATGCATTTAGACAACGCACGTTGTTTGCTACCTTTGCCGTCATCCAATCCTCTTACACTTGATTGCTTCTCGCATTTATATTGCCTGCCTGACATTTGAGTTTGGCCCCCTTTATCAAATAAGAGGCAAAAGAGATGAGGGCTCTGTATTATGGAACCATAAAGCCAGAAATGATTATATCTGAGCATGTAAAACATGAAAGGCAGAGCTGGCATGACTGTGGACTCAGGCACGGAGAGAGAGCTGACATACTCAACCTGAAAAGATACACTGAGGACCCATATAAAGAAGTCTGGTGCTACACAGCAGATTGTAAATATTCATTCAGCAAGCGTTTATCAAGAACCTGCTGTGTGAGCTTCAGAGCAGTTTCTAGCAGCGCATAATAAGCACTATGTACGTTAATGTTCTTTATTATGAGTCGTCATTGCTATTATTATTGGTCAGAAACAATTCTAGGAAGGACAAAGTCACATAAGATCTGTCTTTCTCTTTACTCCCAAAGAGAGTATATCCTCAGTGCCCTACGCTGTTCCTGGTACATGCTTGTTGCTCAAAACATATGTGAAAAATTATTGAATAAATAAAGAAAGATTCGAGAAGGCCACCCCTAGCCTTTGACATCAACATTCAAATTCTACTCTGACAATTTCTGAAAGAGAGTTGTGAATAATTCTAAGGAAGTGTCAGGAAGAGCCCTGGGACTTTAGGACTTTGATCTTCCTGAAGGAACTGAAAAGAAAGACTATCTTGCTTAAAAAGGTTTCCTGGGAGCTGGACAGGAGGCTAAGTGGATGGATTACATAATGTCTGCAGAGAATTGTGGCCATAAGTGCTATATAAGCACCGGACATCGTTAATATTACTACTTAAAAGAATTGAGCATCCCATTACTTCTTATGTGGTAACCTTAGCACAGCAGAATTTTCTAAGTGTTCCTTCTAAAATGCCCTCTAATAAGTCTAATCATTGATTGGGTTGCCAGCTGGAGCACTGATAATGTTCTAGAGCCATGTCATACAGGCAGATTTGGTGCAGCCAGCACTTGCCCAGACTCTCATCAGGTCTTGTTGAAATGTTACAATAGCCTCTTTACTGTCTATTGGCCTTAGATGGGTGCAGTCTGCCAATTCCTAACTATACTGGTCCATACTCCTAACCATATCAGTCTTTCTAAACTGTACTCTATCTAATCATGTCACTTTTCTGCATTAAAACAGCTTACGATTTCTTTCAGCCTAAAAAATATCCAAATTCCTCAATAAGGCAGAAGTTGGACTGGGCTATGACCCCTCTCTTCTGAACACCCTCTGCTGTATAACCACTCCAGAGGACTGTGGCGTCTCTTCCCACTTCTCTAGATGATTTTTCTGACCCTCATTCCCCTGGTAAACTCCTGAGCATCTTTCAAGCATCACTTCCACCCTAAAATCTTCCCTCGTACCTATCCACAGAAGCAGAATTAATTGCTTTCTTTTTCTACATGTCTACAGCACTGAATAATTCTCTTGTATTGACCAAGACATTTGGCTGCAAATTTTGGAAGTCCAGCTTAAGCAACTTAAGCCATAAACTGGGATTTATTCACTCATGTCACCAAACTGCACAGTAGCTGGGCCTCAAGATGACTGAGACCTGGGCCTCAGACCAAATCAGGGATTCTCCTTCAAGCAACTATCTTCCTGGGGCAGAAATTACAGACACTGACTTCTCCATCTTTGCATCTGTACATACTTGAAACCAGAAAAGAAAGAGCTCCTTCCCACTATTCCAGTTATAAAATTTCAAAGCCAAACATTCTGGTTGGCTGGCTTGGTCCACATGTACATCCCTGTAACTAGCTTCATGGAGAGGGGACTGGGTACTATGATTCACCCAGAATGAGTCAAGGTATCTCCTGCTCTGACCTAGAAGTAGGGCACCATAAGTAGCATTATTAGGGAAAGAAACAGTGCTCCAAAAGAAGAGGGTATAAATCTAAGAAGGGATTCCAAACAGGCAGAAAAAATAGGTATCAACTGGACAGTTTTTCCAAGTTTGTAACTAACAACACTCAGATTGTTTTATAACCATGCACTTGAGTGTGCCTCTCTCACTAGAGAGTTCAAGTACCCTGTCTTACTTACTTGCCTGTCGCCAAAACCTAGCATGATGCCTGACGCCAAGTCGGCACTTAGCTAGTGTTTGTTTGTTGTTGAATTAATAAATGGATAGCTCTCCAATACTCTGTGAAAAAAACATCTAGTGAACACAATTACAGAATTCTGTGGTGTTTTGAAGTTAGTTAAATGAATGTTTATAGAACTCTATAGTTTAAAGGTCATTGAGTGATTCGAAAGTTAACTAAAACAATAACTTTTGAAATACAACTAGAACTTATTGAGTTCATACTATTTTTTATAAAAGCTACTTAATCCTTACAAAAATCCCATGAGTTATAGGAATTACTGCTATTTGATAAATTAAGATGAAGTTAAGATATCCTGGGGCTTTCCCAAGCTCTCACAGATAATAGGCTGCAGAGAAGGACAAGAAACTGAAGTCCTCTAATTCCACGTCTATTGCTATGTCCTTAAGCAAATTATTTAACCTCTCTGAGTAAAATGGGGATAATAAGACTTATTTCTGAAGATTGCTTTAAGGAATCAAAGAAAACACATATATCCAATGCCCAGTGCAAATCCTGGTCCAGATTCGGAGATCGATCCATAGCAGTTGCTACATTTGTCAAGAATGGCAGAAACTTCCTAGGACTGCTGACTGGCACATATATCTGTGGCCAGTTCTCACCTTTCAGGGACTCATCCAGCATTTTTCTCCTCTTTAGTGCTATTCACTCTGTCTCCAGTAGCTTCTCTCCCCCAGAACTGGCTATAGAACAGGTCACAGGCTCTTGGGCTACCCTTTCCTTGCTGAAGCCGAGCCCCAGGCCCCTCTTGCTGCCTCAAGTAGCTTACCTCTAGCTCAGAAAAGAGAAATACCAAGAGGCATAAAGACATGTGGATCCTAGACCTGTGACATTTAGCCGTGTGACATTTGCACCACTGTTCTCTCAAGTGTGAAATGAGGGTACTGGACCAGAGAAATTTTTATATTAAACTTTGTTATGCAAGGGTAATTTCAGTGAAAATATTTTCACTGCAGAGACAAGCAGCACCATTACCAGTCTCAGAAAAAAAAGTTTTAAATATTTTTCTATCTACCAAGTAAATCAGTGTTGGCCTTGCCTACGTTTATCGGATCCATTTATTTCTGTTAATTTTAACTCTTCCTTTTTGCTCCACTTCTCAGCAGGGATCACATGCCTGCAGCATACATTCAGAATTTTTTCCCAAATATAGATTCCAGGAAAAGCTGAAGCAAAGAGGACAGAGAAGAAAGAAATAGCATAGATGACATTTCTTTTAGGCTCACTGCCTAGATCTCACTTGGCCTGCTGCCTTCTTCTCATTAGTCCCACTGACTGAATCTGATTAGCCCACCCTGATTTATTTTTGGCAACCTGGGAGCACATGGGCCAATGCTTATTTTCATGGATGATACAATCATCCGCAAAGCTGTCACTAGCATTTGGAGGATTAATCCTTTTCCCTGGAAGATTTCACTGTCTACGAAGCATCATGACACAATCGACATCTATTTCTTAAGCACTTTACAAAACTGAATCTTTTATATTTATTCCTCTTTTCATTGTCACAAACACTTTCAGTTATTGGCTGTTAAAACATAGAGCAAAAAATTCTTAATTGTTATGAATGTGATGTTTGTAAACTTATTGTTTTCTGAGTTAGTGAAACAGTTTCTATAATCAATAAGGAATTCTATCAAAATCAAAAAGCCAAATCTATTGGATGTTCCATCAATTCTATTGGATGTTCGATGCTTATTTTAGCCTCACAATTCCAGCCAGACCACTGGTAATATGGAATGGGTCACATTTTATGTTTGCTTCCAGAAGTACAGAACTCAATATTGGAAACCTGCCCAGGTGTCTGAGGATAAGGGACAATGTGGGTAAAGGGACGTTTTAAAAGTCAGTCCATGCTGACTATACCTTATTACAGAAATCCCAAATCACAAAGCACCTAGCATATGCCAAGCATTGGTGCTGGAGCTGGAGTTGCAGCTAGAAATAAGGTAGAGTCCTGCCCTTCAAGGACTTAGGGTCTAGTATGGTTAGAATATCACAGACACAGTTAAGTCTATTAAATGTTAAGACAGAATTAAATTTCTATTATTGTCTAAATATTCTTTACAAGTACTAGGACATGTAAAAACTAGATCTATAAAAAAATTAAAGAAGAAGAAAAAATATCAGTACATTTTTAGGTCTATATAGCTTCTTTTAGGATAAAGACATGTATATACTGTAGGCTTGATTTGGCTGCTGACAACATATGAGGTACCAAAATTAATACGTAGATTAATTCTAAGGGGCAGATGCTCACATATAATTAATGCCATCAGCAATTCTTTCATTCATTTAACAAACACTAATCAGTTGTATAGTGTGTGTCAGACTCAGTGTTAGGAAAATGAGTCAAGAAGGAAAGACAAACAGCATTGTGGAACAGCAATGGAGCTCAATTTGAGTCCTTGTGTAGCTCAGTGGTTAAGAGTCCAAAATACATGTACAACCTTGGACAAGTGACTTAATCTTTCTGAGCCTGAGTTTCCTCAGCTACAAACTGAGATTGAAAATAATAATACCTATTTCATGAGGTCATTTTGAATATTCAATGAAATGTTTATGTGTATAGACTGCCTAGCTTAGTATCCGGATCCTTGTAAGTCTTAACTTTCAGCAATTTTTTTGTTCCACTTTCATAGAAGACAAATCTGAGGCTCAGAGAAGTGGAATAAGTTGCCCAGAACACCATATACCCAGAAGATAAAGTAAAAACAAAGCAGCAAGTGGTACAAAGCACAGGAGTCTTGTTTGAGATCAGAGAGCAGAAGGACTGATTCTGCCTGTGGAGTGTGAGAAACAATCAGGAAGGACTATTTAAACCAACCACACAAATGATTTTCAAATACTGTCCATGAACGTTTATCTGGAGACTTGGAACAAAGTTTTCAGTCTGCCAACTGCTGAGTTTCCCATAGATGCCTGCAGATCCTCAGTCTGGTCCCTTCTTCAAAGAGCATCTTAGCTCTCTCATTAAGGGCTAATCTTTAATGAGGAGGATTATCACAGGTTTCTCAGTCCTGACTTCTTTTATTTTCAGAACTGACAGGTGAGAAGTGAGAGAGGAAATAACTGTCTTAAAACGTTCTTCTAGAATTTTCCTAGGACTACCACAGCATTACTCCCTCCAAAGCAAAATAGTGTGCTTCTCCCGACCATATAGCTTCTCTAGTATAGCTGAAACCAAGGACCTCTTGGGAAGTTGAATGCCAAGATGATTTTCATTCATTGATTATTTACTCACTTCCATGTTTATCTTGTGTTTATTTAATTATGCAATCCATGAACTGGAAGCAGCTTTTCAATGGAGAAGACTTGTTAAAGGAAAAGTCTGAGAAGATGATTAGTTGTAATAGGGTTAATCTCTCCCTTTCTGCTTTTCCTTGTATACTAAAATACCTATGTAACTCTATTTTACAAAGTAGTGTGTATCACAAACATTAGTTTTGGAAAAATTATCTCACTATCATTTTATTGCTAATAATCAGAAATTGACCTCAATTTCCTTTTTTTCTCTTTTCTTAAACAGAATTCTACAACATTCCATGTAACTGTCCAAGATGATAATAGCATCGTTGTCTCTTTAGAAGCTTCAGATGTCATGAGTCCATCATCTGTGTATGTTGTGAAGATAACTGGTGAATCAAAAAATTACTTCTTCGAATTTGAGGAATTCAACAGCACTTTGCCTCCTCCTGTTATCTTTAAGGCCAATTATCATGGCCTTTATTATATAATCACTCTGGTAGTGGTAAATGGAAATGTGGTTACCAAGCCATCCAGATCAATCACTGTGTTAACAAGTAAGCATCATGTGCAGTATTGTCGTCTGTGGTTCTTCTTTGGGTGTATTCTCTATGGGGCTTTCCTTGAAAGAAAGTTAGCCCAGAATGACAAGATCGATCGCCTTGAAGTCAAGTGACATAGATTCAAAGTTCTGCTTTATATTAAGAATACAGTTTCTTGCCAAAGTTTGATAATGTTTTACTGTTAGCTTTTGTAAATAAAAATCTGTTTTAAACCAAACAAAGTAAGCCTCAATGAGGTAGTATATTTTGAGACTGAATGACAATTTTAGATTCATGATT
The DNA here is from genome assembly GCF_020826845.1 of Diceros bicornis minor. NCBI lineage: Eukaryota > Metazoa > Chordata > Mammalia > Perissodactyla > Rhinocerotidae > Diceros > Diceros bicornis. The sequence goes on along the minus strand of NC_080756.1, from coordinate 45,817,871 downwards.
GGACCACATAATTTTCTGCTCGATAACTTAACAGTATGATTATAACTAGGCTATTTTTTTTCCCAGAACACATATTCTCATAGTAAGCAATTTGATTTTTGAGACAATGAATTTATAGTCATTTTTAGCCTGGTCAAATTCAATTATACATTTTCAGCTGAGAGAGAAAAAGATATCATTATCAGTTGCTAATCTCCACCTCACCCTCAAAATAGACTTGGCTTCCATTGCCCAAGAAAAATGCCAAGAAAAAAAAAATCATTGACATTTTAACCTTCAATAGTCCACATCTTAAAGAGTTAATTCTGGTATTAGGCATTGTTTAGGAGTATTTTAACTCTATGTGATCTTCACTTTACTCTCTGACTTTCATACCTAATCTCAAAGTAAAATGTGGCTCTACTGTGTATGTTGAGGTATAGAAGAAAAACCGTTATCTATAAGACACAGAGTTTATCACTAGAGCAATTTAATGGCTCGGCAAAGTTCTTTTTGTTCATTGTTTTTCACTTCAAATTTTCCAGTGGCTGAAATTTTTTAAATGCCAGCTATATGTGATCACTTTGGCCACAATTAAGGAAAAGGGCATAGTGATATTTTCTGCTCGGATAAAAGAAAAGAAAAACACAAAAAAGCAAGAACTCAGAATCCAGCTAGAGGACATATTTTTAACATGTCTGTCAAAAATTAATTTAAATTTTCTTTGGCTGGGTCCCAGGATCACTATTGAGTCCTAAAAATTAGGAATGGCACAGACCCAAGACCTTCAAGGTTTATAGATATTGGTCTAGGACCTAGTTGAATTAAAGGAAAAACTTACCTGGTAAAATACTGTCTTAAGTTCCGGAAAAAGATGAATAGGAAGTTAATAGATCTAGGTAGCAGATCTAGGTATGTAATGCTTATAACACAACTCCTTGAAACCAGAAGCTCTGCTTTACACATCCTCATAATTTCATAAGCACCTAGCATGAGCCTTAGACTTAATAGGTGATCAATAAATATTAAATCAATTTAGCTGAGCAAGTAACAGAAGAAAGAGCCAGGGAAAAAAGCCTAAGACACAAAGCAAAATAAAACTGTAGTGTCTGTTGCTGACCCAACATTCATTAGCATGCACTCAGCCACTCCAGATCAGACCAAGCCAGAGGAGCCAGCTCTTGAGCTAATGCTTCATAAAGAAATTTGTTAAGTAAGTAAACGCGAAAAGATTTCTGGAATACCTCATTGATGTTATTTTAGCTTGCGCAGTGATTCAAAATATTTTCAATTTTCCTTTGTGATTTCTTCTTTGACATGTGGGCTTAGAAGTGTGTTGTTGAATATCCAAAAATTTGATGATTTTGCAGAGATCTCTTCACCAATTTCTAGGTAAATGCTATTGTGATCAGAGAACGTATTTTTTATGATTTCAATTGCTTGAAAATTGTTGAGATCTGTTTTATGGCCCCAAATATGGTCTATCTTGGTGTGTATTCCGTGAGTACTTGTTGGGTGAAGTTTCAATAAATGTCAATTAGGTCAAGTTGGTTGTTCAAGTCTTCTATCCCTTTTGATTTTCTGTCCACTTATTCTAACAGTGACTGATAGAGCAGTGTGAAAGTCTCCACCTCTATCTGTGGATTTGTCTGTTTCTCCTTTCACTTCTTTTGGTTTATGCTTTATATATTTGGAAGCTCTATTGTTATGTTGTTAGCTGCAAGCACTTTTAGGATTACTCTGTCTCCTTGATGAGATGACCTTTTTATCTAGATGCAATGACCCTCTTTATCCTAAGTAATATGCCTTGTGTTGAAGTCTATTTTGTCTGATATCAATGTACACATTTTAATTTTCTTTTGTTAGATATTTCATGGTATACTCATTTCTTCCTTTCAATTTCAACCTACTCATGTCTTTATATGTAAATGGATTTCTTATAGACAGCACAGAGTTGGATCTTGCTTTTTTTCCAATCTGAAAATGTCTACCATTTAATTGAAGTGTTTAGACTAGCACTATCCAGGAAATTAGAATGTTAATCACATATATAATATCAAATTTTCTGGTAGACACTTTAAAAAACTTTCTGAAAATGTGAAATTAATTTTAATAACATAGTTTACTTAATCTATTACATTCAAAATATTATTCTTTCAATATATAATCAATATAAAAATTTACACACTGTTTACTCAAACATAATTAATTAAAATTAAAAATTCAGTTTCTCAGTTGCACTAGCCTCTTTTTGAGTGCTCAATAGCCATATGTGGCTAGTGGCTACAAATTTAGACAGTGGAAGTTTAGATCATTTATATTTAATGTAATTTTTTATATGGTTGAATTTAATTTAAATCTGCCATATTGCTAGGCTGTTGCTAGGGGGGATTGAGTCAATTTAGTCAGTACAAGAGCTGGGTTTAAGGTACTAGTCACCTTTAATTCATCATGGATTTCAAGTTCTTCCACTCAGTGGTAGGCCATCAGCAGTGGTAGAGGGTATTTCTGTGTTCTAATTCTACCCTCAGGGTTCAGCAGGCCCTGAACACCTGCACTACAGAAAGGTTCCGTTATTTTGTCCCTCCCCTAACAAAAGACTGCTGTTGATTTTTACTCAGTGCTAGGTTTTTGGTGGGGAGAGGGAAGGTTCTTGGTTCTCCTGGTCCAGCCTCAGACTTAGACGACCCTGGGATCCTAAGTGGGGTATTCTCAGCGTTCCTACCCCTCGCTTATACACTGATGGCCAAATTCTACCTTACATCTGTGGAAAGTCTTGGATTCAAGAGTTTCCTGCCTCTTCTCCAGTAGTACCAAAACTCTACTTTGTATTAATGCATGATCGTGAGACCAACAGAGTTTCTGCCCCTCTCTCAAGAACAGATATCCTTCACTTCTACCTGTGCCTCAGATGCTAGTGAGGGGGTGGGATGGAGGAACTGATCTTTGCCTGAGAACTGGGAGGGAAAGATTTTTATACTCCTCCTCAATGCCTTAAGTCTTCTGCTTTGTAATTAAGAAAGGTCTAGGGAATTGAGTAAGGTTTCTTCCTCATCTCTTAGTGGTGCCAATTATCACCTGCAAGCGTGTGCCCCTAAGGATGGCTCTCTTACCCTCAATATTTCTCATGAGCACCTGATGGAGGCCCAGGAGAGGAGCTAGAGAGAGTGTGTAGACTCTACTTGTGTCTGGGACTCTCAGTCATTCTAAACCACCATAGTCCTAGAATTTGTTCTATATCTACACTGTCCAATACTGTAGCCACCAATTTTTAATTTTATTTAATTTTGATTCATTCTAAGTTTAATTTAAATAGCCATAGATGGCTAGTAGCTACCTTATTAGACAGAGCAGCTCTAACCTGTCATTTAGAACACACGCAGCCTTTAGGATTCAATAGAATCTTAGTTGCTTTCTTCTTTCTTGCTTTAATGGTGCCCCTCTCTTCCTGCCATGCTCTGCTAAAGGTGAAATAGTGTCCCTTCTCTCCTCAGAGGGACTTGTCACTCTTTGGAATTTAGTTCATTTGGTTGCCTTGCAATCTCACCTATCTGATAGACTCAAGAAAAGTTATGCTTTTGTGGATTGTTTGACTTTTTCTTCTTGTTGTTGGGGGTTGGAGAGTGACACTGGCTTTCAGCTGTCTACATCCTAAGCAGAAGAGGAAATTTTCACTGATTTCTAAAGAGTGAAAGTTAATAACTGATCATTTATTGTCTCTCCTCTTCTATCCCATTTTTTTTTTTTTTTTTTTTTTTTTTTTTTGTGAGGAGATCAGCCCTGAGCTAACATCCGCCAATTCTCCTCTTTTTTTGCTGAGGAAGACGGCCCTGGGCTAACATCGGTGCCCATCTTCCTCCACTTTATATGGGACGCCGCCACAGCATGGCTTACCAAGCAGTACTTCGGTGCGCGCCCGGGATCCGAACCAGCGAACCCCGGGCCGCCGCAGCAGAGCGCGCGCACTTAACCGCTTGCGCCACTGGGCCAGCCCCTCTTCTATCCCATTTTTAAAGACTCAATTACATCATCCCATATTTTGAAAGTGCTAATAGGTTGGGAATATAAAAACTGGAGATTCATGCACAAATATTTCTGTGACATTAGGCATAAGGTGACATTAGGTGACATTTGGGTTTCAGCTTCCTCTTTTAAAAAAGAGCAAATTAAAGTATGCAATGACTAAGATTACTTTTGAGCTCTAAAATTACCGTTATTTGTCAGTTAATGATATATTTCTGCCCTCTTTATTTTTCTAACTGGAAGCTTTTTTAAAAAGTTAGAAAACACTTGTGGGATCTGCTCACAGAGTTGACACATAGCTCTTGAGAATAGAAGGGTATTTTGGTTGCAATCATTTATTTTGTGTTAGATTCTTGTCCTGAAGAAATAAGCAATGACAAAGCAATTGGCCTGGGGCAGTCCTTTGGTATTTCTCTATAGTCTTCTGAGTCTGGTGCTCTCAGAGAGAGCTGAGAAACTTCTCAAAGAATAAATTCAGCACAAACAAGTCATTTGTCCAGTTCAAAGAGTTTCACAAACTTAGGCTCTGACATCTGATTAATATTTAATTGATTGAGAACTTTTAGTATATTGCATGCACTTTAGAGAGAAGGAGTAGTTTCTCAAAAGATAAAATAAATACAAGAGAACAGCTGCTTAGAAACTGAGGAAATGTTATTGACACACAGCTGTCTCCGGTGTTAGCGAAGACATAGATATAGTGGCTGTAAACATTGCAGAAGACACACAGAGACACTCTACAAATATAATATTCTATACAAATTAATCTATAAGTGAAAATAATGCATGAGTTTTATTTTATTTATTGCGTACATTCTCTATGCCATGTCCTAGGAGGCAGAGAAATAAAGATAAATAAAAATACTTACACTCCAAGATGGTATACTATAGTGGAAAAGACAAATAAACAAACCGTTACAAAAATATGATAAATGCTATAAGAGAATTATGTGAGAGAGACTACCTAGCCTTCCAAAGGAACATTGAGAAGGTACCTCAGAAGAAACAATGATTGAAAATTTAGGGAAAATTTGACAAATGAATAAAGAATGGAAAGTGTTGCAATCAGAGTCAAAGGGTACCATATGTGCAAAGAATGGAGGCATGCATAACATGGCACAATTGTGAACTGCAAGGAGTTAAGTTGGCAAGCATCTGTGGTTCTAGCAAATTACAGGAAAGATGGGTAGAAAAGTTAGGAAGAACCTTGAACACTTTACAAAAGAGTTTAGACCTTAATCTATAAGTGATGAAGAATGATGACTAATCTTATACAAAGAAATGACATAGTATGATTTGACTGGGGAAATTTCCTTCTTGTAACAGTGAAAAACCACGGGATCCTAACTCCTACATTGGAATGGACAAATTATCAAGCAGGTATTTAGAGTAGTAGTTCAAAGCATGAACTTTAGAGCCAAAGAAATCTGGAAACTATAATGTAGGCTTCGGCAGATTATTACTTTCTCTAAATTTTAGTTTTCTAATCTATAATCTTTGCCAGGTGTTACCAAACATTATTTTGTAAAGGCCTAGATAATAAATATTTTATGCTTTTGGGCCATACAGTCTATGTTGCAATTATTTGACTCTGCTGTTTCAGCACAAAAGCAGCCATAAACACTATATAAACAAACAAGCATGGCTGTGTTCTAATAAAACTTTATTTAAAGACATCAAAATTTGAATTTCATATAATCGTCACGTGTCATGAAATATTATTCTTCTGTTGATTTTTGTCAACCATTTAAAAATGTAAAAGCCATTCTTAGCTCATAAATCATACAAAAACATGTGGCAGCCCAGATTTGGGATGGGCTGTAGTTTACTGATTTGGTAGATGGTGCTATAAAATAGTGTAAATTTTTTTAATGAAAAAAAATTAAACTCCTTAACAAAGTGTTTAGTATCTTGTATAAGATCAATAAATATAAGCAGTGCCAATGACATTAAACAGAAAATTACTCAAGGGGTCGGGAGCAAAGGAGAATCAAAACAGTTTGGGCAGGGAAAAGTCGGTGAGGTGGAGGTGACTGGTTTAAAGCAGAGACTCTGACAAAAGTGAGAGTATTGGGTAGCCTGCAGACTTAGAAGTTTTGAGCAGAAATAAGAAAAATTAAGGTGAAATTAGAGGTAGGGATAATAATTTAGAAAGCTGTTGAAATATACCAGGAAAGAATTGATGAAGGCTTGAACTAAGGTAGTGGGTGTGATGGTAGCTACCCCTCCTGGGCCCTGGGTGGCTGCTGCTGCCAGCTCACCTCAGTGGCCTGCTTAGCAAAAGCTAAGCCATCAGGTCAGGTCTCAAATCATCATCTAAACACAGGACAGGAGCTCTGGTCTGAGACCCAGAATGGATCCCTTTTCCCTACTCCTTCCATCAGAAGTGAGGGCCTAATTCTAGGTTCCTCTCCCTCAAGAGGGCTGTGTGAGAAGAAACACATTCTTAGGTTGGCCACATCACAAGCAAAGGATACTGGTCACTGACCCAAGAGCTTCTTTAGTTTTAGTCCATCAAAGCAGAGTAACCTCAGAAAGAAGCCCCTCTCAACATACAGTAGTTACTAACAAGTACAGGGCTACCTCTGTTTTCTTTAAACAGTATTTGCTTCACATTTGCTTTTGTTTTGTCATCTTGTATCTGAGGTAGTCACATCTAGAACTTTAAAAAACTTCCTATTCATCATCTGTCATGAATGGTTCAAAGGTAATTAAAGAACATAAAATATCTTCAACTTCAACATCAGTTTTCATTATGTGGCACACTTACCGAGGAAAAAATGGTTATATTAAATGTCACTTTAAAATTTTTTATTAAAAGAAAAAAATGGGAATTTAACATTAGGATTTCTAGTAAAAACAATGCAGTAAATTCCTGCTTTGTTGTATACTCTTTGCTCTTACCACAAAACAAAAAGAAAACTAGAAGTACATTCCTAGGCTCAAAAACAAGATAGTTGTCTCTATGAATCAGAAACAAAACAGAAACTTACAGTGGGGAAGTGGGCTGAAGTCATGGGGCCTCCGTGCTTTGGGTCTGAAAGAAGACAGTACTGAGTCTGGGCTCCAGGAGAGTAAGAAGGATTGAAATGCTCCACCCTAGATAGGACACAGAGCTAGACTCTCTGCTTGGAGCAAAGAGTCTTCCTGTTTGTGAAAAAAGTATATATGGAGGCCTAGGGATACAGGGAACACACATTCAGTCTTACTATCAAGGACGAAGCTTGGTTACCTTCTGACTCAGGGAATGAATTTATGATAGCCAATATATCATCCACAATATCAAGAACTCCAAAATAATGTTATATTCCCTGGTTCTAGACTGGGGTTTGTGGTAAGCTGAAAGGAAGCAATAGCTAAACTACCTCAACAGCAAGGAATAAGCAAGAAATGGGGTGATGAGAAAAGGTAAAATTAGCCTAGGGCCTGTATTTCAAAACACACGAAGAAAACTATGTTAAAAAAGATAGACATCAAAACAACTATAATATTTCAGATTATATTTTATATAGCAATCTAACAAAAATTCACAGTATGTTATGATGTTCAAAGTGATAAACATTAAGAATTACATCCATTAAAAAAGATCAAGGAATAATAAAACAAAAATTGGCAGAAATAAGACAAAAACATATAAAATAAACAAAAATAAATTAAAATTTTTTAAAATGAAAAATACAATCATTTAAATTAATCTAATAATTTAACTGGTTAAACTAGGTAAATTAATTAAATTTAAAGTTAACTAATTGATCTCAATAAAAAATAAAAATCTTCTGAAGGTAAAAGAGTTAGTAAAGAACTAATTGAAAATCTTAAGCAGATGAGATAAATTCTATACTGATCACAGTAAGATAGAGTTAGTAAACTAAAAGATAATACTGTGCAATTGCCCCATAATTTAGCACAGTGAGACAATTCACAGATATGGAGATGGGAGAGGCTCCAACTAAGGAGATTAAGAGTTCAAGAAAAAGAGAATGGGGGCTGGCCGGGTGGCGCAAGTGGTTAAGTGCACACGCTCCACTGCGGTGGCCCGGGGTTCACCGGTTTGGATCCCAGGCGTGCACCGACGCACCAGCTTGTCAAGTCATGCTGTGGCGGCGTCCCATATAAAGTAGAGGAAGATGGGCATGGATGTTAGCCCAGGGCCAATCTTCCTCAGCAGAAAAAAAGAGGAGGATTGACAGATGTTAGCTCCGGGCAAATCTTCCTCACAAAAAAAAAAAAAAGAAAAGAAAAAGAGAATGGAGTGATGATGGGCACAGTATTTGAAAAGATTATTATGAGAATTTCCAAAACTTAAAGAATGACACGAATCCACGGATCCACAAAGCATTTCCAGTACTTAGCAGGGTAATTCAAAAATAAGACCACAACTAGACATGTGATGATGAAACTGAAGATTATCAAGGATACATAAAAATAAATAAAAAGCTTAGAAGATATCAAAGGAAAAAAAGGCGTAGTATCTACAAAGGAATAACTATTAAACTGACAGAAGTTTTCTCTTCCACAATAATTGGTGCAAGAAGACAACAGAGCAATATCTTCAAGATACTGAAGGGAAATTTGTCTAGCTAAAATTTTATACCTAGCTAAACTACATCAAGAATAAAGATAAAATAAAGAAATTTTCTAGTATACAAAGCCTAGGAGAACTTAACACCTGTACTCTAACTTAAATAACTCTTAAATGTTTTGTTTCAGCAAGAAGAAAGGAGAATCCAGAGGAAGGCACAGCACACAATAAAAAATGACAATGGGAATTCCTATATGATAAAGGTTGCATTACAAATTAGCAGGAGAATATGGAAAAAGAATGCATGAAACAGGCAAAAGAATCAAATAATTCTAAGAAAAGGAAAGCTGAATGACCAATAAACATATGAAAAGATAATCAACCTCCTTTATGAACAGGAAATTAAAAGAGATAAAATTTCGCACACCTCAGAGTGGCACAAATTAAAAAGACCAATACAAGCAAGTGTTGGAAAAGAATATGGAGACAGAGAAACTATCATACACCATTGATAGACATGTAAATTGACATAAGGTTAAAACACATTTTGACAATATCTCATACAGTTGAAGATGTACATACCCTACTATCCAGGATTTCCAACCTAAGAGAATATATCCCAAAACATTTATTGCAGCATCATTTGCAAAAGTGAATGACTGAAAACAATCTATCTAACAAAAACAAAAAGAAAAACATAAATTGTACAGTTTGTATAATTGTAAAATGGACACTAAAAGTTTCTAGAGATACTTGCATCAAGATGAACAAATCTCAAAAGTAATGTTTGGTGATAAAATTAAGCTGCAGAATGACACATATAATATGAAACTGTTAACATAATATTTTAAAGCATGTGAAATAACATTCCATATGGATGTTGGACACATACAAATATAAAAGTAAAAAAGCATATATGGGAAGACAAAACCAAATTCAGAGTAATAATTTACCTCTGGCCATGGTGGGAGGCAAAGGAAATCTGGGTAAGTTATACGGGGGAGTTTCAACTATATATTGTTAACACTTAATATTTTGAAAAATAAAAAGACTTGAGGACAAAAAAAGTAATAAACAAAGATAATAAACGATTCACATTTTCTAACAACTCCATTTCTCTGTCCAGCCCCACTTGCTTCCTAAGACAAGAAATGGGAGTGTAATGGGGTGGCTGGCAGAGAAAGAAGTAATGAATTAAATCAAGATTTAACCTTGTCATCACTGAAAAACACATGAGTAATAACAGCTCTGGTTTATGGCACATTACTTAATTTCTAAGAAGAAAAATAATGAGAGAAGCAACTGGAGAGACAGTAAAATATTTTTAGAGAATGCATTTGAGTTCTATTGAAAACAGTAACTCTTGGATTGAATATGCCTCAGTCATGCCTGGGCTTGGACTTTAGAATTTACAGCTGACCTGGGTTACTTATCTGAAGCTGAGGGAAATAGATAAAGCAAACATGTAAGTAGGCATTTAAAAAAATTCTCTTAGTTTAAAATTTCAGTAGCTCGCAGCAGTCACAAGAAATCACAAAATAAAATGTCTGTGCTCTAATCCTCATATCTCTCTCGAATTTCTAATTTGACTGTGGCTTTGATGTGCACACTTCATGTCTCGGGGCATGAAAGATTGAGTGGACCTCTGACTTCTCTTTTCAGTACACAGAACCCTGGTGAGCATGTGAAACTGGACAGCAGCAGTGGAGGAGTGATGTTCTGTGGCTGCTTTTTGCTGTTAGCTTTCGTGTCGGTTCTCATTGATCCAGAGTCAATAGTTGGATTTGGTAGACTCTCTGGATTAGTAATTAGACTGGGTTGAAAGAAAGACCTTAAAATGGTTCAAAACCTCTTTGGTATTAATCAAAGACTCAGAGTCTACAGGAGTTTGTTTATTTGTTTGTTTACATGACACTTAAGTGAATTCACTCTGTAAATGTTACCTTTAAATAGAAAGACCAAGGATGGAGACAAAGATAAAATAGAAACATTTTAACAGAGAATATAGCACATAGTCTACAGAGACATGATCACAACATATGCTGCAACCTGCAGGCCTTCCTAACTTCCCGATAGATGTTGGGTTGGTTTTTGAGAAAATTCTAGGAAAAATCAAAGCATTAACATGTAGCTTCAATCCTTCTTGGATCTCTTCAGGCAAAAGCAAAAATAGGTTAAGATCCTGAGGAACAAAATGAAAGGTATTTAGTTGTATATTGGGACAAAGGAGGTAGTCAATAATTATTTGTTGAATGAACTACTTTGGTTTCTTATGTTATTAAAACTGAAATTTTAAAAGTATAAAATTTATACTGAGGATATTGGTATCATTTAGCCCATAGATGATGTCCAAGAATCCTCTCAATTCTGAAATTTTGAATCAAAATTATTTTTTCTATAATATGATAGTTAACTCCAAACCAAATTATTTACAAGATGTTCTTGAATAAAATGAATGCAAGTAAAATTTATCCAGTAGTTCCTTCAGAGGGATGGGTGATCTCTGGGGGAGTCATTTTACAAGACTTTTGCTGAAGGGTGGAATGTAGAAGAAATGCAGATATACATCAATCACAGTTTTAAAAAATGAGTATTTAAAATGTTTCATGATGAATTAACAACTCAAGCGAAATAGAAATAAACATTTTTTAGACTTCTGTAGAAAGAGTGGCTTGATAAACACCAGAAGCTATAATTCTTACAACATAGGATCATTTGCAATCTTATACTTAATATCGAAAAATAAGTGCTAAGTTCACAAAAAGATATAAATGATCACATAAATATTTATCCTTGGTCAGAGCCAAAATGTATTTTCTGTTACTGATCTGTTATTAATATCAAATTTTCTTGGCTTGGGGAAAAGAAAAATGAACTAGGGCTCAAGAAATATAGACTCTGCCACATACTTGTTAAATTACCTTTGACAAGTAATTTAAAGTCTCTGAGTTATCTTTATTTTTATCTGTTGAATGGCAATATTAATGTTTGCTCTTCCTCAACCTCAGAATTGTTGCAAAAGGCAAATGGAAAAATGAATATGAAAGTTTTTTGAAAGGCAGAAATTACCACATAAAATGTAATTTATTAATTATTGCTAAGGAGAACACTCAACTCATGACTACTGAGGATTTTAGTCTATCACAGATAATAAAAATACATGCAAAGTTCTGATAGGTGTAATCCTTGGTACTTACAAGCATTGATAATGACCTTTCTCCCTTTTCCCTCAATTCCCATTTCTCCATTTACTTCTCTTCTGCAGAACCTCTCCCTGTAACCAGTGTTTCAATATATGACTATAAACCTTCTCCTGAAACAGGAGTCCTGTTTGAAATTCATTATCCAGAAAAATATAATGTTTTCACAAGAGTAAACATAAGCTATTGGGAAGGTAAAGACTTCCGGACAATGCTATATAAAGGTAAGAGGCAAAAGGAAGACAGCATAAATGATGACTATTCCTTTTTACATGATTTTTGCCAAATGGTTTTTCTCTCTTGCTCTCAAGAGGTCTTAGAATGCACTATTTGACCATAAATGAACCATTAAAAATAGTTACTGATTCATGAAAATCTTGTTATGAGGAATCTTAGAACATCTTGCTCATTAGTTTAGACTCGCGTGCCACACAGAGGCATGAGAAATACTCACATTATTATGACTTACATGTTATTCTTGCCAAAGTCAGCATGTGTGGTCCAGAAATAAATTCAAACTTAAGTTTAGAAGCACCTCACCTAACCGTTTACTTCTGGGTGTGTTAGAAGGGCATTTCTAGAACTGGAGAGCTAGAGAGATGCCTTTCACAAAATTTTGCTTGGAGATAGTCCAAGACTATTCTCAAATGCAAAAGACAATGCTTTTTGGTTTCCTTGTATATATTTATCTGTATGACCAGCTAAATGACTGCATTAATGTACAAAAATTGGTTTCACTCTTTACTGACTTGATGGGACCGTGGGGGGAGGGGAGAGAGCCCAGGAGAATTAATAATTTTTAAAAAGCCAAATCAACTTCTTTGAGTAGACTGTTTGGGGGTGGAAGTGGAAGAGGGGTGGAGAGGGAGAAGGAGACGAAGAGGAGAGAGAGCATTCAGCTTCATTGGGAGTGAATCAAAGTGGAGGAACGTAAATATTCTCAGAACACAACACCACAACATTTCTCTGCAGGAGGCATAGATGATGGTGTCAAAGTTGACCAGTTGTAAGTGGAAACGTATTGGTGAGGTGGATAATGGATGCTGAAGCACATAGGGCATGGTGTTCGGAAAAATGTCATGACTTGATGCTTTTATGAACTCCTTACTTTCATGGATTTTATTTTATGAGACATTGTTTAAAACATATGAGATGAATTTTACAGATTTTTTGCTTTAAAAACATAAACATCGGGGCCTGCCCCATGGCTTAGTGGTTAAGTGCGCGCACTCCGCTACTGGCATCCCCAGTTCGGATCCCGGGCGCGCACCGACGCACCACTTGTCCCGCAATGTTGAGGTGGTGTCCCACATACAGCAACTAGAAGGATGTGCAACTATGACTGCAACTATCTACTGGGGCTTTGGGGAATAAAAGGAGGAAGATTGGCAATAGATGTTAGCTCAGAGCCGGTCTTCCTCAGCAAAAAGAGGAGTATTGGCGTGGATGTTAGCTCAGGGCTGATCTTCCTCACAAAAAAACAAGAAAAAAGGAAAAAAAAGAACTGTTGCCTTCACTTTAAAATAAATAAATAAATAAACAAACAAACATAGACCCCCCACAAATTGTTGCATTCTTTATTTTCAATGAAAACAAATTACCTGCAAATTAATAAGTGGGACCTTATTTGCTAATTGATCACACACAAATACAAGTTCATGAATGATTGAAAGGCAATCGCTGAAAACTTTGTTGAGTTAAAAGCCATGAGTTTAAAAATAAGTGAATTAATATGCTCTCCTTTTTAAGTCAATTTTTAAAATTATTTTTGGCTTTTAATTCAATGAGTGGTACTTGTCATTTCTTTCCCTCATTTCTTTCTGACTTGGATTGGATTTCTAAACTTATTATTTTCTTTAACGTTTTCTAAATGAAATCCAAATTTTTATTTTCTGCCTATTTTTAACAGGTCCTGTCTGCCAGCTGGCAGATAAACCATTCTGCTTTAAAAATAGGCTAGTTTTTCCAAGTGAGCCTAGTGAAAACATTTCTTATAAAATTACTTTTTCCTAAGTCATAAAGTGGCAAAATACCTTGGGTTTTTATCTTGAAGTAAATGGCTACCGTAAACTTAATCTGTACAATTTCTATATATAATCTTCTCTACTTAATACACTAAATGTTCCTGTAATAAAACTTGAACTCTAATTGTATCCAATTCTTACCAAAAAAAGCCTTTCAGGACTAAGTCTAAAGATCTAAGTTTTCATTTCTAGCCTTATGCCAATTTTTTTATTACTGAGCATGCCAAAAGAAAATACTATTTTATGGATATTTAATTGTAATTGTTTAGAACTTCCTAGAAGTGTATGGCATTTAGATGATCAAAATTTTAATGTAATTAATTTTTCTCTTCTCAGATTTCTTTAAGGGAAAAACAGTATTTAATCACTGGCTGCCAGGAATATGTTATAGTAATATCACCTTTCAGCTGGTGTCTGAGGCAACTTTTAATAAAAGTACTCTTGTGGAGTACAGTGGCATCAGTCATGAACCCAAACAGCATAGAACTGGTAAGTCTTCTGAAGAGTCAAATTTAGTGAAAAAATAATTTATATGTTGTTGTATATGTACTTCTTATCATTCTAAGAAAAATTCTGTTCCAGAGCTAAGACAGAAAATAAATATTTATTTTTAATAATCTAAAACAAATTTTCTATCAGCATAAAAAGAACTGAGAAAAATATTCAATAAGACATATTTTGAATAGAAATCTAAAATATGTCAATGTAATCACAGCCTTATAATCATTGAATAAAAAAGTACATGATACTACCAAAAGTTATAATTAAATAACATCAAGTAGACATTGGTTATTCTATATGCCCATATAGCAGAAAAACAGATGGGAGATGTTCTAGTACAGATTATCAGATTATTAAAGGAAAATATTGAGATTCAGATATATATAAAACTTGCAGAGCTTAATTTTAGTAGCATCACTAATATGAAGCACTATTATAGGATAGATAGACGGAAGAATGGACGGGTAAAATAAATATGCACTTACTAAATATCCAGTACCAATAACAATATAAGTGTCTAACATAATTAGACACCAATATAATTGTGCCTAATGTACCTAAGTGCTCAAAAGGAATGCTGGAGAGGCCATTCATGTGAATATTGGGAATGGGTTATAACAGATCACCCCGAGACTCTTCCAATCTGAAATTCTAAGGTGTCATGATTCTCGTTAATTAGGCAGAGACAAGGAAACTATGTAATTCACCTCATGTCAACATCTAAGATTCTATTTGTATTTTTTATTATGTAATTCAAGTAAAGAAACATTAAGTGAGCACCTTTTACCTGAGAGTTGTTCTAAGTACTGAGAGAGATGAAGACAGAGGCTGCTGAGACGGGTTCCCGGTCCTCAAAAATGGTAGAGGGAGCCAGTCCTGATAGCCTAGTGGTTAAAGTTCGGTGCTCTCACCGCTTTGGCAGCCCAGGTTCGTTTCCCGGTCCTGGAACCACACCACCCATCTGTCAGTTGCCATGCTGTGGCGGTGGCTCAAATAGAAGTACTAGAAGGACCTACAACTAGGATATACAACCATGCACTGGGGTTTTGGGGAGGAAAAAAATGGTAGACATACAGTCATGCATTGTTTAACTAGGGGGGTAAGTTCTGAGAAATGCACCACGAGGAGATTTCATGACTGTGTGAACACCACAGAGTGTACTTACACAAACCTTGATGGTATAGCCTACTCCACACCTAGGCTATACGGTACTAATCTTATGGGCCCACCGTCGTATATTCAGTCTATTGTTGACTGAAACATCGTTATGTGGCACATGACCGTACTACACAAATGGCAAAAATATAAGGCAAAAAGCAGTAAATATTATAAAAGAGATAAAGTTCTCTAACAGCAGAAAGGAGGAAAAGATTAATTCTCATCAGAAGTTCACCAAAGAGGTGATATTTGAGCTGCTATTTGAAGGATAGGTGGAAACTCTTGCAGACAGAGACCATGCAGTGTGCCTTCATAATTTTCTACCTCTAGAAAAGTATGCTTCCATAATTCATAAACTCATTTTGTGCTCATATGTCTCATTTTAGAGAGATGAGGAGTGAAGCCATATTTCCAACATGTGTGTTAATGTTTCTAAAGGCAACTCATATATGCAGCCCTCCTAAATGCAACTATGTCACAGGGAGTCTTTTTATCTTGATAGCTATAAGTACACTATAGTTGCTTTTTTATAAGAAAGATCCAATGACAGAGACTCAGTTTTTAAAAAAGGAGATTGTGATAAACTGAAGAATATTTACATAACTCTGCTTTGGAAGTAATTAAATTACCACTTGGACAAGCATAGTATCACAAGTTAATGTATTTGAAGTGTGATTGGTGATAAGCTAATGTGTACACATCATGCACAAAATCTTAAACATGTGCATACTTTAAATCACAAGTATTCTTGATGTAAATTATCTATACACTAGAAGTAAAACTAAATTCTATTTTGTAAACCTGCTTGTGCATTTGACCATTAATAGATTAAGTATGCACTATAATAGAGTTAAAAAATTACTTGAAAATAAAATTTCTCTCTCTTACAGCCCCGTATCCACCTCGAAATATCTCAGTTCGTATTGTAAACTTGAATAAAAACAATTGGGAAGAACAGAGTGGCAGTTACCCAGAGGAATCGTTCCTGAGATCACAAGATACAGTGGGAAAAGACAAACTCTTCCATTTTACAGATGTAACTCCTGAGATTCCCTCTGGCAACATTTCCTCTGGTTGGCCTGATTTTAACAGCAGTGACTATGAAACTACATCCCAGCCGTATTGGTGGGTCAGTGCATCTGCAGCTCCTGAAAGCGAAGATGAATTAGTCAGTGTACTTCCCATGGAATACGAAAATAACAATACACTCAGTGAGACTGAGAAGTCAACATCGGGCTCTTTCTCTTTTTCCCCTGTGCAAATGATATTGAGTTGGTTACCACCCAAGCCACCCACTGCCTTTGATGGGTTCCACATCCACATAGAAAGAGAAGGTAAAGCAATAGGAAATCAGAGGGAATAAGAAATGGTGCAATCAAAGGAAAAGAAATTGAAACATTTCACCAATAAATTTGGAAAGAAAAACTGATGGTAGACAGTTAATATCTAAAGAAAAATGGTAAAGAAAGGGAAAAATTTAGTTGAGTATACAATGTCATCTGAGATTAGAAAACAGCAATGAACAGATTGGATCAGAATCCACAGCAATAGGTAGTCCATAAGTTGCAAGTACTGGCAACTGTAGACATTTTGGTTACCAACATGTTGCGTACCCCAGGCCACTGAAGAAAACCTTATGTTTTGCAAGATTTTGAATGAAAAGCCTAACCATCGCAAATTACAAAATATCCTGGAGAAATTATTTTCTGTTTCTTGTATACAAATTTGTGAAGCATGCAGCAAAAGAATCTTCCTGACGAAATGGCTACTTTCCCAAAAGAGTCAAACCTGTGTCCTGCTTACCTAGCTTCTCTTATTCCCCCTAGAATGTGCTCCTCTGGAACCAGCACCACACACATTTCCCCAAAGAAGAGCTGGTAGTAAAATAGAAAACACACAGCAACTGGTGTTTCCCCTATAGCTACTCTATCACCTATTGTATTCACTTAACCAGCATCTGCGAGTCTACAGCTTAGCCTACTAATTTATGAAAGCAGAGTCATGGCATTCAGTAAATTTCGATCATGAATCATATCTGAGTTATTGTTTGGTAGATTTTTATAGTTATTTGTGGTTTGTTTTGTTTTTACAATGACGTACTTCATTTTATACTTCCCAGTCTAGTAGTTTGGGTGGCAAATGTTGTCAAGTTGTCAAAATTTGAAGTAAAAATGACAGCCTTATTTTCAGGATAGGACATTAGGGTCATGTAGTCTCATATATGACATATTGTTTGCCTCTATTTTATTTAGTAGAATGAGATGCAAAATCTGTAGATTCCTCTATACTGGATGATAGAGCAGTAAACAATTCCCAAATATATAAAATTGAAATCCTTTGTCATTTCCAATTATTTGAGTCAAAAGCCTTAACATTTGCCTGGCATTACTTGTATCGAAAAAGCTTCCTCAATCTGGCTTTTATTTTTCTGTTCCTCAATATATTCTATGGAAGACAAGATCATGTAACTCAGAATTTTTTTTAATGCCTATTTCCATGAAAGTTCAGTCATGCTTTTATCTGACTGCGGTGTGTTCTGTTGAAGGCTTTTGTAGTCACCAACTGATGATAAATTCAAATGAAGTGAGAAACAGCAGGAGATGGATTTTGAAGCAATGTAAAAATCATTTTTACTTTTCAAAGTTCTGGCAGCAAACAGATGAAAGAAAAATAGTACAAGTGTCAGAAAATATTTCCAGAAGAATTATTTCTAACTAGAAATAATTCA
Source organism: Diceros bicornis minor (assembly GCF_020826845.1). Taxonomy (NCBI): domain Eukaryota; kingdom Metazoa; phylum Chordata; class Mammalia; order Perissodactyla; family Rhinocerotidae; genus Diceros; species Diceros bicornis. Next base: position 45,799,736 of record NC_080756.1, on the reverse strand, counting down.
ATATATTTTAAGCCATTTCTGAATATTTAGTGCTACCACAAAGAACTTATAAGATGTTTGTTGCTGGTTATTTTTTATCCTTTATATCTAGATGAGAAAGTCAACTATTGTATCTTCTCCTAACATTCTACTTCTGTTTTGTGCATATAATTTTGTTGGGTAACAGTAGATAAGAATATGCAGTATATATATACTCATTCCTAGTTTTATTGATTTGAACACTATATTTTAGTTTGGTTACTAAAAAGTATTGTGGGGGCTGGCCTGGTGGAGTAGTGGTTAAGTTTGAGTGCTCTGGTTGGCAGCCCAGGGTTCGCAAGTTTGGGTCCTGGGCATGGACCTACGCACCGCTTATCAAGCCATGCTATGGCAGCATTCTACATGCAAAATAGAGGAAGATAGGCACAGATGTCAGCTCAGGGCCATTCTTCCTCAGCGAAAAAAAAAAAAAAGTATTGTAAAAAACAATTTGAACCCTTGGCCATCTTTTGCTTAGTACCTTTAGTTAAGATGTATAATTGAACTTGACAAAAGGAAGGAGACGATACTTAAAAATAATTTTTTTGTATTAATTGACTTGTCTATAGTCAAGGCTCTTCCAGATATCAATTCATATATATTCTCTTTTTTATATACGATTTAGAAAACTTCACCGAATATTTGACAGTGGATGAAGAAGCACATGAATTTGTTGCAGAACTGAAGGAGCCTGGGAAATATAAGTTATCTGTGACAACCTTTAGTTCCTCAGGATCCTGTGAAACACGAAAAAGTCAGTCAGCAAAATCACTCAGTTTTTATATCAGTAAGTACTGAAGAGATTATTTTGCACTTACAGGGGAGCTATAACAATGAATCTGGTGAGATTAATGATGCTCAGGCATCAATTATTCATCAAACCTTAGAGACCCTGAGAATTCTTCAAGGTTGAGAAAGGCCCAAATCCATGAGATTTTGACAGCAGAGGAAATATATGCATGTTTAATAGTAGCAAACCTGCCCAGAGATTTAACTTAAAGATTTTTTTATTATTGTGATAATCGAAGATTTATTAAGCTGTTCTTCCTCACTAGCCATTACAAACTCTCCAAGGACACGACACACAGTTTAGGGAATATGACTTTTATTTGAAGTCTTAATGAAAATTGATATTGTTGGATTGAGTGAAAAATCTCATTAGAGTGTTGAGCTTATAGAGCTCAAAACAAAGACAAAGATTGTAGTAAGACCTGGGTGGTCACCATAAAGTTGGCACAAGAAGACAAAGCTAGAGCACCCTAAAAGCCCCAATGTCAAGCCTTAGGGTGGCTTCTACTGATTCCATAAGGGGTAATAACAGAGCAATAACTAGCCCCTAAAAGTGCATGTCTGTAATGTTTTTAGCTAATCTTTCTATGTTTCCCAGAAGTTTAGAGGCCAAAAATTAGTTATCTGGCTTATCAGGAGTTAAGTGTGCCTCTGATCAGCAGAAAGAAAAACCAGAAGGCAATGGATGAAAATTGTTCTCCCAAAAGGATGACCACCATACACTTTATTGCCTTCTCCAGAGGCAAAATACCCCCTTTCATCAAATAATCCTCAAGAAGGTGGGCAGGAGAAAGAGGAGGGGCAGAGGGAGAAGATCAGGTTATTTAGCAGCTTAAAAATGTTGAAAATGTCCCAGACAACATTTTTGCTTAAGAAACCAAAAATACCACCACTGGTAAAAGGCCTGAAAGATGACACATGCAGAAAGACTGTTCATAATTGCCCTGCATGTCTTTCAACGATGGGAGATCTTTGACGTGAGATCACTTGAGAATGAGAGCAAAGTTTAGTATTCAGTTCTTCTCATGAGACTAAAAATGTTTCATTAACCGAAAGAGTTCCTTATCTGCCAGGAGTGTCAGTGGGTTCCATGAAAACTCCAACTATTCTGGCCATGCTGGCTCTCCCCTTCCCTAAATTTCTACTGTGTTTCATAGTGCACACTACAAAACACAGAGCTTATTTGTGTGTGACATTTTTCTAGATTCATTTTATTTGTGTACGTCTAGCTTCTCATACCAAATTATAAAACCCTAGCCTGGGCTTATACTATTTGCTTATTTATCAACTCTGTGGTACATTCAACAAATATTTATTGAACCACTTTTGTATGTCAGGCACTCTGCTCTATTCTTAGAGTATCTAAATTGGCTAGTGGTGTTAAGACTGTGTCAGAATTGCTCAAAAATATGATTATTTCAAAGAGATGCATATTAATATTCTTCTAGAAAAATATAGGGCAGTAGAAATTTTGTTTTTTCTCTGCCAATAAAAGAATGATATTTTTAGTGCTTAGGATATTCTGTTCTGCAGTAATGAGTTATTCAGGTGTACCGTGTATGTGCCTTTGGTTTAAAAAAGGATACTGCAGATATAAATACTATACTTAACCAGGTAAATGAGCAACTAATTAGGGTGGCTTAACTTCCCTCAACATAGCATGGTCACACACCAGTTAAATTATATTTGCAGCCATTTTCATGACCAAACTGTTTCAGACATTCTGGTGTTGAGCTATGATACTAAGATTTATTATATTACATTAAGATTTATGTTTATCTTGTTGCATTATGATTTATATTTATGTAATTGTGAAGGCTTTCCCAAGAGATGAGAATTAAGGTAGAAATTTACGTTAGTCCCCAACAGCCTTATGAAAGGAACATTTCTATTATCCCCATTTTTCAGGTGAAAAAAACTGAGTTGCAGAAAGTTTAATGACTTCTCTAGTGTCAGAACAAGGATCAGAACCCAGGGATATTTGATAGCAAAGTCCATTTCCATGTAGCCTGCAAGGATCTATTACCTCGGGTTGATTATCAGCTCAATCCTAATGTAAAGCCATTAAATAAGTGAATTTGTCTTGCTTCCTCCCACTTTCTCTCTCTGTGCCCTCCCTACATGAGTATTCTTCATAACAGTAATAACACTTCACATTTAGAAAGTTCTCTAACACATATGATCTCATTAGATCCCAATGACAGCCTTATGAAGCAGATTAATCAGGTAGCATCACAAGTTGTCACAGACCACTGACCCAGGAGACAGGATGTCTGGGTTGGGTCCTAAGCACGTACAAGCTGTTCCTTGTACTTACAAGTTGTCCCAAGCTCTGTGACATTAGACAGGTCATTCACGTCTCTGGGCCTCAGTTTCTTCATCAGTAAAATAAGGTATTGGATCTTTAAAGTCCTTTTCAATTTTAACAATCAATGATTTGTCCATTTGACAGATGCAATGACTGAGATTCAGCGAAGTTGAATCATTTGCCCAAGGTTTCATCACTAGTGATGAATAATACTGAGTCCTGGGCCAACTTTCCTATCTCTAAACCAATGCTTTTCACTGCTTCACAGTGCTCCAGGAAGTTTCACACAGGGGTTAAGAGCACAGATTTTGGAACTAGACTTCCTGTGTGTGAGTCCCATCTCTACTTACCCTGCCTCTGCCTCAGTTTCCTCATCTGAAAGTGAGATTAACACTAGTACTTATCTCATAAGTTTGTTATGAAAAATATAGGATTAAAATATGTAAACACGTGTAAACTTAAAGCAGAGCCTTGTACATAGTGGGTGCTATATTTCTTTGCCATAATTATTATTATCATTTTTTATTGTTGTTATTATTTCCCTTGCCCTATTTAGCGTGAGCCTGAGCCTGCCCTCCGCAACAGAGCCCCTTGCTCCTTTTCCTCTCCTGGGTTCCAGCCTAGGAATACGGCTTTTTATTAAGGAACTGAGAAATGCGTCCTAAGCAAATAAAAAGAAGTTGCACATTTGCATTTCAACAGGAAGTTTCTGTAGATAATAACCACCTTACCATTTCTTGGGTCCTTACTATGTGTCAGGCACTGTGCTAATAACCACTTTAGAAGCCTAAGAGAACCAAGCTAATGGTGGGCACTTCTGTGGAGATGTGTAATAATGAGGAACCCACTGTGTCCCTCAAATTATCACCCAGGTTTTAACCAGCTTCTATAATTGAGCCAGCCTGTTGCCTATTTCTTCTCTAATATAGTCACACCCTGCCTCTTTGATCCTGCTGTCACTGAATTTAAAAATTTTTCACACAATTGTAGTAGAAACTAATTTGAATCTCAAAGTAATTATTTCTAGAGACCAAAGATCCTCACAGCAAAGGAATTATAAACACTGATGAAAAGGCACACTGCCAGGCCCACTCCTCGTTAAAAGAGAAGTAAATTCTTTCTGATGAAGAGTTTACCAGAATAATCTCGGATGCACATAACAATTGACATGGAGCTTCTCTCTGTCAGTAGAGCTGATTTTGTTGCTGCCACTGCTGTTGTGTAGGTCAACGGTGAGTCATGCAGTGGAAACTGGAGCTAGGCAGAGGACGAAAACACCTGCCAGTCTGGCTGCCAGTCTCACTTTGAATATCTTTATAAGGGCGAAAGGAAAACAATATGACTTGTAAAACTAGACTCTTCCATCTCAACCAGCTCAGCGTGAAACCTCCCTTGTGCTCTGATTTGAAACGTTCAGGTCCTTCGGGAGAGTGGATTGAAGAACTGACTGAGAAGCCCCAGCATGTGAGCGTCCATGTTCTAAGCTCCACCACTGCCTTGATGTCCTGGACGTCTTCCCAAGAGAACTACAACGGCACCATCGTGTCCGTGGTGTCACTCACCTGTCAGAAACAGAAGGAGAGCCAGAGGCTAGAAAAGCAGTACTGCACTCAGGTAAAGGAAAGAAATCACTGAGGGGCTCACTCACCCACTGCCACACAGCCCCGCAGGCGATGCAAGGAGGCTGTTGCAAGAAGTTGTGCTGAGGTCTCCCCGGGTGCATTGTGGGTAACGATACCAAGAGCCAGGAAAGGAGCCAGGAAATGAGTGTGCATGGCCCTTCGGTTATGGTCATCTTCCTTTTCCCTCATAGAATGGCCATCTTCCTTTTACTTTTATTCCTTATTCAAGAGAATTTACGGAGCACCTACAATGTGCCAGGTATTAGGATAGATGTTGGGGATCTAGATGATTTTTATCTGTCCTGCTCTTGAAGAGCTTATAATCCAGTGAGAACGGTGGACAAGCGAACATACAATTACCGCAAAGTATAAAATAAGCCCTAAGCTCAAAGTAAATGCTCCGGAGGCCATGTGAGTTCACAGAACAAAGGAGCTGGGCGTCAGTGAACGTGGATTGGGGCGAGAGGATTTGGAAACTGGTCAGAAGAACTTCCCAGGGGAGGCGACAACCAAGCAGAAGGTTTGGGGGTTTTTTTATTTTTTTTGGTTTTATTTTTTTTTTCATTCTTTTCACTGTTATTTTAGCTATGAGTAATGCATGCTCACCGAAAAAATAACTCAAAAATTAAAAGTACATAAAGTGAAAAACTCCCCCCTCACTAATTACAACTGAGAAGAGTTTTGAAGGGTAAAGAGGACTTAGCTGAGCACAAAGGAATGTGAGGGGCAAGGGGAGACAGTGTGCAAATCAGCAGTTCTGGGCGTGGCTACCAGACCGAATGCGCATGCCCAGTTGTTGGTCTGGGAGGAGACTGTGCAGCAGGGGCCAAGAGTGGACCTTGCTCTGGGATGCCGTGAATACCCACTGGAAGCCTGAAGCCCAGGGCTATTTTCCTAAAATCTGGTTTTAATTTTTCATGAGATCAAATGTACCAATTCTTGGTGTCTTACAAACACAATATTTTCTTCCCTTCAGAAAAAAAATTAAATTATCAATTCGTCTGGAATACACCGAAAATATAATGCTCAAAAAAGAAGTTTGCTATGTGAAAGCTATTTGGGATGTTTCCATTCATCCCACAAAAATTAGGCATTTAGTGAAACTCAAAAAGTGAGAAATATTAAATTCATAAGATAAATTCAGGAATCGTGGCCTTTGGAGCACTAGAAAGCACTAGAAAGAGTTCTGAGATAAGCCCTTAGTGGCAGATGAGTCTACTCCTGGGCTTGAATTCAATTAAGGAGTAAATATGCTAAAGCCATTAGCTAGTAATCACGGCTCACGGTGCAGTTTATTAGCTTCCTTCCCTGAGCATGCCAAAGACTCTTTACGTTCAGAGAAAAGCGTATTTTTCTTACAGAATGGGACCTAGAATTTGACTTCTCCAAGGTACTTTTCTTCCTTGCTCCATCTAGTGTACAAATTATGTATCTTTGCTTAGAAGCCAAAGGCTAAAGATATAAATGGATATTGTAAATTACAAATGAGCCAGAAAAGGCTGGTCTTAGTGCACTTTGACGATGCCTTCTTGAAATGAAGCATGAAACTCTTACGGATTATAGGCAAGGAGGCCAGTATTTAAAATAGAGGGTGGGAACTAGATCGCTGTCCCAGATGTTATCTCAATCATCACTAGAACCTTTTGAGACTGTGTTATTATTACACCAGCATCATCCATTGCCCCACTACACACACACACACACACACACACACACACACACATACACACACACAACTTTTCAGATGAGGAAACATCAGGTCAAAAAGTCTCAGGGACTGGCCTAGAGTCATGTGGCCATTAATCAAAGGAATCCAGATGTTCTCACCAGAATCAGTCTGACTTGGGCTTATTTCTTAAAGCAACCATTATCCAGAAGGAAAAAATAATAATATTTCTTTAGTTCTATATTCAGTGGTACTGTGATTATGTTAAATAGAAAATTAAAAATGCAGCTCAGAAACGAGTGCTTCTAAAGCCAAACACATAATAACAGTGAATATAATCTTTCACTATTTTATAGCTTCCCTCTCCCTCTTTGCGTCTACCACTGACTGTACGCAGGATCATTGCTTTACCTAGATCTTCCATGAGATTAGCTGCCAGTGCCCCCACTCTTCCTTACAACTCCACTGATCTCTGTGTGTTAGGTGGGTCTTGTGCGAGATGCTAGAAGTAAAACAAATTTGATTTGTTAATAAATACATGTTGAACATAAAGTCAGTGCTCAATCAGTGTTATATAAAAAAGACCCAGTCAATTCTTCAAAGTAAATGTGTTCTCAGCACTTTCTCCAAAGACTTACACACAATCATAAATTTCAGCATTAAAAGCACTATGTAATATATGTATGTATATTTATTTTATATGTGATTGGCTAGGTCCATAAATGTTTTGCAACAATGTACAAGAATGTATAATAACTAAATGACAGTATCAGATCTGAGACCAGGACTCAAGTGATCTGACTTCCAGGACAGTGCTGCTTCTGTTAGATTGCATGTGCTGCGCTAGGGAGGGTCACCCTCACTGCCCATCTTGATCAAGTCAAGAATAGTGACTAAAAGCACAGACTCCAGTGTCAAACAGACTTGGGTTTCAGATCCAGTTCTAACAGTTACCAGCTATGAGACGCTAGGCAACCTTCTTCATTTCTAAAAGTCTTAATGTCTTAATCTGTAATATAGAGAGAAGTGTATCCTATCTCATAGAGTTGAATAAAGATAAAAGGACTTGATGCTTAATGCAGTGCATGGAGCATAGTAATAGTAATAACTGCACACAAAAATTGTTAGCTTTTATTATTGTACAGACCTAACTGGATGCTTTTTGAATGAAGGGAGAGAGATGGAGAGGTTCTAGAGGTTCTCCATAGAAAAACCTGAGCAACTGCAATAAAGGTATAGAAAAGAGCTAATGGAAAAAAGATCACATAAAGTAGAAATAAGACCATTTCAGACTCAAAGGAATCTTCACTATCATCTAGTTCAACCATGCTATTTAACAGTCTATCATATAGTTCCTATTTTCTGTAGTACATCTTTGTTCCTATTTCTTTAGCTGAGGAGGGACAGAACTGGTGACTAATTGGAGAGACACTGGGCTGAACTGAAATCTCTGGAATGGAGACTAAGCCACTCAGGAATGGGAGAGACGAAATATTGGAATACAAAGACGGGGTCAAAGTAGGGGGAGGAGTGTGGGATGATCCTCTAGATCATAATAAATAATAATAATAAATACATATTATTTAGTAAGCAGAATGCAGAATCATTTCCCCTTCCCTCCTCTGATCCACCCCCAAGGAGGTCCAGGATAAATAAAAAGGCATGGAGGGATGGAAGGATAGATATAGGCTGGTGGCTCAGCAAATATTCAAAAATTGGGGGATAAAATGTTGTTTATGATATGTTACCACAGTACGTCATTTGAATACCATTGCCATCATCTCATTTTTTTTAGTAGTGTGATATATATATATATGTATATATATAAACATAATTGCTTCTTTAAAAAAAGTATAACTTCCCTAGGATGAATTTATTATGATGGCATATTTAAGTGGCCATGATTCCAGGTAGTCATTTGAATAATCAGAATCAACTGCTGCTTAAATATTATCAAACCAAAGGAACTTGAACATCATCCTTAAACAATCTATACTCTATGTTCTGTGTTATTCTAAACAAGTGATTAATTAGCAAGGTCAGCATTTACAGGTATGGTAATACGTCTACAATGTACTGTTAAAAGAAGAATTTTGGAGCAATGTTAACATGACACCTATATGGTTCAATATCATATTAGTTATGTATATATGTATCAAGGAAGGTCTGGAAGATTGGCCCACCAAAATGTTAGAAATGGTGAGAGAAGGACAGAAAGACTTCCAATTTACTTCATTTGCTCTTCTACTGTGTAAGCAATTTTTACAATGAGCATGTATTCGTTTTATAACTTAAAAATGTATTTGAAAGAAACAAAATAGTACTGCTTAGTTGTGTGTAACATACATGTTCGTATTCATGGTTTGTCTCTTCAGGAAATGCTCTCTCAGATAAGGATATCTTGTTGGCTAACTTTGTCTAGATGGCTTCTAGCAGAATTAAAATTCTAATACATGGGCAAGAAACTCTGATACGAGTGTAAATAGAAAAGAAAGGGTGGCAATGCTAACATATTAACTCAACTTAAACTTATTTTGGCCAAGTTATTGGAAAAGAAATTTTGGTATGCTGCTCCCCTTACTAGATGTAGAGCAAATTGTGCCAATTCAACTTAAATGATTTCTGCTGTGTAGAATCAGTTTCTGGTATTGGAAAGGTTTGAAATTCGTGTTGTATCACCAATATTATGTTTATTCTTAAAATTCATGATGAGACTTAAAAAAAGAAAAAACTTACTTATAAGTAAACTGTCAACAATATTGTTCTCCATTAATTCATGCTCCTTCCTGCAGCAATTTTACAATGTTACCCACCCTAGAGGCCAAAAAGTTGATAAAAGTAATGAGTTAACTTTCCTGATACCCCGATTTAAGCATCTTCACAATTCTATGAGGTACATAATAGTATTATCTATAGTTTATCAATGAGGAAGCCAAGGTAAAGATTATAAATAAATTCCTATGCTTATAAGGGGTAGAGTCAGGATTTGATCTCATGCAGTCTGAATAGAGAACCTGTGTTCTTTCCACTCAGCAAGACTGTCTTAAAGATTAGAGGCACTAAAGCTCAAAACAGCACACTTCTTAACCTGTTAGTTGAATGATCAATCCTGTGCATGCCAATATTCAACTTTAATAAATACATTTTATTCATCTATCCGTTCTCATTATTTTTCTCTATATGGTATCCGTTACGTGACCAAAAGTTAAAAAAAAAAAAAAAAAAGAATAGTGAAAAAGAGCTCATCTAAATGACAAATATTCTCTACCACGTTATTTTATGGGGTCGCAATAGCCTTGCAAAGTGCTTACTGCTGTATCTCGATGCTTAGCCTTATGACTTGCCTGTAGAGTGAATTAGAGGTCACAACACTAGGCTTCTAGTCCCAACACTGAATCTAAATATGTGACCTTGGCCATTTTCTGGCTTTACTTTCTTGATCTATTAAATGAGAGATTTGGACTAGATAATCTCTGAAGTCATTTCCATCTCTATAATTAGTTATTATATGCTTCTAAGTGACGAAAGACTAAAGACATCCTTGTGCTGATCTTTGTATGTAATCAGCTGACGCTAACAATTTAGGATGTCAGACTATCCTTATGGTATTGCTGATTTGATTATGGTTAGAAGCTGATGTGTCTCTAGTGTACATAGTTACAATTGACATTGATGTGTATAAAGCAGTTCACGGGGCTTATTAAATCCAGCCATAGAATTTGAATGTTCTGGGTTCCCTTCAGTGTTCACATAAACTATAAATCATGCTAATTTTGAAATATGACCTTCTCCAGCATGAGTAAAGGCTTCTGGGTGTCAAAGGCATCTGTGGTTCCATAAAGAGTCCCTGAGTATGATTTCAGCCTCTGTGTCACAGTCTGAAAGCCCAGTTCTAAATAAATCTTATTGGGTGTTTGGTTTAAAGGTGAACTCAAGCAAATCTATTATTGAAAATCTGGTTCCTGGTGCCCAGTACCAGGTTGTGATGTACCTGAGAAAAGGCCCTTTGGTCGGACCTCCTTCAGATCCTGTGACATTTGCTATTGGTAAGTTGCCAGCCACACGAATAACAACTTATGTGATGTCCAAGCTCAAGTCATTATCACCATATATGGGAGACCCATACTTGTTCACCCAATATTCCACTTTCAGAATAATTACAATTATATAACTGGAGCATTTACTACTTGGGGAAAAAACCAGAGGCAAATATGTTTAGTTTTCAATGATTGTATTGGAAGAGTGAAAATCCTAGTTTTTAAGTAGAAATTTGAAGCCATTGCTAAGATAGTAAACATTCCTTCTTGGCTTTCTTTTTCCACCCTCTCTCCCTTCTTCTTAGTTCCAACTGGAATAAAGGATTTAATGCTCTATCCCCTGGGCCCTACAGCAGTGGTTCTGAGCTGGACCAGACCTTACTTAGGAGTGTTCAGAAAATATGTGGTTGAAATGTTTTATTTCAACCCTACAACAATGACGTCAGAGTGGACAACCTACTATGAAATAGCAGCGACTGTCTCCTTAACTGCATCAGTGGTAATCTTTACTTAACTAACTGTCACACTTTCTTGTGTAAACAGGTTTGCCTTTATGTGCCAAATGTGTCAGAAGAAGTGATCTGTAAATTAGATTGTTTTGTAAATACACACAGGTAGCTTGCTACTTTCAAGGTTTGGGGGTTGTTTTTGCTTTTAGGGTTGTTTTTAGTTTTGTTTTTGTTTTGTGAGAGAGAGAGAAAATTGTGTGAAACTAGCTTTCACCCCTAATTGAGTTTATTTGTTAATCCACATTTTAGTAGAGCTGTCAAGTGTTTATTGTTTCTTTCTGCTGCTGAGGAGGAAAACACAAAGAGATTTCCTTTAGTCATTCAATAATTAGTTGACAACTGCTTAATTCTAACGATGACTATTCCTGACATCCACATAGCAGTTAAATACCTATAATGTCAGGCCATTAGAGGATGCTTTTCAAGAGAGCAGGTAAAGATTGCTCTGAGACTGGAATAATTTTAAAAGTGCAGATTATCTACAGGTCACCCATGTAGTAAACAATTGCCCTCTACCCAGTTGACAACTCTGGTAATTGCACCCAACAAGGATGCACGGTTATGGTCCAAGCTGGGAGAATATAGAGTTGCGAGAGGTCATTTGTCTTAGAAACAGGGGGATGTGTATATACAGTCACTTACAAATAAGTACTATTTCACTTGTGTAATATAATTAGAAAACTACAAAATGAAACAAATATTGGAAATATTTGACTCTATACCTTTGAATTACTTTTTTTTGGGGGGGGGGCGACTGAGGTAGATTAGCTCTGAGCTAACATCTGTTACCAATCCTCCTCTTTTTGCTGAGGAAGACTGGCCCTGAGCTAACATCTGTGCCCATCTTCCTCTGTTTTATGCGGGACACCTGCCACAGCACGGCTTGGTAAGCAGTGCTTAGGTCCATGCCTGGGATCTGAACCCACGAACCCTGGGCCGCCAAAGCAGAGCACACGAACTTAACCACTATACCACCAGGGCAGCCCCCTGAGTTACTTTTTTTTTTGAAAATTATATTTTTATATATCATTTTATTTACACCACACCTCATTCTAGAAAGAATTTTTTTTTTTTGAGGAAGATTGGCCCTGTGCTAACATCTGTTGCCAATCTTCCTCTTTTTCTTTTCTCTCCCTAAAGCCCTAGTATGTGGTTGTGTATCATAGTTGTAGAGTTGTAGCTCTTCTATATGGGATGCTGCCTCAGCATGGCTTGATGAGTGGTGAGTAGGTCTACACTCAGGATCTGAACCGGCGAACCCCAGGCAGAACGCTCGAACTTAACTGCTACACCACTGGGCCAGCCCCCCAAAAGAATATTTTTTAATGGAAAATTTGGGAAATACAAAAAGGTACAGAAAAGGAAATAAAAATTACTTAATTTTTTTCATGACCTAATAGAAGTAACTCTATTCCAAAAATATGATTTTTCTCCTTAGTCTTTTGTCTCCTTGATCTTTTTAGAGAATAGCTAATCTGTTGCCAGCATGGTACTACAACTTTCGAGTTACCATGGTGACTTGGGGAGACCCAGAATTGAGCTGTTGTGACAGTTCCACCATAAGCTTCATAACAGGTGAGTAGAGTGTGGGAAATGGTTCCACGAGGATAGAAAGCTATTTTGAGGAGGTTCTGAAGGGACACATCTCCAGAAAGTGCTAGTCATTTACCCAGGACTGACTGAGCATCAATTTCATGGAAGATAATACGCTTGATTCTAAAAATTCAAGATTTGTTTAAATGATAGCCTTTAAAAATTAAAATCTCATTTTTATTCTGAGTTATTGTCCTTGATTCATTTTTACTCTGAGTCACTGCCCTTGATTTACGTGCCGCTGTTGGGAGTTGATTAGAGTAGACATGTAGCAGGCAGAGCTTTCAGCTTCACACTGCACTCAATTGATTTTACCCATTTGATAATTATATTTGCTAGAGTGCCTCCATTTCCTTATTAATTAAGCCATTTTTAAAGTCACAGGCTGTCTGCAGTGTTGTCCACCGCAGGAGTTAAAAAAAGCTTTGGAGATAGGTAGACCTGGGTCTGAATCATGGCTCTGCCACATACCATGTGTAACCTCGAGCTTGTTAACTTTTCTAAGCCTCAGTTTTTCTCATGTGTACCATGGGGATGGTAATAGTATCTATTACCTATTATTATTATCTATTATTACGCCCCAATTAAATAAGCTACTTAACAAAATACATGGTACAAAGTTTAAGTACTTAAAAAACTGTTAGTGTTAGATCTTCACAGCCTTAAATTACATAGTTCATCATCATATAGCAGATACAGCAGAGGTTGTCAGAGGTAGCAAGGAAAAGGGGAAATTCATCAGAGAAACACTAACCATTGGTGTTTGAACTAAGATTTTTCAAGAACTTTTGGTTGGACTACAAGGTTGTGATTAGAGTTATACTGAGAAAAGAAAAGATAAAAATATTGTGTCGATGAAGAATAATTTTGGCAAAATATTTTCCTCTCCAGACATCCAGCTTTAGTCTGAAATTTATCAGTTAAAAACCCACAGAGAGAAATTAATCATATGTGAATTCTTACACAATCAATTTACATAGTTTGTCACTTTTCTTTCCAGCTAATGTCTAGAGCTTCCTTTGTTCCAGATATTAATAGTAATATTAGAGTAGAAAAGTAAAAGACAACCAAAAAGGAGAAAATACCAATTATTTAACAAGCGCTGTGTGAGGCTTCTGACTGTATTAATAATCACATACTTAATTATAATTAAACTTCACTGTATGGATAATTCATACAATTTAACTTATTGAGATTAACTCTCTGAGAATACTCTTTCCTTCTCAGAGCAGAGGTCTGGAAAAAGCTGACTTAGCATCTGAACATTTGATTGAGCAGACCTGGCTCTGCTAATTTCTAGCTGTAGAACTTTGAGCAAATTATCTTAATGATCCTGGACTTCTAGTTTCTCATTGGTAAAACTCAAAACATTACCTAACAACTGGCTAATAGAGCAAAACTAAGGGTATTAGAACTCACTTAAGTAAGGCAGAACCCTGCCTTGACAGAGTCTTCGTGGTGTCTCAGAAGGGGGACATCGGATATGAAATATTAATAGGATTTGCAGTTCTGGACTCAAGTGGTTTAGGTGTGCCTTTCAAAGCTGGGAACTGATTGGGACTGGGCAAAAATCAGGAGATGACAGTTTAGGTGGATAAAACCAGTCTGGATACATAAACTGTGGTTAATAAGGAAGCTGTTTGCCTAGGTGAGCAATCCATTGTCTCCAATAAATTGATCTTTGGGAATTTATTATCTTTTCCTGGGACAAACTACTAAGTCATGCTGACACTGGTGGTCCACAGTCTTGTCTAGGCATATTGACGCAGACGGTCTCAATTCTCACATCTGTAAAATGGGCATAATAACACCACACAGGATAGTGTGAGAATTAAATTATATAACGTAAATCACTATTAAAAGATATATGGTAGCTGAGTTTTATTTTTATACTTATTTTTAGAACTAGTTGAAATCTTAGCTTTTTTTTTGTCTTTCTTCCTTCATTTCAATTTTAAAAGCATATAGGATCTCATGCTTCACTTTCCTAAGCTTTCGATTATAATCCAAATTGCCAAATGGTGTGGTATAAAAGGAAATAGGAGCAAAATCTTTGAATAAGCTGTGATTTGTTAGGACCTCAGATCTAGTATCTTTGTTAGGCAACTTACTTCGTCTGCAAGTTCATAATTATGCTAGTGTACCAAAAAATGTTTAATAAATAAATAGTGACATCTTGTGGCCTTTCAACAATATGCTGGATTTTAAAGCAACAACATGGAGTATAAAAATCTGAAGACCGTGTACCTGTGAGAGGGAGATATATACATCTGACTTTGCAATTTTAAATATGTTTCTTGTCCTCACGAGAATTAGAACATGAGAAAATATCCTTTGAAGAAATATAAGTACAGGTACTTGTATATTATGAAATATGTAGAAATATGTTAAGAGGCTATAAAGAAGCCAGGGTTATTATCCTTATTAGAATATTCTGAAATATAATGTGGGTTTCTTACTTGCTCGATACATTGTTGATATTTCAAGATTTTATTGTCAAACACATAGAAATGATACTCCTATTTCACATGAAACAGAAATGTGTTTTTTAGTCTGCATATTACTGATCTCTTCAGTGGGTAATTGTTTTTGAAAGCATAATTAGTTATGAATGTTTGTTATGAGTTCTAGTAGTATATTAAAGAAAATATTTCTTTATGATTTGTAGAAATTCTTGTCCAAATATTTTAGTTGGTTTTGCAGCATATCTTGGGATGGAACACTTGCCTGTCTTCATGGAATTTAAATTCAACTGTGTATTTATTTCTTAAAATCTTCAGAGTGATCAGTTACAGTCATGCACTACATAACGACATTTCAGTCAACGATGGACCGCATATACAACAGTGGTCCCGTAAGATTAGTGCCATACAATCTAGGTGTATAGTAGGCTATACCACCTAGGTTTGTGTAAGTACACTCTATGATGTTCGCACAACAACGAAATCACCTGAGGATGCATTTCTCAGAACATATCCCTGTCGTTAAGCAATGCATGACTGTACTTTAAGAAATAATTAAATATGCTTTCAGAGCTCATATGAGATAAAGCTTGTGATGAACTCTCCTCTCCAATTGGAAAAATTTTTTAAATTTAAATGTGTAAGAACATAAAATAAATTAATAAATTCAGTGTTAGAGAGAATTTAGCTTTGTAGCATGATAAAAAATCCCTTCCTTCCCTCGCTTAATACTTGCTGCAGCAACATTTATTAAGAGCCTACCCTCTGCAAAGCACTGGGCTAGACACTGTCGATGATATTGCTTTGTTATTTTATAGAAATAATATTTATTTTCTGTCCCTCTACTCATCGATCCTGCTGTCCTTTATTCCCATAAACATCTTTGCTGCACTACAATGAAAAAGATTTACTTTTACAGGACCCCAGAGTTTCCAGCACTGCTTGGAAAATAAGTTCATCAATGCTTAATAATACTAATTTATTGATGCAACAAGCATACCCAAACAGGTAACATTTTAGAAATCTTGTAACTGTGAAATTTGTATAAAAGTCCTTGATATCCTCAGGTACAGATGGGTCTGGCTTTCTTGTGTCTGAGCCATACAAGGTAGAGGCCCATGTAACAAGTGCCCACCTTGTACCACCAACCTTCACTATGTTACCGAGAGGTCCAGGAGTCCCCAGGACCATCATGCGGTGTGAATTTAATTCTCTAAATTAACGCTATATGGGATTTCATGCTTTATTGATAAGCACTTTAATTAATAGTAGTCTATTATACTAAAATGTGCGTCTTTCCTCCCTGTAGCCCCAGTTGCTCCAGAAATCACTTCTGTGGAATATTTCAACAGTTTGTTATATATCAGTTGGACATATGGGGATGATACAACTGACCTCTCCCATTCTAGAATGCTACACTGGATGGTTGTTGCAGAAGGAAAGAAGAAAATTAAAAAGAGTGTATGTTTCTTTGAATCCCAATATCTGAACATTTATTTGCATAAACTATTGAAAACCATTAAGCAAACATTTATTGAGACATTAGACAAATGTTTTATGCCAGTTGGCACTATTTTAGGCTCTGGAGATAGGAAAGTGAACAAAAATTAAATTCCTTCTTTCAGAGAGCTTATCTTTTAATCTTTAATAGTGAGCTGCAAAAGTTGTAACTATTGATTTCATTTATACTTAAAGTTATGGTTTAGCTTTTTCTTCAGGATGTCAGACATTTTCAAGAAAATCACAGCTCGTGTATTTCAATATTTTCTCCGTATGTCCCCAACGCTTACCTATTCGGGCTTGTTGGGAATACTAATTTCTTTTCTCCTGGCTGTTAAGCTTATTGACATTGTGTTAGTTAGGGTGCAGACTAAACTACTGTAATAAAAACAAACAGACAAACAAAAAAAAAGATAGTGGCTCAAAGAAAATAAAAGTTTATGTCTCTCTCATGACGGCCCAGGCTGAACAGAGCCCCTCTGGTGTAAGGGATCGTCCAGGGGTCCAGACTCTTTCTGTCTTGCTGCTGCATCTGTCTCTATGTGTGGTCTTCATCTGCATAGGTGAACCTGCATCGTCATTACATCCATATTCCAACCTGCAGGAAGGGGAAAAGAGAGGACACAGAGGCCCAGCACTTAAGGGGGTGATCTGAACTATAAATTGCCCATGTGACTCCCATTTACAATCGATTGGTCAGAATTGGGTCACATGGTCCCATCTAGCTCTAGGGGAGACTGGCAAAAGCAGTCTTTAGTTAAGAAGCCAGGTGCCTATAGACACGGCTAGGTTTCTTCTGAGCTTCTCAGACAGGGCTGAGCAATGTAAATATCAGTAGCAACCTAGCAATTGCCTTTTCTAAAATTTGCTGTGAATATGAGGAAACATATCAGAGTAATACCTATTCCAAATAAGAGAAATTATTGCACAAATGTTCTGATGTGTGTTATGCGTGTGGAGAGCTACCATGCATTCGGCTCAGTTGAGGAATTTATATCGTTTTCAGAGGAAATAACGTATCTGTAAGGTGTAATCAACTGTAGATTGCAGCACAGAACAGAGAGGGAACGTCTGCTACAGCCCTGTAGTTGTTTGGAGTAGCATCCTAGTTGAAGTTCATTAGATGTTTAAACCTTCTATTTTGATGATCTTGCAGGTAACACGCAATGTCATGACTGCAATTCTCAGCCTGCCTCCGGGAGATATCTACAACCTCTCAGTAACTGCTTGCACTGAAAGAGGAAGTAATACCTCCATGCTCCGCCTTGTCAAGCTAGGTAAGAAGAGTGTGCGGGTGTGTGTGACAATAACCATGTTGGGTGAACTAGCACTTGCATGTCTTTGATTTATCACGTTCTTCTCAACTCAATGAAATAACCATTCTTAGTAAGCTTAGAGGAGCCAAGGAGGCTTAGGATTTTAGAGATGGAAAGACCTTAGAGATTATCTACTGCAGTGTTCTCACCCTGTTAGACACCATTCCCTTTCATGTAAGTATTATGTTGTGCCTTCTTTAATGTCTTAAATTGAAATTCATAGATAAAATAGCCCACATATTGATTTTCTAAGTGGATAGAATGTCCTAACTCTAATATAAAATCAAGATAAAAGAAAAATAATTTATAACAAAATAATATGGATTCCCCACATATATATGTTTAGATACAGCTCTTCTAAAAGTCATAAAGAAATTGCCTGATAACTACACATAATTAAAATGAATGTCTGAGTTTACAAGAAATAAAAGGATCAGTATTTCTTCAGTACAACACATATAAAAATAAATGAAAAAAATGAACAAATTCATCCTAGTTAATTATAAATAACTGAGCAAGCATAAATACAGGTTAACCCTAGAATAAAACTCAGAATTATGATAAGAGACTAAACGTATTTGCATATGATAAGAGAAAGAGGGAAATAACCTTAATTAAAGTAGAGATAACATGCCAAGAAAAATAACAGGCTGTGGATGAGGGAAAATGAGGAAAGTATGATATTCTTGCAAATAAGCTAGACCTTTCTGTGTAGTGTAGTATCAAAATAATTCTGTATATTATGGAATACAACTGGGAGGTGACACTATGTAACACAAAACACACCTTCTACATTCAACAATTTGCCATGTATTGAGGTATACATTTAGTTTCTGGTACTTAAAGGGACCTCAGATTTATCATCTTATAATCTCCAGCAGGCAAAAGATGTCAGATTGGCAAAAAGTGGTAGACTCTTAGGGCAGTATCAGTATGAGAATAGCAACCTGAAAATAAACGCATTTCAGTGTGTAATTTTCACAGCAGAGATCTCATCATTTTTTTATATTTTGAAAATTAAAAATATATAGAATGGCAATAAAAATATTTCCAAAACACTTAATGCAACTTACTGACATCACTGTTTCAGATGTCTCCTAATTTAGACATGGTATCTGAGTCTGTTTGTAAGATTCTCACATCATCTCTGTTATTACAGATGTTCATATGTGCAGCTGTAAGTAGAGACTGATCCAGGGTATTTTATACGCAGCTTAAATACCAGGAGCAGCGTTGTTGTCAGCGATGACCTTTAGAAAACTCTTAGAAAATCCCAAACGAAACAAAACACAATCTTTCCCTACTTTACCCACGAGTTGCATTTCTCTATAATTCGTTGTATAAAACATTAAATCTTAATTTTTTTTCTCTTGTTTGCCATGTCAAAAACTAAATTCTTGCACTGAAACCCTTTAAAATTAAATAGCTAGTTGTAAGTACATGATGCACTGAATAGAAACTATAGGCAGAAAAAGTAAATTATTGAGTAATTTTTAAATAACATCTTAATTCCCTTTAAGTATCCTTCTTCATGACAACTTTCTTCTAAATTATTTTACTTAACTTCTTGAAAAAAATTCGAATATTATCACATGGTAAAGTAACTGTAATTATATTTATGGTGAATTTATTCTGGTGCACCATGAGAAAGTCATGTGGGATGTGAAACATGGGATAATTAATCTCTTTGGTACTTTCTTGGTCATTGCAAGACATCTAGCATTTCTGAGCCCTAGCCTCAGGAGTCTAGTTAATTCCCTCCATTGTGACTACTAAAAACATTTCTGCAAATTTCAAAACACCCTCAAGGGGGCGGTACTGCTCCTATTGAGAATCACGAGTTTAATGTTTCATGCACTCCAGGCAATCTGCTCTTCTTTCCTAGCAGTCTATACTTGAATTCGAGGAATGTGCAAGTCACCAGCTTCCAACATTGCGTGATTTTTCTATTAAGAAAAGATCGCCTGCCTATCAATTCCAACCATTATCTCTAATTTTGTCCTCTGTATAAATGGTAGTTCAAAACTCATTTCCAGGTAACTTATGCCTTTCTTTTCCCAAGCTTTATGATTATGCGTAGCTATAAGCGTTTCTCAGGTCCTAGCTGCTTTCTCCAACCTATTTGGTTTGTTAGTGTTCCCAAAGTAGCATTCGGTGGGCCTATTGTGTGCTTCACTGTCATTTTTAGTGACATTATGGATGATCTGTGAAGTCTCGGGAGTATGAGTTAAAGTCATGAGCTGCTACAATTACACTCACACCACACAGAAGTGTGAGTAAAAGCCGTGATAGTGTTCCAAACTTACCATGAGGTTTTGAGTCCCTATCTCTCCCTGTTAATTGACAGGACTACCTAAACCAGTTTAGAAAGTTCCTTTAAACTTTTCAAGAAGGGAAGTCAAGTTCCCATAGAAATTATTTCTAATGAATCATACCCCTTAGAATAAATAAGCTTTTCCTTGTTGGTATCTTAATATCAAACAGAATATTGCCTCTATCTTATTGCTTTCTAAAAACAAAATAATATGTATGCAATGTGCCTCATCTCAGCCTTTTTTCCCCCCTGAAAACTAAATAATCTCACTTTTTATTCATTTGTCTAAAGGTCTATTTTCTGTCTTACTAATCATGTTATTGTGTTTTACAGACTCTTTCCATGTTCTGTAACATGTAATGCCCTGCCTACTGTAGATGCTCAATAGATACTTGTTAAATTGAACTGAAACTACAGATCTCAAAGTTGAAAATAGTATTACAGTTAATATTTAACCAAACAGTTTCACCTTTCAGAGAAGTGAAAACATTTTGCTTTAGTAATAACTGAATTGCAATTATTTTTTTCTTCACAAAACTTTTATTGTACTCATTTTATATTTCTTCACAGCATTCATTTGGTATATATAGAAGTCAAATTAATTCTACTTTACAGAAAAATACAGCTTTGGCACACAGATTTTCAGGGCTTATTTGAATCAGAATGCCATTGTTAACCTAGAACCCAAACCGGTCAGAATTGAGTTCAATTTCTCTGTGATAGAGGCCTCTTTGGAATGGCTCTACTTGCTGTCATGGGGGGCAGGAGTTACATTTATGGAAAGAAACCAGACTATCAATGAATCCAGTACAATATAAATTAATCCAAGATTGTATGTGCAAGGGTAGAGAGTCCTCAAAACAGTTGCCAAGAATTTTCAATTATTATGTCATCAATAAATATCTGTAAGAAGACATGTACCAATAGTGGTGCTGTTTGCAGGGCATTGAGCCAGTCATCCCATTAAGAATTTTAGGTTGTCAGAAGTTTCATGGTACTATGGTGGTATGTGATGACAGCTCCCTTTGGCAGTCAATACTAATGTCAATCAAATTTGCACTAAGATTTGTCATTTTACAAGAACTCATTGGTCTACATGTACCTGTGGCTTCAACCAGCAACCACTCATAACTTCTAGTCTTGGTGAATCTACTTGGAACTCTGGACAAACTTTAGGAGGATTTGATAAGTTTACATCAGAGAAATAGTTTTCCAACCTGAAAAAAAAGAAAGGAAAGGAAAGGAAAAGAAATGGGAACAAGAAGTGTTGGACATATCACGAAATAGCTCTATGGTAATAGAATATCCATCCATTAATTCATTTAACAAACATATACTGAGAGCCTTCTAAGCACTGCTCAGATGCCAGCCTACTTGTAGTAATGAACCCAAAGGGCTATGTTCACTTTCTGTTCACAACAGAGCTTAAGAGCTAGTGAAGGGGAACATGGTAAAAAGTGCTTTACAGAGCATTAAAACAGATTAGTGTGGTGTGGAGTGACTATGCAGTAAAAGCTTTCTCTGAGGAAGCAGTGAGGAGGGATCTGAATAACAAGAAAGGATCAGCCATGAAAAGGTTGGGAAAGAGCATCCTAGGCAGAGGACAGATCAGATAGGA
Organism: Diceros bicornis minor; assembly: GCF_020826845.1. Lineage (NCBI taxonomy): Eukaryota > Metazoa > Chordata > Mammalia > Perissodactyla > Rhinocerotidae > Diceros > Diceros bicornis. The sequence goes on along the minus strand of NC_080756.1, from coordinate 45,777,984 downwards.
CTTGTAAGGCATGGAGTTGAAATATCATTTTGAATGCAATTTGAAGCCATTTTGAGAATTTGAAGTAAATAATCTGACATATTTAAAATAATCCCTCTAGTTGCTCAAGGGAGAAAGGATTGTTGGGTCAGCAATGAAGGTAGGGAGACCAATTAAGGAACTATTTGTCCTTAGCCTTAAAAATAGCATTCTAATTCAAAGAAGTGCCACGGGAAATGATGGTAACCTTGACTTAAGTGGTGGTAATGGAGATGGAGAAAAGTGGACAGAATTCAGGAGCTATTTTGGAGGTTGTGTCCATAGGACTTTCTGATGAGGTGAAAATAGGAAATGAGAAAAAGGAAAATTAAGAGTCACTCCTAGGCTTTGCTCTTGAGCAACTAGGGTAGATAGTGATGCAATTCACTGAGACTGAAAAGACTAGAAAAACTGGAGGAGGAGTAACTTTGGGGTAAGATGAGAATCAAGGATTCTTCCTTGGACGTAAAAAAATTGAGAGGCTATCCAAGTGCAGTTGTCAAGTAAAGAGATTATTGATATGTGTGTCTGGAGATCAGGGGAGAATTCTCGGCTGGAAATATAAATTTGAGGGTATCTGGATAAGATCACCAAGTGATCTTCAAGTAGATATAGAAAAGAAAATAGAAGCCCTTGGTCTAGCCTAAAAGAACCACTCTAGTATTTGAGCAGAGGAGGAGAAGCCAGCAAGAGAGACTGGGAAGGAATAGCTAATGAGGTCAGACAAAGCTAAAGCACTGAATGCGTACACCACCATTTTCAAAATTCTGCTTTATCTTGACCATAAATGGGTTCAGGCAGGTTCAAGATAAGGAATCAGGTAACTTTAGTGCTACGAGAGATTTGGAGATAATTTAGTGCAATATCCTTCTTTGAGCAAGCTGGAATCTGGAGAAATTTGACCCACTTTGCACATTGTTGAGCCTGGGTCTAGAAACAGTGATCTAGTACTTTTTATCTGTTTGCTGCTTATGTTTTCCTAGATTTGGGGTGTATTTTCTTCTAAAAACTTCTCTTTGCTATTAACACATTTAATAGAGCAGGGAGGAGCCTCACACCCATTCGTGGGGCTTTCTGTTCCTGTTTTGGAATTTGGGTGTTAATGACATTGGCTTGATTTTCTTAATCTTAGTTGTGAAAGCTTTTATGTATATTAGAAATCTTTAAAACATAATTTGACTATAGACAAGGAAGACTCAAGATATTTTTAGATGTTAGGAATTTGGGGGATATTAGAATCTGTTCTCATTCTTTCTCCCTCTCTCTTTCTCTCATAACATTTCAGTAGATTACAAATAATTATATACATTTTGATGAAACATAATTTGTGACATTATAAAAGCCCAGCATTACACAGTACTGCCCTTCATGGTCTCACTCCAAGTTGAGAAAATTTTGTTATTCTTATGTTGTAGTCATTGAGGTTACAATTTTGGAAATAGTTGCTTGGATATACACAGTCCTTATTTTTGGTAAGAAGTGAGTTAAGTGTTGTGAGTCATAGCTTACTAAAGTCTAAAGTACTTCTCCCTATCCACCCATACCCTTTACTTGAATCCTCTTCTAGTAAGTGACTAACCTGTTATTCCCCTTACCCCCACAAAAAAAAAAAAATGAGTTCAGTAAGTTCAAAAATGAGTTCATCAAAAATGTGAATAAATTATGTCTATGTAGCACAGAGAGTAGACAAGGAAGATGCATGAATGAATGGTTGGAAGGGAGGGAGGAAGTAAGAAAGCAAAGTGTGCATATCCACACTGTATATATATGTACTTATCCACACATTCTCTCTCTATATATATAAATGTATATGTATATGTATATGTATATGTATATGTATATGTATATGTATATGTATGTATTTGACACCAGTCAGAAAGAAGTTAATAAAATAATTAAGGTACTATACTTTTTAAAAATTAATTCATTCTGTCAGTCAACAAATATTTATTTGGCATTTACTATGTGCTACACACTAATCTAGGTGCTGAGAATATAGAAATGAAAAAAACTGACAAAAATTTCTACCCTGATTCTAGAATAGAAAAAGAAGCAATAAACATACACGTAAGGATGTCAAATGGTGATAAGTGTTATGGAGAAAAACGAAGCAGGAAAGGAGGAAGCATTATGGGGGTTAGGGGTGCAATTTTTGTCGGGGGACAGGGTAAGCTTCTCTGTGAAGGTGATATTTCAGTCAAAACCTGAAGGAGGTGAGGGAGTGAGCCCAGCAGGTCACTGGGAGGAGCTTCTGTAGGCAGAGGGAAGGGAAGCACAGGGGCGGAGCTCCAGAGGCAGCCATGTGCCTGGCAAGTTGCAAGAAAAGCCAGGAAGGCATTGTGGCTGAGGTGGAGTGAACAAGAGGGAGAGTAGTAGATAAGAGGGCAGAGAGGTAACAAGGGAAGGTCATGTAGCATCATTGAAAAGACGTTTTACGCTGAGTGAGGTGATACTCCACTGGATGGTTGAGGCAGGGGAGTCACATGACCTGACAAGTTTCACAAGATCACTTTGGCGAGACCAGACTCTTCAAGGGTGAGGGTAAAAGCAGGAAACCAGTTAGATGAGATGACCATACATCCCAGTTGCCTTAGACACCATTTTACACCTGTTATGGATCAGTTAAAAGCTAGTCATTCTCTTTAGCAATCCTTTTCTTCCCCCAAAGCATTCCAATTTGGACATTTTTGATAAATTACATGGTCACCTTCACGTTAGGAGGCCGGATATATCTATCCAGATAAGAGATTACATTTGTTTGGATCCGAGAGGTAGCCATGAGGGTAATAAAAAGTGATCAGAGTCAAAATTTATTTTGAAGGTGGAGCTAAGAGAATTTGCTGATATTGTCTACGCATGAAAGGAGTCTAGGGGGATGCCAACAGCTGGGGTCTGAGCAATTGAAAGGACGCAGGTGCTATTATTGAGCTGGGCGAGATTATGAGAGAGGCAGGTTTGGGGGGAAGATCAGAAGTTCAGGTTTGAATGTGTCATCATTTGAGGGTGCCTATTACACATTAAAGAACAAACTTGAGTAGGCAGTTAGATAAAGGAGCTTGGTTTCCAGGGAGACTACAGGACTGGAAATATAAATTTTAGGGTAGGTAGGAAACAGACTTGATGAGGTTATCAGGGAATGAATAAAGAAAAAAGAGTTCTATCCAAGGACTAAGCCTCGGGGCACTCCAAGTTTAAAAAGTGAAAGGGGTGAGAAGGAACCAGCAAAAGAGCCTGAGAAGGAGTGGCCAGTAAAGGAGGAAGAAGCACAGAAAAGTGTCATGTCCTAAGAGCCAAGCAAAGAAAGGGCTTGAATGAGTAGACAATGATCAACTTGTCAAGCCTGCTGTTAAGTCAAGTAAGATGAGGAATAAGAATTGACCGCTGATCTTAGCAACCCAGATTGGCGATTTGGGGAGGAGACATTTGGGTTGAGTGGTGCGGAAAAAAATACAATTAAGAAGAGTTCAAGAGAAAATGAAAGTAGCAAAATCGGAGAGCTGGAGTGACAAACTTTTTGAAGACTCTGATTATAAAGAGGGGAGAAAATGAGCAGAAGCTGAAGATAAAAGATTCCAAGAGTTTTTATGTGTTTGGTTGGTTTTTGTTTTGTTTTTCCTTTTCTTTCTGTTCCCCTTTGAGTGGGTGGACACTCCTTGTCAATGGGCTGATTCGACAGGGCAAGGAAAATTGATGACGCAGGATAGTTAGAGGTGAGGCTTGTTAGAGTGATGTCCTTGACTGGGCCAGAGGAGATGGGACCCAAGTTGCCAGTGGAGGGAGTGGCCTTGGACTGGGTGAATCGGTAGTAAGATAGTGAACGACAGAGTACATGGGCATTAATGGAATAGATGAGCTGGGTGGGAGTGATGATGAGAGCTGTGAAGCTTTCTTCTACCGACTTCTTATAAACACACGCATGTTCTTTAGGTTCGCAGAGGATCATAACTGCTGTGCTACTCTTCTTGTATAGTCCTGCATGGGCAGCAGCCCCATGCAAGCGTTATTTTCTGGGTTAGGCTGCCAGACATGTTACTGTTCTCTGGCTCCATTCCTGGGCCTGAGACTAACTGATATCTCTCCTCAATATGTATCTCTCCCATTTCTCATTGTGGTCATCTGAGTTTCACTGCAATTCGCCAGCTGTCCACAGCCATGCCTCACAACTTTAGCACTTCCTTAAAAACAATTCTCCTGGTTGCCATAAAGTGACTTGCATTTTTTGTAGGTTTCTCTTCAATATATTACAAGAATCTGGATGATGGACGCATAGGGCAGTGACTGTGATGTCTGGCACTGATTTAAATACACAAGCGCCCCGGAAAACTCTGTAAAAGTTGGTCTTCTGGGCAAAGCAACTTTTCAGGAGGCCTCATCATCTCCAGTTATATGGAAATGAGTGGAAAACACCCATACTTTTAGAGAGGAAGCAGCTGTGGGAAAGACCCTTAACTAGGGGTGCAGAGGTCTGGATCCCAGTTTTTGCTCCCGCAGTCAAATTGTGTTACCAAAAAAAAGTTACCTCTGGATCTCCATTGCCTCGTCAATAAACTGAGAGTCTGGACTAAATGATCTTTAATGTTCCTTACAGTTTAAAATTTAGTCTTTACTCTGAGGTCAGAGTTAAGGCAACAGGCTAATGATACAATAACAGCAGTGATCTTTTTCTAAGAATTGTGCAATATATAACTCCTAACTAAATAAAAATGCTAAGTAAAAACACATATTCCTAGAACCAAAGAAGGAGGAAGTCACACATTTTGTTTTGAAACTAAGTAAAGTTAAATGAGAGCTTTCTCTGAAAAAATTCTACTAATCTTGAGTTACTTGGGGTGGTAAGACCATAAACACACCCAGTGATTCACAGAAGAGGATATTACACTTGCTATCGTTAAGCCATAAAGAATTTATTTAAAATGTAATGGAAATGACAAATTTTTCTAATTCATGAGAAAATCTTCTGTTTTGGATAAGAAAAAGACCTAGTTATAATTTAATGCTAAATATTTGTCTGAATATTTTTTATATTTCACAATGTTATTTTTAAATGTTCTAATTACTTATTAAATGTGTCTAGGAAAAGAGTCTCCCTAAGTCAATAAGAGAACAGGCCTAATAAACTTCAGGTCTAACAAAGATTTCTGTTGTTTGATATACATTTTCCTCTTTTTAATTTCATTGCACATCAGTCTTAACTCAGCCTGAATCATTTCTCTACCTCTTTTTTTTCTTCCAAATAGTGCTTTCTTTTGCAGATGTTGTTTTTGACCAAGGTGAACATAATTTATGCAGCTTACACTGTTTAAGTCACAAATGTTTTCTTTGGCCAAATTGAATATAAGTTATACAGCTTATACTGCTTAAGGTAGAACTACCTGAGTTGAGGAAAATAAAAATAGATTTTAAAGACTTACTGTAACGTAGATGTTAAAGACCATACTTTGTATATGAAGAAGGTACTAGCACATTGCTGTCAGTGAGGCTGAGATTTTGCTAAGTTGATAATTTTTTACAGTTTTTTTTCTATTGAATTTCCCTATCACCAATGTCACACGTTTGTAAAACAACTCACCAAGTTTAGAGGTATAAAATACCAGCAGCATGAAACTAGTTGGCCCTTATGGATGTAATCTTGACCCCATTAACATCATTCTATTGTCAGCTAAACTAATGGGCCACATTAAAGTGAGAAACAATGTAATAACTGTCAGAGAAAGATAGATTTTACACAATAAATACATTCTGTTCTGCTCCAAGGCTAAATATTACACCTGACTCCCTTTGGAATTCCCTAGGAAAGGAAGAGATTCGCTGCCAGAGCAGAGAATAAGAATCAGACACTAGCTCATACTTCACCAAGGTCACCTTCACTCCCCAAAGATCCTGGGCAACAGCTTGAGACTCTCATAATCCAATCTAAATTAAATGATAGAGATAGCACAGATAGAGTCTGCGCATGTTCTGTGCACAATATTTGATTTCCTTACAAAATTAGGTTGGATTCCCAACTCAAATAGGAGAGGCATTGAAGAGAGGAGAAGGAAAGAGAGAGGTCCAAATAGTTGATTACAACAGCAGCAATGTTAGAAAGTGCTTAGAGAGTATTTAAAAGCAAACAGCCATGTCTCTACACCTCATTTTGTAAAAATAGTTTGTCTGTCTTCTTTCCCCGTAGCCATAGGCTCTCACATCAAATATCATGGACTCTGAAATTATTTTAAACAAAAGGAAATCTGACATTATGGAGTGGGGAAATTTTGAAGAATTTAAGGTTTAAAATGTCATTTAGAGAGATAGAAATGACAACCAGAAGATGTTCTATAATTAATATCGACATGGCTCTTTACACTATATAAAGTGTTTTTGTGTACATTAAGTCATTATCAAGGTCTTCCTACCCCTCCCCTTTATGAGCTAGACTGTATTTGATATTTTGAACAGTAAGAGACTATATTAGTTTGCTAGGGCTGCTGTAACAAAATATCACTGATTGGGTGGCTTAATCAATAAAAATTTATTTTCTCACGGTTCTAGAGGCTAAAAGTCCAAGATCAAGGTGTTAGTAGGTTTGGTTTCTCCTGAGGCCTCTCTCCTTGGTTTATGGATGGCCACCTTCCATATGTGTCCTCTTTCGGTCTTTTCTCTGTAGCCATTCATCCTTGATGTCTCTGTTTGCCCAAATTTCCTCTTATAAGAACGCCATTCAGACTGGATTAGGCCTCACTCTACGGCCTCATTTTAACTTAATCACCTCTTGAAAGGCCCTATCTCTAACTATAGTCACATTTTTTGAGTTACTGGGGGTTAGGACTTCAACATGTGAATTTGGGGGAACACAATTCAGCCCATAACAGAGACAGAGACCAATCAAAAGGCTTTTGTGTGTCATTGTACTCCCTATCATATGCAATTGCCTAAACCATATTTAGCCACTTTTAATCCTGTGCCTGAGGATGGAAACATGAATCGTCTAAGCCATGCTAGGCTGTGAAGCTGAGCTAAACTTGCCTTCTCATAAGAAGGGGAGCCCCTCCAACCAGCTTCTGCCAAGAATTTCCAGACTTCCACTCCACCAAACATGAAGGAATGCTCTAACCCAGTACTGCACAATTGAAATGTAATGAGAGCCACATATGTAGTTTTACATTTTCCAGTACCCACATTACAAAATAGTAAAAAGAAATAGGTGAAATTGAGTTTAAAATACCTTATTTAAACAAATATATCCAAAGTAGTATCATTCTAACATGTAATCAATCAAAGAACTATTAATGAGGTATTTTTTATTCTGTTTTTCATGCTAAGTCTTTGAAATCCAGTCTGTATTTCACTCTTGCAGCACATCTCAGTTTGGACCAGCCACATTTCAAGTGCTCAGTAGCTACATGTGGCTCGTAGCTACTGTGTTGGACAATACAATTCTAACATTTTAATACATTCCCTGGGGCAGATATTGTCTTGAGAAGGGAAATTTAATTATAAGATTCTCCCAATCCAAATACACCTCCAAACTTAGGAAATATCGTAATGACTTTGTTTCCTTTGAAAAAGCAGAGTGATATTTCTCCCTGATATATCTGGGGAAATATACCTATCACAAAGATTCCTAAACAGTCCTCCAGTAAGCGATTTGTGTATGTTACTCATTGACCTACAAAGCTAATATGCATGTATCTCTCAGAAAAAGATGGAATGATAATGGTACAGTATTTTGGAATGATCTATTGCCCCCCATATAACACCTGAAAAGAAAAATTTGTTACTGTTGGAGGCTGTTGGAGGTCCCAGACCTTGTGGAGATTTTCCTGAGGTTCTATTTGTCACCTTGATCCACATTCTCAGCCAAACCAAAAGAAACCCCTCCCTACTCCACTACCCAAGTCAGATTCCTTGGACTACTGAGAACACTTATAATTCACGATAGTCTTTGACTCTGCCACTGAAATCTGATGATTTAACCATATGATCACGATAAAAAGGCAGAGAACATTAAAATTCAACCTACCCTGTATGGTCTTGCCTAACACTTAAATTCTAATATCGGTGGTTAATGAATCTTGACTCATATTTTAAATCAGTCAATAGATAAGATTTATTGAGTACTTACAGGTGGCTAGTTCAAGGTGAAGACAAAATAATTTATAACACGTGGCCTCCATTCTTGAAGAATCTAGTAGGATCTAATAGAATCAGGACTTCACTCACATAGATCAAATAGTAAATAGTTAAGGGCAATAGACGGTCAGAGAAGGGATAGACCATTGAAAGACAGAGCCATCAGATAAGGCTTCAAGGAGGAGGTAAGACTTTGCTTGACCTTAGGACAAACAGAGTAGAAGAAAGAGCACGCTGAGGAGAAATATGTGAGTGGAGAAAGAGGACTGCCTGTATGATGGTCCAGGAGAAGACTGGCTTTGCCGGGGGCCGCATGTCCGTGCGGGAGGGATGGTGGTGAAGCTAGATGGGTAGCATGTGGCCAGTGTAAGTAGGATCCTTAAAGCTTAGCATATTTGGATTTGGCACAATAGACATTGATCACAATAGATCATTGCACAAATAGGATTTAACATGAGCAAAGTGATGTTTTAAGATGATTTAAGCCGTCTTTGACAAAATGAAGAGAGAATCAATTGGAGGCAGGAAGAAGGAGTAAGGGACAGTTATAATGATCAATGAGTATAATGACAAAACCCTGGACATGCAATACAATAAAAAAAATACATAAAAGGGAGAGATGACAAGAATTATTTAAAGATATGCTACCTAAGACTGAGAAGCAAGAGGAGAGCCTCAAAATTGTTGGCTTAGACAATTGAAAGGATGGTGGTACTCATGAGAGAATCAGGAGTAGTTGGGAAGTGGAATTGATTTGTGGGAAGGCGAGGACTCCAGGTTCCATTTTGACCATATGGAGTTTGAGGTAATGGTGAGATATCTGAGGTAGCACAGATGATAGGTGACTGGAAATTCATGTGTAAAAAGTCAGATCTGGAGATTAGGATTTGGACAATGTTCATACCAGATAGCTAAACTGATTTTTATCTACCCACCAAGAGGAAAAATACAGATGTCCTAGGTATTCTAATCATAATCCAAGAGACTCACTCTGAGGAACAATTCTGTCATGTGTATTTTTAAGAGAAATAGCCCAGGCTCAGGCTAACAAATCATCTGTGTCTGCCCTAGACAACCTCACATTTGCTTCCAAAGATCCAAGTTCTACGCAAGTGAGAATGACTGGAAGACTTATTCTCTGACTTATAATCCTATTAACAGTGACAATTATGAAGGATGTGGGAAATGGAAGCAGACCTCTGTATTTCATCAACAAGCTTATTCAGAGAGGAAGTGAGACAATACAATGTCTAGAGGAGGGGACAATTTATTGCAAATGAGAAAGGGGTCCTGATGTCTATTGTGAGTTATCCTTGCCCAAGTCACGTCTTTCCTCCTTCAGCTCTGCTGCCTAACCTTGTCAACTCGCCTCTGGAAAGAAAAATGCTGCTTCTTTAGCTGGACACAAATTTAGGTTACCTGCAATAAATTATGTCAAGAATGATTATGACATTCTTCTTGGTTCTGGACCAGGCCATGATGACGATATTCTAGAAAGAAGGTCCAAATCCTCCCACACAAAGACATATACCCATCAAAGGAGTGAAATGGCCTCCAGAGCTTTTTCAAGCACTGCTAAAAGGCAGGAGCTGGAGAACAGACTTGGAAGGGTGGGGTAGACAAAAAGAAATCCAAGTAACAAGCAAACAGTGTGGGTAGTTGTCTGACAGGGACATGCAGGTGGACAGAGTGTGCTGTTATGTGAACCTGGAAGATATGATATGTCCAAACAAGCAATGCCAAGGAGGGACTCTGGCTTAAGAACTTGGGTTCAGGCATAAGCTCTTTATATCCTGGAGGAACTAGAGAGAAAGGAAATGCCCAAAGGACAGGGGCAGAGGGTGGGGACCAGGAGAGATTTCAGGAACGGGGGAACAACACAATAGACCGCGTCTTAGAACTGGGGAACAGGCAGTGGTTTGGTCTTAAGCCAACAAGCCTAGTGACTGAGTTACTGGAAATGAGTATGAAGGGACACAGACAGCATGGCTAACTTGACTAATGGATTAATTTATTGATCAAGATTAAACGTCTAAAAGAATAAGATAAAGAAATCGGTCCTTTAACATTTCATTAACCATCCAGTCTCCTTCCATCAATCTTTTTCTTAAAAATTTATATTATCTATTTAGCTTACCCTTTTTAATTTTGACTTAATTTTCAAGAAGCCATTCCTCTGACTAAATTATTCCAAATTCCTGTCCTCCAGCGACAGGAAGACAGGTTGTTGGCTAAATACCAGACTGAGTCTCTCCATTAGATGGGAGCACACTACTTTCATTTTTCTCAGCCTTTTAAGTACAGATTTTTGGTTCTCAGTTAGAAAGTTCCATATTATCTGGGCAATGCTAACTCCAGTGCAGATAACACAAAAAACTATTAATAGATATGTCTATAATAAAGCTGAAGTAAAAAACAGAAGTGTTGCAAAAAGAGAAGTATAAAATGAAAGGGACAAGAAAGGCAAAGTATTCAGCCTTCCAAGTTAGATGACTGTCTTTGTGAAAGGACATATTTCAAAAGCAATATAAAATCTTTATGGTGCTCTTAAATACCTCTATTTGGACTTTTTGCCTATTTTATGCTGCTAATTAGTGAAAGAAGAAAGAATATGTTAAATTAAATCAAATTTTGAAAACTTTTCTTTGCTCAGAACCAGCTCCTCCAAAATCACTGTTTGCAGTGAACAAAACCCAAACGTCGGTGACTTTGCTGTGGGTGGAGGAGGGAGTCGCCGATTTCTTCGAGGTTTTCTGTCAACAAGTCGGCTCTACTCAGGAAACAAACCTGCAGGTACTGTACATTTTGATTTTCCTTTTTTGAGTTAATTTTGATTAAGGCTAATTATCTGAGCAAAATGAAAATCTTCTATTTCTTTGAACTATAGAAAATGAAAACTGTTCATCTGAGCTTCTGTGTTTCCATGATAGAAATTAACAGTATGCTTAGAACAAGCCCAAAATATGTTATGAGAACCAACTTGCCAAATGGCAAAGTTTTCTTCTCATCTTCATATTTATCTTTTGTCCCTAATCTTTAGCCACTCTGGGTAACACTGAAGAATTAAAGTGTTTCATTTTTCCTATTGGCCATTAAATTGATTGAAGGGATGAAAACACACCCATATAAAATATAATTTAACAAATATCAACTGATTGCCAGTTATGTGAAAGGCAGTGTATGAAACACAAATGGTAGAGTCAACATTTGCCTTCAAAAAATTTTTTCATATAATTGTGGATATTTTGTTTGTATAGAAATAATTAAAGTAAAACATAAGTGCCACAAGAGATCCATACTACTAAGAGAATTTAAAAGAAGAGTCTATATCTAGTTAGTAAGGAGGAAAATTTTGGGGGGGAAAATGAAGGCTAAGGGAGGTGATTGTTAAAGCTTTAGAATCACAAATAGCAGATATGATGAGTACTGAGTTGTTCCCCAGGTCAAAATGAATGGAAGGAGAGAGATGAACCAGTAGCTCTAGGGGTAACAAAGCCACCAGAAAAAAATATTGTACAGCCAGACATGGAAGGAAAAGGGAAAATTTTGAGGGATGTCACAAAATACAGTGTATAGCGTAATGCTGTGAACATGAATAATTGATGATTTTTAAATAATGCAGTTCATGAGATCAAGAAGAAGAAAGGATTTCTGGGAGTACGAATCTTTTCACACTGAGTGTCAAGATAATTTGCTTTGATTCCTTTTCCCCTTTGAAATTCCCTTCTACAAACTTATCTCTTTTTGATCCGTACTGAACAGCTGAATCTTTTTTCTATTCTAAGAATCCTTTTTGAAAGTAACTGCTCTGCCAGTAGTGAATTTTCTTCTCTGCAACTACGGTGATGTCTTCCTTTAAGAAAACAATGGTTGGGCATCTACTTACTAGAACTGAGTCCTGTTAGCAAAAGCCTTTCTCTAGAATCATTCTTTTACAGGCTACTGAAAGAGATGGGAGAGGCAAATAAGTGCCGATGGCTCTCATCTCTTTAGGCAGGGGTGTTTCAGATCTTTGTTTTGAAAAAGAGTGTTATGCTCGCTCATCTTTTTATATTGTGCAGTAACACTTGTCACTAGTCTGGCCATTGGCTCACCAAATTAACAACTTGTTCTACTCAAGAATAGGTTAATATGAAATATTTTTGAGAATACAAAGTTGCTGTGCCTGTGGTGGATGCTACTGAAAAACTGAGAATGCAGACAAAGGGAGTCATGTCCTTAAAATACAAAGAACTACTGCAAATAAAAAAGATAAAGACCAACAACCCCAAACAGATATTTCATAGAAAATAAACACAAAAGGCTCTTAAACATATGAAAAGATGATCAACCTCACTCATGGTGAAAGAAATGCAAAATAAAACTATGAGGTACAGATTCCACTAATAAGATTGGAAAGCTCGAAGAGTTTGCAAATACGCTGTGTTGGAAGGAGTGTAGGGAAACAGGCATTGTCACACACTGATGGTAGGTGGGTCACTTGGAAAATGTCTATGGAGGACAATTTGTGAATAGCTTTCAAAATTAAAAATATACAACTTTTTGACCCAGCAATTCAACTGCTAGGAATATGAGCGTATATATATGTGTGCATGTTCACACATATACCATACATAAACACACACACAAGTTTTGTATATGAATGTGTGTGTGTGTATATATATATACCCACATATGTATATGTGTACACATACATATATACACACATATATATACACACACACATATATATACACATATACACACATACATATATTGAATATGTGTGCATATACATTTGTTCCCATATTTGTGAAATTATGTTCACTGTAGCATTGTTTGTAATAGCAAAAAATCAGAGGCGGCTTAAACATTCATCAACAGGGGACTGGATAAATAAAGTGAGTCCTTTCAATAGATGTCTATGCAGCCCTTAAAAAGAATAAAACGGCTTTATCTATGCTGATATGGAAAAAGCATCAAATTATACTGATAACTAACATAAAAAATAAGCAGAACAATGCATAAACTATGTTATCACTTAGGTTTTTAAATTCTATCTAATACGTTTATACATCAATAAAATATGGGAAAAAAAATTCCTGGCAACAGTGGCTGCCTGCGTGGAAAAGAATTGGGCAGATAGGGAATAGGGACACAAGAAAACCTATTTTTCACTGTTATCCTTTTTCATCTTTTAAATTTTTTTACCCTATCCATATCTTACCTACTCAACTATGAAAAAATAATTTAAACAACAAAACAGATAAAGATAACATAACATTTATCTTATTTTCTGCATCTTCAGGAACCAATTTCTGTTTCTTCTCATGTCGTGACCATCTCCAGCCTCCTTCCTGCCACTGCCTACAACTGTAGTGTCACCAGCTTTAGCCACAACAGCCCCAGTGTTCCTACGTTCATAGCCGTCTCAACAATGGGTAATTACATGCAATAGTGGAATCTGGTGTCTTTGGAAGTTATATCTTTCCAGATTTTCCTTATGTTTTCTTTTTAAATATATATAATCTATCCTTTTAATGGAACCCATGTTCCATTAAAAAATTCCAAGCTTCAGGGTTAGGGAGCCCTTAATTTCAATCCCAAACTGCACTTACTAGCTATGTGACTTAGGGAAAGATAATTACTATCTCCGAACCTTTGCTTTCTCATCTTTAAAACTGGAATAATAATATGTACCTTGTTGAGTTGTTTTGAGGCTTAGAAATAAAGTACACAAAGCCCTAGCACATGCTGTGTAAATGCTGGCTGTTATCATCAACCTCATCATCCTTTCCAATGGTAGCCACAGTGCCGTAATCAACTTGGATTCATCTATTTTGGCCCTTAGCTGTCACTGATCAAATAACGGCAAACCTAAATTACTGGGTCAAAGCAGAAGACTTTCAATCAAACAGGAAGTATAAATGGGGAAATTAGAAATTAATGAAAGATCTAGAACAATGTTGCTTGCTTATTCTTTTTCTGAGTTATATTATATGCTTTACTCCCCTGTTTGTTAAGAGTCTGGTTCTGCAATCTGAGGCCCTCTATGAAGTCTCCTTTAGTAAAACCACTTTTCCTATCACATTATCCCTGTACTGAGTTCATTTTCATTTCTGTAACATTCATCATATATTTAGCTGCTATATTCAATGATGACTAAAATGGACTTTTTTTTTTTTTTTTGGTTTTCTGTTTTTTTTTTTTTTTTTTTTTTTTTTTTTTTTTTTTTTTTGTGAGGAGATCAGCCCTGAGCTAACATCCGCCAATTCTCCTCTTTTTTTGCTGAGGAAGACGGCCCTGGGCTAACATCTGTGCCTATCTTCCTCCACTTTATATGGGACGCCGCCACAGCATGGCTTACCAAGCAGTGCGTCGGTGCGCGCCCGGGATCCGAACCAGCGAACCCCGGGCCGCCGCAGCGGAGCGCGCGCACTTAACCGCTTGCGCCACCGGGCCGGCCCCATGGTTTTCTGTTTTTAATTTTTGTTTTTTCAGAAGATAGGACAAAAATGGACCTGAAAAGCATTTTAATGGTCTCTCATTTCTACATCCTTCTACACTTTTCTAAGTACACTTTAATGTCCATTATTCCTTGTCATCTCTACAGCAAACCCGGTGAAAAGCTCATGTTATTAAACTTAGCTGCAAGTGAGGAAAAGGAGGCCAAGAGAGACAGATAAAATAGCTTCCCCAAATGGCAGTTAGTAGTCAAGTGAGCTTGAACAAGCTCTGATAACCATGAGTTGAATGTTCTTTCTGCCCATGAACTGGAGCTAAGCTGGCCCAAATGAGAAGTGGCAAATACCCAAAGCCTTAGGGATTGTGTGTGCTGGCCAGGTCTGTGATTTTATGATCAATGCAGAAGATGGTGTCATTCTCCTCTTCTCCTCTGGTCCACTTTTAAGAGTTTTATAATAACACTGCACGTATATTCCTTCCTTCGATATCCTGCTCTTACATGTAGTGTGATGAACTAGGCAATGTTAAGTGCCTCAGTAGACCAATCTTTATACAAAGTATATGAAAGGGACATAACCCCTGTTCTTAAGGGGTTGGTCTCCTTATTAATTGGTTTAGTCTCTTGAGTTGTGCAGATGGAAAACCTCTCAACATATGGTTACAGATCATCAGAGTGCCTGCTTCTAGCGATGTGTTAAGTGCTGCAGCAGATGGTCGCTTGCTAATGCCTTTTTCATATACGTTATTAGTTGTGAGCGAAATATACAGCTGTGCTTTCTGACTTTAAAGTCACGGGCATAAAATAAGCAGCTCCCACTCTCTAAGCTTTTGAAAATGTTACCCAATGATAGTACTTCTAGATTTTTTTGTTTTCAAATGAATTTAAATAATGGCACAGGCATTCTTCACATTTCACAGTTTCCCTTTATTAGAACATCCTCAACGTGGACCTTTGAGATGGACTCAATTCTTCCAGGCACCTAAACACTCTTTATCAATCTACTAAGTTATAATTGACCAGGAAGAGGCCATTGCCAGCTTGTAGAAACATTGTTGTTGCTGTTGTCTTCATCATCATAAGTTCATTGCTCTTAGGACCAGATGAAAGACAATTAACGGTTCTGTTAATTTCCGTGTAATGGAAGTCGTAATGAAAATGTATGCTTTATCGCTTTAGTTACAGAGATGAATCCCAATGTGGTGGTCATCTCAGTGCTGGCCATCCTTAGCACACTGCTGATCGGACTGCTACTCGTCACCCTTATCATTCTTAGGAAAAAGCATCTGCAGATGGCTAGGTACGTTAAGTTTGGTTGCTCTTTTACCCATAGCCTTTAAAATATTTTTATTTATCATACATGTATGCTTTTGCAGACCAAAATTGTACAGCGGTGAGTTTGATTTCACTTTTCAGTGTCTATTTCTATTTTGTGTGTTTTCTAAGGAGACTTTTCAATATTGTTTTAGAAAATGTTACTCTTGAAACGATAAAACAAAGGATTGTTTGCTTACCCAAAGCCAGATGTCTTACTATCAATCTTGTCATTTTAAGTAGCCCACACAAAGGGATCCATTTGTTACATTTGGATATATTCAAACACATTTTGGAGTAAAAGAAAGATCTATGCCTACTCAGTATGATGAATGAACGGAGTTAATGTGTGTGGAGACCACAGGAAAGAAAAAATCCCTCTCTTCGTTGGTTCTGTGGAAGCTTTTTTATCAGAAAATATCCATAGAGTTTATGATTAGGTCCATTAAAGGTCTCCTAGTAGTTTTGTTCCTATTACTCAGAGCTGTAGGCAGTTTCATTTTTCTTGCAGTTAGAAAAGCCTTTTGATTTATAATTTTGGTGATTCCCTATTTCTTTGACCACTGATGTATTTCTCATCAGAGCATATCCTCAATGATCTCCTGTGTAATCAGAACAATCCATCAATTCTCTTAAAAGACTGTTGCCCACTTGAGTCCTATTGGGTTTGGGAAATTTGGTTCAAGTTTGTATTTGCCCAATGTTAGCCTGCTGGATTATCAATCGACATCCTTCTCCATTCTCAGAGTTCTATCATTTACCTATTCATAAATAAATTTACCCATCCAATAACAATTTAATCAGTGCTTTATGTGGCATAGTCAAAGAAAAATCAGACATCCAAGCTACCCACCAGGAACTTAGAGCCTAGCTGGAGATATACATATAAATAAATATATTTAAAAGTATAAACTGACCTGTACCAGAAAGGAGATAAAAATTAGACAGCAAGAAAGTAGAGAAAAGAGATTAGTTCTGAATGTAAAAATTAAGCTTCTTGAGTGTTGGCATGTGAACAAATCTTAGAAGGATAGGGAGGGAGGTGGTACTGCACGGTGGCTAGAGTATAAAGCTCTGAAATTATACTCACTGGAGTCAAATCCTAATGTACAACCCACGTTGTACCATTCACTGAAACTTCATTCATTCATTTAACAAATATTAATGGAATCCTGCTGTGTGTCAGACTCCTCTGTGTGCTTGGGGTATGGCAGTCTATAAAAGAGACAAAAATTTCTGCCTCATGGAGCTTATATTCTAGTGGAGGAGACAGACAATAAATAATAAAGATAAAAATAAAAAGACCGCATGGTATGTCAGCAGACAATAAGAGAAAAATAATAGAGCAGAGTAAGGGAGATTAGCAGTACTGTATGGGGATATGGGGAGAGAAGCTCTGGGAGGTGGGTAGATCTCACTGAAAGGGTGACATTAGAGAAAAGACTTGAAGAAAATGAGAGAGTTAGCCATGTGTTATCTGGGGGAAGAGTATGCCCAGCAGAGGGAACAGCTAGTGCAAAGGCCCTGAGGCAGCAGCATGACTGGCATATCCAAAGAATAGCAGAGAGGCTAGTCTAGCTAAAGCAGAGGAAATGAAAGGAAGAGTAGCAGGAGATGACGTCACATCACTTAGTGCTTCCTAAGCTGTTGGAAGGACTTTGGCTTTTACTCTAAGTAAAATGGGCAGCCATTGCAGGGTTTCAGGCAGAAGATCTGATTTATATTTTAACATTTTCATTTTGACTTTTATGTAGAAAACGGGCTGTACTGAGGCAAGGACAAAAGCAGGCATATCAACCCGAGAAGTCATTACAGTAATCCAGGCAAGAGACGGTAGTGGCTCAGTCCAGAGTAGTAGCAATCGAGGTAGGGAGAAATGATCAGCTTCCAGATACATTTTGAAAATAGAGGCAACAGGATTTGCTAACAAATTGCATGTGAAGTGAAAATGAATCAGAATCAAGGATGACTCCAAAGTTTTTGACACTAGCAACTGAAAGGATGGAGGTACCATAAACTAAGATAAGATTCCAGGTGAAAAGATTTCAGAGTTTGGGGAACATCAAGACTTCAATTTTGGGAATGTTAAGTTTGAGATGGCTACAAGTATAGGCATGGAGCAGGCAGTTGAACATAAAAGTCTGGTGTTCAGGAGAGAGGTCTTGACTGAAGATATAAATTTGAGAGTTGTTAGCATATAAATGGTATTAAAGCTGTAGACTGGAATGACATCCCGGAAGTAAGTGTAATTAGAGAAGATGGCCCTGGATTAAGCACCAGAACGATCTAATATTAAGATTTTCAGGGAGAAGAAAAGATAATAGCAAAAGAAACTGACAAGAGGCATCCAGTGGAGTGGAAGGAAAACTAACAGAGTGTGGTAGCCTGGAAGCCAGGGAAAGAATGCATATCAAGAAGAGATGATAACAGCCCCTCCATTAATGGATAGTTAGGAGCATTCACGCAGTAACTGCACAGCATGATAGGAAGTAGGCAATCAATGTTAGCTCATAACAGTAGCACTGGGGGGGGGGGGTGGTAATAGATGTAGTAATGGAAGTTGTGGTATTTATGAGGGTATTATTGCACGAGCGGTCTTTGTGGTGCGTACAGCAAGATATTTAGGAGGAGTGGTTCTACTTCAGCCAGCTGGTCCTTAGAGCAGAGATTCTTAACACTGTTTGTGCCCTGATCCTCTCTGGCGGTCTGATGAAGCCTGTGGAGCTCTTCCAAGAATAATGCTTTCTTTTTAACTGCATAAAATAAAATACGTAGGATTAAAAAATTAATTATATTAAAATATGGTAATCAAAATATTTAAAAAACAAATGTATTATGTGCTTCTTTATTAATACATTAGATAATATTTAGTAGAGTATCTAATAACTCATAATTTCATCAGAGTGATGAATATGAACAATATTTCAATATCTGCAGCAGGTCTATTATAGAAAAATATCTGCAATTTCCTTTTTGTTTTTTTAACTCTTCCTCTCCTCCTCTTTCTCCTGCACCTCTCCATGTGCTCCTCACTCTGATTAACAGCACTGCCACCTTTATGTCACAAATATGCACTCAGTCAATAAATATATAATAAATATATAAGGAGCACGTTCTAAGCGAATGCACTATTCTAGGTGCTAAGAGAATACATTGGTCTATAAGAGCTATTTTCTCCTTAAGAGCTGTGTCTAGGGAAATCATATAGGGAAAAGATCTGCAATTTCTCTTGTTAGTAAATATCATAAAAACTGATGACATTATTGTGGCTTGTTGCCTATTTTAATAATTGAAGGAACTGCTAAATTGCAGTTAGAGATGTGAAAATAAAGATGTACTTTTTTCCCACATATGTTCATGGAGCCCTAAATTCTGTTCTTGGACCCAAGATTAAGAACCTTTCAATTAGAGGGTAAAATAAATCTTATATATAGGAAATTGACATAGGAAAATTAATTGATGATGTGTAATTTATAGGGCAACTTGATATACTAATACATTAGTGTATTTTTCAAAGAAGAAAACTATTCTTAGAATACTCTAATAAGAACAGGCAGATACCTGAAGTAATTAGCACATTGTGTCAATGATGTTTAAATCTCTGCTTCAATTCTGAATAAGACCATCAATTTCATATAGAGGAAAAAATGAGAGGAATGAGCCCCAGTGAGCTGTATTATTTATGCATGTTATTATGTAAAAGGTAGAGAAGGCATGAGAATATGTTTACCTTTTTCCTCCACTTCTAGAAAAATAAACTTGAACAGTTATTTTCTACTGATAGATTAATAAGCAACATTCTGGATAAGAGGCATTACAAAAACCAATCTATTTCAATGTGTATCACTCTTACTCTTCTCTCAAGTAATGAATGATATGGGCATCACAACTGAGGGGAAAATTTTGGAGGAAGGAAACAATCCAGCTTGATCCATCATTAGAGAGAAAATCAAAATGCTATAAAAACAAAACCCTACAAAGAATATTTGCCAAAAATGGAAATCCCTAAGTTTATCTATGAGAGTTTCTATACCTTACTATTGAAGTGTTTGTAAAAAATATTATACCCCTAATAGTTCAAAGATTTTTGTTAGGATCTTGAGTGCCCTTTGGAAAGGATTGTGAACCAAATCCTTTTGGCCTCATATAACTTGATTTGGGTGTGTGTGACCTTGTGAAAAATTGTTTTGCTTTGTATAATTTTTCCATTTTTCATTGAATGTGAAAGAGGAACATACGGAACCTGTATTAGCTTTTTTTTTAATTTAATGCTGTAATGATAAGCCAGGAAAGACTCTTTCATGTCAGGTAAAAGAATGCGCTGTCAAGCAGTAACATTTATTTTGTGGTTCCTTTCAAACAGGGAGTGTGGGGCGGGAACTTTTGTCAATTTTGCGTCTTTGGAGAGGGATGGAAAGCTTCCATACAACTGGTGAGTATTCTTCTAGAACAAGCCTCTAGATAGCATAGCTATGCTATGTGAGCTCCAAACTTTATTGTACTATTTTTGGGGGATAAATGTTTTGTCTGATTATCCTTTCATAGTTTCTTTGAGAATGGACTTTCAAAGGTTAGATATTCAGAGTACATTGGTGTGTGTTAGTTGTAATACAATTACGAAGTAGAGAAAATGCCATAGTCTGCTCTGTATTTGCTGTATTAAATGAAGGACTAAGGATACTCAAGTATCCCATAACCATGCCAAAGAAGGGCTTACACACAGGAGCCACACCAAATAAACGGTGGCTGAAGGCACGAGGAGAGACTCCACTGAAGCAGCATGAGACAGAGCAGCATCTCTCTTTAGAACTCAAGTTTCAGTGCCTGGGATATGAGCCACCACTTCCGTTCAAAAATCAAATAGAAGTATATGGCCCAGGGCTCTCAACTCTTATACTTACAGGTAAATAGATATCAAAGCCAGGAAAATCCTGTGAAAGAACATAGCCTCGTTTTGTTTTATGCTTGAGTATTAAGGATCTGTAGGGAGGAGATATTTTCAGAATTAAGAAAGCATTGTCAGGAGATTAAATTGATTGACATTGTACCTCACAATGATACATGAGAATTAACAATCCCATACACTGCAATCAATACCCAACAAAGTTGCTAATGAAGTGACCATTAATATGCAGCCAGCACTGCTTACATGATCTAGTTTGTTTCTTTTGCAAGCAACCATGCAAAGCATATTTAAATGTATACATTTCATATTAATCCTTGGTAAGTCATTTTTTTTCTGTTTTCCTATTCCCCAAAATGGTTAATTTTAAAGAAATAGATATGTGAGACTGGAAACTTTATAGAATCAATGAAGGAGGGCTTTATTTAAAATATAAATTTTACTTCCCTGAGTAGGCATCTAGTTGATGCCCACGTTAGCTGAAAATCTAATTGAAAGAGGATTCTTTTTAACAAGACAATATGTTGTGCTATTTTTAAATTTTAACCTGAATAGAATTTTGCTATTAAAATATGATGAATCCAACTGTGAAGAAAAAGAAACCTATAAACTCTTGATGGTAAAAAGTTAGAAAACATTGCTGGGTTTGTTCAAATATATTACCACTCTTCCCAAGATTAAGAGACTGACTCACTGATATCTGTTTCTTGTCTGGCCCACCCTTTAGAAAGGCCCAGTCACAGAGCAGTGACGAGCACCCATCTAGGAACTGACCTAATTATACATGTGACTCAGGAGAGCTGTATATTGACTAACTGCACAACCAGCCACAATTTATAGAATTTATGGGAGAACTGAGGCAAAAGAGAATTCACTTCAGGACCTTTCTATAAAATCAAGAAAATTCTCCTGCAGCTCTTGGCAAAGACAGTTTTGCCAGCACCAACATTTTCTGGCTGACTGAGAATAGGTATCTCAGTGGGGATTTGTAACAACTAAAGTGACAAGGTGACAGCATTTTTCCCCCTAATTCTCAGAATAACTATAGATACAGCCATAGGAAATTTTTAAATCGATGTCAATGAATGTTCTATTTTACAACTGGTTTAAAAATCTGAAATTGGATTCAAACCAGGCTTTTTAAATCAACAGTCTGAATTAGAATTAAAGTAAAATGAAATAATTTTGCTCCCACTCAACTGAGTATTAGTAAGATTACAGGCTAGACAGTGGATGGGCTGCTTATTTTGAATGAATGATGCCTGAGTGTCATAGCATACCTCTGTTTTAAGGGTTGGTTTTTAGAAATGATGTATTAAACTAAAAATAATACAGAAAGTCACATTTATTAGTGCAGCATTATAAGAAGAGTCTTACCAGAATCAATATACATAAACTCACCATTTATATCGCCTCATACAGGCTGCTGTAAGCCATCAAATGATGTTACAGAGGTTTCTTAAAATAGGCTTAAGCTTCGCAAGGGTAATATCCAAGAATGAGACTCGGGATTACTCATGACGCATTTAGGAGCCTCATTTAACTAAACGCAAAATGTAATCACGTAATAGCAGATTAATGGACACAAAATAAGTTGAAAGCAATATATCTGATTACAATAAGGCCATGCGTGAATAAAACTGATTTTAGCAATATTATAGCGCTTAAGGCTTTGTGTTTAAATTTCACAGAATGGAATAATATTTAATTGTCATTAAGGTGCTTGTCATTTTAATTGATCCCAGTAGGTAATTTACTGATATCTGTTCACAGTTTATATTACTAACTCTTGCCACTTTTTCGTCTTTACATCTGTTATCTATTAATGCTCACAGGCGTAGGAGCATATTTGCTTTCTTAACTCTGCTACCCTCATGTCTTTGGACTGATTATCTTTTGGCATTTTATATTAATCCTTGGTAAGTGACTTTTTTTTACTGTTTACCTAACACAAAGTCTTTCAAAGTTAGCTTTCAGGAAGTAAAGCAAAAGGAAAAATTCTTTTTAATTATTCTATGTGTTTGGCAGCATTTAAAAGTATTAATCACGTATTGAAATGGATTAAAGCAGTTAATGATATCAAAATGTTAACAGTAATGTTTTCCCAATTAAATTTTCTTCCTGTGATGTTTTTGGCAGGCTTTTCTTCCATTTATTACTAGTCAATTGTTTCTTCATTGAGTCAATCCATTGGCCTCTCATCTTTGTAGATGGTGCTTTCCATTTTCCTTACTATCTCCATCCATTAGAGAGTGAAAATACACTAAGGTAGAGAAACCCAGAGTACTATCTCCCATATTTGGAGCTTCCATGTTTTGATAATAATGCTAACCCAATGAATATTGAACGCCTGACTTTGTGCAAGGCTCTTTGTATAATTATCTTATTTGATTGTCCCCACAACTCTGTAGAGAGTATTATCAGCCCCATTTTAGACACATGGAGATAGAGGCTTAACGAGATTAACTATCTTAACATCACACCACTATATAGAAAATCCACGTTCCAAACCCAGGTCTCTCTGAAATCTATTCTTTCCTCTGTAAAAAGCAACCTCCTTTAAATTCTTATTTTCTTGACTTTTAAATCATTTTAATAATCAAATCTCAAAGAGTATCTTTTTCATGTTTATAAAATATAATAATAATAATCTTGAATTCTGAGACTAAAGTATCTAGAAGGAATATTTCTTTTCCTGAGCCATAAGGAAAAAGGTAGTGATTTTACAAAAACTGACAAAAAAGTCATTGTCCTTAAGGATCAGCCCATGATGTTTAAGTACTAAATTATGTACAGACAGATCCACACATGTGGACAACTTGAGAAGGACTCAGAAAAAAGCAGTAAAAATAGTTGATGGACTGGAAAAAATGGCCCATGAGGTGGGGGAGGGAAATATGGAAAGCAATCTGCAAAGTTATTTACTTAAAAAGACAATTGATCGAATGTTCTTCTGCTCCTCTGAAGGAATAAATACAGCAGGCAAAGTTTAAGACTTCAAGTTGCAATGGAAGAACTATTAAAAAAGGACTTCCTCACAATAGAGATTGTTGCTACCAGAATTTGTATTTTTAAAAAAAAAAAAGAGAGACTAGAGGAAAACTTTTGAAACACGATAAACACCAACGTATAAGTAATAAAGCCAGAGGAATATACTGGATGATGAGGACCCATTCACTGTTATTCTAAGTTTGTTTTTAACTACAGTTTTCAGGATAGGGCTTCGTCATAGTCAACTCAATATTTTAAGTTTTTAACATCAGATAGTTTTCAGGTATGAGTAGTACACATAAATTCTATTTTGACCTTCAAAATATACATTTACTTTTAACTCAACGTCTATTAATCATTCTCAAGTATTCAACCTATCATTAGATTACTTGTAGCAAAAAAGTTACTTAAAGTAGCCTCCACAGATTTCAATTAAAACAAAAGAAAGATGCATATAATATTATATTCATTTTCCTGTTCAATTCTCTGATTTTCCTCAGTTTGTTTTAAGGTTATATCAGGTGAGCCTATGCTTATTTGCACGTATTTCTTAATAGGTCCCCCGGATGAACACATCTTCAAGTTTCAGTAACCCCTTCAAGGGCTGCTATTTATAGTACTGATCCAATAGCATGAGACCCAAGTTAGGGGGAAAAAGCCCTTCAATAGTTTTTAGAAGAATGTTTCTGAGACTGTAAATGGTTTTTTCCAGGTAAGAAGAGAAGATAAAACATAGAGCCCCATACTTTGGGTCACTCTCAGTAAACTATCCACATATCAATCAATGGAAACATACTGAACATAACTATGTTTTCAGCCCTAGGCTTGTGCTATGCCAGGTATAAAAGAAGTAACAGTCACGGTCCCTGCTCCTTCAAGAACAGCTCAGTATTCAAAACCCCACCCAAATTCCTTACTGTTTACCACTTTTCTCTTCATCTAATCCCTCGTGGATATTTTCCCCTGCTTTCGTTTGCTAAATAGTCATTTTTAATTCCCCATCAGATGTGTTTGTGTTCATATTTCACCTACCCTGTTAACAACTACCACAAATAACAGAGCCACCCCCCACCTCCTTCCTAACACACTATCCAGCTTCTCTAAACTGTCAACTCTGTGGAAATATATGTTCCTGCTGATTTTCTAAAATCCTCCCGATGGCTCTAGTGGTTTGTGTGGCAATCAAGAGACTCTTTCTCTCTCATAGTGTTGCCTGAATCTTTTCCTGGGGTGGTAGCAGAATCGGTGTGGAGCACCAGTGCCCGTTGGCTTAGTCTTAAGACTGTATTCTGCCAGGATTTCTGACTTGAATGATCTCAGATCGTGTTTCCAATTCAAAGAAAATCATCTCATTGGGGCTAACTCTATCTGGATTCAGTGTTACTACTCTGTTTTTTTTTACTACCGTAGTCATCTCATGGTCTACTCAAGTATTCATCTACTTGTTCTAAATCCTCAACAGTTGACATTTTAAGCATGAAGCAACATTTAGCTTAAGTTGCTCAGCTTTACTCATGGTTACTGCGTGTTCTATTCAGAGAATGATATAGCTCTAAAGACCATTCTAAGATTTAGGGATGATTTCCATTTAGCTCATAAAAGAGTAAGTAGTGCTTATGAAATTGGAGGCATCTAGTGTTTTTGAGGTGCTATGTCTTTTGGGCTTTTTTGTTTGTATTTAATCGTTATAAATCCCATGTCTCTGCCATTGCCTCATATTCCTCTTTGGAATGAATTCCAGTCTGTTTGGCTTTCCAAGACTGTCATAACCAGGAAGAACTTATGAAGAATGCATCTTAACTTCTTGAAGTCATTAAGTTTTGGAACCTTACCTAATATAAGTGAAAGAGAAAAACTAAAAGAAGTGCATGATCCTGTCTGCATTTATGTTGTATGTCTGATGGGTGTTATTTATGTTATTCTGGAAATCTTTTGCAATGACCAGAAGATACCCTAAGTAAATATCACCCAAGATAGTCACTGTAAGATGCACACACACTAGCTCTTTCCATAATGTGCTAAAGTTAAAATTGTTAGAAAAGCCTTAACTTACATGTTTAAAAGTGAATTTTCCTCTGATTATCGTCTTAGAATTAGCACAGCAATTGAAAATGTAGGAAAATTCTAGATGAGTGTTGCTGGGGAGTCTCGTAATTCAGTCCCGTCCTGTCCCACATCCGTAGGATACAGGAACCCTTTGGAATCTATAGGCATTCAGCAAAATCTAAGCAGAATAATGAAAGTTGTACACACATCATGAAGACATACACTTATGACGATAAGTGTATGACAATAAGTCATACGAAACGTGGTAAAATTTTATATTATATTTAAAGCTCATTCAATCGATGAATGAGACTGAAAGAAAATAAAAGTGACTCTCCTCCATTAATCAGATTTCTACACAGCTGCTGAATAGTAGCAGCTTAATATTTCAGCACTGAATTTATTCAGTGTCACCCTCCCACATAAATTTGTTTCTTCCCAGTTTCCCCTACAGATTGTTTGGCTAGGAAAGGTTTCCTTAATTTTTTTTTTTATTTCACTCCCAATCGTGAAATATATTGGCAGCCTCCTGAGTTTACCAGAACTGTTAGTTGTCTATGCTAATATTCTGCTTTCACGAAGTTCCCAAGTATTTGGCTCCTTCTACGTGAAATAAATGTGAGATTCCTAAAGTTAATAAATTATCATCACAAGAGCTGAGTAAATAATTATTCAATGAGTATTTCTTCAGGTTCCCAAATGCCTATATGATACAGCTCTGTCCAACATTACAGTGGTTTTTAGATAGAATGAGGGAGAGGCAAAATAAAAACTGGAATGTCTATTCCCTCCAAATCCCCAGTATGGAAGACAGATGCTATCTTAGCATTAGCTAACGTAGGTCAGTTGTCTTACTTGTCAGTTGAAAACAATTGCCCTAAATATCCCCTCAAAAATGTAATTAATATGCACAGCATTATGTATGAAGCATACATTAGCATTACATGTGTTTGAGCTTACAGACTAGTAATGAATTAAGAATAAACAGGTAATAGGTCCAATTCTTCAGATAGCTTAAAAACTACTTCAAAATTGAATAAGAACAATGCCATAGGAGAGTTATAAAAGATACATGCCAACACCATAGCGCAAATTCACATGCCCAACAAAAATGTCCGCAAAGGTTATGTTAGTCTTTAACTAAGAGACCAACATATCCACCCTCCCACCATTATTTCTCACTTTTATGCCCCGATTCTTTTCTTCTTGCCTGTAGAACCTGGAGTATTTGGGCAGTAGATACTTCTATATACTTACAAAATACTTTAGCAACTTAATCACTGACAGAAAAAATTATTATATCTCTAGAATTCAGTTTTTGGAAAAAATAAATATAAAATGCAGTCTAATAGAGTTTTAAAAAATGAATCTAAAATTATTATCATTATCGTCTCATTTAAGGAAAAGTAATTAAACAAACCTGAGATATGTTTATAGAAAATTAAAGTTGAGGTACCTGATGTAATTATTGAAAACTCTTCAAGTTTAATCGTTGTGTTAATCAATTCTTTTGCCCAGATAAATTTGTCTTTTTTTTAATTCTCAGGAGTAAAAATGGTTTAAAGAAGAGGAAACTGACTAAGTAAGTTTTTTTATTATTGAGATATAATTGACATACATTGTGTAAGGTGTACAATGTGTTGATGTGATATGTTTATATATTGAAATATGATTACCACTGTAGCTTTAGGTAACACCTCCATCATGTCACATAATTATCATTTTCTTTTTGTGGTGAAAACACATAAGATCTAGTCTCTTAGCAACTGTGACATATATAATACAGTAAGTTTTTCTTACTATTTCATTTAAAAATATTTCACATAAAAATTGTTCTAAATTTTCATCTTTTGTTCTAAATTTGATCTTTTGTTCTAATGTTCTGATCTTGTTCTAAATTTAGATCGTTTTAATGATCTAAACTTTTCAAATTATAAAGATTGCTTATCTTCAAATAGAAAGGATGCTTAAGAAAGAGGCAAATGTATACTGTAATAGCTAAGCTATTATGTGTTGGTGTGTTTATACGTATAGATGGCGATGACCACTAAGAAAGTGTATCCCAGAAACCATGTTAGGAGTAAGGAAAATTATCACCATATGAAAACTGAGAAAGAATGGGTAGTTAGGAATTATAAAAGTCTTGCGGAAGGAAGTCTGCTATTCTAAATCTATTAAAAAATCTAATATTTAGCTACATCAAAGTTGTACAAAAACCTTTGCCATTTTGTATTTTGAAATTCTGTGCTTATTGCAGGAAAAGGCTTTTACTCTATTTGATATTATAATAAATACTTTGAGAAATGCTATCTCAGGAAATCTTTATAATAAATAGAAAAGGATAATTACTCTAGATAGCCTGTGGTTTCACTTATCTACTGAACTGTTAAGTCATAAGAACTAAGATTCTGGCGGGAGAAAAATTAAGCATCAGTTAATTTCAACAGTCTAATTAGATTATCACCTCCAGGCCTTTAATTAAAACTCTACATATAAAGAGTAGAACATTCCTATAAATAGAGTTCATCTTTGATACTTGCCTAGGATAGACTATTGGTCAATTAATATGAGGCAATTAGGGGTTCTAGCCAGATCTATGGCATCCATGCTAATGAGAAAAAATCATGGAGTACATAATACAAAAGAAAAGTTGATGCAAAAACATTTCTATGTAGCCTTGAGTGACATATAATTTTTTGGCACATATAAATAACAGAATAATTTTTTCCTAAATCTATTTCAAATCAGAATGCACTCCACTGGCATATAGCAAGTGATGTAGGAGAGACAAGTCCAGCCTAAACAGAGAAGTATTGCCACCTGGAAGGAACGATTTCACAGAAACAGAAAGACTTTCTTGCCCAAAATTATTAATTGGCTTGTTAACTGAGGAAGAGAGGCATAGACTTGAGGAGTTAGAGGACAGAGTCTCAGGACCAAAAGGGAACTCTATCAGGGCTTGTTCCTCCCAAGACCCAGGCAGAGAGGAGAAGGAGAAGCAGGATGGGGACAAAAGTTTGGGTAGAGTGTGGGAGTGGCGGAACCGCCCACAAGCCAAAATCCCATGGCAAACCAGCTTCCTCCTTCCCTCTTCTCATTTTCCTTCTAATCGTCCCTGTTTCTTTAAAGGCCCTTTCTTGAGGGGCTTTCCCCCTCACCTTTCCATTTACCTTCTCTTTCCTTTACTCTTTCGCTCCAAATGCCATGCCACCACTATGTCCACCTAGCTTGCCTTTCCTGTCTCCACTTACCTTCATTCCGCCACTCCTTTCCTGCCCCTTCTCCTTCCAGATCTTTGTCCTGCTGATCCCTGCTCCCTCCCGGCTTTCTTTTTCTCCTCCTTACCCTTCTCCGCCTCTCCCTGATGTTCATTCTTCTATTTCCTGGTCCTTCCTCTGTCTTTATTTTCCCTCTTCTTCCTACTTTTGCTTTTTCTAACCCATAAATATTTCCTCCGATTTGCTTTCCCTCTTGTTGCTCCCGTTTTCCTGGTGCTGAGATGAAAACTAGAATCATTCAATCCAACCTGAAGGTCAATGCACTGCTCAAGGCCGGCAGCCAGAGAGTGCAGCTCTAATGGAGTCCCTTCCAGGACAGGAGCCCACATGTAGCCGTTGTTTTGGAAGGAGAGCAAGTCGGAAGTGGGAAAGCTTTTAACCAGGAGTCATTCTCCCTGGGTTCTGGTCAGGGTTCTATGCTTAGCAGCCGTGTGATCTTGGACTACTCGCTTGACTCTCTGAGCCTTGACTCTCTCATCTGGAGCATGGGGCTAATGTGCCCTTGTCTACCTCAAACATCAACCCAGCAAGATAACATATGTGAATATTTATGATCTATAGTATGTTTTACGGCTACAAGTCATTAATGTCATTATCATTAAGTAAAACTACTCAAGTTTAAATGTATTATCTTGGAGGTATAATGCCTTTTAAGATCTACTAAAATCTTAACCTAAATTTATCTATCAGATTAGCTAATCAACAACTTTAAACAAATATCTATTAAATACTATATATTTGCTAATAGGACACAAGACCACAAGTAGATGATATAAACTGAGTAACTTGCAACAAAACTAAGGGAAAGGTCAGCTATGTGGACCCTGCCAACGTGGAAAGGCCTGGATTAGATGACAGAGTGTGGTATCCTGCAGAAGCTTAGGGAGCAGGTTGAAATAGGTAGGCTGGAGAAGACATAAGCAGCCACAGTAAACTATAGGAAATAAACCTAATTTTTATCACACACAAAGTAAAGGAAAGAGGTGAGAACTTCTGCTACAGAAGCAGAAACATAAGGTGGGATGTGTTACTTGATTGTACCTCTGAACCATTTCAAAACTTTTATGGATAAGCAAGCCTCTAAATATGGCTCTCAGAGTGAGGCACTGGGACCTCTCTGGGTAGATGCTTCATCCCACGACCCTGCCTCTGCTCTGGGGAGACAGTGTAGCTAGCAGCATAATTCCTTATACTGGTAAAGCTTGTTTAAAGTTACAAGATTCTTCAGTAGTCAACCTTGTGAGGTAGGTATGACTATAGTATTTTATAAATGAGAATGTTGACTCTCAGAAGACTTAGGTAAATTCTCCAAGATCACACAGTCAATAAAGTAAAATCATAACTCAAACAGGCCTTCAGACTTTGTTCTTTTCCATAAACCAGAGTTTTCTAGAAACAACACATATACATGTATATATATGAGTATGCATGTATATAATATTTCACTGCTAGAACAAGAGCCAATTGAAAATCTAGAGATTTATCCTATCTCAAGGAAGTTTAATATATATGGCTCTCTTTTTAATTACAATATGGTAAGGACTAGTAACTTTAACCAAATAAAAAGATGAATGCTAATCTTTGAGAAGTAAAATTTCTATTTTCTCCAAGAAAATTGTTCATGTTTGAGAAATATGGTGTTAAACAGTAGATAACACCTATCAACAGAATTTTTAAAACATACATTTCTTTGTGTTTGACAAAGCCCGGTTCAACTGGATGACTTTGATGCCTACATCAAGGACATGGCCAAAGACTCTGACTATAAATTTTCTCTTCAATTTGAGGTGAGTGGATGAAGTATTTCCTGCCTTCTCTGGTAAACAGGTCATAGGAATTGGCACGTTTATATTGGCATCATTTCCCTGCTCGCAGAACCATGCTTGTGATGTGGTTCATAATGGGCAGGATGGTAATTGGGCTCAAAGGTGTCTAATCCACTGGATCGGTGCGATGTCAACCCTTAGCTAGTAGGTCAGGGCTTGAGTGCACAAATGAAGGGAAGGAGAGATCAGATGATGTACTGGGGTGAACAAGCATGGTGACAGGAGAAGCCATCATTGAAAACCAAGGCGATCAAGAGTGCAGGGGAAAGCAAGCTGAGGGTTGAGACGTGAAACAGAATTTCACTTCTAGGGGATTTTTAGTGTTTCTCATGCCACTTAGGCCACAATAAGTGGTGGATGGTGAATGATTGGACCCCCTTGTCTTCTGGACACAGAAGAGCCTGGGGCGAGCTCTTATAGCTATAGGAGTCCTGGCATTCTAAGATTTCCTTGTGAGATTTTGTTTTCTTTTTTTGGTGAAATTGGAGAGAGTTACACATGGCTTGTGTAGAAGAAGAAAAAAGTTGCTTCTTTCTCTGAGGTCCACATATTTCCTTGAGTCCAAGACCATGTGTCAGAATAGATGGAAATGAGTAAGCCTAGGATGTCAGCGGCGTGAGGAATATAAGGTTCTCAGGTTTTCTTCCCATGAATTTCACAGCTCATAATACAGTCTGGAGGGCCTCACAGCCTTCAGGTTTCTACAGCAAGGCTCAGGTGGCCCACGATTCAGGGAAACCAGGGAAAAGGGACAGATAAAGTGACTTTTCTAAATACTGTAGGTTTTTTAAAAAGCCTCTCAGGTGCTCTTTCCTGTGAAATGCCAAGTTGTAGAATGTAGCTGCTTTCTCCTCATTATTCATATTCATTTCTTCTTTGCCCTCATCAGCCAAGGACAGCTTTGGTCTGCAAGAAGCAGCAGGAGTCCTGGTGCGGATATTCTAGCAGGGAATTTAAGGATGAGAAGAACTTTATATATTATCAGATACAAAACTCTCTAACTACCACCTGTGTCATGAGAAATTCCACATAGAGCCTGGCTCAGTTGTCCATTGCATGCAGGTGCATAAGAAATTATAGATGCTACACCAAATGCTATGTTTCAAAGCATTTAAGTTGGAGATCTATGATTAGGATGGCATTTCAGAAAAGTAGGTGTCTTTTTATAAAAAAACATAAGCCAAAACTCAGAAAAAAATAAATATCTAGATAATTCTGATAATGGTGATGAAAATTATGATGTAGGTACACTTTCAACCTCATTGAAGCCACAGCATCTTAGTTCCTACAGGGTTACATGACCTGGGTGGCACAGCTAGGATCACTGCCTTTGCTGGGAGGATTAGGAGTACCTCCCAGTTTATGCCATCAATCTCCAGTATAACTATTACTGAGCTTCTGAATTGCATAATTATAACAAAAAGTTCAATGAATCATTTTCTGGTAAAAAGAAAAGATTATTGTAGTTGTGAGTGACTCACAAGTCAAACTAGTTTCAACCAAAAGAAAACAGAATTTGTTCAAAGGATAATAAGGTATCTCATATAATCAAAAGAAAGGTTAAGAAGCTAAACCAGGAGGAGGGCAGGGAAGCCACTCAGTTACAGGAACCAGGGGCCACACCCCTGCAGAGACCCCCTCTTTTTATCTCTCATCTCTGCTTCTCTCTCTGTCTTGGCCTCACTTTCTTTCACTGCAAACCAACCTCTTTCTCATAGTGGAAAACATGACCACCAACAACCTGAGCGTCACATCCTATAGTTTCCAGTTTCCAAAGGGGAACTATTGACTCTCTTTCTTGTTCATAGTTTGAAAAATAACAGGGGAGGGTTCTGATTGGCTGGCCTAGGTCATGATGTCCACTCAAATCAACTTCAGCCAAGGAGGGCAGAATCACATAAGACCAGGACAGCTCTTAGTGGAATCATATGGCCAAACCAAAGAAGGAGAGCATTATTCCCAAAGAGAAGACACTGGAAGAACCAAACAATAAGTGATTAGGTCCTAGCTTCTCCTAGGGGGAGTTTGGGAAGGTGTGGGAGTGTTTTTGGTTGTCATAATGACTTAGGAGGAAGCTACTAGTGGTATTTAATGGGGAGAGGGACAGGGATGTTAAATGTTCTGCAATGAGTGGGACAGTCCTGCACAACAAAGAATTGTCCCAGGCCAGTAGTATTCCGTTGAGAAGCACTGAGCTATACAGCCAGAGGATACAGAGGATACAGCCAAGCTTTATAACTCACGTCACTCATGTGTATTAGTCAGGGTTCTCCAGAGAAACAGAACCAATAGGAGGTGTGTGTGTGTGTGTGTGTGTGTGTGTGTGTGTGTGTGTGTGTATATATACACGGAGAGATGGAGAGATTTATTTTAAGGAATTGGCTCATATGATTATGGGAGCTGGCAAGTCTGAAATCTGCAGGAAAGGCTGGGGACGTGGGGAAGAGTTGTTGCTGCTGAAGTCTGAAGGCAGTCTGGAAGCAGAAGTCCTTCCTCCTCGGGGGACCGCAATCTTTTTCTTAAGGCCTTCTACTGACTGGATGAGGCCCATCCGCATTATGGAGGATAATCTGCTTTACTCAACGTCTACTGATTTAAATACTGATCCCATCTAAAAAATACCTTCACTCAACATCTGTACTGATATTTGACCAGGCAAACTGGCACTGCAGCCTAGCCAAGTTGACACATAAAATCAACCATCACACCATGATTTGAGGAAGTGTTGAGTATTTGTATTTATTATGAAGCTTGTTTTTCATATATTTTTGTTCTTTGAACATTATTGGTCACATATGTAATTTATCTGGCACAAAGTCCTAATCTTGTATTTCTGCTCTGATGAGAAAATGCAGATTACTCTCCAGAAGTCTGCTTTAAATCACAGGCTCAGATTGTATGTTTTGGACTAACATTTGCTCACACAGTGACCCACTGGTCTGACTCATTTCCTTTGTCATTTGTCAGCCTTCCAGGCATTGCCAGCCCTCAACTCCACCCCATCCCCACATCCTCAGGTTCACTGTCAGGGTATCCTCATCTATTTTCAAAGACTCATTATGCTCCCATACCTGATTTCAGAGTGCGTGTCAGACCTTTCACATGGCAGCCCTCAAATTTTCCTGAAATTGATAATTAATTGAGGCTTAAGGAAAAAATGTTTGCTGCTCTAATGGGTACCCAAGAGGGTTTTAAGATGGCTGAATCAGCTGGTCTAGCTAAATCCAATAGCTGAACAGTTATTTGTTCTGTTTATATTAATGCTTAATACTTGTGTTCATTTTGATGCTGACATTGAAATATCACACTCATATTGAGAAATTACATCATTTATAAGCATTATGCAAATTGAAATTAATGTCTGGATTTACATATATTACCAATACGGCTATAAGTCATACATGAAGCTATACAAGTGGCTAATTTGCATTCACTGAATAAATTCCTTTTTCACTCTGCATCTGATTTTGGATCTGCTGGAAAGATTGATTATTCTTCTAAGGAAAATATACATCTTTTCTTAAGGAGGTTTGGGACCCAGGGATTGGATTCAATTCCTCATTACTTACGTCTCATATGGAAAAGGGTTTGAAAAGCCAGACTTTAGAGCTTGAAATCTGAGAGCCCATGAGACATACCTCATATTGCTCATTCTGCCGTTAATTTCTGTGCTTGTGTTTGATCGGGATGCTAGGGAAAGCCCTCACCATCTTTGTTCAGAAATGTGGCTGCAAAGATCAAAACACACTTCATTACCTGCCACATAGCTCACAAAAGATGACCTTTGATTTCTGGTAATAGCTCTCATTTGCAGCTGTTTTTACTTGTGTTTCAGTCCAGTTCACTGCCGACCTACCTGCATTCATCATTGAAATAAGTCACCTTGAACCCTCTCCAACAGTTCTTACACCAGGGGTCTTACTTCGTTCCCAGACCTGAGTTCTCTCTCCTCTCATTCCTAATTTCCTAGGTTTGGTCTCTGTTTCCAAGTGTCTGTATTAGTAATTTGTCCAGTGATGGGAGTGTTGCCCCTAAATCCCACCCTAGAGCCCAGGGCCCTACTAGCTGTTGCTAGAGTTTCCTGAGGTTGACTTCCTTGTTACCCAGTCTTCCATCACTTTGCCCAAGATTTCTTTCACGACTGCACCCCATTCTTCTTTTAGAGTACCTGTTATGGGTTGAATTGTGCCCCTCAAAACATATGTTGAAGCCCTAACCATTCAGTACCTCAGAATGTGACCTTAATTGGAAATACGGCCATTGCAGATGTAATTAGTTAAAATGAGGTCATACTGGAGTATGGTGGGCTCTTAATCCAATACAACCGGTGTCCTTATGAAAAGACACAGAGACAGGCAGGAAGAATGCTATGTGATGACAAGTGTAACTTGGGTGACTTGGTGACTTGGGCAGAGATGGGAGTTATCCAGCTGCAAGTGAAGGAATACCAAAGATTGTCAACAAACCATGAGAAGCTAGGAATAGGCAAGGAAGGATTCCCTGAGAGGTTACAGAGGGCATATGTCCCTGCTGACACCTTGATTTCAGATTTATAGTCTCCAGAATTATAAGACAAGTAATTTCTATTGTTTTAAGCCACGCAGTGTGTGGCACTTTGCTGTGACAGCCCTGGGAAACTAATACGGAACCTCACTAAATACCTTGTTCTAAATCCCTTCTTCTCCTCTTGTATTTACCTGAATGTTACCCACCAGATGTTACCCACTTCCGTTAGACCTTTTCCTTGCCACAGATAGAACCTCTTCTGTCAACACCACTGGTCACATTGTTTCTCCTCACTTGCTCTGTGGTCTAGTAGTCTAATTCATCTGACTCTGATAGTCAACCTATCCCAAAGCAAACACAAGTTCTTATCACCTGCTGACATAGTTACAGACTCTAAAGCCAGAATATGGCTTGTGCTCCTCTCAGAAGTTGCTGATGCATGTTAGGGACTGAATGTGTCCTCCCAAAATTCCTATGTTGACGCCCTAACTCCAGTGTGATGGTATTTGGAGGTGGGGTCTTTGGGAGATAATTAGGGTTAGATGAGGAAGGTCATGTGAGCACACAGTAAGACGGTGGTCACCTACAAGCCAAGAGAAGGCTTAGAATGAAATCCACCTTGCCAGCACCTTGATCTTGGAATTCCCAGCCTCCGGAACTGTGAGAAATACATTTCTGTTGTTTAAGCCGCCCAGTCTATGATCTTCTGTTATGACAGTCTGAGCAGGCTAATCAGTGCATGTGGTTGTGCTTTGCTTTTCAAGACTTGTTTGCTTCAAACCCAGCCAACACGACATAGACTGCCACTGGGCTTTGGTGACTGGATTAGTTTCTCAGGGCTGCCATAGCAAATTACCACAATCTTGGTGACTTAAAATAACAGAAACTTATTCTCTCACAATTCTAGAGGCCAGAAGTCCAAAATCAAAGTGTCAGCAGGGCCAGCCTCCCTCTGGAGGCTCTAGGGGAGAATCCTCCTTTGCTCTTCCAGCTTCTGGAGGCTCCAGGCACTCCTTGCCTTATAGCTGCATGACTCTCATCTACGCCGCCATCTTCATGTGGCCTCTCCTCGCCTCTCTTTTAGAAGAACACTTGGCATTAGATTTAGGGCCCACCCAGAATGATCTCATCTTGTGATTCTAAACTTAATTACATCTGCAAAGACTCTTTTTCATAATAAGGCCACATTCAGAGCTTCTGGGGGTTAGGATGTGGACATATCTTTTGGGGGACTACCATTCAACCCACTACAACCCACTATGGATGACTATGTGGCCTAGAGGAAAACAAAAACACGATGATAAATTATAATAGAAACAAAACTGGCAAAAGAAAATTCAAAAATGATTTATGTTGTTTCAGGCCATCACCTCAGACTTTGCCTTGATGAAGATTTAAGCCTCTGGAGTTTCCATATGGTTGGAAAGAAAATCACTGCAAAGCTACTGAACTGGAAGCTAGTATTTGATTTTCCACTTAGTGACAGGCTAAATTACAAAAGATTGCAAAGCATTTTGTGTATACATGCTGTTCCTGCTTTGCTGCAATTCAGCTTTGGCAATTTACATTTACGGTGTTCAGCCAATTAAATCTCTCTTATTAACTTAGGGCATTTACAGCAGGGAAGCAACACACAATTAAAGTTCTATCAGTTAGTCAGCTTCCGTATGTGCTCCAGCTCTCAGCCTCAGTCTGTTTCCACAGTGTCTTTTGTATCTGAGCCCTTTTCCTGTGGCTCATCAGTCTGTCCTCAAAGCGGGGGACTTTGGGGAGAGTTGTTGGTCTGTTAGCACAAATGGCAAAGGAGGGAGGAATTAAGGAGCCAAGCAAAGCAAAACAAACAAAGAATCATAACAGCAGCATTTCACAATCATAATCAATAGCGCTGCATTAATATTCATTGAGTTTAATCATTCCGTTTGATAGTCACTATATGCCAGTGAGGTCTGGAGATATTATTAGCCTTATCTTACAGATAATTAAACTGATGTTAGTGAGAGTTGAACTTCTTTTCCAAGACCCTACAGTTTATAAATGGTACACCCAAAGAAGCCAGACGTTTTGACAAACTATCCATAAAGCCCTTCTCTAAACGAAATAGATTTCTAAAATAGTCTAAGCAATAGAAGTATCACTTAAATAAGCTTATTGCTGCCAAGAGGAACTAATCTAAAAATAACACCGATTTGGTTGAAATTTACTAAAAATGTTTTGTTTCTTACAAGAACAATATAGTCAGTCTTTGAAAACCCTTTAAAATGGAAAAAATCAGTTATAAAGTAACAGTGACAAGCTGTTTAAAGGCATTTGACAAGCAGGGATTTTGCCTGAGATGGAAAAGCTTTTAATTTTGTGAATTGAAGATAAAAGTCAGCATAGTTTAAAAGTCTTTACGATTGGCTTCAGCTTAGGCCAAAGAGCTTGAGATTTTGTGATCTTGAAAAAACAAAAGCGATGCAAAACCAAATGAAGATAGAAATCTGGGCAATTTAGGTCGGTTCATCAGTGTTGACTGCAGGTTTGCATCTCAGTGCCAGTAAGCACATTAAGCTACAGAGGAACTTCTATGGGCAAGAGCAGAAGGCCTCTAAAGCATATGCTTTGCAAAGAGCTCTTGAGTCAAGACAGAAAGGGCATGAAAGAGATATCCCTGTTCAGTCTCTCAAAACATCGCCAAATGTCTCCAACCCCCTTCAAAAGGTTTTCAAAGACTCTCCAAAATTCCTCCACCAGAGAAGTATTCCTCCAGCTTATGATTCTTTGAAGTAATAATTGGGAGAAATTATGAAGAGGAAAACTTGTTCTCAATATTAACTTCCTATACGAGTAAACAAAATTTACAGGTGGTCTCTCTACTGCCTTAGTTAATGGTCTCATAGAAAGATGCATACTATATAGGTAATCCCATTTGAGGATGGTTATAAATGCTGTTTACTAATATTTCCCTCAAATTTTTACAGGACTATAACTAGATCTGCTGCATTGGCTGTGCACTGTACAATTCCAGGGAGTACATTCACACAGACCACAGAGAAATCAAGCTGGCCTGACTACAACCACTTGGTCCTATCAGACTCATGACATAGCAGCTTAAAAACCCCCTTTTCCAATGACATTACCTTGTTGCAGTGTGATGGTTGTCTATTTATATAAAAATTGCCCTATCAATGCACCTTCAGATAGTAGGATTTATAAGAGTACTGAACCATACAAGCAGATATTTGAATATTCTTCTTATTTTTACCCACCCACTACTGATTCATTTATTTTGAGGTTTCATTACCAGATATTTAGTTACTGTCAACGTTACATCTTGTAACGTGGAGAATGCTCCCTATTCGTTGCTCCTCACTCTTTCTTTTACTACCTTCTCTGAGGCTCATCGCCTGCAGGAGAAATACCTACACTTCCTCATAGAATAAGAAATATTTATGCAAATTGCATAAATTTCAGTTACTCTATATCTCCAATAATCTGGAACATACTTCTGTTTTCTAATTTCCCACACCTGGAGTGTGATACACATAATTCTTACCTCTCCACATGATCACCAAGCTATCCAAGGTATTTATGTATTATATTAGTTGGCTATTACTGTGATAATGCTATATAAGCATTATATAGCATAAATTTCAAAATCTCAGTGACCTACAACAACATTAATTTTTCTTACTCATGGGTCTGTGGGACAGCAAAGCAGTTCTACTTCAGGCTATGGGTCAGAGTCAGGCCTGCTCCATGTGTCTCTTCATTCTGGGACTAGCAGCTTCCCTGGGCACGTGCTTTTCACAGCAGATGGCAGAAAAACAAGAGGGCAATCCAAACTAGGCAAGCACATTTAAAGCTTCTGATCTACTCAAGTTCATTGGGCAAAGCAAGTTGACAACTGTAGAGTGAAGAAGTACACTCTGTCCCAAAAGGGAGCTACTACGACTTCGTATGTCAAAGGCAGTGTGATAATTCCTTTACAGGCAGAGAGTGAAGAATAATCCAACAGTGAACAATGAGCCAATGTGAACAACAATCTAATCCACACCATGTACAGAATTCTCAAATCTATTCTCTGTCATTTACAGGAGTTGAAATTGATTGGACTGGATATTTCACACTTTGCTGCAGACCTTCCACTGAACCGATGTAAAAATCGTTACACAAACATCCTACCATGTAAGACTGTCAATAATGCCGATCCTGTTCATGTCTTTCAAACGCTGAAAGGCTGTTACTGCAGGTTAATCAGTTTGACTAATCTCTGGTCAGACCCAGTTGTGGTCTGGATCCTCAAGGCTATCTCTTCCATTACATTGATCACATTCGTGTTTTGATGTTATTAGATCTTATCATATGTAGGAAGTTTTAATTATTATGCTTTTAAATGAATTGTCTCTGAACAGAAAAGACTGACCATTTGGCTCTTTGGAGATCAAAAATTCTTAGCCAAATTAGGGATAAGATAATATGTGCTCTCCTAAACTGTTTTCAGTCAATTCATTGACAGTGGAAGGAGGCAAATGGAAAGGGAGTGCAATGTGTTAAAATGCCTCCTCTTCCTTACTTTTGGCAGCTTCTATTGTTACTTAGCATTTTGTAATAAAAGCAACATTCAAAGAAAAAGTAGCATGAAGTACTTAGAGGACAATTAAAATATATTCCAATATAGATTTAACTTTTCTCTCTGCTACACTCTAGGGGGAGCTGGGAAAGAATGGAAAAGTGGAAAGAGGAAGGCTGAAAAAGTTCTAGAAAGAGAACTTTCTCCTTAATAAAGTTTCTTGATAAACTTAGGTAGTATTATCATTATAACACGTTACACCTGTGCACATTTCATAATTTACTTTTCTCACCTGAAGTCCATTTATGAAAAGCCCATGCAACTCCATCTTCTTTTAGAGAAAAGGCTTCCCAAAGGTAGTGAATTCTCTGAATGTCCCTAGAGGAAATGGAAATCATGGATTTAGGCTACTTTCTTTAGCCTTCCACACAATCTACCAGATATTTTTGTTTCTGTAAATATTCTTCACAATTCTCTCCAAAACCTGGAGACAGTTCTTCCAAGGACAGGGGAGCTAGTGGGGAGAAGATAGTGACTGAGACATATTTACATATTTGTTTAAATAAGAAACTAAGATTGAGGTATGGCTAAAATATCAAGCTAAAATAAACTTTATCTACCTACTCTACCTACACTGACTATTTTGACTTGATGTGGGGAGAAAGAGTCAAGACAAGTCTTCCTCCCATTTTGATTTTTAATATTTCCTTTCTTCCCATTCTCTACAGATGACTTTAGCCGAGTGAGATTAGTCTCCATGAATGAAGAGGAAGGCGCAGACTACATCAATGCCAACTATATCCCCGTAAGTAAAAAAAATAAAAAGTAAATAAATCAGGCATCCAGTTTCTAGCCCAGCCAAAGGAAGACCATTAGGGCTACAGGGATGTGTCGAACAGTTATAAAGAGAGCCATTCTCCACCCAGCAATCCAACTCTAAAGAACAGTTTCCATTATTCCATTTCAGAATAAAGAAAAGGGGAGAAAAAAGCCCAGAGATTAGTAATGTTCAAGTTTCTTTGTAAAGGCCTAGTGAAAGTAAAAGTAAATAATTAAATGCTAAAGATCATCTTTCTTGTGTTTCAATTTCCGTGTTGGCAAGTAACTCAAAGGGCTCCCTCTGAGCCCCTGTGCTTTTAAAATATCTATAAAGATAGTGATTTTTATATGAAAAGGTGTGGGTGTGATTTTATAAGCTTTCAGAAAACAAAGCTTAAAATCCTATAGGTCAGGGGCTGGCCCTGTAGCTTAGTGGTTAAGTACGCGCGCTCCGCTGCTGGCGGCCCGGGGTTCGGATCCTGGGCACGCACCGACGCACCGCTTCTCCAGCCATGCTGAGGTCGCGTCCCACATACAGCAACTAGAAGGATGTGCAACTGCGACATACAACTATCTACTGGGGCTTTGCGGAAAAAAAAAGAGGAGGAGGATTGGCAATAGATGTTAGCTCAGAGCCAGTCTTCCTCAGCAAAAATAGGAGGATTAGCACAGATGTTAGCTCAGGGCTGATCTTCCTCACACACACACAAAAAAATCCTATAGGTCAGTTACTCGGCCTCTTTGAGGAAAAAGGAGAAAACCTTTCCTAGGTGTGTGATCCTTTGCCAGGTTTATCCCCAGTAAATTGGCAGTTTTTTCTCATATGTGGGGAAGAGCATTTGGTGTTGACAGTGGCTCCTTAGGTGACAACTTTGTCACTTATCTTTCAGGGATACAATTCACCCCAGGAATATATTGCCACACAGGGGCCACTGCCTGAAACCAGAAATGACTTTTGGAAGATGGTCCTACAACAGAAGTCTCAGATTATTGTCATGCTCACTCAGTGTAACGAGAAAAGGAGGGTAAGTGCCTAATGGGGTTCTCCTCACTTAGCAGCAAATCCTGCCCCAGCCACTCCGTGGATTGAGCACCTACTGTGTACCGCAGACTGCTCTACTCGCTTCATTTTTCATCCTCACAGTAGTCCTATAGAGTTCTTCAGAGGCAAGTTTTTGTTTTCCCTGAGTGAGCCCAGACTATTTCTTCCCTAGCCTGTTTGTTTTAAAAGGTTGTATTATTGTCCCCTCAGGTGAAATGTGACCATTACTGGCCGTTCACAGAAGAACCCATAGCTTACGGAGACATCACTGTGGAGATGGTCTCGGAGGAAGAGCAAGATGACTGGGCCTGTAGACACTTCCGGATCAACTATGTAAGTCACGAGCACAAGTTTGGGTGCTGTCCCCTCACTGAGGGAAACCCCCAGGTGTCAGGAGACCAACCCGCCATCATGTAAGACGATGAGAGCACTTCAAGAGAAAAATCCCACTTTTAATGTCCTTGTTTCCCATTTCATCAACAATGGCATGGATGAAATGTTGGCCTGGAGAGCCTGAGGAGATGGAATAAAAAGTCTGTGCTGTTCCATCTCAGATTGGCTCAGGGCAACAGAAGACACAGTGAAACATTGCTCACCGGGCATGATTGAGGAGGAAAGTGTTCTCATTACTTGTACTAACCATAAATGAGTACAATTAGGATATACAAGGCACACTTAAATTGTAAATTAAACACTTAAGCCATGATTTAGTAGTTTGAATTTCCTTTTGTTTGGCTTTTTTCCTTCTTTTGTTCTGGTTTAGTTTTTATTATTTAAAAGGTACTTCCAAGCCTTATTAATCATGGTTCCATATCTCTTGAAATGCTATTGACTTCTGATTGTTAGAATGTCAGAAAAGTCTATTTTTCCCATAAGCCCCCTTACCCCTCTGGTGACAAGCCTTTAAGCTCCTGCTGAACGTTTGTGTGGCAGGCTAGGTGATGACAATGACATCAACCACAGTCACCCTGTTGCCCTCCTCACACAAAACAGTCCCAGAACACTGGAGGGAATTTTTGCTAGTATTCTCCACTTGAACATGCTCTCTGTTGAGGACAAAGTTTACTAGGAAAGTCCTCATGAAAATGTTCTCTGCTTAGAAACAACCCGTCCTAACACTGTAGGTCAGGGGATGGCAAATGTGGCCTGTGGACCAACTGACCACTGCCCACGGGTTTTGTAAAGCCTGTGAGCTAAGAATAAGTTTTACATTGTTAAATGGTTAGAAAAAAATCAAAAGAAGAATAATATTTCACATGAAATACTATACAGAAATTATATGAAATTCAAATTCCAGTGTCCATAAATAATATTTTACTGAAACACAGCCACACATGTGTGTACTTGTCTCCTATGACTGCTTTTGTGCTACCTCAAGCCTGACTAGTTACAAGAGACTGTACGACACATAAAGCCTAAAATATTTACTGTCTGCCCTTTACAGGAAATGTTTGCTGACTCTCAATGTAGACAATGGAAACAAAGATCGTCCATATCAATACAACATAAGCACTCATTAACTAGCCATTTATTGATATTTGCAAGAGTTAAATCACTTCTTTGCCACTGTAAGTTAACAGTGGCTTTTGCTACAGTGAGAATTTGGCAAATCCCAGTATGATTGTAGCAGGCTGTGCTTCATGCTGTTCCCATTTCTTTGAAATGCCCTTCTCCTCCTGTTCCCTAAACACATTCCTAGTCAAACAGAGTTTCAGCTCAAATGTCACCTCGTTTGTTAAGCTTTCCCTGGTCTCAAGAGAGCTTTATCCCTTGTCCCCTCTGCTCTAGTCTCATGTATATTGCTCCATCACATTACACCAGAGAGGATTGCAATTCTCTCTTCATGTCTGCCTCCCCAGTACGCTGAGTTTCAGAAGCAAGTAACCTGTTTTAATAATCCTTGTAATCCCAACCCTTAGCCATTTAATAAGTCTTGTGGAATTAATAAATCAGTGAATGAATGAATGATTTCAAAAATAATAAAGCACTTGGAAAGCATCAGACTTTCCATCAGAGAAAATATTTGACAGATGAATGCCATTTGAACTCTGCTTTCTTTCTTGGCTATTTCAGCTGGAAAGCCAATGCAAACTGCTAGAACAAATGTTTGCCTAGGTTTAGAGAAATAAATAGGGTCTGTTCCCATGTCTGTTCCCTTGACAAGGAAGAGTCACATAGATCATTGTATGGTCAACGCTGTGCTTCTCAGCCTTCGTCTTAAATGATGACCTATCTTTCAATGACAATCTTGTGAAGGGCTTGAATTTAGGAATACAGTGTTGAATAATAGCGTTTTCTGGTAAGGTGTTTATACAGTAGCTACAAGCATTTGGTCCCAGAGTGCCCCGTTTTGGCATAAACACACAGAATCTAAATTTTAAGCTTCCTGGATGAAGGTTAAATTGCCAAAGAACATTATGCTGTGCCAATGAATACATTTTTCTGGTTGTTTCATTTTTTGTTTACACTCTTCTTTAGTCCCTCCATATTGATGTGTAGAAACTTTCAGAGTACAACCAGGTAAAATTACAAAAATGAGGAAATCAGGGTAAGAGAAATTTTGGAATGGCTAAATAAGATGTAACAAGAAGAGTTTTCTCATTTAATAAGAAAAAACGAAAATGACCATAACACCCAATTTGTCACTTGCCAGTACTTGAAACTTGGCATAAACTGAGTAAGTAAGAACTGGAGACTAAAGGCCAGCAAAAGCTTGTTTGTTCCCATGGATGTGTGCCTCGCTACTCAGGCAACAGGGATCAACCTGATATGAAGACCTCGGCCTTTTAGCTGCAGAGAGACTAATGACAATTTAAGTG
Source organism: Diceros bicornis minor (assembly GCF_020826845.1). NCBI lineage: Eukaryota > Metazoa > Chordata > Mammalia > Perissodactyla > Rhinocerotidae > Diceros > Diceros bicornis. Next base: position 45,733,316 of record NC_080756.1, on the reverse strand, counting down.
TTTCCTATTTTCGAACCGCCTTGCATATTTTAGCTGGATATGTTTTTAGATCAATTGTATTAGAATATATATATCTATATAGCCTACAATGGACAGGTCTTTGTGCCAAGCCTGAAATCAGCATTTGAAAAGAGCCAGCATTTTCGTGAACTTTTCTGGGCAACCAAAGTTATCTAGTGATTGAGTATCCTTAAATCCTCATGGTGTTGAGTAATTGAGTCATTCTGCACAATTTCTTCTGCTTAGGTTACTTTCTTGCCATACTCCGTGAAGATAGCAGTGAGGGTAGCCGCCATCTTTGCAGACTTCGCGTTCTGTGTGTCTAAGAAAGAGCCCTGAACACAGAGAGGGAGGCACTGCATGCACTGGGGATGTACAGCCTTAGGTGCCCGGGGACAGTGGGTCTGTGAACTACTGACCTATATTTATATAAATGTTATAAGTTTATTTGTGTTGTATTTATACATTTATTTATATTTATATAAATTTTATGCTGACTCTTTGGAATTCATTTCTCTTTTTAGCTGAACCTAAACTTCAGCCCCAAACTCATAGCCAGGCCAACTCTTCCAAATTACGATCTGAAATTCCATCTACTGAGTGGATTCCAGGCTCTCAGCAAGTTTGAGGGGTGGGGGATGAATTAGATTTTCATCTAATCTGAGGCCTAGGTTTGGAATATTTCTCACAGTTGGTAACGAGAGCAGAATAAATCTTTCTGCTTATAAATTAGTAGGGACTAAAAAGAGTGAATCTTGAAGGATCCACATCCTTACTGATATTTACTCAGTTCAGAGGGAACAACAGCATATTTGATGTATGCATTAACATGAATTGGATAAATATACAAAATATACCCACTTACTAGGATTCCCAAAACCAACCATACAAATGCTCTGAGCTGGATGGGAGCGAGTGGTGGTAATCACGTAGTGGTGATGATGATGATATCTAACAGGGACCATCCTTCACAAACGTCATCACACTTAATCCCCACAACAACCCTTGTTTTAGGTTATGTTACGCTATGATAACATATACTATGTTATACCTTTTCAGATCTGAGAAAACTGGTGTTCAGCAGTTTGTCTTAGATCAGGTCCCCTAGTAGCAGAGCCCAAGACAAGGATCGTCATATAGATAATCCTTTGAAGGTGTAACCTTGGGTAAAATCTGTCAGGGAACAGGGAAGCAGGATAGGACAGGACAGAGAAGCGGCTGCACACAGCTGTGGGTTCAACTGAAGTCTAGCCTCAGCTGGGTCCCATGGAGAGTGCTGGGGCATGAACGGCCGCATCGAGTTAGTTGTCCACTAAGGCAGTTCCCGTTAGCGGAGGATGACTCTGAGGAGAAGGGTGCAGCTCTAAGCTGTCAGCAGCTAGGAGAGAGGTGCACTAGCTAAATGATGCAATTGCTAAATGGCAGAACCAGGATGCAAACCCTGATCTGCTTAAGCTCTTATCTCTATGCAGGCATGGATTAGCCTATTTATCCTACTATTTGAAGCTTTATACAATTAGAATTTTTTTTTCAGGGCCTGCTTTGTGCAGACACAACGCTCAGAGCTGGAAAGGGAAGTGTACCGACCAGGACTGGACTGTGGCTTTACCTTCTTACGCCATTAACTTGTGAGCTGCCATGGAGGCCTGAGCCACCCTGACGGTAGACAGAGAGATTAATACTTGTTTTGGCTTTTTCTCCTAAAGGTTGATGAGATGCAGGATGTGATGCATTTTAACTACACGGCATGGCCTGATCACGGTGTGCCCACAGCAAATGCTGCCGAAAGCATCCTGCAGTTTGTACACGTGGTCCGACAGCAAGCTACCAAGAGCAAAGGCCCCGTGGTCGTGCACTGCAGGTAACCTCATCAATGCACTTTTGGTTAAGCACCATGGGCTTTGTTTTATAAAGAAAATAGCCCACCACTCCATAGACCCCCTGATCAGATTGAATTAATAATTAAACAGGGGCCGGCCCGGTGGTATAGTGGTTAAGTTCATGCACTCCACTTTGGTGGCCGGTGATTCGAGAGTTTGGATCCCATGCGCGGACCTATGCACCGCTCGTCAAACCTTGCTGTGGCAGTGTCCCACATACAAAAAGTAGAGGAAGATTGGCACAGATGTTAGCTCAGGGACAGTCTTCCTCAAGCAAAAAGAGGAAAATTGGCAATAGATGTTAGCTCAGGGCCAATCTTCCTCACCAAAAAGTAAATAAATAAATAAATTACGATTTTTTAAAATTTATGATTAACTGATGTCTTACTATATACATGATTTATTTATAATATGGCTATCTTATATCTTATAGCCTATGAGATAAATGTTATTATTCCCATTTTCAGATGGATAAAACGGAACAGTAGAGAGGTGATGGGATTCACACAACTAGAACGTGGAGGAGTTAAGATTCAAATCCAGGCACATCAGTCTCGAAAGCCCAAGCCTATAAGCACTATGTGATATTATCCTATCCTATTAAGGATTCTGAGGGGCTTATAACATGGCCAAATACAAGGTCAAATTAAAAATAGCTAATCACAGCCCAGAATAATATAAACGGACATAAAAGCAAGTTGAGAGAAAGGAGAAATGAACATATTCCGCTCACTAACATATTTGCTATGGTTGCTCTTCAAGATTGTCTCAAAATTTCCCAACAGATAAAATGAAGGGGGCTATATGATCTATTGCATTAGCAAAAATCAAGGACCACACTAATTCCTTATGGGAAGAGTTAGCTTTGAATTTAAGCTTTTTTTCCTACCAAGTGAACAAAACTCCATCAAAATCCATCAGTGTAACAGAATATTGTTGTAAAATTTTTATGCAACCTCAAAAGATCAGGGGATATAAATATGCTCCTACTATATATCAGAAATAGAAGTGAGATAAAGACATTAGAGAAGGCATTGGCAGCCGTGTCAATCTGAGTAAATAAATCTATAATCCTGGATCTAGCACCTTGGCCTTGGGGAACTAGAGTGGCGTGTGTGTGTGTGCGTGTGTGTGTGTGTGTATGTGTGTGTGACAGAGAGAGAGAGAGAGAGAGAGAGAAGGAGATTAAAATATGTGTCTCCCTGGAAAGAAAAATGCTTCATAAGCTAACAAGTTTCTGATTAAGGAGGATATCCTTGCTGTCAGGATATGCCACCTTAGGCATTCACAACTTAAAAGCTTTGCTTCACCAGATGGAATTATTTAGTCTCAAAATGTTTCTTTCCAAGAGCAGAAAATAAAGCTACTCACCCACAGGGTTAGACATCATAGATTCCTTTCACAGCAGGTAGCAGGTACAGTTCTGGATGTGACTTCTCATGTATTCACCCAGAGGCAGAACATTTTATCTGAGAAGATTAGGCCTAAGAGGAAAGAGTTGTCTAGTAGAAAAAGTGAACGAGGGCTCTGAACTCGAGGCTTTTAGTGCTGGATTTCTCTCCCAGCAAATTCCACCTGTAAATTGGTTTTGACTTTCTCTTTTCTTGTAATTTCTTCGTAATTCTGAGTTAGGAACCATTTGGCACTTCAATGTCTGAGTGATTGGAAGAAAAGAAGAGCTGACTTTAACCTGTAGAACCTGGGACTGTGGTGGGCCATCAGTCAGTGCATATCAGTCCCCTGCCCCCTATGCTCTGAGCACCAGGATTTGGGCACCAGAAGAGACTGGGTCCAAATATTTCACTTGATTTTGAGGCACTGTATAAAAGGTCCCTGGGAAATTGAAGCAGACTCAGGACCCACTAGAAGGTCAGATGTGCTGTAAGGATGGTCTGGGATGGTGAACTGAAGCTAGCATTGAAGGCACTCAAATCTTTATGGCCTCAAAGCTAGAGCTAGAGTGTGGGCATCTCAGCTAGACCTTCAAGCTGGGTGTGAGGGCTTTATTAACTCTGAGGCTACCCAGAAAATGGGGAATTATTTATGCGTCTCCACTCCCTGAGGGCAGAAACCCAGTCTCCAGCAGGCTCTGTATGGAATCGTTACTTTCCTCCGGAAGGGGAGAGCCCAGGGTGGGGGACAATGTGGCCAAGGCAGTGCAAACCTATACCTCTAAGGGAGGGAGCAGTGATAGTCAGAAATGTGACATTAGAAGACACACCAACCATAATTGCATACTTAAAAATTAGGTAAGTAGAAAATGTCAAGACTTTAGTCTTTTTTCTCAATGGGTGCTACCCATAGTCTTTTTTAAATTGCCAATTTATTTTCAACAGCGTAGAAGTGCTGTCTGAGCTATGTGCTGTCTGAACACTCTTTTGCAGCGCTGGAGTCGGACGGACAGGAACCTTCATTGCCCTGGACAGGCTCTTGCAGCACATTCGGGATCATGAATTTGTCGACATCTTAGGGCTGGTGTCAGAAATGAGGTCATACCGGATGTCTATGGTACAGACAGAGGTAGGAACGTAATCAACATGTATTTTTAAATTTGCCCTTGACTGAAAAACTTACCATCACTCAATATCATGATTCAAAACGATTGTCTCGAATTTTTTTTGCATCTGTCATTTCTAGTTTCTTATTGTGCATGTTCAAACTACTTCAGGGTATAAAAGAAATAAGTAGATATTATCCTCTAGAAATCCATTCAGTGCACAGTGCTTGCACTTCTGCCCTTTACTAATGCAGAGTATCTGGATGTATCTGTGATAGAATCAAACCTCTTTGAACAGACTGAGAGTTCAGTGAAGGTAACCGCCAATCTGGGTAAATGCCACCAAATGGAGACTGTGGAACTGCTGTGATTTAATTGATATTTTAAGCACTAGATTTATTCAATAAGTTTGTCATTAGTTTGTCCTCCATGTGACTCTCTGTCCCAATTCACTTTTGATGATGATATGGGTTGGATTTATGCCTTCTGTCCCCTTTATGATTTAAAGGATTTCCAGGGCCGGCCCCGTGGCTTAGCGGTTAAGTGCGCGTGCTCTGCTACTGGCGGCCCGGGTTCGGATCCCGGGCGTGTACCGACGCACCGCTTCCCCGGACATGCTGAGGCCGCATCCCACATACAGCAACTAGAAGGATGTGCAACTATGACATACAACTATCTACTGGGCTTGGGGGGGGGGGATTGGCAATAGATGTTAGCTCAGAGCCGGTCTTTCTCACAAAAAATAAATAAATAAAGATTTCACTTTTTAAAAAAAATAAAAATAAAAATAAATAAAGGATTTCCAGTCCCCAATCTGCTGCCAGTTCCCTTGCTCTAAAGGAATGGATTTATCATTGTAACAACGTGGGGGCATCCCCAGAAATACTCAGCAGTGTTATGTGCTCCCTCTTGCTCCTCTTCTCCCAAGTCCTCTCCTCCCTTGAAGCCTCAGAATGCACTCAGGCTGGAGTGGCAGCCCCAGGCCCGTGCCAGCAGACAGCATCACACTCCTCAGAGCAGCAATGGCCGTGTACCTGTGTGGGCCACAAAACCTGAGCACAACAGCTTCTTCATCAGCCTAGTCACCTAGTCGTACTCGCGACTTCTTAGCTTCAGGCGTACAATAATCCCTTTTCTCAAGGAGGGTGTGTGGGAGGAACGCCTGTGGAGTGGAAAACAACCTGGCCCGACCTCTAACTAAATTTCCAAGAGATTAAAGGCTGCCTTGGTCTTCCTTATGCTTTTCCTCTCAATCACCACTAGATGTCAGTATAACTCAAAAAGCCTGGAGTAATGGCTGCCGTTTCTTAACGCTTCCTGTTTCTCCTTTCCCACTCTCTAGTTTTCACTCCTGCCTCCCCATGCCCATCTGACCAAGGCTTGGCACAGCCGTTCCAATGTGTTTACTTCTGACCTGTCGCAGGATCATACCAGTTTGGAAGGAATAACTCATTCACATTCGGATGTCTCATGGATAATTAGGAAGCAAGTCATGTATTGGTGTCTTCACTTCTTGAGCTCACATCCCAGTCCTGCTGCCTTCTAATTTACTACTGTGGGGACATGAACATTACCTTGTTATCATAAATTTAAAATGTCCTGGTTTCCCAGAGAAGCCCACTACCTAGTGATTAAAGTGCTTTATGAATTGGTCCATATTTTTGGCTTTCACTTCCATAAATTTAGAACCTAATATGCGATTAAAACTCCCCATTATGTATATTAATCCCCAAACTTCAAAGGGCCATGCTTTATTTTAAATATTTTGGATTTGATGACTTGTCTGCCTCATTGACTTAATTTATACCTTTTATAACTTGACAGACTTTGATTGTAGCTTGTTTGCTTTTGTCCCCAACTAGAGAATCTTAATCCCTTTTTATTTATTTTTTTGTGTGAGGAAGATCAGCCCTGAGCTAACATCCAGGCTAATCCTCTCTTTTTTTTTTTTGCTGAGGAAGACCAGCTCTGAGCTAACATCTATTGCCAATCCTCCTCCTTTTTTTTTCCCCCAAAGCCCCAGTAGATCGTTCTGTGTCATAGTTGCACATCCTTCTAGTTGCTGTATGTGGGACGCGGCCTCAGCATGGCCGGGGAAGCGGTGCGTCAGTACGCGCTGGGATCCGAACCCGGGCCGCCAGCAGCAGAGCACGCGCACTTAACCGCTAAGCCACGGGGGCCGGCCCAATCCCTTTTTAAAAACTACCTTCACATGGCAGACCCTCCAACCAATTTTCAGCACCATTATCTTTCCTCAGGTGTGGTAATCCCGCAAAAGTAGAGCAACCACCATGTGCCTTTCTGCAAAGCTGAGAAGACGTTTTCTCCCTAACTTTCCTGCCCCACATTTTGGTTGTTTGACTTCTTTGTTTATGGCAGTTATGGCATTTTAGGTCGACATCTCCAGGGAAACAGTCTTTTTTAAGTACGACATCCCTTCCCTGAACCCTCATGGGAAAATTCAAAGTCAGCAGAAGAGGCGGAGGTCACCACGAGTTACTTATTTTTCCAACTGTTCCAGCTTCCCTCGAGTTCTCTCAGGATTTTGCAGTGAATGCTCTCCAGTTCGAGTTATTTATTTATGTCTGTTTTGTTAGTTATGTCTGGAACATCTTGTCCATTTACCTTTGTTTTTCCTTGTTCCTGTGCTTTTCATGGTTCAACTTGTATTTTGAATGTTAAGATTTTCCTAACACCCTCCTTGAGCCCATTTACACCCCAGTCCTGCTGCCTTCTAGTTGATTGACATTATTAAGTAAAGAGCAGAGTAAAAAATTTTCTTTAGCTTTATTATCCCAAAGTATCCCTTGGACACTAATCATTTTCAAAGGCCAGAATGATGCCCCAGCTGATTTCTGACTCTATGTATATATATAAACCACCTGTGTACTGTGTACCAGGTTGCCTCCCTTGGCTGGTTTCTAATTGTCCTACCTCCTCTAGACTGCCTATCACCCATCATTCAACCACCCTACCCCACTCTAAAAGTAGCAGAAGTAACTGATTAAACTGGCCATGTGCTCAGATGCACATTTCAGGTCACTGCAACATGCTGCGTGGGCTGTATTTTGACATGCCCTCCTCCCCTCTCTCACCTGACCAGACATACTGAGTGGGCCTCTGCACAAGAGCAGCAAGGGGTAGTTAGAGAGAGAGTAGGGATCATCAGGCCAGACCCTGTGAGAAGGCCTGGATGCCAGCATAACTGTGCACGACTCACTCCACCTCTCAAAGCTCTCATTCTTCATCTGTAAAATGTGAACGACAACGTTCACGATTGTTGTAAAGTATATATGATGTGAAACGATATAATCTAGATAAGTGCTATGAAACTGTCAAGTGCTACGTATGGACAGCATTTTCCTCCTTTGGGCTCTCTTCTATTTTTATCAAATGTTTTGTTTGATTTTTCTCTAATAGGCTCTCCCTGGAGGTCAATTAGGGCTTTGTTTTGAGCAGCCCGTCCTCCTGATTGGCAGCTTAGATTTCTCAGGAACTCTCAGGGACATGTTCTATAAATGAAAAGTAAATAAAATCGTTTTTTATTTACTTTCCTGTGGTCTAGCTACTTTTTTTTTTTGGACACAAAGTTTGGCCACGGAATAGTTATGGGTTGAGAAACCAGGCAGCTTCTGGCCTTATCTACGCCCAGGGCTTGATAAACACCAGTAACAATGGAGTGATATGTGATAATGAGAAGGGGTAGCTCAGCTATTGATGTGATACCATCGCAAAATAAAGGAATATATTTTCTCCAAGTCTTGTTGAAAAAATACAGGTTAGGCTGAGGGATCAATCCGGTGAAGTTTAAAGTACAGTAGCCCCCTCATCTGAGGGGGATACCTTCCAAGACCCCCAGTGGGTGCCTGAAACCGGGGATAGTACTGACCCCTATATATACCATGTTTTTTCCTATACATGCATATTTAAGGTGCGACAGCAAAACTAGCACAAATTTCTTTTTCCTTCTTCACAATTCACGGATAGAATATTTGTTCTTACCCTAGATCTTAGCAACTTCAGTGTACGATTTTTTTCTTTCCTTATTAAGTTGAGAACTTGCACCTTTTTACTTAAAGGAAGCACTTTAAGGCTTCTCTTTAGCATGTCCGAATTGCCAGCATCACTACTCATGTGCTTTGGGGCCATTATTAAATAAGGGTTACTTGAACACAAGCACTGCGATACTGTGACAGTCCATCTGATAACCGAGACAGCTACTAAGTGACTAACAGTCGAGCAGCTTATACAGCGTGGATCCGCTAGACAAAGGGATGATTCACGTCCCAGGTGGGATGGAACTGAGTGCTGCGAGATTTCATCACACTACTCAGAATGGTGTGCAATTTAAAACTTGTGAATTGTTTATTTCTGGAATTTTCCATTTAATATTTTCAGACCTTGGTTGACCATAGGTAACTGAAACCGCAGAAAGCAAAACCAAGGATAAGGGGGGACTACTATATTTAACCTTATCCTTTGCATAAAGTTGTCATACAAAAAGCTCCTTGAAATCCTGTGGATATCTTAACTAGTTCTTATTTAAAGCTTATTTCTAATGGTATTACTTCTAGAGAAATTCTGGGAAATAAAGAAAATTACCTTGATTTCATGACACAAAGACAGCTACTCTCAATATTTTGGCATATCTCATCTCGGCCATCGTTCAAGTACAGTCATGCATTGCTTAATGATGGGGATACATTCTGAGAAATGCGTCATTTGGTGATTTCGTAGTTGTATGAACATCATAGAGTGTACTGAAGGGGAACAAAATTCGCCACTCCAAAACATGTCTCTAAAGAGACATGAGGATTATTTTAGACCGATTATTTTAAGAAACAAAAGACTCAGAAAGTGTTTCTTGTTACTTCTCCCTTAACTGCCTAAAAGAATTCAAATTTAAAAATCCTGTCTCGGGAAGCTATCACCTTAGCATAACATGAACTAGGTGGTAGACAGGGAGGACCTCTGTGTTCTTCTGTTTCTGTGTGACCAAACGCTTGTTTTCCAAATGTTTGCTCCTTTTCACCTACCTGGGAATTGCCTTCCTTCCCTTTGAAGTGCCTGACTCTCCCCACCTCCAACATCTTCTTTCATCTTTAGCTGAGAATGGTATTTAAGGTGAGGGCTTCAGCCATTTTGGTGAGTTACTCGGTTTTCCTGGGTTTCTCCCATGTATACATTTTATTAAACTTTTGTTTGCTTTTTTCCTGTTAATCTGTCTCATGTCAATTTAATTCTTAGACCAGCCAGAAGAACCTAGAAGAGTAGAGGAAAATTTCTTCCTCCACTACAGTACTTACACAAACCTAGATAGTATAGCCTACTACACACCTAGACTACATGATACTAATCTTATGGGACCACTGTCATATATGAGGTCCATCGTTGACTGAAATATCTTTATGAGGCACATGACTGTATAATTTTTACCCAGTTGTGCTTGTATGCTATATACACACATGCTAATTTTACACTATGATTTTTCACTTAACAGTTTACTGTTATCATCCCAAATTGCCTAAAACTCTATAAATTTCATTTTAAAAACTGAATGTTTCATTATACATATGCCATTGCTTACTTTCACCATTCTCTTTTTTATAGGACATTAAATTGGATTCTTTTCCACTTTTTTTACTGTTATCTGTGTCACAATGCTATTTATTAGCACTTTATTAATTACACTTCCACCAACAATAGATAAAAATGACTGCCTCAACAAACTCAAGTCATTGAATGCTACCTTTTTCCTTTAGCTTTGCTCACTTTGTAGATGAAAAACAATTGTTTTAATTTACATTTTTGATTACGGGGCCATTTTTTGCATATGTTTTAATATTTCCTCAGTTTGCTTCAAAAAACATTTAATAAGCACAAACTAAGTGCGAGGCATTAAGAATAAAAAGACATGGTCCCTGCCTTCCAGAAATATTTGATCTAGTGGTTGCTGTATTTTATTAATTTGCCCATTTAAGTGTGCAGGTTACTGATTTGGATGAATTTTAAACAAAAATAAAGGTATCAACATTTTGTCATAATTCTACAGAATATTTTTCCTTCCCATTTTCTGGTTTGCCCTTTATTCTTTTTAGTTTGTTTTTTTTTACATGCAGTAGTTTGAAATATTTATTTGTAATTTATTCCATTGTTTTGAAGTTTAGAAAGCTGCTTTCTAAAGAAATTCTTTCTTTAATGAATTACTTCAAGTAATCAGAGAGGAATTAATCTATATTTTCTTCTATATTTTTATGGCTTAATGTATTAAACTTCCTGGAATTTATTTTGGTTTATTATGAGGTGATGCACATTTTTTTTTCAAAACAGCCCCATGATTTATTGAATATTCATTGCCTTTAGCATTAAGTAGTGATTGTCTAAGCTTTATTATTAATCAAAATATTTTTACAGTTGATTCTCTTGGATTTTCTAGCTATAAAATTATGTCTCATAAATACGAAAATTGCTTCCTTTGACATCAGATCACAGTATTTCATTCTGCCATAGTATTAAAATATCATATCTTTGCACAAATTTTTTTTTGCACAAAAATATCTTGTTCTGAAACATGTTTTTGTCTTTTGCTTCAGGAGCAGTACATTTTCATCCATCAGTGTGTGCAACTGATGTGGACGAAGAAGAAGCAGCAGTTCTGCATCAGCGACGTCATCTATGAGAATGTTAGCAAGTCCTAGCTCAGAGTCTGGAGCCGTAAGTAGAGAAGAGCGCATCATGGGGGCTCTGTCTTGGAACAATGGGAGAGGACATGACGGGATCCAACAAAAGGTGGCAGCAGCCATTTGTTTGGACTCTGACTCCACAGAGGTGGTCATAGGGAGAGACAAAAACTGTAGCAGATCTTAGAGCTTCAATGCATCTTGGTTGGTGGGTGTGACACACAAGAGCTTTGGCAACTCATGATGATTTGACCTCCATTCCCTCCACCCTGCACCTTTTTATTCTGATACTGGATCTGTGCCTGCAATATCAGGATACTACCATCCAATGCTATTTATCTAGATACTCTGTGCAAATATTTTATTGATTACAATGGTCATACAAGAGGTTACAAAGAAAACCTGAGCTGGAGTGGATACCACAATGAAGAAAGACAATATTGACAACAGTCTCAGGACAGCAGAGTCTAGAAATGCCTTGACCTCATCCATCATGTGAGCACTTACTTGAGAGTTTCATGAAAAAACTAGTAACATATTCAATGCCTTGTGCTCAAATTTGGACTAGGAGATCAGATTTTGGAGGTGTAAGTAATCTCGGCTGAAGTAATAAGTAATCTGCCAATTCAACTCAGTAAACAGTGTGTGGAATGTGTCTGAATATAGTGAGGTTGTGGGGAGACCATTGATAGGGTCGAGAGACGACAGGGGTACATTGCGGGAGAAATATCAAGGATAAGTAGCATATGCACCTGTGGGTAGCGGGATAGGATTAACATTGTACCTTTACATCCATCAGGTTAGAAAGCATGAAGAGGCAGGAAAGATAAAGAATAAGGAAAGACAGAGGCAAATTTGCAGGTAGAGCGAAAGACATTCAGATCCACAGAAAGGAGGACTTAGAGAAAGATGCACAGATAAACCCAAGTCCGCATGGGCTACGGGGCTGAGTGTGATGACAGCTAGAGGTGGAGTCAGAGGAAAGGCCTATACTTCAGCCACAGAACTGATGATGGGCTGCTTTGCTCCCCCAGGCTCCTTACTGTCTCTCTCTCATTCACAGGACAGGACATGATGTGTATCCATCCTCCCTTGCTTCTGGAGTTCTTTGGGGGCCTTGCTAGCCATTTTGCTAAAAGGAGCCCCTGCTTTGTAGTATGTGGCCAAGGAGATAATTTATCTCACCGAAGCACCGGGAAGACTTAGCCTTAAAGAGCCTACAGTGTCTTTTGGACTCTTTCACTTCTGGACATTTAATAACGGACCCAATTCAACCAAACACCGGAAGGTCCAGACGCTCTGCAAACGGCAGGAAGCACAGCACTTCTGAAGAGTTTCATGGGCCCTTTGCTGGTTGGGCTGAGTTTTTTGTTATTTTGTTTTTAAGTGCAATACTTTTTTTATGTGTGTGATTTTATCAGAAAGTTGAATTGTTTTCTGCCCACACAATTGAGCAAGCCCAGGAAGGAACAGGCATTGTTGGTATCAAAGTATACCTCATTGTTAAAGAAAGGCATGGCCACACATGAAGAAATGGTAATTTTACTTCCAGGAAATTCAGTCAGTGACATCTGTACTCCAACATTAAGCTACTAGATCAGGAGTGGGGAGGGTGGATGGGGGAAGACAGGGGGGTCCTACCCACAGATCAACCGCGTTTTCTTTTCCAAATATGAAAAGCTGTAATTCAGCTTCAAAGTAGAGTAGAAAAAATATTTAAGTCTTAATTGTTCTAGTTCTTGATGGTTTTCTTCCTTATTAACAGTTAAGTGTTTCTTCCTTGGCCCTCTTGGACTAATGTCACCGTCCAGGTTCTTTTTCAACAAAACCAGATCTGGTTCGGAAGAGTTTGAAGTCTGACTTTTAGACTCTGTTGCTGTCTGAGCAATCTTGGTGCCTAGACTTTGCATTCCTTTTTCTGTTGACCTGCATCCATGTGAAAGCTATTTCTTTGAAAACTATAGGCTGTGAAAACGCACTTTCTTTCCCCCAAAGAGCTGGGAATTTATGAAGTTATGGCAATGAACCACAGCATGCTAGGACAATTATTTGGCTACATTTTTTTGTTTTTGTGATATTGTCAAGTGTCTCTACGGATTCCGACAGAGATTTGTTTTGTTTTGTTTTGTTTTCGGTCGTCAGTTTCATTTTAACCAGTGTAACTAGTAACATTTTATTCTTTGGATTTTGTATAATTACAGTACATGATTGTGTATTGTGACATGAATGCTGTCAAATGGACATTGATGGCATCGTGAAGCCTGTTATTTTGTGTCACTTCCTGAGAAATAAGAGGTGATGGTATGGATATACAAAAGAAAACATTTTGAGTTGAGAGTAAACACAAGCTGGCTGCTTCACCGTGGCAACGTGGCTGTCGTGGGCCTTCCTGTGTGTGCTTCCGGAGGCTCTGCTCCTCCTGTGTATCTGATCATTGCTCCTTGCCCTCCCTTCCCTCTGTTCCTGATCATCCTCATGAGGCCATGTACATACGATCAGTGTAATATTTCATCAGCGACCTTAGTGATGGTGAAGGATGCCAAGTGAACAGCTCTGCACCCCACTGTCTCTTGTCACTGAGAAGGCCTGGCCACAGCAGACCTTGGCACAGTTCTTTGCGAGACCTGGCCAGCGAGTCTCAGGTTCACCTTGCAGGGGGAATGGCAGAGGATGTCCATACCCTGCAGGTTAACAGCTTGGGCTTCTTGGGGATTGTCAGTTTGGACTCCGCTCCCTTCCTCCCCTTCTCGCCTCCTTGCTGCCACCTCCATCTCGTCTCACTGCCACCCCTTTATTTCCCTTCTTGGACATGTTAATAATGTATCACTCCACTCTCAGGAACACACATGGCTAACGAAAGGTGGCAAATGTATATGTGACACTCTTAGATTTTCACACTTGGACAGGTCAGGAGTGAAGTGTGCAACCACGGATGAGCCGATAAGATGCATGGGTATGCTGGGATACATTTCCAGTTTTTGTAGACTGGAACATTACTTCCCTTGAAACTTAAAGCACTTCATACATATTTCATGTTTTTCTTGAGCACCCCTTCAAGGGAGGGATCAAACGGTACCAGATCAATTTTCCCAAAAGAAAAGATGAAGTATTCCGAGCCTAGACTGAAGACTCACAGTTCAGACCACAGAGAGGTCACACTAATGCACTTTACCAGATCATTCCTTCATGGGTCGCTATAGCTGTCACTCTGTTCACTGGCACACTAGTGCCCCTCAATTTGTAGAGCTTATGGTGGGAAAAGCATCAATCTGTCAGAAGACTTGGGTTTTAGTCTTAACAGATAACTTTGGAACTTATCTCTCCTGAGTTTTAGTTAATAAACTGTAGAATGACTTACTAATAGCTCTATATTTTGCAGGTAGAAGGAGGATCAGATATGATAATTCACTCAAAGGTGCTTTGTATCTTGTTCTTTCGTATATGCCAAGACCACTCTAACCAGCTTAATTTCCACCCCAGGACTCAACTTTAAGCATTCAGAGGAGAAGGTGCCAGGGCCTCTGTATTATTAATTAGGGTATTTTTTTTAAATCATCTGAGTAGTTCTGCAATGTACTGAACACAGAGGCCTTAGCACATGCAGTTCACACTAGCCTATGTGGTGCACAAAAAGAACTGAAGACTTCGGAATTACAAAATATTTAACTTTGAGTGTTATTAAGATCAGACTCATTGGCTGCAAAAGTCAATTTCTGAAGTTAATTGAGAAACTACCATTAGGGTCTAATTTACAAATTTAATAGTTAACACCAATATATCCATTACTACACATTAAATGATTTTACTTAACTTGAAAAGGAAAGAGAGTGGGGGATGATGACATTTTTTTGGACAGCATTCAAATTCAGGGTTTACAATTTTCCACTACAAAGTCAAATTTGCCCCCAAATTTAAAATTAGAGAAGTTAGTAAGATCTTTTTAATCTCTCATAAAATCCATTTACTCTCTTATAAAATCTTTAATCAGATTTTATAATGTCTCTCCTCTTCTAAAAGCTGTCCTTGACCCCCAAATGGTGATCCATTGCTCAAAGAAGGCTATGGTGTCAACATGTAAAGCAGGGGCCAGAGGCTTTGGATCTGAATTTTTTACCGACCATATGATAGCTGCTTGCTAGAGGACTGGCCCTTCGCCAAGGAGTTAAAATTACTGAATCCAATTTCTAAGAGCCAAAATCCTCCCTGCTTTCTAGCAAGGAGGCCTTCCTTTCCACCTCGGGAAATGTCTGATGTAATGTGCTTCAATTAGCTGGCTAGTTTCCTAGCTCACAGATCTCTAGCCTGATCCTTTGCCCAGGCTCAGAGTCCAGAGGCCATGCCCAGGACGGAATATAACATCCACGTTGGCCAAAGGAGTTATACAGCAACAAAAACATAACACATGCGAAAACTGCAAACTTCTACCCCTGTTTTTAACAGCCCCATTTGGATGCATCTAAAGGAAACTTAAGCCATGACATCTCTGACACCTGGCCTTCCAGAACAGCAGGATTTTTGTTTTCAGTTTCAGCTGATGCTTATCACAAGGCCCAATCCTGGTGGGTCACTTGATTAAAGATGGAGTATAAGGTTTAGCTCTGCAAGTTGTATTATAAGCGAGACATTAACAAACTGAAGGTTGTCCAGGGCAGGGTCACCAGAACCATTAGAATGTTGAAAACAACAGGTCATAGTGATAAGACCTGGGAAAAGTGGGGCTGTTAAGTCTGGAGGAAGGGAAGAGTCATTCATTCATTCAGTCATTCATTCAACAAATGTCTGTTTATCTAATGATGTTGAATGAATGATGAATCAATCAACCAATGAAAGACTTCTTCACCACTTGCAGTATGCTAATCATTATGATAAGCATAAATGGTGCCATATGTTGACCTTTTTAAAATATGTTATGGAATCAGAGTTATGTTGTTGTTGGAAGAACCAAGAAAACATTTGTCAAGTCTTTTTCAACATTTTCCACTTACATATCCCAAAGCTTTGTCAATGTATCTTCTGCATTATGCACCAGTCAAGAAAACAGTGTTATGCTTTTTTACCACTGGCTTATAGAACAGAAACACCAGGTTCTCATTGTTTTTGTTACTCATCAGCCACTATAGACCCTGGCATGGTCCCTCTTCCTTGATGAGAATCCCCAAGCTAGCCTACTGTCCTGCTCAAAACAGGACTCTCTTCAACCACTGCCCTGGCAGATGGCTAACTCTTTTCCACTGAACACTTCCAGTATGCAGAATTGCCACCTCACAAGGCAGCCCATCCCTTCACTTGTCAGAAAGCATTTCCTTCTTTTGTTTACACATCAAAGTACCTTACTAACATTAAGAAAGTGTGAGTCGATACCTCTCATGGATATAGGCTTGAAGCCCAAATCTACTTACCGATTTTGGTAAAAGGGCAGGCACTGTGTTCATACCACTGCCCAGGGGTGCATTGATCAGAGGCCTGGTTTCAAACCTTTCAATCTAGAAATAGTAAATTTCTAACCCTCTAAGAAAATCATTTATTTACTCAACATCCCTTGCCAGGCACTGTGGAAGGGGCTGGGGCTATGAAGATGGATGAGCCAAGGTCCCTGCTTCAAGGAGTTTACATCCTAGTAGGGGAAGCCAGAAGTGAAACCAAGGGCAACAAAGTATTACAGATGCCATGATGGAAATACACAAAGCATCCAATGTAGGCCCAAGAGAAGGACAGGTGATTTTTTCTAGAAGGGTCAGAAAAGACTATACTGCCACATGAAAGTAGTAAAGACGATGGAGCCACACTAAAGAATACTAATGATGTGCACTCATTCCTGCATCCAGCAAATAGTCACTGATTCACAGCATCAGTCACCAGGGCCCATATGGGGGACCAAACCTCCAACCCTGCCTTCTGCACCTTTTCTTTCTGATTCCAAAGTGACAATTTTATTCCAGGCCTTACAGACATCTCCAGCTCATGTGTTCTTCAGCAGAATCCAATAGATTTACTGGTCCTGCAAATGTAACAGAGCATATTTGGACTACATTTTCCAGCCACTCGCAGCTAGTTCTGTCCAATAGAAGGTAGACAGAAGTGCGAGACTCCTCTCCCTGGCCCCTGGCCCATGAAAATCACCCAGAAGCAACCTTCTCTCTCTCTCTCTCTCTATCTCCAGATGGAGATGGTAGAAGGAGCCTGGGTCCCTGAATCACCACCTGGAGGAGGAATACCCACCTGCATTGGCCCATGATGTGATCAAGAAACAAATTTCTGCTATGTTGACACCGAGATTCCGGTATTGTCAGCTACGGCAGTCAACCTGCCCTTAACTAATATGGCAGCACAAGGATAACTTTTACAACTAACTTGATCTCAGTTACAGTGGGAGTTTTTCAGGGCAGTGGTGTGTGACTGCCCAATAAAATTCCCATTCTTCCTTAACATCTTTCAAATCTGTCCCCTGCTATCTTTCCCTATTGCCACTATCTGAGTTTTTACCCCCATCATCTCTCAATTGGCATACTAAACTAAACTAAACTGGAACTAGAACCGGTTCTTTCCTAAGTGGTCTTGGTGCCTTCAGTCTGGCTTCCATTCAATCCACCATCCTCCCTGCTGCCAGGCGGATCTACCTCAGGAGCCAATCTGCACATGTCACTCCCCTGCTTAAGGCCCTTCAAAACTTTCCATGGTCCTCAGGATAAAATTCATGCTCCTTACCATGGTTTACAAGGCCCTTCATGGCAGGGGCCTGCCAACTTCTTAGCTCTCATTCTCTGTGAATACCGTGAGCAATGTGTTCTGGGCACAATGACCTCCCCCTTTCCTATTCAAGTATCTAAAACACCTGACCCAGGAACTAGGAGACTTGGGTCCTATTCCTGGGTATGTTACTCTCTATCTTATATTACCATATTATCACTTACAGCCGTGTTAAAAGGGGAGAACTGGACTCTGTGATCTCTGAGGTCCTTCACAGTAGGTCTGAACTCTAATGATTCTTTCCTGTCTCCATGAAGACTTCTCTGGGGACTTGATACTTAAATGTGTCACAGTGATATTTCTCCATCCTCTGAACTCAACATTTAGTTCTGTATCACTCATTTAGCCATTAATTATATACGATCATATGACATCTCATGTTATAGAAACTTATGTAATATCTCTATGTCATAAGCATTGACAACACAATGACATAACAAAAACACATAACTAAGTTATGTCAACCTGCCCTTAACTAATATGGCAGCACAAGGATAACTTTTACAACTAACTTGATCTCAGTTACAGTGGGAGTTTTTCAGGGCAGTGGTGTGTGACTGCCCAATAAAATTCCCAGAAGACAGGTTAAAGATGAAACAGAGCAGAGCAAGGTTAACCCACAATGCAAACAAGGGCTAAGGAAAAGGTCACAGAACAATGATGGTTCTTTTAATAAATAAACTTTTCTATGGAAATATATGCATCCTCCTCCAGAGGATTTCCTCCAAGTTATATCTCTCCTCCTCTTTCTTTGTTGTCCCTTTCCAAACCCCATGACAAGATCATTACTTAGGAAACCCACTAGAATTTTTTAGCCTTATGTGAGGCTATTGGCTCTGAATCAGAGTCTTGGATTCCTATGAACAATGGGTCCCACAGTGGTTTCACATCAATAAAAGCCCAAATGTACAGGAGGCCATGAGGCTTGGCATGGGGGGCAAAGCTGAGCAAGCCAGGACTTTGCCTTCTGCGTGTGATGGTGAGTTCCAGGGCAGTGGACAAGAGTTCAAAGCCAGCTGACACAAAATAGTTCTGTTCAGTTCAAAGAACACGAAAAAGTCCAAAGGGCTGTTCCAACTAGGAAAAGTTAACTGCAACCACTACTGCCTTTACAACTATAAAACCAAATGGTCTTCAAAGGGTTCCAAATCCAAACTACATCACATCCTCCCTTAACCAGCAAACTTGGGAAGCAGTACATCACAGGGCCCAGCAGAGTGAAGCAGCTTAGAACAAAGGAGTGTGGATGGAGAGACGACTAAGAGTCTGCACCTGACTGTGACTGAGTCATCTCATCTGTGAAATGACATAGTGATGGTAGCTTTCTCATAGAGCTTTAAGAAGATAATGTGTGTAAGGGGCTGAAAACAATACTCAGAATAAGAGTATAGTACATGGCTCCCCAGTACAAGCAAACCACCCACAGTCTCAAGGGCCAACTTGGAACTACTGAATAAATTTGATAAGAGCTTCTGAAGCTGGTATCTGAGCTGAGCTGGCTCAGTTCCCCCACGGTGACACCTGAAACCCTCCTGCAACCCTCCCACACACAGTCACAGACCTTGGAATATAAAGGAGGTGCAGCCTGTGACCCAGTGTGGACTCTTGTGTCAGAGGCATGTGGTGCCAAAGCGGGAGCTGAGCCTCTAGATCAGAGTCCTGGACTGCCCGGGACCTGGCTTTCTACTTCGATTCTCTACTGCCAAGTGCATCAGCAATGCGTGTTTGTGTCCAGTGCACATCACCCATATTAGAGGGTTTCCCAGCAAAGCAATGCCAGGGCCTGATCCACATTCAGTGAAAACGTCTGCAATTGTGCAGGCAATCTGTGCAAATTTGTTGCACTAAAACTATGCCTGAAATGCTGGCTACTTCTCTAAAACAAAGAAGTCAATTTGTACAAACAGTAATATGTAAGCACGCCGGGACAGAGTTAGGAATAGAGGCTTGGAGTGAGCAGGCGCCACTTGTGAACACCACTTACTCCCTCTGTGACCCAGTTTGCCCGTTTGTAAATGGGAATAAGAGCTTCCCGCACAGAGCTGTGTTGAGGATTAAGTGTAGAGCCCTTGGAGTGGTGCCTGGTGGTTTGGGGATACAGAGTGACATAAGTGAAAAAGTATAGACAGCCTGTGCTCTGACACTTACAGCAGTGAGAAGTCACCTTGAGAAGTCACCTACTATCTCTGAGCCTACGTGTCCCCCAAAAAACAAAGTAATATCTTCCTTGTGGAGTTGTAAAACTCAGAACCGGTGTGTAAAGCCCTAGCCGAGGGCCCAGCAGAGTCAGCATGAATACACGCTGTATGATCCTCTGAGTTTCTCTCTCAGCAAGTTCAGACCACCAAAGCCCCTGACTCATTCCAGCTCCACGATGACTCCAGACTGAGAGTGGCCATTTGATTCCTCCATCCCCCGGGGGCACACTTACCGTGGGCACGCCTTTCAAGAGGCCTGCTCTCCAGAGGAGCAGTAACAACCCTCCGTGCTAAGTGCTGCCAAACCTGGAGTCAGCAACTGAGTATGAGAGGCCTCACCTGCACACACGTCTGACAGGGGTATGGGAAGCTCAGTTTGACAAATGCTAAAAGCAGTGGAAATTATCCAAGCAATTCCAGATAGCTGTGTTCATCTGCATTTTGTAAATCCACTGCGCTGTCACCAAGGTGTAAAATAACAATAGTCATTTTCTTGTTTTTTTGCTATTGCTGTGAGAAATGAATTACCCAAACATCTAAATTCCGCTTTACAATAAGATTGGTTTTAGAGATGAGGCAATAAACTAACTTCCCTGTGCTGTTTTCCTAATATAAAATGTGCCTCCACTTACTGGCTGCAGGATCCTGGGTTGCTATAAGTTATTAATACTCCAGACCTTCTCACCTTCCAAAGGGCTGTATTTTGTAAGCCAGACAACAGATCATGGCAATGGTCTTAGCCTGTGGTCCAATAGCTCTGCCGCTTTCATTCATTCACCAGTGCCAGCCAAATCGATCATTTTACCACATGCCTCCCAGGAGCTGGAGCAGACCCTGTCATTGCTGTAGTTATTAGATGAGCCACACAAACAGATTAACTTGCAGCAAATGTGTAGCCATTCCTGGTTCTAGCCTGGCTACCGCAGGGAAGATTGGGACCAGGATCAGCTAATTTTTGCCCTGATTTATTAGCATGTTGTGTAATTTCTACTCCAAAGCATAAACGTGGAACTATGTAAAAATGTCGAAAGGCAATTTTTGTATCTAAGCAAAGTGGTGCTTTGAAGGAGTGGTCAGCCATCTGAAATGCCCCAAAGACGTAAATGACTGTCGAAATGGAGAACGATATTTCCTGTTCTAATCGTTCACATGGAATGATCAGCTCCGAATCCACCTTCGTGTCCACCTGCAAGAGGCTTCGTGGAGGAGGGAATCTCTGGGACCTGGACCAGTGATTTCCCAATGAGACTCCAAGCATCCTCTCTGCAGCTTCAATGAGAGAAACTCTGATTTTACCAATTTTATACAGTGGTAAACTATATAAAGTTTGGTGTTTTAAAAAAATGCTTTTTCTGCTTAAAATTTTTTCATACACTGACATGATATCTGAGAGAAAAGAAGATGTGCAGGATATACAGAAGTCCAAGAGAGTTGAGTCCACTTACTGTGTGACTTTGTATAAGCTACTTCACTTATACCTGAGTTTCAATTTCCTCATCTGTAAAGTGGGGATCTATTTGCAAGTTCTCAGCACATGTGAGTTCAGTTCCTGTTCCCCTTTCCTTAAAAACTGATGCTCCTACGCAGAAGGCCTTAGCATACGACACCTGCTCAGAGTAAGAAACTATAAAACAGGACAAGCTGTGGGAGACCTATAGATATTCATTTCTCACTGGTTGTGTGTGTGTGTGTTTTATTTCCTGTTTTTCCATTACCTGAAAGAGACTGTGTTCATTTGGGGGGATAATAGGAATGACTGAAGTTGGAGAAATTATGTTCCACTCCACAGCCAGGCTTGAGGGACAAGACAGTTTCAGGACTGCCCCAGGCAGGTCAGCCCAGAAAAGCAGCAGGAATTGGGCCAAGTGCCTGGGACTACAGTCAGGAAGGGAAGAGCCCAGGGGACCAGCCTGGAGCAGGACATCTGGGCCTGGCGGGAGCCCTGGTTCATTGCCCACCTTGTCCCAGCACCAACTAAAGGCAATGAGCCTAAGGCTCTTCAGGAAGCACCTCAGCTATTAAAATATTCCATTGATATAGAATTCCAGATTCAGGACCTCAGTTCCCTCAGAGCACCTGACAGGAGTATCTTACCTCAATTCAGGTTAGAGTCTAACAGTGTAGTTCTTAGCAATTCCTTTTATCTTAATTTTACTTAGTTTTTCATTGTATAACTTTTCTTTCACAAATGTGATGAGATAAACCTGAACATTTGGGTATCAGAAGATATTTTTTCCTGCTAACTGTGCCCCCTCCACCAAAAAAAAAATGAGCACTTCCCAGAAAACTGAGCTCAGAGCACTGGCTTCTTCAGCTTCTCTCCTGTCTTCAACTCTGAGGACAGAAAAGAGCAAAGAAGCCAGGAAAGAAGGCTGCAAGGTGGTGTAGGAGTTGGCCTTGGAGAAGCCCACAGAAAAGAAGGGATTGAGGAATCAAGATGGTGGAAAGACAATGGGTGGGTGGAAAAGACGTGAGTATAGACTGAAATTCCTGTCTGGGACTCAGAACTGCTGGACATAGAAACCTTCTGGGAGTCGCCTATAGCAGCTACAGATGTTTGAGCGTTTTACATTTTGTTCTTAATAAGGAAAAGAAGATCCAAGGGTAGGGAGGTAGAATGGTAACTACCTTCCCCTCCCAATTCATTCCTAGGGGCCCTGTACACAACCCTACACAGATCTCTGACTAGACTAACTTAAAGGCATGCCCTTTGGGAAAAACTCAATGTCACAGTATAAAATCACAGCCTCTGGGAAATCAGCACTGCTGGTTTTAGGGTATAATTTTTGCTCCAGGAGATCAATAAGACTAGCTCTAGGGATAAATAAGGCGCAGTGCCAACAGTTCTTTAGACTGGATGTTCCCTGATGGCAGAGGCTATATCTAGGATTCTCTTTGAATATCCAGTTCTTAAAGTAGACACTTACGAAATGTTTATTGAATGAACGTTATCTTCTTCTACTCATAAACAGTCTTTAAACCTCTTTATTGAGTCTGTACAACTTTCTAATATTGTTCCAGCCTCCTTTAAGCCTCAAGAAGTGAGAAGATTCAGCCCTAGTGAGATCTCCATCCAACCCCCAACGCAGCCTCTATATATTTAATTGTAGAAAACAAGTCAATCTCAAATTTTTCTATAAATTTTATTAGAGAAAAGTATGAAAGGAAGACTTTTAAGTGATTAGAGTATCTCTCACATTAGCTTCCTATGACTTAGTGCTTCTTAAGGGGGGGAAGGGAAAGAGATAAAATTTACTGGTCACCTTTTATAAGCAGTACAAGACTATAATCCTTGGGATAAGGAAACTCACTGGCTTTTTGCTTGGGGACAATTCTCCAATGGCACTGCAGTGAGCCAAGAGCCAAGCAGAGCAAGTTAGTCCTGTTGAGCTAAGGAGGGAAAGATCAGAGTTCAGGGCACTGGAAGTGGCTGGGATTTCTAAAGAAAGCAACCAGAATACAGGCATTGGTGCAGAAAGTGGCCACAGAAATCTGTAAGCGAATCCACCCAGTTCACATAAGGCAACATAACCCAATGGTTACCACAGAATGGCTGCTACAAGGTTGAGAGTGGAATAGAGCTACCAGAGGTAGCTGTGCTGGGGGACATTAGAGGTACAGTCCAGCAAAAGTGAAGAGACCTGTTTAACATCTTCTAACACCTTAGGCATCCAGCTAAGATATAAAAATCCTGGTAATTCATCCAAAAAAGGAGTATGCCTTAGAATTAAGGACTCCACAGTAAAAACTACTCTTGACAGGTACAGACAAAGCCTAAAATCAAGCTCTGACAAGATTTTCAGAGGACAGAGTTTGTAGATAGAGTCCCATTAAGTAAGAAGACCCTGTAAAGTACATTGAGCTTGCCATGATCCATCCTAACAAAGCATAAAACCAAAGCTATACAAGTTCAAAGTGATCAGCCAGTACAGAATTGCTTGCTAGAACAAAGATAAATATTCTTTAAAGAAAGATAACATATTCTAAAGTATCTAAAACATATCATCCACAATGTTAAGCAGATAATAAAAAATTACTACATATGCAAAGAAAGAGGAAAATAGGACCTACAGTGGGAGAGAAAAAAAGCGATCAATTGAAAGTAAGCCTGAGAGGGCCCAATTTTGGATTTAGCCTTTATGTGTTACAGAAACAAGAGAAAGTTGTTCAAAGAATTAAAGGTAAACATTATTTTAATGAATGAACAGAAAGTTTAAGCAGAGAAATAGAAGCTATATAAAAGAACTAAATATAAATTCTAGAACTGAGAAAAATACAATAAGTGAAAAGAAAAATTCTCTGGGTTGACTTAACAGCTTATTGGAAAAAAGATCACAGGAAGGGAAAAAAAGAGCTGGTGAATCTGAATACATATTAACATAAATTTTCCAATCTCAAGAATGGGGGAAAAGATTTTAAAAATATTAACAGAGATTCAGCGATCTCTGGGATGATATCAAGACTCCTTCAGTTGAGGACACAAAGCTTAGTGTACGGTAAAGGCAAGGCAGCTAAAGTTCACAACACAGAGTAATAGAGAGGAAAAAGCTGCATGAAGAGAGAGCTCTGGAGATCTGCATATGGTCCCCACAGAATCTTATGGTGAGTATGGATCAGTGCATGCATATGGGAAAACTGGACAAGGCTGAGGAAAGAACCATCTGAAAGGATTAGAGGAACAATTCACAGTGCTCACAAAGGACAAGCAAGAGTTCTCATTATCACTTGGCAGAGTGGAAAACATCATAATTCATGGAACAATAGGTGGGATATTCAGAAGGGGTTTGCCTCAACAGGGGGATAAAATTAGCTCTAATGTAAATGCTGTTCTGGTTCCACTTAACAAAGCTTAAAGGCAAGATCAGAAAAGATCAAACTCTTTCCAAGTAATTTCACAGCATCCCAAAACAAAGCACGATGATATTTATAGGAATACAAAAGTATCCAGCACCTAACAAGGTAGCGTTCACAATGTCTGTCATCCAATTAAAAATTACCAGACATACAAAGAAGCAACAAATAAAACCCATAAGGAAGGAAAAAAAATCAATCAAAACTAACCTAGAAGTTATGAAGATGATAGAATTAATAAACAAGAATATTAATACAGATATTTGAACCGTATTCCATATGACTGATAAAGTTGAAGAAATATTGAGCAAGTTAAGTAAAGACATGGAAGGTAAAAAAAAAAAAAGTCAAACTTTTAGAGATGAAAACTCTAAGGTCTGAGATGAAAAATACAACGGTAGAGATTAAAAGCAGATTAGAAATTGCAGAAGAAAAAGTAGTGAAACTTGAAGACAGCTATGGAAACTATCCAAAATGAAACAGAGAGAAAAAAAGACTGGGTTAAAAATTAACAGAGCATCAGTGAGCTTGGGAAAACTTCAAATAGACTAATATGCATTGAAGTCTCCCAAGGAAAGAAAGCAGGAAGGAACAGGGAAAAAAAAAAAGAATAATGCCTTAAATTTTACCAAATTTAAAAACTATAATTCTACAGTTCGAAGCTCAATGAATACCAAGAACAAGATACAAGAAGAAAACTACACAAAGGCCACACCATATCAAATGGCTTACCACCAGAGAAGAGATATCTACTTTGGCAGCAGCAGTAGGTGATTCTAGTTTCCAGTTTTTCCCCCTAAATTTTCAGAACCAACATCATTCACCCCCTCAGAGAAATCAGCATCAACTGTCCAGAATCCTCTCTTCAAGGGTCTCTGTCTCAGCTTTATAGGGGATCTCTCCTCTGTGCTCCTGAGCCATCAGCACCAACACCAGACAGCACCTCCTCTTCAAGGGTCTGGTCCAAGCTTTCTAGGACTCTTCCTCCAGGCTTCCAAATGCTGATAATCACCAACCTTCTTCACTCCCCTAGCCCAAGGAGTGGGAGCTGCTTCCTATTATTACTACCTCTGTGATGTCTCAGTGCTCTCTTTTTGCCTGTTTAACCAATTCTTATATTAAATACTGTTTAAAAAGCAGAGAAGGGGCCGGCCCCGTGGCTTAGTGGTTAAGTGCATGCGCTCCACTACCGGCGGCCTGGGGTTCGGATCCCGGGCGCACACCGATGCACCGCTTCTCGGGCCATGCTGAGGCCGCGTCCCACATACAGCAACTGGAAGGATGTGCAGCTATGACATACACCTACCTACTGGGGCTTTGGCGTAAAAAGAAAAGGAGGAGGATTGGCAATAGATGTTAGCTCAGAGCCGGTCTTCCTCAGCAAAAAGAGGAGGATTAGCATGGATGTTAGCTCAGGGCTGATCTTCCTCACACACACACACACAAAAAGCAGAGAAGGAGGATTGCATCTTGTCAGGTAAACGCATAAACATTATTTACTGTAGTATGGAATTTCAAATATTTATAGAAGAGTAAGTACAGAGGGCAAGGAACCAGAGTTAGAATGGGTTGGTCACTGAGCTATTTTCTCAGGTTCAAACCCATTCTTTTATTCTCATCTTTTGATTTGGGGCTTGCCAGGTGGGTGCCCAATAGATTCTGCCCCAAGAGTGTGCTACAGGGAGACAGAAAGCTGAGGGGGAACAAGGGACTTGCTCCCTCCTGTTTTACTTCCGGTTCCTATCAACTGCACCCTAACCATGGTTCTTCACTCTTTAAGTACCAATTGATTCCCAGTAGCTTCCAGTTACCCGTTTGTTTGTTTTTCCCCCACACTCCTAGAAGCAGCCTCATTATGCCCTCTCAGAAATTCGAGTACCAGCTGGCATGTTCTCCTCAGAGGTCTGACTCTTAGCTCCATGGATTTGCTGAACTATTTTCTCAGCTGAATTCTTTTCTGAATTCCTCAGGCAACAGCACCAGTTAGGCTGTGCCCCCTCCTCAAAGGTTTGTTTACTAGCTGTGGGGTCTTTCGTCCAAACTTCTCAGGTATCAGTGACCAAACTCCTCAGATGTCTAGAGCTAAACTCTGCAGTAACTCTCTCTCAAGCTTTTCAATTCCATTAATCCCAACTCTTCTCTTGGTCCCCACAGCCCTAAGGGAGGTAACTGCTTTCTGTAATTACTATCTCTGTGACATTTTCCTTTGGAATTTTGTAGCATAAAGACATACATAAAGTATACAAATTCTTTTACTGTCAGACATGCTACATTACATACAAGTTATTTTAACTTTTTTATCTTATTTTCTTTTGTCTTATCCCTACATTTTTCAGAGGTTTTCAATAAGGGCTAAGTTATAAATGTGTGTCAATGCTTATGAAGCAGAAAAGATCTACAATAATTCTTTATGACTCTCATGTTTGCTTCACTTTGTCTGAGGGGCAATGTTACAGACAGACTGGGAAATGGAAGACAAGAGACTCCCATATCGCTCATGCTTTGGGGAGAATTAGGCTCTAAAAAGCTAAGTTTCCTCATCTACAAAATACAACTCATAGACTTATTGTAGATATCTAATAAAGCATTTAGGTGGAAGCACTTAGTAATCATAAGTGCTGTGTAAATTTGTTTTTACTACTGTGATCAGAGGGTAGAAGGAAAAGATGACGAAATAAGAGAGGTGGAAAGAAGAGAAACAATTGAAGAAAGTGTTCTAAAGTGGTTTCTACCCACTCAGGAATATACTGGAAATCAGTTAAAAAAAAAAAAGAGTCAGCCTCTGTTTTTCCCATTCCACTCTTGATCCCCAGTCTACATAACCAAGATCCTTTTTGCCAATGAGACAGAAGCCATTTATGAACATACAGCAAATATTGTTTATTGCAGACTTTCCAGCTGACTCATGTGAAAAAGGCACTATGAAAATTAATGAATCTAAATAATTTCTCTAAATGGATTTATGTTAAAATATACAACATTCTTACATAACATCTGTTTTACATATGTTAAATAATATAACATTTAATGACAAAAGTCGTGTTTCCAAAAATAACATTTGTTGAAGGTTAAGTATCTTTCTTATCTCTACCTAGAATCTTTCACAGGATTAAAATATGTGTAAATTAAGTGCTTCTTATTACCAGAAAAACTTGACACAGATAAACACACAAAATGGCCTCAATTTCCTTTTAACTACTTATATCAATATTCAGAACTGAGGCCTTCATTAAGCAAAATACTGTAACACACATCAATGCAGGCTACTTCTTGTGACAGATTTTGAATGTATATGACCTCTTTTCCACTTGTGCTTTCTCATATATAAGAACACAGTATAGATAATAAGCAGAATATAAACTAAATCAAAATACAAGCTATACAAGGAATTGTGATCAACGGAGCCATGACAAACAAAATGTCTTGGGAATGCTCCCTAGGTTTATATTTTCATGTCCAAGGCCTTGTTCTATTTTACAGTTCATTAAATGTTCTAATTTTTTAAGCTGTTGGCATTAAGAACTTTAAATAAATCTAAATATTCTATCATGGAGTATGTCAAAGAAGAAACCTAAGTAAACAGAGGCAGCCTAAAGGAAGCTACACCCTGAATGACAGAAACCATAGTCATAGGCAAAACTGAAATTGTTTAGATTTTAAATCATGGCCAATATCTTTGTTCTGTTGCCATAAATAAATTCACCACTGTCAAAAAATGCCTGACTATGCATTGAGATGGGGAGGAAATATTTAATCCAATAAAGGAAACTTCACCTTAGCAAAGTAGACAAAATATTTCCCAAGGTCAAAAAATTCTATTTAAAATTTTTCAATTTTAATAAAAATAATGGGCCTGGAAGCAAGTCCTCTGCTTACTTATGTTAGAATCATTTTCTTATGGCAATAAATTAAGTATACCAAGAAATAAGAATCTGACATTCCCTTCATGGCTTCTTAAAACAAAGCACGTTGGAATAATGCCAAGAATAATGGAGTTTAAAAACAAATAAACAAATTAGTGACTGCTTCCCTCATCAAAAGATTCCACTCCTGAATCGCTAGCAGCGGCGCTGATCTTTTCCTGTCGTCTTCGCATGATTTCCTGCAACTCAGAGCTTCCACTGCTGTCCTGTAAAATAAACACGGTTGGGACAAGATGGTTACTGGTTTGTGCGGGCTGCAATGAAATGTAATGAAATGGCTCAGCGTAAACATCCTTCGTGTTTTTCTTCTAATATCTAATAAATGATGCTTCTGGACTTCACTAACATATCACATTAAGATACTTTACAAATGAAAAAATTATTAAGGCAATTCATTCATCATGCCTTTCATTTAAACATGAGAAAGATAAATCGACAATGCATATGGAATGCTCTAGACTCCCTGGGAGAAAGCAGATATGTGTCCAATAAGCACAGTAAGATGGTAAATCATCAAAGAACTCTCTTTTAGGTCAAGCAAGATACGTATCTGCCTTTATGGGATTCTAAATCAGGCCCAAATACTGGGCTCAGAATACACTAAGTTTCCCTCGCACAGTTCTGACCCTCTGACATCACTTTTCTCGGCTTTTCTCCTTTCCAAGCCCTGTCTACAATCCCTGTGCGCCCTCCTTATTCCACTCCCATCAATGGGAGTCTTGCAAAACAGGTGAGTAATCTGAAAGATGAACCAGATGCAAGAGAAGGGCATGGTGGGAAGGCAGCCGAGGAAGATGAAGAACCTCAGGTAGCAGCCCCTGCCTCAGTTCACATCCAGAGCAACAGGACAAGAGACCTGGAGGAAGTGGGCAGTGAGGGCAAATGACAATTATAGGGAGTCTGGACTGAAGGAATTAAAAAATGTTAGGAATATGGAACTTGCAATCATATCCTTAAGAAGTAATTTATACACCCTCACTAAAATTAGAAGGTATAACGGTAACAAAGTGCCTCAGAAAAGACATAATCCTTCTTCATATTCAATATACAGAAAGCCTAATATAGAATCCCCAAGATCAATGTCGCAGGAAAAATTTCCATGGGAAATGTAATTTCTCCTGACTGAGAACAGTTACAGGGTTGTATGCATGAAGCTATTTTACTGAGTTATTTAACTGCTGAATTTATATAATATACCTGCTAGAGATAATTATGTATCAATTTCACACCAAAGCCCATATCCTTTCATTTGAGTCCAATAATTTTCATGAAAGCTATTAAGAGCTGTGAGATGTGACAGTTGGAAACTACTACCCTTACATGGCCCATTTTAAGTAAAGTAGGTTCTTGGAAGCTGAAGTATATCCAATCTAGAAAACACTTACTCTCCTGCTTTCATACAGACAACTATGACTACATAATTCCTCTTCAGGGCTCCCTATTTCCAATGTTACCTACCTAATATTTTCCCTCTGATTTAGATGTATAACCAGGCCTAAGACACACAGCCAGAGTTTTAAGACCTTATAACCTCTAACTCATGAGAATCTCCAGCTAAATATTAAGGACAGGCAAAAGAGTTCTGGCCTGTTAAGGCATTGATTCACTCAGAAATGAATGTCCATTATTGTATCAAAAATCAAATTCCTACAGAAGTAGTTAATGTATATAAAATAAGAACATTAGATTTTTCATTCAATGTTCAAAAGTGTAGGAAGCTCAAGCTTCATGTTACATGAGCATTTACAACCAAGGAATCTTCCCACAAATGGTCATTGATGGTCTTCACTGACAAATTACAAAAACTGAGTCAAATTGAATTCAGCTCTGTATGAAAGGGAAATTCACTGATACAGACATAAACACTTTCCAGAGCTTTCAATTTGCAGTCCACACTCTTGACTAACACAGAAAAACACCACCTTAGGTTGACAAGTCATACCTCTAATGCAGCCTTTTGTACAGTGATTTGGCTAAAGACTCTGGCCCCTTCAGGGCAGACTGTCTTCAGTTCATCTTTATTGAGAGAGAAAAGTTGTGCACCATTTAATACTCCAAGACTATTGACAGTCCTGAAAAAACAAAAGAAGAAAAAAGAAACAGAGCATTAAAAATACTGTCTACAAAAAACAAAAGAGAAAAATTTTTAGTCCTGCTATAACTTCTCTTTTCTAGGTGCTCCATACACTGGAACCCATAAAATGATACTACAATACTTAGGGCAATGACAATGGACTTTAATGATGATGACCCTGAGGCTATATAAGATGATTGATTATGAAGGCTCAAAAACGAGCCACTTGGGTTTTGTATCATTACTGTTTAGTACCAATTCCTTGAAATTTGGTGTTTCATAGAAAGAACAGATAACTCTCTAGTAACCAGACAATCGACTAACCAGTGTACCTCATTTTTCAGTCATGCTGGGTAAGAGAGTTTATAATACATCAAGTTCTCTTGAATATGTACTATTCAAATAACTCATTATATCAAATACACAAAAAATGTTTACAAATTTTTAGATTATAGATAAATAGAATCTTTACCGTGGGTTTACTAAAGGAAAAGCTCCATTAGATGATAATCTATAATAGGTAATGTTGTCTATTTTTTATTTGCCTGAGAATCTGTATCCTGCAGCAGAAGATTCTGCTATATGTCCTATATGGTCTGAGGAGTCCAGCTGAGACCATACTCCCACCCTGGGTAACCTGATGGGGGAGAAAAAAGCTATCAGGCCTCAAAGCTGCTGATAGTTTGCTTAAGGGACCAATGATGAACAGACACTACCACCTGGAAAATGCAGTGCCATCAAATGATAGTTATTTCTGCTTCTTGTAATTCCTTTTTAGTGGCAAATAGCTCTAGTCATTTCCCGAGCATGAACAAATGCAGTTTGGGCTCTTACATTTTTTAAGAGGCATTTGTGACATCTTAGTGACCAAATTGAAAACAATGCACAATTAACACACAGAATTGTAAAGTATTTCCAGAGAGACTTACACAGGGTTGAACCCCTTTGACTGTAACCATGTCTTCACATCCTCTGGAGTCGAGTCATAAGTGATATTGACAACTGGCACATTCTGCCGTGGCACGGGGAACTTCTTCTGCGCGGCACCCCGACCAATGGTCAGTCTGTGGATGAGCTCATCCTGCACTTCCTCCATCTGAGATTTCCTTCCTAGACACCAACATGGAGTAGGTTATTTTTGAAAACCCCTAACATTATGTCACTCTCTCTAGAACCCCAAAGCCAATAATCCTTTGACCCCAATGGGACTTATAATCTAGTGTTCCTACCATCTTTCTTCACTTTCAGCCTCATCCAATATAAATTCTATGATCAATTATTAAAATCACTCCCTGGGTTTTCTCCTCTCTCTTCATTGTACTCATTTGGCAAAACCCCAACCCTTGTTAAACCTAACTTGGTGCTTATTCTGTGCCTGCACCTGCATGCTGAATATAACACGACAATGCTGAATGATCTCATGTTAAATTCATGAATACGAACCTCAACTGGGCTGTTAGTGCTCCCTGACAATCATACTACATTTCCTTAGGCCAGCGGTTCTCAACTGGGGGAAATTTTGATGCCAGAGGACATCTGGCAATGGCTGGAGACACTTTTGATGTCACAAGTTGGTGGGGGGCAGAGGGGAAAGGATGCTACTATCACATAGTGAGTAGAGGCCTGGGATGCACAGAATATTCTACAATGCACACATCAGTCTCCTATAATAATTACCCAGCCCCAAATGTCAACAGGAATCAGGTTGAGAGATATTGCCCTAGACCGTATAATCGCTCACTGTCCTAGACAAGTATTTAATATCTTCTTTCTCTGCAAACCTCCAACACCCGTTCCCCAATCCTCACCATGAGCTGATGATCTCACTTTCCTAATTTCTGAATAAAATAAGAGAACTTTCATAAGTTCCCCTAGCAGTTCTCCTCACTTTCCCCATATACTCTGCCTTCCAGCCTTCCCAGGACATTACAGATGACCTGTTTCCATGCTCTACATGTGCACTAGATCCCATGTTCTCTGTCTATTTAAATACTTGGACAGTAATTTCTCCCCTACTTATCCTGTGTTATCAGTTTTTCTCTTTTACTGAATCATTTCATTGGCATACGAACATGCTATTGTTTTATTATTTCTCTCACCTTTAAATAAGCCCTTTCTTGACTCCATGTCCCCTCCTCACTCCTGCCCATTTCTCTGCTTCCCTTTCAGCAAAACTCTGTGAAAGCTGCCTATCCTAGCTGACTCCAATTCCTGCTCTCCAATTTTCTCTTAAATTCATTGCAATTAGGCTTTTAGCCCCATCCCTCCACTACATTTTGCTAAACTCCTGTGGTCAGTTCCCAGTCATTGTCTCATTTAACCCATCAGCAACATGTGAAGAAGATGATCCCTCCTTGAAACACTTTCTTTCTTGTGGCCTCCAGGACACCACACTCTCTTGTCTCATTGGCCTCTCCTTCTCAGTATCCTTTTCTGAATCTTCTCATCTTCCCAACCAAGTAACATTAAAGTGCTCTTCCCAACCAAGTAACATTAAAGGTCCAAGGAGGACAATCCTTGCACCTCTTCTCTGACTGCATTCACTCCATCAATGATCACTGGTCTCATGGCTTTAAATGCCATTTAAAAGCTGATGACTATTAAAATTATTTCTCCAGTCCAGACTGTTCCTCAGAACTCTAGACCCATATATGCCAACTGTCTACCTGATATATTCATTTGGAGGTCTATTAGATGTCTCAAATATAATATGTCCCAGTCTGAACTGCTTATCTTCTTCCTGAAGCTTGCCTCTATGCTAGACTTCCCAATTTAGTTAATGGTATTCTGTTTTTCCACGTCCTCTGGCAAAACACCATGGAGCTACGCTTGATTCCCCTTTATCCTCGATTACATTCAATTCATCGGCAAATCCTGTTAGTCTTATCATCAAAATATACCAAAAATCCAACCACTTCACTCATTTTTCTGTTAGCAGCTTGATCTAAGCCACCAGCCTATTCACAGGTCTCCCTACTTCTACTCTCCACTCTCCCACCCTGCTCTTCATTCTTTTCTCAATACAACAGCTAAAATCATCGTTTTAAAATGTAAGTCAGATAGTGCAACTCTCTTGCTCAAAACCTTCCTACACAATCCAAGCTCCTCCTAGATGACCTCCACCTCTCTTAGGCAATTCCACTGCCCTCCTGCATCCCTCTATTCTAGTTCATAATGGCTTCCTTGGTGCTCTTCAAATTTAAGAGCTTTTGCCTGGAATGCTTTCCCCTACATAGCCACAGCGTTCACTCTTCCCCTCCTTTAGATTTCCCCTATTTGAAATTACAACCCCCTCCCCAACAGCACTCCTCCCACATGGCTTTATTATTCTCCAAACTACTTACCTCCTTCTAATATTCTCTACCAACTTAATTTTTATTTATCTATCTCCTTTCATTACAATACGCCTGAGGATAAAAGGGATTTTTACCTGTTTTGTTTGCTTTATCTGAAACACCTGAAACAGTGCAGGGATTCAATCAATATTCATTGAATAAATGAATGAATGAGGCATTCTGATTTTTTCACTAAGATAGACTTCGAAAAGCATCAAGTACCAACCAGTAAAATAACTAGGTAAGAAAATGGAGAGCAAAAGAGGAGACATGATCTGTCAAAATCACATTGTTAATTAGTAGCAGAATTTAGCTAGAACTGGGTTTTCTGACTTTCAGCTCATGGCTGTTTTATGGCCAAAGTCATTAAAACTACCTTTGATTAACTTATCCAGTATCCCTTCTCCCCTATCCATTTTACGCTTATGCACATAACTTTATGAGAAAAATGGGAAAGAAACGAATGTATGGGAAAGGGAATAATGTGTATTTAAAAATATACATATGTACACACATACACAGATACGTTATTTGTATATCATCTTCAAGGACTAAGTAAAGAGAACTGATATAGTAATCCAATTACTACTTAACTTGACAAGTGGCAATGATCTGATCACTAAGGGAGCTTTTTGTGACCATTGTTCTATGATCTTTTTTTTTTTTTTTTTCCAGGGAGAGTGTTTTAGAAGGCATTTGGTACCCCTGGGAAATAAGTGAAAGTGTGAAATAATCAGATAGTGTTACTTCAGTCTAACTTTTTAATGCCTCAGTGTTTAGACTGTTTGAAGAAGTCAAAAGAAAGAGAAAGAGGAGAAAGGAAGGGAGGAATGGAGGGAGAAAAAGAGAGAGGGAGAAAGAATAAGGGGGCTAGAGAGAGTGAGAGGGAATACTATTGATTATTACATTTAAGTAATACACTACATGCATTTCATTAGTTAACTCTTTTAAATCACTACGTGATATGCCATATAGCATATGAGCACATCTCAAAGGAATAAAAAAGAAAAAATATCACCACACTGAAAGATTTGTTTTCTCATCTACTGACTTAGCCACTGCATGACCATCTCCAGTCCACAGCATAGTCTTCTTCCAGGGAGTACAAAAACCTCTTCTAATGTGCTCCTGGCTTTCGGTTTCCATTTGCGACGTTCTAGCACACGACAACAAACCAGACTAATTTCACACCTCTTTCTAAAGTAACACTTCTGATTACAAAAGACTCAACTCAAACAAAAACGACTAACATTTCAAAGGAAATGGAAGAAATGCAAAACAACTAAAGCATCGGGATCTTCAAAAGTGATAAGAGAGAACCTTTTTGAATCCCGCCACAAGTCAATCTGAATAGCTTATATAACACATGGCTCCAAGCAGCCAGTTTGAATAGGCAATGCACAGTTGCACTTCAGCACTGAAAGGCGTCTGGCTTTTGCTATTTGTTACATTTTAAAAACAGGCATGTTAACTTTTTTTCTTGTTTACAGCTATTTCGTAACATTTTTATGAGTGAGTATTCACTTTACAATGCCTTCCATTTTATTTTTATCAGAAGTCTAGCCAGTAAGCAGAGAATGTAGGTAGCATAATAGGCACATTTTAAAAGAAATCTGGCTATCAATTAAACAAACATGTCTATTTGGTTCTAAAAGACTGTTAAGAAGCCCTAACATTCATTCAGAAAAAATGTTCTCAAAAAAGTGCTCAAGAAAAAGCTATCAAGAAAAAATACTTGTCAGAAACCAATGTTACCTCAATAAAAAATTAATTTAAAAAAAAGAAGGAAAATACTTGTTTTATAAAAAGAAATATATTTATTTAATGTCAAACTATATTTGTAAGGTATCTTTAAACGGAACTTTATATAAGTAAATGCAAAATTTTACTATTTTAAGGAAACAAGTACAAGTGTCAATTTTGGGAGAGATGTTTATATTTTATATACCAATGTCACCCTTTTACTTATGAAAAACAGACTTGAAAATGATGAGTCATAATTATCAGGAGAGTTCTCTATCTTTAAAGTATTCTAACTACGTCTTTTTCCCATTAGGTTATTCTTAGTTTCTTAGACTAGGACAAAGAACAAACTGTTCCAACCCACAGATATGTTCCAAACGGGGACTGGATGCCCATGAACTCTGATCCTAGGCCTGGAAAAATAGTGCCACAGTGTCAAAGATTACTGCGCTGACGTATCAAAGGAGGGAAATGTTATAAACTTGTGGTAAGAATGAAGAAAGAATAGTTATTTCTAAGAGGAAAATTTTCCTTAGGGAAATCAATAAAAACATTTATAGAACTTTCTCATCTCAAAACTATGTCTTTAGTGTCTTTGAAAAAAATAAAAGCATCTTTTAAAAAAATACACAAAATTTTACAAAATTTAGTAGCATATTATATTTAAACACACACACACATTATCATACACACACACACAATTGTTTTTGCTACACAGAAAGAGTAATCACTTTTCCAAAACTTCATTGTTCCATTAGTTTTTTGGTAAGGTCAAGATCTGGATAAGAAGGTGAATTAAACTGGCTACACCTTTGGAGAGTAAGTAATGCAAAAAGTAGACTTACACTTATGCATTTAACCAGAATTTCTAGAAAAACTAAATAGCAATAGTTTCCATGTCTTCTTTTTTAATTTTTTTAACTTATCAAGAATGACCACAACCGAATAGACGTGGCTGTGATTTACTGAGATGAGAAAAATAGTAGGGTGCAAATGGGAGTGAAAGATTGAATACTTTGGTTTTGAACTTGAATCTCAAGCATCCAATCTCAGCTATAAAGTTAATAGTTCAATACATATATCTGGATATCAGAGATGAGACCTGATATGAAGACAAATGTGGGAGTCATCCCTTTTCCAACAATATACACAGTATTGAAAGAAAATGGAAATACATTGATCATTTGCAGTAAAAGTATGCTTATATGGAAAAAAGAACCCAGAACTGAGCCCTAGGAGAGGCCATAATGAGAGAATGAAAGACACCCTTTACACAGACACATATACACGCCCACACACACACACCCTTTATACACTTTTATCATATTGAGGAAATATCTTCCTTGCTCTAGTTTTCCAAGAATTTTTAGATATCAAGTATAGGTATAGCAAAGTAATTTTAAAATACTTAAAAAAACCCGTAATTTGACAAATAGACAAGCCATATTCTATGAGGCAAAACAGAATAAAAATTATCTTCGAGTTACCTTCAGTTTTCAAATTATCTACACTGCGGTTCCCCAGTACTAACAAGTATAATCCAAAGTTGGCCATAACATCTTTTTGTTTAGTTTATTTAAATCTGGTTTTCACAGAAACCATTCATATGAAAAGTAAAATTTAAGTTTAAGGGGGCCGGCCCGGTGGCGCAAGCGGTTAAGTGCGCGCGCTCCGCTGCGGCGGCCCGGGGTTCGCTGGTTCGGAACCTCGGGCGCGCACCGACGCACTGCTTGGTAAGCCATGCTGTGGCGGCGTCCCATATAAAGTGGAGGAAGATAGGCACAGATGTTAGCCCAGGGCCGTCTTCCTCAGCAAAAAAAGAGGAGAATTGGCGGATGTTAGCTCAGGGCTGATCTCCTCACAAAAAAAAAAAAAAAAAAAAAAAAAATTTAAGTTTAAGCAAATATGAAGTTGAAGTCTAAAATCACATGAAAACTGAATCTGGAGGGCAAATTTGAAACTGCTATTGGCATGTTGATTATACTAAGTTAGTGTGATTGTGTGTATATATATGTGTGTGTGTGTATATTCTCTGTATACACATTCTCTGTATATACATCTCATATATATATATATATATGTATATATATATATATATATATATATATATATATATGAGAATAGCAAACATGAGGAAGAGCACCAGGAAAACTATGATGATGATTATACTGATGATGATAGCAGCAAATATTTACTGACTGCTTATATTGTGTCATATTGGTCAAAATCAATCACGGGTTTTCAACCTTAGCACCATTGACATTTGGGGCCAGGTAATTCTGTTGCTGGGGGGCGGTGGGGCTGTCCTGTTCATTGTAGGACATTGCTAAACATCCTGGCTTTTACTAACTATTAGATGCCAGTAGCATCCATCCAATTGTGATCAAAATATGTCTCCAGACAATAGCAAATGACCCTGGGAGCTGGGGTAAGGTCACCCCTGGCTGCGAACGACTGATCTAAATGCTTATGCACATTATCTCATTAAATCTTCACAATTATGCTATGAAGTAGATACCATTATTTTCCTCCACTTCTCAGATATTGAAGTATAGAGACAATTACAAAATTGTTGAAGGTCACACAGCCAGGAAGTGATGTTTCACTATATATACAAACTCAAGTATGTCTGGCTCCAGGGTCTGCATTCAACCACCATAATGTACTGGAATATTTGTAGAAATATACACATTAGAGAGCAGAGAGAATCTCCTGTTTCTCAGGATTACCTGGAGGATGAGAACCTAGGTGAAAGATCTTTGCAATCTATGAAGTACCATGAGAGTATAACGGACTGTTATTTCTATCTAATAATATTTAATGCCAGTAGAACCAATAATGAACAATATTTTACTTAGCAGTGCTGTTAATTCGCAGGAGAAACCGTATATTTTTGGCCTCCCTGGGAAACTCACGGTCGACAGGAAGTTGCTTGTGTCTCTGGCTATCTCGCACGATGCTGCCAGCACTGTCACTGGAGCTGCTGTTCTGCCGGGTGACATTTGCTGGGACCTTTGACACAGGAACAGGTGCTGGAGTAGAAGGTGGAAGGGGGACAGCAACGGGAGCTGGTGTTGGAGGAGGCGAGGGAGCAGAGGGAGTATCGGTCGGTCTCGGGCCATACTCCATCCTTTGTTTCTATAAAAGACAAATAATTAATTTGAAATTGTAAAAACATAAACCCAGTCTAGGAAAACAAATTATACTTTGAGAGGACATTATTAGCTATTTATTTGTAAACTTACTTGCAGATCCATAGCAAACTTGTGTGTGTACACACACACACACACACACACCTCTCCAATCCTATATGGTATAATGATAATTAAAAATCATCTTTTAAATATTCCACATATTTGTTCAAAATCAAAATGTAAATTAAGAGTCAAAAGGATATACCAATAGCAAATAGTAGCATTAATAACAGTAATAAATGTCAAAAACACTAGATTTGAACTTGGAATCGCACAAGACCAGAGTAGGTCAAGAGATTTGATTATTTTATAATTTCCATTAATAATATCTTCTAATTGCATTGGAAGTCTAAGTATCAATAACATAAAGCATTACTTACTCCTTATTTTAAACGTATGCTATATTCAAAAGTGTTTTTAACTATGCTGTTTCCAAGTAATTTGTTAAGAAGAGGTGCAATATTTCAGTGGATAAAAGAACTATGCTTTAAAATATACAAGTAATTGTAAAATGTCGTTAATTTTTTCAATTCATAACCCTTTCTGCCATCATCTTTTTTTGTGTGTGTGTGTGAGGAAGATCAGCCCTGAGCTAACATCCATGCCAATCGTCCTCTTTTTGCTGAGGAAGACTGGCCCTGAGCTAACATCCGTGCCCATCTTCCTCCACTTTATGTGGGGCGCTGCCACAGCATGGCCCGACAAGCGGTGCATCGGTGCACGCCCGGGATCTGAACCCAGGCCGCCAGCAGCAGTAACCGCTAGGCCACGGGGCCAGCCCTCTGCCATCATCTTGGCTAATTTATTAAAATTAGAAATCTTCCCTGTTAAAATGGGAATGTTTGGGGTGGATGATGGTGACAGTTATGGTATGGTCTTTAATTAATTGTTTATGACTGCAACTCAAAAGCATATATTAGAAAAAAGTCCATGTGGGGATTCATATTAAAAAAGGTGGATGTAATAGAATACACGATAATTTGCAGTAATTTTTTAATCATGATTGTTAGGCTATTATAAAACAGTATTTTTGTACATTCTCTATTAAACTGAACACAATAGTTAAAACTTTAAACACAATAATTTTAACTACTAGAAAACCGCATTATAACAAGTTCCAAATTCTCAAAAGGCACTTTTTTTTTGGTAGAATCAAAGATACAGAGCAATGACTTATAATTTAGGTAAAGTTTAGATACTGCACTGGCACGATTTTAACTATTCTAATATTCAGGATTAGCAGATAAAATGCAAAAAGCAGACCTTTTGGTAATCTGGTCTTTTGGTTCGAACAATGTTTGCTTTTCATTTCTAAATTGGCCCAAATATAAGGTAATATTGATTTTAAAAGAGGCCTCCCCAATTTCCACAGAGATCAAAAACATAAAAGTACATACCACACACACATCACTTTTTAATTAAATTATTACTCAAAAAACAACACGCCAACCATCATCACAGTGGCCTTCACAGCAAATGAACAACACCTGTGGAAACCTGCATGGGAGGGAGCCCTAGATCTTTTCTGCTGTCTTTTTAAAAGCGACTGCTCACCAGCAGTGGGGTGGACAGGGTGGGAAGGGTATAAAGCAACGATGGAAGTAGAACTGAAAGAAGTGTTTATAATGCTGCCAGATATTGGAAGGATGGGGCTGGAAGGGAGAAGGAGAGAGGCAGGGAGGGGGAAATGAGTAGGAGGTTAAGATTCACAGAACAAGCCATGGAGTTGGATGGGAGACAAGCAGAGAGAGCTGAATCCCTGAGCATCCAAGACCTAGAAACATTTCTAATATATTCAATAATAGAGTTTACTATTATTATTATTATTCCTCACAAAACAATGTTCCTATATTTGGGCCAATAAAATATTTAAAGCAATCAAAATACAGCAAACATCACCAAAATGAAATACTTAGCACACATCAAAGTCATCTGATTCAAGTATATGCAATGTTCCCTTGAAAAGAATGCCCTTCGCACATAATTTCATGAAGGGTTAGCGAATTCTCACATTAGGATTTCAAAAGTGTCAGTTTATTGTTTTTAAAGCTTAAACAAACAAACAAAAAATGCTATCAGCCCTGCATTCCATGATATGATTCATGTTTTCGGCTTTCATAAAAACACAAACAGCGAGTGTTCTGCTATCCATCAAATAAGAAAGGGAAAAACTGAATACACTTGTGTTATTGTCACAATCAAGCCTGAAGACAGGCTCACCAAATCTTCTGTGCCTCATTTCACTCATCTGTCATTGCTATACAATGCAACTTTATCAATATAACCTAAGAGAATAATAGGCTTAGATATATATATGATTAAAGAGAAGTCATATGAAAATATTTCATGAGCTATGTCATACATTTTATTTACTTGCATATTTTCCCTTTTTCTTGACCCTCTCTTCCTGCCTCATGCTTTCGACCCCTGGAATGAAAAGGGGAAAAGCGCCTTCCTCAAATCATTACAACCTGTTCCGAAACGGAAACCAAGACAGCTTTTCCGTGGAAACCAATGTCATTCTTGGTGTGGAGGAAACAGAATCAGCTCTGACTCTTGACATCACTTTTCTATGTCCCTCCCCATCTTCCCCACTCTCCTTTACCTACCACCCAATTACTGCTCTTCCCTTCATTATTTCTGTCTCTTGGCTGTTTTTGGTTGGAGGTAGAGAACTGATGACTCCCACGTACCCTCAACTTATGGAAAATCTTGGAGAGCAGAACCACACACTGAACTTTCTTCTCCTGAACCAAGGGTGCTGAAGCTCCAAATCCAATAACGAAATCTTGAGCAACTCTCCCTGGTTTGCCCAGGACTCCCAGTACTAGCACTGAATGTCCCTCCAAACCCCTCGGTTGTGAGCAAACTGGAACGATTGGTCACCTTGGTGTGGACCTACTTTCGTACCATAACTGTCACTTCCTAATCTTCGCCTTTTATCTCCCACAAATATATTTAAAGTTCTGTTTAAAACAAAATCTCTCTTTCTTTTTCTCTTTCCCTGAAAAAAGTCAGAATTACTAGACCCCACAGAAAATGTACTTTCCTAATGATAATTAAGTTGGAATGAGTCATTTTTCTTTACTCATTAAAGCTGAGTAGAAATTCTCAAGGATTAAAGAAAGTTATTTAGAGATTAAGCTCCTGATTCATAAGATACGGTTTCAGAGGGGAAATTATGCAAGCAAGCCCAACAAAGCCATTAAAATTGAACTGTTCTTAAAAATTTAACCTACATGTTTTTCCTCTAAATTTAGTCTCTTTGGAATTCTGCAAGTGAAAACTAGGCACAGCTGGAACATTTGGAGGGTGTTAAGTCCAGAGATTGAATCCAAAAAATTATATTAAAAAGAAGTGCCATGAGGGAACAAATGCCGGTTACCTCTGACAGCTCGCCAAGTAATTGCTATTAGGAAAATGGGGCAAATCACATCAAATGAGAAAATTAATAGACGAGACGGAAATAAAATAATATCAATTATACTTCACATCAAATATCAGAAAACCATGAGCAAATTAGTTTCTGACAGTAAAATTACCTGCCCACAAATCAACCAGTGAAGGAGCTTGTAAGCTTGTAAATATATAATTAATTTCCATCACCCTTATCTAGCCATGGAAAACTAATTATACGGACTCACAATATAGTATAAACAGTGTAGAGCATTTCAGTAACTGTTTGTGTATTAGAGTACTGTGTTTTTAAAATATTAAGATATAGGTTCATCTTATTCTTATAGCTTATAAAGAATACAATTAGAGCTCATTAAATGTAAGACTAATTCTTTTTACAAAAGGAAATATTTATCATGGTGTGTTTTAGTGAGCTTTAGTTTTGAACTTACAAGCAGTCTAAACAAATACAGGAAATTTTATAATTCTGCACGTGTGCATGTTGGAGAGTAACTTTATATATGTATATATACATGAAGAGAGAGAGTGGGTATTGTTCAAATTATTGCAATAAATATTTGGGAAAATGTCCACACATGAGGCAGAATAAAAAGTAACCACCCTTATCTAAAAACCATGCCTCTAATTAATAGATGAATAGAGTTCTGAGATTAATCTTAAAAAACTAAACTAAATTTTAAAAAATCTTGGAAAATTTTAAGGAACTGAATATCACCAGGAAGTTAGTCTGCTAGAATGGGTGTGAAGGCATCTTTAGTAAATCGGTCACTCTCTGTCCAGCAGTCTCTGAATGTCTGGATTGAGCTTGAAAAACAGAGCATTCATAACACAGGCTGAAATTAGTGGTGCTAGTGGTTTAGCAGTCACCTGTAGCAAGTATTTCCACTTTTAGGGCTATCTAAACAATGCACATAGAAAATAACAAGATTTTATATCCAGACTGGATTGTGGAGATCACGAAACATGTCTCCTTCTATTTCACAGATGAATCAACTGGAGCACAGAACACTAAAATGCTTCCTTGAAGGTCACACAGCCGGTTAGTGGCAGAAGCAGGACTAGAATGCTCATCCACCAATACCCAGATTGGGGTTTTTCCCACAGTGTCTTAGGAGTTGCTAGGATACAGAGAAGACGGGAAACTTGCTGTTGAATTTATAGGACCATAATGACTAGACATTCATAACTATTTGCATGTTGGTAGAGGAACAATACCTATAATAATAATAAGCACATAGACTTAATAACAAATGAAAGACTTCTTCAGTCAAGCTTTTGAGTACACTAGAAACAAGAATGGAAGAGGGGCTGGCCTGGTTTCTGCCCTCGGCACATAACATGAGAAGCTACACGGGCCAAAGGGTAATTCCAGCAGATGAAGAGCCACAGTGCTGGAGGTCTGGGAATCAAGTCAAAAGAAATATCAGGACACTTTACACGGCAAGTAGATTCCAGGTGGGCAGAAATCACCCTGGATGTCCATCTGTTGCCCAGCTAAAATACTATAAAGCCCTGGAACGCTCTACAACAAAATTCTTATCAAAAGATATGTCATTTGTCTTCATTTCTCCATAATCTCTAAGCATTTACTTCCTTTTCTCTGTGGTTTCATTCAACCTTTTTTATGTTCCACATCTTTCATAAATTCTTTATTATCTCCCTCCCTCTCTTTTATTTTTAAATCTTTGCTGAAGCCATGGGGGAAACACATTAGGTGGGAATGGCTGTCTTTACAGAGCTGTTAAAAATCATTCCAAATGTGAGGATATTAAATAGCCTGGACTCTCAGGGATGTCAGGTGGGAATTCAACACCTACTCACTGCTGGTGCCAGGT
Source organism: Diceros bicornis minor (assembly GCF_020826845.1). Lineage (NCBI taxonomy): Eukaryota > Metazoa > Chordata > Mammalia > Perissodactyla > Rhinocerotidae > Diceros > Diceros bicornis. Next base: position 45,688,942 of record NC_080756.1, on the reverse strand, counting down.
ACTAACATCCCTGCCATCAGAAGAGAATCTCTAACCCAAAGTGTGAACAACAGGCAAGGGCTGCTCTTGTGCTCTTCAACCAGGATCTGCCATTATTTATATATACCTCTTCTATATGGGAAACATAAGGGTATGAAAATAAGTCATAGCTCTGTGCATTTTTAAAACATTTGGTGACTTGTAGATGCTACATGGAAACAGTTTATATCTAATTCCTTTATTCCCACCATTCAAAAAATGTCTACTTTCTAAGTGAATTATATAATTTGGATTATTTTCCTAAATGATAAAAAAAAAAAAGAAAGAATTGATGAAATCCAAACAATAGATGCATAAAGCAAAAGTCCAATTCCAAGGATGGTGACTGATCAGATCAACTTTTATCACAGTACAATGCATGGCAAAGCTACTCTGAGAAAATACCCCTTTAAGCATTCATATAGTGAAAAACTATGTCTATACAAAATGAGATGACAACATTTTCTAAGCACTATTCCTGTTGAGTACATCAGAGCATGGGCTCTGATTCCTGGGTCCCAACGCTGGCTTCACGCAGCTGTGTAATTGTGGGCAAGTTACATCTCTGTACCTTAGTTTCCTCAAATATAAAATGTGCTACTTCATAAGATTGTTGTGGGAATTAAATGAATCAGTATTTGTGAAGTCCTTAAACAATGCCTGGTACACACCATGAGCATCTCTCTGTAGTACAGTAAAGGGATCTAAAATGTTTTTGTGGGGCCAGCCCAGTGGCGTAATGGTTAGGTTCATGTGCCGTTCGCTTCAGCAGCCTGGGGTTCGTGGGTTCAGCTCCTGGGAGCAGACCTACACACCGCTCGTCAAGCCATACTGTGGCAGTGTCCCACATGCAAAGTTGAGGCAGACTGGCAACAGATGTTAGCCCAGAGACAATCTTCCTCACAAAAAAAATAGTTAAAAAAAATAAAATGTTTTTTGTAAGAAGTTTCTTTAAATTTCTTCAAAAACTTTTACATCATTGGAATGGAAGAGCCACAGGAAAAAGTGTTTTGGGCATTTCTGAGGAGAGAGAGGGTTGCTGCTCCTGATACACAAGCACAAAGGGAGGAGCAAAGCCATGGCTGATGGCCTGGAGATAGATTCTGGACAGCAGGCTTCATGCAGGATCTGCTCAGTGCTAGGCTTTCTGTCTTTCTTTTTATCAAGCGCAAGATGCAGGCACTAAATAAATATTTGTGGGGTGAATGAATGAAAAGATGAATAAGACATAGAATTGCTTTTGATATGTTTGTAATCCAGTGGAGTTCTATAAGTTAGGATGTTAGGATCAGTGGAATCTACATAAATATGGTGGTATCTTTATTGTCATTCTGAAATAAGCTGCAGGAATCTTCTTTAGATATTTTAGATGAAGGTATCTGGTAACACCGTCGTAGAGATATAAAATGATAGGCATATATTTCCGAGGATGTTTTTTTCTTTCCCATCTTACTCTATCTAGTCATTTTGTGTGTGTGTGTGTGTGTGTTATAAACGCTTTGAGAACAGGAATCTTTTTAGAGTAGTATGCATGCCAGATAGCAGATTGTCAAGCTTGCTTATTAAAATCTGACAAAATTTTGGTGGTTTTGTTGGGCTCTGCCCAAAACTTTCAGGAGGTGTTAAAAAATAGATTGTTTTTAATACCTTGTAAAAGTGGCACCCTCAACGTAAACACACACACATGTGCACAGAGCTTCTATATACATTTCTACATACATCACTGCATTCAGAGTTGCATCCAGAAATTTTCAGAAGACAGTGAGACACTGTTGAAAAGTTTAAAAGGAAATAACCCAACCAGGCAACCCTCACAAGTTTCTATTTACACAAAGTGGCAAAACAAACTCCTGAAACTTGTGAGCACTTAAAAAAGTTCTTGGTTGTGCCAAAGTTGACAAAAATGTAAGATGAGGCTCTGTTTAGGAAAGGAGGAAAAGATTTTATGTTCTCAAAAAGTACTCGCTCTCCCTATGATAGGTATTAATAGTTTGGGTTCAATTTTAGACAGAAGCAACGTTTAAACAGAAAAGTCAACTTATGGCTCAAGCCAGGAATCAGGATTGAAGAAAAAGACAAGACTGAACAGTAAACAGGAAAAGGTAAGACAGGTTCAACTCCTTAGGAAATCGCAGGTGGGGGAAAATACTTAGAATTTACATTATCTGCAAGTTTTAGGTATCTTATTCTATTGGAGTTTGCCCATTCCTAGCAATCATGCACAGAAATAAAAACAAACTTGGATAATTGTTTTTAACACCTGAAATATAAACTCTTGGCTTCTGTTCACTTACAGCAACTAAGGCTATCCTTTGTGAACAGTGTTTCTTACAGTTTATCATGAGTTAAATATTAAAAGCAGTCCACACAGCTGAAAGGGTACATCCTCCATCACTGTTTTAGGCATACATTTCATGCAAACACTCTAAACACTGTTTAAGGCATTCAGTCAAGACCTCTATAGAAAAGAACATGAGGAATTGGCATTTACAAACCAGACAGAAGCCTATGCAATGTAGCGGAACCACATCTCAAAAAAAGAAAAGTAAGAACTTAGGAAAGAAAAAGGTATTAAAACTAAGTTAGAAAATTCACTTCAAAAATCCATGGGAAATGGAGTAGACCATACCTTGAATAACTCAAACTCCTTCTTCGGCATCAATAGCTAATAACAAATGATGAACATAAAATAAGTACATAATATATAAGCACAGCAGGCCAGCCAAAACATAAGCACAGCAAACAGAATTTTCATTGCCATCACTTTAAGTTATCAGGATATATAAATTGTATATCTAATGCCTTACTTTAAACGCTTGCTTGATTTTTGGATTCTAATAAGGCCAAAAGTCACTCTGGATAAGTGCAGGACCTGTACTAGGCTCGAATGCCATGAGAAGCCAGCAGTTCTTAAATGAATGGTCATGGCAGTAAATGACACAATTCTAGGTTTGGACAATCTGCATTTTGCTAAGCCTAGGCATGAAAATTAACTACTTCACTGCATATTCGATATAGCTTCAGCTTCTACTCAAATTTATGACATTATTCTGGGGTCAGATGTGATCTTTGCTCCAGATTCTGAAAATTAAAAGAATTCTTCCTGGGGGCATGAGAAGGAAGCCACCACAGGTTCAGAGGCTATACAGGGGATACTCCATCCATTTTTGTCTCTGTTGGCAGATCTGACTTTAGGGATCCTGTCACAGGTCAAAAATCCCAAGATTTTAATAGCAAGTGAATTCAGATGTTAGGGTGAATGAGATAACCAGGCTCACTGAAATCCTGAAAACATGGCATGGACTCAAGAATTATTCAATGATCCGGAAGAGAGAGCCTGACCCATCTAACCTATATCATAAGTACATTTGAATCCTAAAATCAATAGAGGAAAAATATTATAGTCTAACTGAACAAATACTAATGTGTTAGTGTAAGGTGAGATGAATGTAAGTTCAAGGCTGGTCAGTGGCAGAACATTTAAGAGAATGAGAACAAAGGCTGATGAAGATGAACTGCTGGACACTCCAGCCACTGTCTCAGTACCATTATCTACCAAGAGGAAGCCACCGGATAGGAAGCTATGGGTAAGGGTGAAGAGGTGGAAATACTATTTCTCCAAACGTCAGAAATACATTGGGTGAAAAAAATAGCATTCAGATAAACAGTCATTGAATGGTAAGTAAACATTTTGAGCAATTTCCTGAAGAAGTAAACCAGAAAACATGTATAATTTTTCCCTATGTCTCTCACCACTGCCCACCACTAATCCCGGAAAAAAACCGTATAAATTGTACAACCAATTAAGTCTCAAAATTATTAATATACTAAAGATGTTTAAACTCTATTTAAGAGCGATAAATTTGAAAATCTGTAAAAGTTAAATTCTGCCAAAAAATCATAATTACCTGTATGGCATGAGTGTAAGGTGGATCAGCACGCCCTAAGCCAGATTCTGGAGGTCTCACAATATCCAAAATGTTATTTGGCACAAATCCGGAGTCTCCACTTGCATTTCGAACTTTCCACCACTGCTTCCTATCATCAAGGATCTGTCACCAAGCAAGAAAGCAAAGGCATAATTTCTGTTCCAAAACCAGTCTATGAAGGAAGTTCAAGTTTTATTCCTAGACCAAGAAACTTTTTCACTTCTAATAGGTTGACTTAGCATCAACATATTATGGGTTGAATGATTCTCAGGAATTACACTAAATATTACAATTACTAATATAGAAAAGGTGTGATACCACTATCGTGAATCTACCCAAAGTCCATATTATCTCCCAACCATGTTTAACTATTTGCATTATCTGAAGTACTTATAGATGACTAACTTGGAAAGGTCTATTGTCACCATCTTTGGAATAGAAAGGAAAAATATGAAAACAATTTTTTTTACAAAACTATTGTGACCATCCCACATAATATAATAAAGAAGATGAACTCTCAGTTATAATCTAAGAAAGAGATTTGGGGGTCATGGTAGATTATTCTCAGAACCTGCTCACTCACTGCCGGGTACATCTGTGCAAGGGTAGTAGGAGAGAAAGAAGGAAATGTTTTCTCTTATTAAATTATTATGGTACATCTATATCTGAATTGATAAGTAGGCTGGATTCCAAAATGAACAAAGCCCAGAAAAAGGAAGAGAAAAGTAAGTCAAGAAATCCAACCTCCATTCTCCCCAAAACAAATCAAAAACAAGTGAAGCAGCTAACTCTCCTAAATAGATATAGGTATTTATAATATACTGTATCCTTGGTAAAGTAAAATAATACTGAAGAATAATTTCTTCTTTGAGGAAGGTTTAGATATATACCAAAAGAGTCATACAATAAATTCACTTTATTAAGAGTATAAAAAAGGTAAAATTCTATTACCTCTAAAATATCATCCTTTAAAACTGAGAGCTCACTGTTGTTCCTTGCCACAAAGTCATACTTGGATTTGGCATATTTCTTGGGTTGTGTTTTGAGTGGATCATAATTTCTATAAAAAGAAAAAAAAAAGATTATTCTGCTAGCTCTTCCTAAAGGCTGAAAACAGAAGTAAAACATTAAGGTAAGCCAATTCCTACCAGAAAACATTTTGACAACTTATTTAGATAGTAGTTTAGTTTTATTATATTCCATATAACATGGGAACTAAAAGAAAGTTTGGAGTTCTTAAAATGAACAAACTATGGCTAGGGCAAAAATAAATCTGAGGGTCTAAATTCAACAGGTCACGGTGTATCTAATGACACGGTAATTTCACTGAAAAGTGAACACAGTCATGCTTCGCGTGACAACGTTTCGGTCAACGACGGACCACATATACAACGGTGATCTCATAAGATTAGTACCGTATGGCCTAGGTGTGTAGTAGGCTATACCATCTAGGTTTGTGTAAGCACACTCGATGATGTTCACACAATGACAAAAGCGCCTAACGACGTAATTCTCAGAATGTATCCCCGTTGTGAAGCGATGTGTGACTGTATATTTCACATGGTATTTACTGCATTTCCTGGCAAGTAATAGAGTTTAAGGTTGATAATTATAAAAACAAATTCCAAACCTCTGTGTATTTCATGTGAGACCAAAACTTTCAGATGGTTTTTTCAACACTGATGACAAATTTACTTAGCAACATAGAACATCAATGATCCAGGTGTCTATCAACTATCCAGCCCCTATTATAATAGCCCAGCTGAGAGAGAGGATCCATAAGGATCAACTGAGATATACAATCTATCCACCATTGAATCTACTTTTTTAAAAATTCTTTGTATCGCTAAATTTTGACAACCCTAAGATCTATATGCTTCAATATTCCTTCATGTAATTTTTTTACTAAATTCCATTTAAATTTCTTATTTGTCAAAGGTTACTAAAAGAAATCTATGAAATTCACCACAGTACTCTCTGAATGAGAGAAAAAATATATCTTTAAAAATAATGTTCCTTACATCATTGCTCATATCCTATGTAAAGTTCCATGAGACAAATACTTTTGACGATTTAATAGTAAGATAAACATCATTTATCCTAATGAATTGATATATACTTCTTCCTTTTCCTAATGACAGCAAATGATTACGTTTCTCTTTTTGCAGACAACCATGAACCTCAAAGACAAATGTGAAATTCAATCACAGTGTCAACCTATATCTCAAATATTTAACTCTTATCCTCACTTCTGATTTTTTAATTTTATATTTTATTTCATTATTTAATTTTTAATATTAACATTACTTTAACTGCATATCATTTAAGAGAGCTGCCTGAATCCACTATGGAAGTAGATGGGGTACAGAGATATGATTAAAGCAGTAAGTCAAAGGTATACATACTCCCCTGATATTCTATAAAGATCAAGGTAAACTTTTAAAAGCTTTGTGGTAAGCTACCCAAAATAAACAGCAGACGTTTTTCCATCAGTAACAATATACCTTAGAGATTCACAGGTGAAGGACAGAGAGGTAGTGACTTTGAAATGTTAGATACACGATCACGTACCTGTTCAGTCATTCAGTAAATCAATCAAATAAATCTATAAACACTTACTGAATGGCCACAATGTGCTAGATGTGGTCTTAAAAAGAAGCATGACAAAAGTTTTCTAATATCAATACATACTGTAACTATGAACACACATGAGAAATGTACTCAAAGTGGTTTTCTAGTTACTTAGTTGTGAAAAACCATTTGGATTTACCGGAGTGATGGGACAAAAAGAAAAGGTAAGAATTACTAATCTGAAATAATTTCTGGAATATTGACATCTAAGATAGAAAAAAGGAAAAAGACAACACTAGGATGAGTAATGAGTTAGTCAAGAAGAATTTCAACACACTAATTTTTAAATATCAAAACTGATTTTCACCTACATCTACTAAAAATTGAATCTATAATTAAAACTTATTTCATATGTTGGCATTTTCAAAATGTATTATTCATTGCTGACTTTTCTTCATAGCCAATTTAATATGTTACTGGTGCCCTTAGAGTAATACCTGTATAATTTCCACATCAGTTACTTAAGTATTACCTCTGTCATCATTCCTGACAAAAAATAAAAATTTTAAAGCTCACTTTCTTTAGATTCTATTAAGAAAACAGTATACTGAGAAGAAATAAAGGGCATGCAACACCCATGGTAAGAGAGGCTCTGAGGTAGGAAAGTCCCAGGACAAGTTCTCTACTCTATTTCATCTGAATGATCGTCCTCCCGTATCCTGGTTACCCATGTTTTACTTCCTTTCCTTTCTGTTTGGTATATGGGTTGGTCTCTATGTAAACTCCACTTGCAGTGGCTGGAAAACAAGACTGAAAAAGTGAACCTATTTCAGTTCTTTTATTTCTTCCCTATCTCAATTCTCCATCTTTGCCTATACTGAATTCTTTTAAGAGTGAAAATATGGGAAAATAAATGAAATGTAAAACTGGAAAGTAAAAATACAATATAATAAGACGAAATGGCAAGAATGGCAAATAAGGCATTGACTCTGCTTAAATATTTACCCTATATTTAGTTTAAATATTTCTATCAAAAGGAAGGTTTGTTTGTTTTTGTTCGGGGAGAGAAAGATGGAAATTATTTCCTTTAAAAGTTATAGAGCTGGAAACACCCTTACAGACCATCAGGTACAAACTAACTGAGTTTCAAAACAATTCTCCTTTCTTCTTGATTCACAGATTTTGTTAGAAGCATATCCTTAAAAAGGGAAAGTCATCTAAAAGCATTTGTACTAAATTAGAATTACAGACTGTAGGTCCAGACATCTTTTGTTCAACGAAGCCAGTTCTAAAAAGGAACAAATGTAACACTATCAAATAATTAAAAGATGGAAAGTTTAAAGAAGTAGTGAACAATGCAGACACTGTCACCTCTATTTGCACTAAATCAGAAACAGTTATCCACAGCTCTCCAAATGGTGCCCATGAAATGTTACCTATCTACATGGCGATTAGGAGTTGGCTTAACAGCAACAGCGGCTTCCCCTTGGTCCAGATGGGGCCCTCTTCCGTAAACGTTATTGAATCCGTACCCATCAACCACAGGATACTCTGATACACTGGACTGCTGAAAGACAGGGAGGAGGGATCAAAGAATCAGCAATACTATTCGAATGAGCACTGACGTCAGCCAACAAGAACCCTCCACTATATTCTGATCAGTTGCATTTTCAAGTGATCAACCATTGTATTAATAAATTATAAAATGGCGGGGAAACATTTTTGTAAACCTACTTGTAAAGACCTACTTACAACAAGAAAAGGAATTAATGCAAAGGCTCAATCTTAATTCTGGAAATAACCAGGTATAAAAGCAATACATTCTTTCTTCAGGAATTTCAGTAATAGGTGACTGGTTTTAGGCAGACTTGAACAGCTTGTATAAAATAAAATTGGTTTAAAAGCAACAACAATAAAACCCTTAACGCTCGCTGTCTATGTTTAAGAAACACACCTTTACCACTCTAGCAAAGGAAATATTGTCACAGGAAAATCATCTAAATTCTATGTGTTAAAATTATACCACCCTCTCACTTTTCTCTCTCTCTTTTTTTTTTGTTAGGAAGATCAGCCCTGAGCTAACATCCATGCCAATCCTCCTCTTTTTTTTTTTGCTGACGAAGACTGGCCCTGGGCTACCATCTGTGCCCATCTTCCTCCACTTTATATGGCACGCCGCCACAGCTTGGCCTGACAAGTGCTGCGTGGGTGTGCGCCCGGGATCCGAACCCTGACCACCGGCACCGGAGCGCGCGCACTTAAGCACTATGCCACAGGGCCGGCCCCTTATTTTTCTCATTTTTGAAATGTACACAGACACTATTTTCAGTTTGTTAAAAAACGGCAGCACTGAGGACGACCCAGTGGCATAGCAGTTAAGCTCACAAGCTCCGCTTTGGCATCCGGGGTTTGCCAGTTTGGATCCTGGGCGCAGACCTACACATCGCTCATCAAGCCATGCTGAGGTGGCGTCCCACATAGAGCAACTAGAAGGATGTGCAACTATGACATACAACTATCTAGTGGGGCTTTGGGGAGAAAAAAGGAAAAAAAAAACTGGCAGCACTACTATCAGATTTACTATTAAAGGAAACCGACAGGCAGAAACACATTGATCTTCACAGTCAATAGTCCCAGAAAAGACAATGCTGGAGTCATTTCTCTTTGTAGTTAACACAGCTCAGACAGGAGCCTACTGGGCTACCAACAGGGAAAGCTGAGGTCTATGGGTCCCATAGGTCCATGGGAGCAGCATGGTTTTACAGCTATGGGGGACAAAGAAACAAACAAAAAACATTCACCTAAAGATTTTATACTGTTTCCTTATGTAAAATGAAATATGGACATTGCACCACAGACCCTGAAGCACTGGAATTCCTTGGCTATTCCAATTGTTTATGGATTCGCTGGGGCAAAATATTTGAAATTGGGAATGTTTTAGAAAAGTACTGAACATATGTTTACTTTAGTTAATTCTAATGACAAAATTGGCAGGAATAGGGCTGAGTTTATCCACAGACATAGTAGGTGAGGTTTCTCCAACGGACCAGCATTGATGTCAAAATACCCACTTTACATTACTCCTCTGCAATACACATCACTGGAATACACTGCACTTAACACACAAATACAAATAAACCATTTTCACCATTTAAATACCTTAGCTTAAACCATCAACAAAATGAAAAGGCAACTTACAGAATGGGAGAAAATATCTGCAAATCATACATTTGATAAGGAGTTAATATCCAAAATATATAAAGAACTCATACAACTCAATAGCAAAAAAAACTCAAACAATCTGATTAAAAAAACAGGCAGAGGACCTGAATAGACATTTTTCCAAAGAAGACATACAAATGGCCAACAGGTACATGAAAAGATGCTCAACATCACTAATTATCAGGGAAATGCAAATCAAAACCACAATGAGATATCATCTCACACCTGTTTGGATGGTTATCACCAAAAAGATAAGAAATAAGTGTTGGCAAGGGTGTGGAGAAAAGAGAACCTTTGTGCACTCTTGGTAGGAATGTAAATTGGTGCAGCCACTATGGAAAACAGTATGGAGGTTCCCCCCAAAATTAAAAATAGAACTACCATACAATTCAGCAGGCCCACTACTGAGTATATTACCAAAGGAAACGAAATTAGGATCTTGAAGAGATATCTGCACCCCCCACGTTCACTGCAGCATTATCTACAATAGCCAAGAGATGGAAACAATCTAAGTGTCTATCAACAGATGAATGGACAAAGAAGATGTGGTACATATATATATACACAATAGAATATTATTCAGCCATGAGAAAGAAGGAAATCCTGTCATTTGTGACAACATGGATAGACCCTGAAGGCATTATGCTAAGTGAAATAAGCCAGAGAAAGACAAATATTGCATGGTATCACTTCTATGGGGAATCTAAAAAAACAAGCCAAAAAAGTCAAACTCAGAGAAACAGAGAGTAGAAAAGTGGTTGCTAAGGGCTGGGGGAAACAGGGAGAAGTAGGTAAAAAGGTACAAACTTTCAGGTATAAATGAATACGGTCTAAAGATCTAGTGTAAATCATGGTGACTCTAGTTGATCACACTGTATTATTCTACAATTGAAATTTATATAATTAAAATTTGCTAAGAGAGAACTTCAGTGTTCTTACCCCCCAAAAAAGATAAACATGTGAGGTGATGGATGCGTCGATGTGTTAATTAACCAGATGGGGGGATCTTTTTACAATGTATATGTGTATCAAATCACCAGATGTACACCTTAAATATCTTACCATCGTATTTGTCAATTATACCTCAATAAAGTTGAAATAAAAAAATAAATGGTTTTATTAACTCAGTTTATCATTTCCAGAGGAGAAAGTAGAGGCACTAGAAGATTAGGCGATTTTTTATTAAAGGCTGTTATAAAGAGGGGTGTGCAAGAAACTGTTAGAATCACTCACACCTGTTGCCTAGCTCTGACCATAACAGAGTGAGGTCAGCCAGTATGAAGTCACTGGGTCCTGAGAGTGACTGGGACTATTAGAAGGGAGGAGCGAAATGATGACAAATGACTAACTGTGATGACCTCACAACCTTGTTAAGGGCGGCTGCTGGTTCAGAGGAAGTAAAGAAGCTGAGTATTGCCACCCATATGTGTCACTCCATGTCACTTACGCCTGTCTAAAGAAAATCACCAGATCCTGAATCATCCAAGTCTTGTCCTGAGTGTTTTTATTTTAGTAGCAATAAAGTATAATAAAATCTCTATTCTGGGAATGATTGCATTTTTTTATGCATTTTAAATCATTATTACTTGGCCTCTTTTCCAACAAAATCTTAAGGCATAAAATTCCCTAAAACTGCTAGCAAGAGCTTTTCATTTAGTTTTTTTAAACCTCTCAATAAGTACTTACGCCATAAAATGGAAAATAGTTTACAATAGGAAAAGGATAACTCGTCACAAGAAAAGATTCTCAATAATTCTTCTTTTAAAATTACTAATTCAGCGAGAGTAGACAAACTTTTACACTGGAAGCCCAGAACACATTACTCTCTCTTTAAATAGACAAATTGAAAAAGAGCTCAGGAAAGTGAATTTCTGAGGCATCCATTAAATGGATCTATTTTGTCATTTAAGATATGAAGACTGTATGCTAGAAATTTCTACGATTTGAAAATAGTCAGCTATAACTAAAGCAACAGCAAGTGTATCATAACTTCATGTCTGATGGCATGTTTTTTTCCTCTAGAAAAGTTGCCCTTTACAAGGAAAGAAAACTCATGGTGATGAAGTCTAAACTTTACAGACAGGGATGAATGCCCACCACCCAATGCCTAGAGCTGTGAGGTTACCTCATTAATCACTCCTTTAGAGGAAAGAGCAATTATAGAATCCACCTCTACCCTTATATGCAGCCAGAGGAAAAACAATTACACTAGAAAAAATTATTTTCAAAGCAGTACGTTTGCTTTATTTTTCTTTGACACTTTCAGAATTTTATTTTCTCAGGTAATGTATAATTTTTTTGTGTGTGTATAAAATCATCAAAATCACATATTAAATGTCATCCACGTATTACTAATCTATTAAGTAATTACATTATACAGTTATTTTTTTCTTTAATTGAGGTAACATTGGTTTATAACATTATATAGATTTCAGGTGTACATCATTATAATTTTAATTCTGTATATACTATACCGCGCTCACCACCAAAAGTCTAGTTTCCATCTGTGACCATACAAATGTCCCCCTTTACCCATTTCACCCTCTCTCCCCACCCCATCCCCTCTGGTAACAACCAATCTGTTCTCTGTATTTGTGTGTTTGGTTGTTGCTGTTGTTTTTTATCTTCCACTTCCACAAGTGAAATCATATAGTATTTGTTTTTCTCTGTCTGACTTATTTCACTTATTTTTACCCTCAAGATCCATCCACGGTGTCACAAATGGCAACATTTCATCTTTTTCATGGCTGAGTAGTATTCCATTTTGTGCAAGCATGTATGTATGTATGTACATACGCATGTATGTGTGTGTGTGTCACATCTTCTTTATCCATTGATCTGTCAATGGGCACTTAGGTTGTTTCCATGTCTTGGCTATTGTAAACAATGCTGCCATGAACATAAGGGTGCATATATCTTTTTGACTTAGTGTTTTTGTATTCTTTGGATAAATACCCAGAAGTGGAATAGCTGGATCATATGGTACTTCTATTTTTAATTTTTTGAGAAATCTCCATACTCTTTTCCATAGTGGCTGCACCAATTTACATTCCCACCAGCAGGTACGAGGTTCCCTTTTCTCCACATCCTCTGCAACACTTGCTATTTCTCGTCTTTTTGTAACAGCCATTCTGAGGGACGTGTGGTGATATCTCATTGTGGTTTTGATTTGCATTTCCCTAATAATTAGTGATGTTGAACATCTTTTCGTGCCTGTTGGCCATCCATATATCTTCTTTAGAAAAATGTCTGTTTAACCAATCTTCTATAATACTGTGCTTATTATCCAAGGGAATGATTTTAAGAAACTTAACATAAATGATTTTCCTTAAATGTGAGGATTTACTTTGGTTTTCTAATCATTCCTTCATATCATGTTTGCCACATTATAAATACCCACAGTAGTCTGAGAAAATTAATCTAAGGAATTAAATAAAGGAAATGAACAGGACTTCAAGGAGGATCTAGTCGTCATTTACTGTTTCTTCTTCAAACTAGACCTCATTCATTTAATTCCTCAGGTTCTGATCATCCTATTCGGTTTGGTTCAGGCTTTAAACCATGTTTTTCTTTTCTGACAGAATAAGAAGAGTCACAGAAAAATCATTCTTACGGCATATAAAGAGATAACATATCCAATTTCAATCCCTCAATTTGCTCCCCAAATAGGTTATACTCTAAAGCTTACTAAATACTTAAAAGACAACAAATTTTGAGATCTCCTCAAGATATAACAGTGTTATAAATGATCATTTAAGCCTGGGGACCAGAGCCCAGGAGAAACTTGGGCCTCCTAGCCAAGCTGATAGGACTCTGGAGGTTTCAAACTAGGCTAAAAAATAAAAGAAAGAAAGAAAGAAATGGGGCCTTCAGGAAAGAGCTGCTTGGGACAGGTTTCAAGGACCCTGGATCAGGGAACTATGTTGAGGGTCCAATGATGGGAGAGGAAAATAGAAAGAATAAGCCAAGCAACAGCAGGGCAATTCCCCGACCAGGAGAGAAAGTATGCAAAAAGACAGGATCGCCACGGCTTGGGAACACCAGCAGGCGTGGTGGGGCAGGGTTGGCAGGCTTCGAGGGATCATATGGGCTGGGGTTGGGCTTCACAGGGAAACAGAGCAACTGTCACAATGACTAAGGTGGCAGAGAGGTAATTAAGGGTAGCACCACGTTTAGTCAATGATTCTAGAACAATCTTCAGAGCAATAAAATGAGAACTCACAATCAGAATTGCAAGAGAATGCATGGACTATTACACTTTCTACAAAAGGTGATATTTAAAAACTTTACCTCTGAGGACGATCTTTTTGTTTCTTGTTTGCGCTGATGTTCTGCTACATTTGCCACAGACTCAGCCAAATGATAAAAATCCTGTTCCAATGGTGCTCCCATTAAGTTCAGCATTGGGGGCTCCCAACCGTTGCGGAACCGTGGAATATATGGTGGAATGAACTGGTCTTTTGGCCACTCTGCTCTGTAAAAGGACATTAAGACATAAAATTAAGAAATGTATCTGCGCTCAAAATTATCTTCAAGAAGGCTAGCTACAAAAAAAAACCAACAAAAACAATGTATACCTAATCTACCCTCCCTCCACTCAAAAAGGGACAGTAAACACATTTAAATATACTAGTATTTAATACTGATAAAATGAAAAAAGATTGAATTCTGCTTCATGATCCGTTTTCACTACATTGCCTCAATTCTCCATTAACTCAGCTTCTTAACATGGATATAGGTTTTTGAAAACGTGGAAAGGGAGTGTGAAGCTAGAAGTGTAACAAGTATTTAGAATATAAACTTCTCTCGATCTAAAGTAGTTTCAGATTCTCATCTTTCTCTTCCCTCCTCTCCCATCATTATGAAATCTCCCGATGTTAGATATATCTTTCAAAAGAGAAACAGGAAAGCATGTTCTTAAGGTTTATGATTTTTTAAGTTACGAATTCCTCTAAAATGAAATAAATTTTATTTATTGATTTTTTATTGATTAAATTTATTTATAATGATTTTATAAATTAAATTATCAGCTAGGTTTTAATCAGTAAAATCAAATCAGAACTAGCCTGTAAATCGAATAATCATCACCCATTCATTATTGAATGACTCTGAGTGAGACTTATTTCTACAAGCTCCTAATCACTCATGAACCACAAGAATGGCTAGGACAGAAATTATAGCTTCATTTCTGCTGTAATATGCTGTTTTATCTTTCACACGTGATTTAATTCTTCAGGTTACATTTCTACTATGATGAAATGAACCATTTTATTCAGATTACTATGTGCCTTCATGATTCTTTTATTTTATGAGTTTTTAAATCAGTGTATTCATTTCCTAATACTCTTAACAATCAGGATCTGAAACGACCATTTTCTCATGTCAAGAGCTAACAATATATTTCCTTTTGATGTAGTTAGAAAAACTACATGGTCGTTAATTTTCTGGTTTTCAGGTAGGACCCAAAACAAAGAAATTTAAAAGCCTGAGCTATATTTGTACCACGAGATCTGATAAATATAATAAATTTCATGGGAAAATATTAAAAGATCCCACCTAGGCTTATCAATCATAATCTACATATATCTAATAGAGTTAAGAAATCTATTTAATCAATTTTTACATAGTATGATATATGAATTTATTAATATATAAATAAATTTAAATAATATTTTTTAAAAAAAAGCAACAACTGCAGTGCTTTTACAGAATTTTCTGCTTGGTAAACCATTCAATATGTAAACCACGTTCCAACACAAGCAGCTGCCAAAGTCCAAAATATAAGTGGGAATGGTTTCTGTGTGTTTCAACAGAAGAAAACGAGGAGAAAAAAAGTTATGAATTGGTCCATTCCTTTTAGGCTAGCCCATTCAAAAGCATAGGAAGACAAGCTTCTAGGTGGCCATACCGGATGACCGACTCTAAGTAGTGAGAGAAACAAAAAGATTTGGATAAATGAGGAAGGCAAAAATTATTCATTCACATATCAGGGAAACGAGAAATATTTTTATAACTTGGCTTGCTCAGCAAACCTTCACACTGCAATTGTTAATGATTTGTCTTCCACAATCACTTTATCGACAAGATACAATTCTTCAAATTATCCCCGTCTATTCCCACCACCCCTGTTCTAGTCCCAGAGAATGCTGATTAATAAGGAACCCCTGCTATAGCATTATCCTCCCCAGGGGCCTCCTTCCTCTAGTTACTTGTGTACTTGTCCTTGCTACACTCAACTACCAGACTGCTCTTCCTACAACACAATGCGATTATGTCACACTCCTACTCATAAAGTTATCGGTTCTCCACAGCCTACAGAACCATGCTCCGACTACTTAGCATGGCTTTGGGAGCCTCCCTAACCCAGCCCTGCTCATTTCTGTATGCCTCATATACGACCATTCCTCCCGCCCCGTTCTCCACATCGCCCACCACCCAAAGGCTATATTCCAGCTAAACCCATATTCATACTCCATCCTCTTGACTTCCTGCTTTATGCCTTCACTCAGGCTTCTGTCTCTACTGGGAAGGCCCTTTGCCTGCTATGTATTTGTGGAAATCCTACTCATCCTGCTGAAAGGCAACTTAGCAAAATAATTATGAACATTGACTCCAGAGGCAGATTGCCTGGGTTCAATCTCAGCTCTGGCACGAGTTGTGTGGCTTTCATAAAATTACTTAACTTCTCTATGCCTGTTTCCTCATCTGCAAAATAGAGATAATAACAGTACCTATGTAAAGTGCGTGGAAAAGTGCCTAGCAAACACTGTATGTATGTTATATATACAATATCTACTAGTACTATTGTTGATTTTAAATGCCAGTTCTTCTTTGAAAGCTAACTACCCTACTCTCTAAATCCTCTTCCTGACTGCTCTATCTTGCCAAGTAACAGCATTTGTTTATAAGTCCCTCCTGGTGCTTATCATGCCTTATATTGCATACACTTCTAATCTTCTCCACTTGACTGCTTTGTAGCTTTTTAAGGGTCACGCTTTTTCATCTATAAAACCTAGTCCTTCATACACAGAAGTTTAAATAAATATCTTATTAGAGCCATGTAATAAACAAAGAACAATACTTAAAGTATTATAGGTATTAAATGCTCAACACATATGTGTTTACCTGACTTTGATCCACACTTCGCCCAATGACATCCACAGCTGCCTTTCATCATGATTGACAGTATAATGTAAGAAATCAACTGCGTCTTTAGTCAACAGGGGGCTGAGGACTGAACTGGCTAGTTCGGGACCTCCTGTTGCCTGCACCACCTAAAGTGACAATAAACCATTTTTTAGCAAGAAGATGACGATTATTTATATATTTTAAAGACATGTAGACAAAAACCCATGCCAAAAACAAGCACTGTTTTTATATATTCAAATTAAATTTTGATGTCGTACAACACACTATTGAATGAAACAGCTTGCCAAATCAACTTGTCCAGACCAACAGTTGCTAATCATCTAAAATGAAAAGTTAATAGTTTAACAACTTTCACAGCATCTGTCTACTGGCCTCATATGACTGTACTTTCCATGGAAAAACTAATGGCTATCCAGAGAATTCTAAGTCAGGTGGTTTAACTCTCTCCGCTTTTTTTCTTTAATATATGTATCTCTACTGACAAACCTATTATGCCAAACTTGAAAAATATGGTTCTAGGAATGAATACTACAGAGAGAAACAAGACTCAAGTTAACAATCTAGGGCTGTGCCTCTTTAAACGTACAAAAATAAAAGGATCCAGAGAGAAAGGTGAGAGAAGAATGAGAACTGGTACTCTGAATCTATGGTATTTTTTCCAAGAATTTAATTCTAGTAAATTGTCCTGATTTAAAATGGATAATTTAATGACTAGCAAAAGCAAACAGGTGCAACTCTCTGATAAACAAAATGATGGTAAGTGGATGTCTGAAAACTGCTCCAAACTTACTTCTCAGGGGCTATTTCCTGGCTAAAGGAGGGTACTTATCTCCCAGAACAGAAACCAGACCCCCTTTATGAAAGTCTCACCTTCCCAGAGATATGGTACAAGAAGAAAGAAATTTTTGTGAATGGCTCCAGACCCAAAGTTCATTTCTCTCCAGTCATCCAGGTGTTCTGAGCATGCTACACTGTTGTATGCCCTGTGTATTTGCACATGCTGTTGCCCAGTTCCCCAGAAGGCCCTTCCTCCATCATTCAGAACTCTACTCAGGTACCACCTCTTCTGGGAAGCCTTTCTTAACCACCCCACAGTGTAACCCTGATGCACTCTGCGTTCTCAAAACAATTTATGCAGGTTAGTAACACATTACATTGTAACTTATGGCTCATTTTTCAGTTCCCCCTCCCTGGAGGACTTGGACCAAGACTTATCTGACTTTGAACTGCAGAACACACAGTGTCAGGGGAATGAATGAGAATAAATGAAAGAAAAGACGAAGGCTAAGGGAAGTAGGCTGACTCTTATTTGAGAACAAAACCTACCCTGACTGCCTGGCACAGTAATTTTTTACTTCTAAGCTCTATAAGCACTTCCAGGAAATATGTAGAGATGACTAAGAGGGAAAAGTAAGGGAGTAAAGGAGTAGAGGAATATTAAAATCTTTGGTTTAACAGAGGGAAGAAAGGTAAATAAAAGGCTCTGGGCCATAGTTCCCTCTCAACAATGTGAGTAGGCAGGGGTGTACTCCTGTGTGCACGCATGTGTGCTATGGGTAGGCTTGTGTGTAGATGCTAAGGGTAGAGGGAGGGACTCACAAGGTGTAAAGCCACTAAATTTCGTCTGGCCAGTAGTTGGCCTGGAATAAATGCTGCCTCCCATTTCTCTCTTGTCCAAGTAAAATGTCTGGGGCTCCTAGGCAGAGCATTATATGGAGCAACAGAAGTATTGTAATTGGGGAAACCATTAATAAGGAGTCATTTTTGAGAAAAGCAATGTTTTCAGATACACAGCCAGATCACCAAGACTAATTTTTGTATGTTAGGGAAACCAGTTCCATTATTTTTTAGTTCTGCTCTGTGTAATGACTAGATATCTGCTTACGATCTGTGACAGAGTGTGAAAAGAATGAGAGGAGGTGGGAAAAACTGCTTTATAAACGAAACTTCCTAATACTCAAACTGAGATAGTATCAAACGTGTTAAGGAATAAAGAATATAAATTTTGTTAATGAGCTAGTATCAATTTCTTTGCATATGAAAGGCCTTGATCTAATTTTAAAAGAACTTAAAAAGCAAAAATTATTTCAATAACTAGACAAGTAGAAATCTGCTCTCTATATAGCAACAACAAATAGAAGCATTCATAAATTATTGATGGAGCCCTAGACTTTCATCTTCCAGTCTCTTATTGCCCAGTTCTGACATTCATGCTGACAAATGTTGCTTACTTTCCCATGTTTATAAAGCAATATTCATTTCATATTCTAGTTCAGGTCTTGTCTAGTTACCCTTGGGGAAAGAAGGATGAGATTCATCCCTTTCTGTTACTTGGATTCTCTTTTTTTATTTTTTCTGATATTCAAATAAAACCTAGGAGAAATGCTGAATTTGTTCTATTTTTGATAAATATTAAAGAACTCAATGACTATAGTCTTCATATGCTCTAAATCAAAATTAGTGAAATTTACCTGTGTCATATAGTTACCATTCTTACTTTTTCATTTTTTTTTTTTTTTAATTTTATTTATTTTATTTTTTCCCCCCACAGCCCCAGCAGATAGTTGTATGTCACAGCTGCACACCCTTCCAGCCGCTGTATGTGGGACCCGGCCCCAGGATGGATGGAGAAGCGGTGCCTCGATGCGCACCCGGGATCCGAACCCAGGCCGCCAGCATCGCAGCTCGCACACTTAACCACCAAGCCACAGGGCCGGCCACCATTCTTACTTTTTAAAAAAAAATAATCACAGAAATGATACACAGAGCAATTCCACATTACTAACAATTACCATTATTGCTATTATCATTCTATAAAGTAATCATCTGCTCTTTTGAAAGGGTGAACCATTCACAACCACTCCACACATTCCTGCCTTATCCTATAAAATAGGAAACTCTTTCTTCCTGAAAGTATTTAAAAGAAAGAGATTCTGCCTTCTTTCCACTCCTCTGTCACCTGTCATCCCCACAAAAAGGGGAATGACATACCAAATTTGTGGAAGTGTAGAAAAGGGTGATTTGTAGCCCAGTCTCTTTTGGGATCTATATGCAAGGCCAACAACTGTTCCATCTGCTTTCTGTTGCCATGCTTTTCCCAAACCCCAGCACTTTCCTTTGTGTACTCTTAGATATTATTCCAGCTAATTCTCCCAGCTGTCCTGTAGTGCAAGATGGTTGTACATAATGTCAGCTTGGAAAAATCATTATACTATTTGCAAATATAAGAAATATAAATAGGAAGGAAAGTATATTACTGTACTGATTTCATTGAATGTATAAGGAAAGAGCATACCTGGATACTGGAAATCTAGAAAATGATGATATGTATATTGGATCCTGGCCTATGACACAGCGGTATAACCTTTTGCTGGATAAATCTCTTCACAAAGAGAATTGTTCCCAAAAAACCATTGTGATAGCCTCAAAAACGATACTTTATGCAAATATATACATGTATGAGAAGGGAGTTTTCTGGGAGGAGAACTGTATTATGTGCATATCACTATACCTGGCACGTAGTGGGCATGCCAAAGACTGCTAATTGTTCCCTGGTGTCCATTCTCCTCTTCCTTCTAGAAAGAGAAGCCTCTACATTTTAGATGAACACATAGCCACTCAGATGCCGACCATATTCCTTTGGTGTTGGGTGTGGCCATATGAGAAAGTTCAGGCCAACTAGATAATGGCAGAAATTATCTGTTTAAGTTCAGAGTCACCTCCTTAAAGACAAAGCTGTCTTTCTTTGCCTTTGCACGGCTGTTATAAGGACATGGAGGTAAACCAGCTTCCACCATAGAGATATCTGACACAGCTGCTCAAGTCTTCCTCTTGGAAACATTTTCCTCATTTGGGCTTCCAGAATACCACATATTCTTGTTTTTCTTCTCCTGACTTACTGCTTCTTCTCAATCTTCTTTTCTGGTTCTTCTCATTCTCCTAACACCGAACTGCCCAGGGCTCAATCAGTCCTTGGTCGTCGTCTTTATTTATAATCACTCCCTAGGTGACATCATCCAATTTCATGGCTTTAAATGCCTTTTATATGCAGATGATCCTCAAATTTATATCTCTAGGCCTAATTTCTCCAGTGAACTCCAAATTCATATATTCAACTACTGATTCAAATTTTTCCATTTGGCTATAACTCAATTTTGACACGTCTAAAATTGAATTCCTTATCTTCCTCTAAAAACTCTTCTTACCCACAGTCTTCCCCATCTCAGTTATAATTAGTCCATCCTTCCACTCTTAGGCCAAAACCTTTGGAGATAACCTTGGCTCTTGTACAGGACATCCAATCTACACAGGCTCTTGCATAGCACAATCTAATTCTGATAACCAGAATCAGGGTTCTTCTCAATACCTCCAATGCTGCCTGGTGAAACATCATAATCTCCCACCTGGATTATTTTAATAGCCACCCCAGTCCCTGCTCCCCGAGATTTCTAAACATTGCAGTCAGAGCAATCCTTTCTGCTGGAAACTCTCCAATAGCATAAAAGGTTTCACAATCACCTGTAAAGACCAACAAGATATGTCCTCCTGTTACTTTGTGGACCTCGTCTCCTTCTAATCGAGATCTCGTCCCTCATTCTGTTCAAGTCACAATACCTGTTTATTCCAAGAATGTGATTCACATGTCATCATTTCAAAGCATTTACATTAGCTATTCACTGTCTGGAATTCTCTTCCTTAAGAAATCTACATGAATCATTCCTCAATTCGCTTGCTCAAATGACACCTTCTCAGTGAGTTGTTCCTTTAACCAACCCTATTCAGAAAGTATAATACTCCACAACACACACACACATGCACACACCTGGGACACTCCCTGTTCTCCTTCCCTGCTGTATTTTTCCACATAGCATTTACTTTCATGGAATTGTATTATTTATACATTGATTTAGGTTACTGGCTGCCCCTCCACACTACAATACAAGTTGTGAGAGGGTGAGAACTTATGTCTGTTTTGTTCCTGATGAGCTACTAATAATGCCAAGCACATAGCAGGCTCTCAGTTAATTTCTGCTGAATAAATAAATGAACGACTGCATGCTCAGGAGATGGAAGAACACCTCAATGAAAAGAATCTGGGTCTCTGAATAACTTCATGGAGCAAAGCATCCATCAAGAACTGGACTCCTCATGCCTAGCTCATTTTGTGAGAAAGAGAAAAATTTCTATATTATCCAAGCCATTTATATTATATACTAGTATATACTGAAACACTAGTATCCAAGAAATCATTTCTTTTCATTTCCTTCCCTCTGTCAGAGACATCAGTTTTCTCAGCTATAAAATAAGGTGTTTGACCTAGATGATTCCTAAGGTTCTTTTAAATTCTCAAATTTCACATTCTCAGTGTTTACAAAGATGGCAAGAGAAATAGTATCTGCACAAGGTGCTGAAGAAAAACTGTCTATTTAATCCAGACAGACACTTGGGGATGAAAAACGTACTGAGAATGATCACTTTCTTAAATTAATAAAATCTTACCATATTTAATGGAGTAAATAAAAAGTGAACCAAATCTGAAGCACTAGGATTCTGGATATGAGACTTCAATTTTGCCTGTAAGATTAAGAAGATAGACAAACACATTACCATGATGTAATTGAACAAAAGACAGACATCCAAAAAGGTCCAACATAGACTCAGAGGAAGAGCCGTTTACTACTAGTTTCTCTTTTACTATGTTAATAAGCCTGGGTGAGTCAGAGTAGGAGAATTTAGTTTAAAAAAATATTAGGAGTCATTCTTTTCTGATCAAGTGTCTTAGATATAGAGGTTTTACAATCTGTTGTCCTAATTAAAGGCAAATCAAAACATACATACAAAAAAATCCATAAGAACAATTTTATCTCTTAATCAAGAACATCCTAGCTATACTTTTTTCTCTTTCATTGTTTCTTTTAAGTAAGTATAAATAAATTTCACTTACCAGAAGGTTAAATCCATGTTTAAACTTTTGTAAACAGTCAACAAATTCATCAACAGGTGGAGGTTTTGCCCGCAGCGTTAAAACACCTTCTAAAGAAATGAATGAGAGGAGGGGTGGATGAGAGCAAAGTTCCAAGGAAATTTATTAAATGATAAAATTAAAAACCACATTTATGTCTATAAAGTTTGATGATCATGCTACCTAGTTTCTCTACATCTCATGTCTGACTGTAACAAGTTAAGATGATCCAACATTTGAAATGGATTCCTCTACCCTTAGGCACTACCAATTACTCCTTCAATTCCATAAATTTATATTGTAGCCCTTCTACGTGCCAGTCATTGTGCTTATCCCTGTGAATGACACAAAAATGTGTAAGTTACAAGCCCTGCTCCTAAGGGCCTTAAAATCTAATAGCAGACATTAATCAGATAAGTGCTTTAGAAAGAGACTGGACCGGGTTGGGAGACAGGGAAACGTATACCTAAAGATGTTTCACGGGGAAATTAGCTTTTAAGAAGGGATTCAAAAGGTTTGTTCCAGGGCAGTTTAGTCAGAAAAACATCATAGGTGGATAAAAACAGCATAAGCAAAAACACGGAAAAAGGAAATTACATGTACATGAAACAACAAACATAAAAGCAGAGAAACATGAGAATGGAAAAGTAAATTAAGGTTAGATTGTGGATGACCTTGACTGTCAGGGTGAGGAGTGGACTTAAATCAATAGAACACGGAATTAACATGCTTTTCAGCACAAGCATGAAGTGACTGCCTTAGAGCTTTAAGACAACTGTCCTCACAGAATTAAAGACTGGAGGCTTGAAGACCGCTTAGAGAGCTGGGTGAAAAATGACGACAGCTTAAAGCAGATGCTGGTTAGGAAAAAAACAAAAAGGGAAAAAACTGGATATGAGACATTGAAAAAATAAAATTAATGTTGGCTATAATCTGGAGAATGGAGTCATAGAAGAATCTGTGGTTTTGAATCTGGGTGACCAACAGCATAGCATATCCTTCATAAAGAATACAGGAGCAATAATTGGTTTGAGACATCAGGAAGCAATAGTACTTAATTTCAGAATACATGAAGGCGAGGTATATCCAGATATACACATCTAGAAGTTTACAGGTCATATGCTTATGATGTAGATATGAGCTACAGAAAGATTTGGAAGTCATGTGTAATAGAAGGAATATTTATTTACTATTCTTTTATATATTTCAATCTATATCATTTTGTTCACAATTATAATTATACACATTTTGAGGCCATTTTAAATAGCTGAACTACAGCATACTTAAAACAGCTTGTATGTGACCTGAATGTACTGTTTAGAGTTCTGTAATAAACAAAATTCAAATCCATTGACATTTTAAACTGTTTTAACAAGAAAAGTCAATTCTTTTATTGAACAAAACAATGACATTCTATATTTACAATAAAATAAATCCAAATATGAGAATAGCACTATGACTTTAAGAGACATTAATTTACCAATCACTAATGATAACTATAGACAGATGGTCACTAGCTGGATCTCAGAGTCTCTGGGAGTTAGGTAAAGCATGTTAGAGTCTTTCTTTACTGTAGCCAACTTGGAACCAGACTGGACTTCTCCCTGGGCTCATCTTAGTCTCTGCCTAAATCTCTGGTGCTATCCCAACACTAGAAGAGGGACCTTGGTCCACCGTCAATGGAGTTTCGCTGAGCCGTTCGCAAGGGCAGAAACTCTATCAAGCACTGGAGTTCTGAATGGTCTTTAGAAGATTAAGAAAATCCAACTTACCTCCTGGTCCTTTCTTTTTTCCTTTCTTAGTTTTCTTCCTTTTAGAAAGCTCAGAAAATGCTTCAGCTGCTTTTTGGAGTTTTGTGATAAAAAATTCAATGTCATCCAAAATGTGGTTTAAGATTTGCTGGAATGAGAAATTACAGAATAAACATAAAACAAAACAAAACTATTTTTGCCTTGGCTGCACACCGTTAGTCAGTAAAGGAAAATCAGAAAGTTAGAAAAAAAGCAAAAGAAACACTCCCACATGGAAATTTCAAGTTTATCACTAATTCTAAGAAAAAGAATTGAGGTAAATATACCTGTGGCTAAATCTGACATTTACATTTTTCTTTAGCTTAATTTTGCTCTATTTTCAATTCCATGAAAAAAGCATTCACAGTATCTATTCAGATTATTAATTATTTTCAATTCCTCTAATTTCTCATAGTGTTCTCCCACACAAAGTTAGGGGGAAAAATTCTAAGAAACCTTTTATTAGAAGAGCACTGAGCATTTTTGTTTTACTAAATGTCCCAATAAAGCACTGACAATATTATTTCATGGAATGGAGGGAATACAGAATGTAGTGATAACCTAATAAACACATAGATGATCTACAATACTAGGCATTAATAAGAGTTTCTACATGGTAAAATGGAATTAACGATGCACTATGCTTTCAGGAATCATAGGATCAATTTCAATTATCTTATATATCGTAGTCTTAGCTGACTTTCTCTGATGTGTGTGAAACCTGACATTCTTCTAATTAAAGACTAGATACAGAAATTAAATAAACTGTTAAGTATAACAAGTAATAGTGTGATGTAAAAATTAAATTCCAAACTTCAAACTTCTCTAAGTATTTATTTCCAAATAAGCCGAGAACATTTACATAGTATAAAAAGCAATTGTATTGACATCATATTTTATGATTACAACACAGGGCACTGTCATTCTGCAAGTAAATTGCTATGGAGAAATAAAAATAAATATGCCTTATCCTTTATAAAGCATTAAAACTTACATATCTATCCTTTAAAAATGCCACTTAACTTTTATCTTTCAGGCATTATAAAATACTTTTTAATAAATTCCAGGAGGAGATACTAAAAAGATATTTCAATTAAGAATTACAAACTATGAGAAAAGAAAACCCCTCAAATCTGATAATTCAGCTTAAATTCCTTTGTAAACTGGCTAATATACTAGTTCTTCTATCACAGCCTGAGTCTACTAGTTAAATATTGGCAAAAAGACAAAAATAGTTAAGAAAAAAAATAATTCAAAGGATATAACCACCACTGGAAAGAGAAATATAGTTTCCACAAAACATCTTTATTTAAATCAATTTCATTTTCCCTGTGAATAATTTTTCCTCTTTTAAAAAAAAGCCAATGATCTAAAGAACAGTGTTGGACTTACCACATCTCTGTCAATTCGGGCTACCATCATCTCAGGTGTTTCTTCCTGTTCATGATACTGCCTCGGTTTCTCAACTACAGAAAGAAGAATCAGAAGTCTTTCAATCTGTTGCTTAACTGATACCAATATAGGTAATTAAACATGAAAATTGGCTAGAAAACAGTGCCATTTGCAAAGGGAGCACCTCCACCGGATATGTAATCAAAACCATGCTCATCATCTATGACACGCATCTTTGCCACCACTAACAGAAGCACTTGGGCAGAGCTGAAGAACTGGCCTTCCCACCTGTAAGGTGTCCATTTACTATTATTTCTCCTCTATTCTCCCTCTTCCCTACGTCAGCTGCCTATGGAACCAACTCTAACTTAGCACCCTTTAATTCCTACACAAGAAACATAAACCCACATTTAAGCATCTACTTCTTAAAAAGTGGCCAACTAAGTTCTAATGCAATGAAGCTCCTAATTTCTATACATTCTAACAGTGTGATTACAACAATCACAATGTGGGGGTTCTGATAGTAAAGTGCTTCTTAAAATTCTACTTGTAATTAAGCTTAAAACCCACAACGTTGGGCTTATTAATTTCAAGCCATATGCTTTAAAAGTAGAAATACCTACAGAAATTTGCAAATTAAAGAATAAATATCTTAAGAGCATTCAAGATGTTAACTCAGTTGGCTAGGGCATGATGTTAATCATGAGGTGATTATCATGAACTCCTTCCTGGTAGAAGTCAGTTAACACCACCACTAAACACAGAGTTGTACAAAGATTTCACAGTAGATAAAATGAAAGAAAAATGTAGGGATGGAACAGGAGAAATGTATCATCACTAATGGAAACACAACTCATGATACATCATCACAACTCATGATGTTCAATATAGAGAACAGCAAAAAATATTGAAAACTCTATTGCTATGGCTCCTCTATGCCTAACTTGACCCGTAAATGGAATACTTGCAGGAAAAAGGGAGGGCAGGGGAAGAAAGAAGAAATCACTAAGTCTTATTGGAACTTAATTAGTGGCTGTTAAGTACTTTGAGATAATTAAAATGTACATGTATGAAATCTTGCCAGTTAGCTGCTGTTTTACATGTGGTCAGCTGCTACTCTGGCTATAGTGTACTACAGAAAGCAGTAAGTTGAACTTGGAATACAGCCATTAGGAAGTCCAGATATGTCCCAAAATACCAGCTGGAAGGCGAGTTGAGGAAAAGACGTGGTATTTCTCAGACCTTTTCATGGTCTGCGGCACTACTAGGAACACCACTGCCACTGCCACCATTCTACACAGACAGATCACTTTTTGAAGTCAGGGGTAGAGCTACCCCAAGGATTCAAAGGAGCTATTCAGCCTGAGTCAGCCAGAGCCTTCAGAGGGACCAGAAAGATACTCTTTTTTGGAAGGCGTTCCAACTAAAACGTTGGATCCAGATAGAACCGCATGTGATAAGTGTTGTGTTCGGTTTGGCCTAGTAGCAAATTAGAAGTTCTGAAATACCTTATTTCATTGTAATTTAAATAGATGAGACTGCATAGAATATTTTAGACAAAATCTAATGAGAGCTCATAAACCCCTGTGGATAAATTTTCTCTTTGTTGTAAATTACATTATGTTTCACAGATGTTTTGACAAGTTTATTCAGCATGTCTGTAAACTTAAGATGTCTTATCCTTCCTCAACTTCAGGGAAGACCATTTTGACTACATCTCCTCCACCAAAACAACAGCAACAACAAAAATATATGTACACAAAAAGTAGAAAACACTACAAACTCCTAATTAGTTTTTAAACAAAATTTTACAGACAAAATGGATCAACAGAAATTTATACAATTCTTGAAAACAGAAACTGTTATAAAGTTAAAGTAAATAAGAATTCTGTTACTTTCGTTTTGAAAAATGGATGCTTCAAGGATTTCTTTCTTTCACCTTTTGGTAGCTGGGCTTACGTGTAAACCCCTGAAAATACCTTTAGAGATACAAGAAATCTAAATAAAATGGAAAGTAATTCAGAAAATAAAATGAACTCAACTTGGCAAATATGATAACAACCACAATTATACTCAATATACGATACTAGGTACCGTTATAGATGTTGTTTGTTTTCAGGTGCATAGCAACCCACGAATTATTACCCCCATTTTACAAGTGAGCCTGAAGCACAGAGACGTAAGGGCCCAAGGTCACATAGGTAGATCCTGGTCTTGCTCCGGAGCCCAACTTTTGACTCATAGACTCAAAGTACAGTCCAATGTCACTCATCTTGGCAATCAAGTCTTGTTGCTTAACTACACTGCTACTAATCCTGCATGAATAATGCTTTATTAGATAAAAGCTAAGTGACTTAAGAAGTCTCCTTGAACCAGGAGGCAGGAGGGTGAGGCTCTAGTCTTCATCAAATTCAAACTCGCTGGACCACAATTTATTCACCCTTAAAATGAAGAGGTTGGACCAAACATATTTTAAGGCATTTTCCAGTTATAAAAATTTCAGATTTGGTAAAACATTCTGACATATAAAAAGTTACACTAAGTTCTATGCTATGATTATTTGTTTTTAAAAAATAATGTCAAGGTAAAATGATGGTACATATACAGGGCCCACTGGACAAGTTTAGCCAGATGGAAAATGCCTTTACTCCTTCTCCACTGCCCAACCACTGTCCTGACATCCTGTCCACGTAACCACAACAAATTTGTCCAAAAGAGAACAGTGGTAGGATAATAATAATAATGGAAAGAATTTGAAGTATAATCTTAAAAAAAACAAAACTGAGCCTCCTGTTTGGTATATATTCTACTACCATCCTTTTAGTTGTTAGTCAAGTCAAACTTTCCCCCTTTGACTACATTTAAAAAAAGACTCTAATCCTAACACCGTTTTTATTAAATGACTGGTCTGAACTCTTATAGACAATAATCTTACAGTGTCCAAGGCTTAACTCTCCTTTATAGAAGATGTAATTTTAGTAAAACCCCAAGCTTCAGCTCAGAAATCAGCATCAGAATTTGAAAACGAGAAGTATGTGACAACCCAAAGTAAATGTTCAATAGGTATCAATGCCTAGAAATACTCACAGTCCCCATGGTCAGCTGCCCATGCAGACCAGGCTGCCACCCGACTTCTGACATCCACCTGGGTCACAGTCCCAGGGGGCACGGGGGCAGGAGCTCTTGGTGGAGGCGGTATACCAGGGTCTGCTTTGGAAATCATCCTTAAAAAGAGGACAACAAATTGAATTTTTACCATCTTTATTTCTATAACACATCAGTTCTTTCAATTTATGGTATTAGTTCTTTTTTTGAAATTGAGGCATAATTGACATATAACATTATATTAGTTTCGGGTGATAATGATAATGATTCGATATTTGTATATTTTGCAAAATGATCACCATAATAAGTATAGTTAATCTCTATTTCTATAACACATCAATTCTCTCAATTTATGATATTAGTTCTTCAGCCTCAAGAAGAACTGTATGAAGGGGTAGAACAATAAGAATTTCCTAACCATTCCATATTATACATATTTATAAATATATATGAAATACAAAAATACAGAAAAATTTAAATTCAGCTGAAAACTAAGTTCAATTTTTTTCTGGGTCTCCTGTGATTTGGAAAGCCCATGAACCAACTATATTCCTCATATGTGTTTGCATCCCCCTAGGCTACCTTCCCTTAAAATGCCACTCATCTTTCATGACTCTCTATAACAACATAGGAAGGAGAAGCCATACCAGAGAAAGACCAGAAACATGGAGAGAAAAGATACACACACATACTGACCAACTTGGGAGAGCAAATGAGTTGAGATTACAAGTTGTAATAAAATATATATAATAAATAAATATAATAATATACCTATAAAATATAATAATATACTTTCATTGAAAATAATTTTTCTAAATCTTTAGAGGAAAAAAGATTTAAAAACAAATCAACTCTACCCCTTAACTTCTTTTAACGTTTTTACCTCAGGGCATCAGGCCGCCTCTTCTGTTTGCCTCCTTTACTGTCACTGATCGCACTTTCGATGTCTTCACTAATTAGGTTTGCCTGCAATGAAAGACAAGTTACCTGGGAAGTTATAGATCTTTTTGTCTTAATATGTAGGTTAAAACAGAAAAGGGGATTGCGTTCCTTGTCTGAATCAATAAGCGTCTTGATGCAAAATAAAAGTTTTCTTTTTTTTAAATCTGGTTTCAAAACATGACTCACAGTTTAAAACGGAAGAAATTTTTAAAGATTATTTAGTCCAGATTCCTTTAGTTTAAAAAAAGCTATCTTTGCATAAAAGCAACAAGAAAAAGGATTTGTATATGCTGAAAGAATAAGTATATGCTGAAAAGGTCACTGGGTCAATATCTCTGCCTGAGAAGAAATGAAGGAATTAGAGTAGAGTCGAGTTCCTTCTCTCTTCTCATCCTCATGATCCACTGGGCACCCACTAACCTGCTGAAACACATCAGTCCCAGCAGATCTACTCTCAGCTTAGGACAAATCCACTATAATCATGGGAGGAATGGCAAAAGGTTGGACCCTTTTTGATAACCACTTTATTTTGTTGTTTTAGGTAAAAATTAACTTTCTCCAAATGATTAACTTTTCTAATACTTTTCCAACAAGAATATTTGATTCAGTCTTCTTGGGAACCAGTGTGAGATTAGCAGCTATGCAGTTTATTCTGTTTGGTTATGAAGTTTATTTATGGCCATGGATTATTACTGTATATTAGATTCTTGCTGGAATGTATTCATCTTCTATTTTTGTGCCTGCTTGTGCTCTGTAGTTATGTTTTTCTCCAATATATATATTACATATTCTGTTACCATAAGCACAGATAATCATAACATTTTAGAGCTGAAAGGACACTTAAAGTTTATCTAATCTTGTCTCTTTGTTTTATAATTAATGAAACTGAGGAATACTCATATGATGGCTTGGCCAAGGTCACACTGCTAGTTCACTGAGAGGGTTAATGCATCCCCAGTCCAGCGTTACTTCCATAAGAACATCCTAGTTTCAGAAAGACATTACAAACGTCATGTCAAAGGCTTTCTGTTATATGGGATATTAAAACTGAAGATGCCTAGGAACCCTGAAGTTCCTATAGGAGAGCTATCATATTTCTAAAAAAAATTTTACTACAGAGGTGGGCAGGAGCATTGTGTAAAGTCCCATAATAAAAAACTAAAACTCGAAAGTGATGTTGCAAATTGACCCATATAAAAGAAACCACATCATATTTCCTTATATTTGTCAATGGGGCAAGGAAAAAAACATCCCATATGTGGAATACAGCACCAATGAGTAAATGCACATATAGACACGGAGTGATACTTGAGCTTTTAATTAGGACAAAACAGTATTCAGTAAATTCATTTCAGACCCACCAAAATTACCATCCCGTATCAAAAACAGCAAGCCCTTTATTCTCAAAACTGAAAGGCAGAAACTTCACTCAGCACAATAACTTGCAGTTATCAGAGGGGCTGTTAGAGCACTGAGGGAACACCAGATTTAAAACGTCTTTTAGCTTAGTCCTCTGTTTTTAAAATTTATGATTTAAATTTCATTGTATTTTCAGAACAAAATATTCACTTTAATACTTACTGAATTAACAAATCTAGCCTTGCAAAATTCATAATATACTTTATGACTCTCAAAAAGCACTATACAAAAATCTGACGAACATCACATATACAAATTACCTAAATGCCATAGTTCTTTTCAAGTAAGACTTTAGAAAGTCATCTATGACAAACTGAAATAAGAAGAAAATTGTAAAACACACTGTGTATAGCCAATCTTAATTTATCTATCATATTTTAATGTCAAAGAAATTCAGAAAACATCGACACTTTATGCTAATTTCCAAGCATTTCTCTATAAGATAGAAATGACCTGTATATTTTATAATATACAATCACAGTGACAAATCACTGCTTTGGTAAACTACCAATAAACTCAACTCAAAATGATTTCCCTTTTAGAGAAATCAACTCAAGAAATAAAGATATTCAAGGTTGAAGATAACTTCCAATGTCCAATAAAGCATCACAAATTATAATCATTTGAAAAGTACAGTGTACTGTAAAATACAAATTTTCAGGATATAGCGTGCTATTACTGGTAACTATGTTCAACTATTTTTGCACTATCACTTGGGGATTACAAATCTTGAGCAATTATTCAAGTCACACAATTAAACTGTGAACTTTAAATCGATATCATGAAAAATGTCTAAGTGCTTTGCTGCAATAATCCATGCTATGTGATTAATGCAGAATAAAATCGGATGGCATGGTTAATTATTGTCCATGAAGCATGATTTCTGAAGAATCAATTTTTAATTATAAATCCAAGTCACTTAATGAAGAATTTAATATATTATCTACACCTTGTTTTTTAATATAAATAGAATACATCTGATTTTTTTTTTATACCACTCTATCTCCTCTTTATTTACTTGACCTGGAACTCCCCAGGAAGACACTTAATTTGTTTTCTTTACAAAATCCTAATAAACTAAAAATATACTAGTCATATGGTTGAAGTAGATAAATCTAAAAGCTGCCAGAACATCTGCTTAAAGGGAAAGAAAATTCATCATTCTTTTACCTTGATCTCATCACACTGGAAAAGATGAAGATCTGGCTTGTTCTGAGTGGGCTCTTTGCACACCAGGGCAAGAAGTGAATCATAGTTACAGGAATGCATCACAGCTTGGCAGTGCTGGATTGTGTTTAAAGGAAAATTCTCCAGTTCATTCTGAAATAAAGTAAAAATATAACTTGCCTTATTTTTTACTGTATATATAAAATTTATTTCACAAAGAGCTCTAGGTATTGTACAAATAATTTTTAAAGTGTACAAATCACATTGATAATGAATACCAGTAAACCCAGTAGATATGGAGGATGAGTGGGTACAAGGCGGCAGCAGAGAAACAAGGTTGGGCTGGATGGTGAGCGGGAGAAAGAGCAACAAAAATGGAAATGTTTAGCAGAGGAATCTACTTATGTTCTTAATAAACAGAAGAAATATCGAACTCAGCATTACTGATTTCCTCAGATTATGGAGTGGAGCTGATGCCTTTAAGAGCAAAATAAGTAAACTGAGGCTTCTTTCCAAAATTATTCACCATCTCACATGGTATTCTTTTCCCTCTGGCTATGCAGTATCAGAATTTTTTTTTTACTTGAACACTGAATAGTCATACTCTTCTAAGTTTCTACCTCCAGTGATCACCAATGGGTTAGGCTAAGAATAATACACCATTTGCACACTTTTTATTTCAATGACTCTCAGATAAAAAAATTCACTGTATGTGTGTGTGTGTGTGTATATATATATATACACATGTATGTATATTTGTAAATATTTCAGCGAAAAATGTCAAACAGCAGAGTCAGCAGGATCTCACTAAAAAATACATTCTTAAAATGATTAAGATATGTGGTAGTATAAAAGTGAATACTTTCTAACCTATACAGTCACGCAAAGAAAATACTGACAGATCAAATAATTACTTCTTAAACAAACGAACTTTCTGTTCACAATTAGAATTCTGTATTGAATGACACATATTTAAGGTGCTTCTCCTTACACTAATGGCCTGACACAAATAGTGAGTAGTGTCCTGATGTAATTGATGGGAGAAATTGTGATTTTTTTTAAGTACACAAAATACAGCATCCCTGATAACAGGAACATAAAATCAACTTTTGTTACAGACAGCACATATACATATGTATCACACCATAAATTTATTCTAAATCCCGATTCCCTGGGACCCAGCAAAGGCGAAAGAGGACATGCAGCTTCCATTAAAATAGAATGTAATTTCCAACCCACAGGAGAGAGACAATAAATTTCCTTTTTTTGCAAAAGTAAATTAAATAATATGCCTGCTCTATAATTACTTGAAACCATGAGGATCAGGGAAGCGCTTGGTTGCTATTCTCCCACAGTATACAATGGATGAGATGCAAGAAAGGGCAAAGTTTACCCCAACTCCTATCAGAATAGTCCTATATGATTACAATAGTGGTTTTCTTTATCTTAGCAACTCAAATGCTTATTAGATGATGGGGATCAGAAAGTCCTGTTTTAAGAGCTCCAGCATCTTATCTTACCAGTCAATGGTTGTGTGAAAGAAAGGTGCCTGCTGTAGGGCTGGTAAAAAGTTAATACACACACACACACACCCCTTCATCCCAGTTCATTCATTTATTGGGATATGGTTTGGCCTAGCATGTAATTAATACATCATAAAGAATAATGCCCCACTGGAGCCTTACTTTAGCACTACATATTTTTTCCTCACTTCTTCCATCTCATCATTTGTGGTTTAAAAAAACACCAGTCCCAGGGGCCAGCCTGGTGGCGCAGTGGTTTAGTGTGTGCGCTGCCCTTCGGTGGCCCAAGGGTTCGCAGTCTCGGATCCCAGGCGAGCACCAACGCACCGCTTGTCAAGCCATGCTGTGGCAGCATCCCATATAAAGCAGAGGAAGATGGGCACGGATGTTAGCCCAGGGCCAAGCTTCCTCAGCTAAAAGAGGATTGGCATCGGATGTTAGCTCAGAGCTGATCTTCCTCACAAAAAAAAAAAAAGAAAAGAAAAAAACTACGAATCCCTGTGTCTCTAGTTTAAAAATCTGACTTCGCATATATAACGTATATACAGTATTATATTTTTTCTTTAAAGTCATTGACAAAAATATTTTGTCAAACTTTCACCCATTTCAAACAATCTGATCTGATGGTAAATATAAATACTTGTGGAACTTTCTTGAAAACAAAATAGTATAAATTTTACAAACTTGCCTTTGATTCTAAATCAATCAGGCTTACAGCCCTGTCATCCACTTGAAGAATCATATCTTGAGTCCATACTTTGCCCTTGGCATCGAGCAGTTTCAGCTTCCTTATTCCATCATCAACAGTTATCATAGCATCTTTCCGGTCCAGAACAAAGGTAGTCAAGTGCTTATGATTGGCAGAAAGGAAAAATATTTGTAACACACACAGTTTCTTAGTAGACATTTTCCAAAAGAAAGCAACGTTAACCTAATTGAAGTCAGCTAGCAGAGAGGTGAGGAACAAACACAAAATACTCTAGAACTTGATGGTTATCTTACTGAGATAGTAAAGTCAAGCAGGTTTTTGTAGAATAGAGGAAATGATGCCTTGAGTCATAAAATATCTAAATCTGTTTAATATGGAGCCATGTTGAACTACAGAAACATGACATGAAAACAAATTCTAAACAGCTTAAATAACAATCTCTTAAAATCAATCTCCCCCATTTTATTCCATTTTGGTTAAGTGCTGAACAATAGCAGGCAATCTACATGGCAGCTTGAAAATTACAGACATTGATAATTGAGAGTCGCAACAGCAATTAGTCTGTAACAACTGTCAAACTTTTCACTCTCCTGAAACCACTTACTGAAACAAAACTTTAAATTTAATTAAGTATGCTTGAGATAGGCAGAAAACCGAAAGTAAGAGCAATTTAAAAATTATTCCCTTACCTAAATATTTTCTATTATAAGCAAAGGTCACCTAAATAGATTCCAATTAAGAGCAGATATATCTTAAAAGATAATAGAGAGAAAAACTAAAGAAAGAAACCATTGTTTAAACAGAACTAGTAATGACTTTAGATAAAAATAAATCATACACTGAAACTGTCAAAGGCTTCATTTCAAGAAGATTCCATAATACAAAATAGAAGCCTTTCTCCTGTTTTTAACCAAAATAAGGCTGACAATGAGAAATGAGTAGTTATTTTAATTTATTCTCTATGAATATAGACCCCAGACCAACAAGATACTTTAACATTGCAGTTTTACAAAAATCTAAAAGAAAAAGTTCAATACAATTTATATCATAGGAAAGAAATAAAACATAATTCTGATTTTACTACCAGTTTTTACATCCCTCAAGGTTCATTCTAAATTTTAGCAGACATCAAAGCATCTTACTTCAACACGGTACTGGGATATATCTGACACACTGCTGACACTGTCCCGTGCATAATTCTTCCTTTGTTCTGAAAAAGAAGTAAAAAGCCATTATTCACCCACTAATAGGCTGAAGTTCATATTATCAGTGTCTTGTGGCCATCTCTAAAACTAGTCTATCTCACATATAAATACAGTATTTGACAAGTCACCACTGTGTGGTGTATCTGAAAACACTCATTATTGACATTAAATGAAAAGCCACCAGAAAGTTTAAATGGTATAGAAGAACAATTTAACTCAATATAAATTTTCAGAATCCCAAAGGTTAACAGCATTATTAATGTTGTAAGAAAAAAAGGTATTTAGTCTAAGGGTTTTATTAATCTGGGACCTACTGTTTGGCAAAAAGATAAAAACTGGCTTATAAATTTCATCTTTTAATGTACTGAGAATAAAATAGAATTGCAAATGCTGTCATAGATACTGTATTATATGAGTTAGACTACATTATGCAAATAATAGGCACTACAAGGAATATCACCTTTCACAATATCCAAACTATGAAGAGAGTTAGAGGAGATTCAAAATACAAGTCAATCATACTGCCAGTAAATCTGAACAACTTCCACACATCTATAGAACACACAAATATGATACTCAGAATTGTAGATACAAGCTGTTAGAAAAAATAAGAAAGTTAGGTAGAAAGTTACTGCACCAAACTATTTAAAAAGCAAAAATAAACTTTTATTTCCCTTTTGTAAAATGCTGCAAAACCAAAATAAAATATAAAATATGTGGAGGTGATATTTTGTATTTGTTACTTTCTCATCAAGTAACTTGCTTACTTGTAAATTCAGAGTTGCTCTATTTTTTCTAAAGCAGAGTGCTATGATGAAAAAAAACTCTAAGTGGCAATCAGATTTTTGATTCTAGCTTTGGCTCTGTCACTAAGACACTAAACTTGGGCAAGACACTAACTCTGGGCCACACACACACACACACACACACACACACACACACACACCTAGCTTTCCTAATACCCAATTTTTTTCAAATATAAACATGTTTCTTTCAATTAATACAGAAACTTTTAGATCTTCCTACAACAGCTGAAGTTGAAAAGTTCTGCTAAACATGAAGGCAAAGCAAGGGCAAAAATATAAAGCACATAGACTCAGAATGTTAACACAGAATTTTTTTAAAACTTCGGTAAATTTTTCCTTCACGATACATATGAAAGTCATCATCTTTCCTTTATATTTACCTTAAATCTTCAAGGAAAATATCCATATGCCCTATATTACATCACTCTGATATTATTCCAATATATTCTATTTTTGCTTTTGCAGCATTTAAGTTACTAAATAAAAACAGACACTCTACAAAATTCAATATCTGCTACCTTTTTTTTTTTGTTTGGATGATGACCTGAAGAAGTATGATCCATCTGCTCCTACCAAAATAATGTGATCAAAAAGAAAGATCTGGTTTCACCTTAAATTTTCTAGTCCAATACCACAAAACATAAACCTTCACTTACATGACTGTATTCTACATATTAAAAAAAAATATTTTTCTGATTATTAGTTGAGGATTAATCAATGTGAGACATTAACAAATAGATAATTGTTCTTCGGAAAAACCATTATAACTTTTGAAATACAATATATAACTCAGGGACATACCTGACAAAAGCACTTTTAGAAATAATCACTATTTCAGAATCACTGGTTTATCATATTCTAACACAACTCTCAATGGCAGACTCAGAACGTGACGGGAGTTCTGTTTCCTGTGGTCTAATCTGAGGACTGCAAAAGAAATGGCACTGGTTGCCATGGTATCCAGTTATGATATGACAACCCCAGGACGTTCAAATGCTTGACTGAATGTTTCAGATAAGTGACTGGCAACCACAGTTGAAAAGCAAAAACTCTGTATGTTTTGTAATTAAAGATTCTCATTATGAAGTAGTAAGACTGTGTTCCCCCAAATTTCCTAACATATAGTTTCTCAATCCCATGGAAACATACTTTACAGAAATAGAAAAACACTCACTATTTGATAGTATTTGTAAACAGTATGATGTTAACTGATCACTCTGATTGCCTAGAACATACAGTGCCATTTCTAATATTCCAAATTAAGAATTCATTTTAGGAATTCCTAAACTGCTTTCTCTCCAATACTACACAATAAATAAAATGTATGTTATGAGAAATTACCTTTTAAGATCCTGAACATTTATAAATGCTATAAAATGGGTTTATAAATAAACCAACAGAGCCAGTGATTTAAGTCAATGAATAAAGGTTAACATTAATACTTTAATAGGAAATTTTGAAAGAAGGTCCCTAAAAGGCAATTATAGTACATCTCTTTTTTATGAGAGTCATATGCACTCTCAAGTACAGTTGTAAATAGTAATTATGCTCCTAAGCTGAAAATCTCACCCAAAGTCTTAAAACAGTGTGAAAAGCCTAAATAAAGTCTCGATGATGCTCAAAATAAAGCCTCTAATGACGTTCACCACTTTCTCAAACAATGGTTCTCAACCTTGGCTGCACATTAGAATGAACTTTAAAAAATATTGCATGGGTCCCACCCCTAGGGATTCTAATGTAGTAACTGGTCTAGGGGGCAGTTTGGGCACTGGGATTTGTAAAGGCTCCCCAGGCAATTCTAATGTGCAGCCAAGGTTGAAAACCACTGCTCCAAAATCTGTGCAAATGCCAACACATGTTATCTCTCTAAGTTGACAATTTTTCTTTGCAAAGTCAGAGTGTAAAGCATGGTCAAATAGTGTATTAAATAATAACTGAATAAATCTGGCAATAGAGTTTTGGGTTTCTCATATTATAAGTTGCTCAACTCCCAGTATAAGATTAAGTCTCAGTCTCTGTCTCTCCATCTCTCTGAATCTGAATCAATTAGAGCTGAGAATAAACTTGACTTGATCATAGTACCACTGGTTGTGTTTTACTATTTTTCCTAATAGCTTTTATCTCATAGACCAGAATATACAAACCCAAAGAAATCGAATTAGGCGACTTCAGCAACCAATGATGAAAATTCTTTACATATCATTTTAGCATTATTGAGTTGATATGCTGCTGCAAAAATCAATATTCAGTTTCCGGATCAGGAACTTTAAATTCAGGTTTCAATGGACTTTGGGTGATTATGATACATCAATGTAGGTTCATCAATTGCAACAAGTGTACAAATCTGGTGGGGGATGTTCACAGTGGAGGGCTACGCATATGCAGAAGGGTTATATGGGAAATTTCTGTACCTCACCCTCTATTTTGCTATGAACCTAAAACTACAAGTCTTAATTTAAAAAACGTACATTTCATTTAACTCTTCTATTAATACAATTACACCTATAACGATATGCAGGTCTCAGTATTTAAACTTAATTCTCTTTTGTCTGTATTGCTGTTTATATAATATAACAAGATTTATTAGAACTAATATTCAGAAAATTTTATTTTCTCTTTCTCTGAAAATAAAGTATAGCTTAGAAAGTAAGGATTTGACAAATAAAATGTAACATGAAAGCAGCTGCTGAGTATTTCTCTCTCTCAATAAAACAGTGGGCTACAGCTCACATACACTTGACACAAACTTTCAACCACAGTCACAGAGAATTCCTGTCACGCTATTTTAGCATATAGTCTCCATAGAGGAGAGGTGCTCAATGGGAATCAGTAAGGAGCATGGAGTACTAAGTACATGCTCTCATTATCCAGGAACTACAATCACAGTTTGACAAATCAGTGTCTGAACCAAGAATATGCTTTTAAAAACAAACAAGGCCACTTTTACAAAACTACATTATTTAAGAATTAATTTTACCGGCCTGTTCAACAAATCATTAAAATAGCTTATCCC
The DNA here is from genome assembly GCF_020826845.1 of Diceros bicornis minor. NCBI lineage: Eukaryota > Metazoa > Chordata > Mammalia > Perissodactyla > Rhinocerotidae > Diceros > Diceros bicornis. Next base: position 45,649,020 of record NC_080756.1, on the reverse strand, counting down.
ATGAGGAGAAAAGAAGCTTTAAAATTTTCAGATAAGGTAGGAAAATTGCCAAACTGTCTTTTTAAGTCACATGTGCTGGCACAAAAGCTGAGTTTTGACTTTTAACATTGCCCAACTTCCTGGTAATATATAAATCAGGAGCCATTTACTTCTTAAGAATTTCAAGAAAAAATTTTTTTCTTAAAGAAAAAGATTTAAATGTTTTCTCCAAGTAAAATACACACTGTAAATAATGAGGATGGAGAAAAGAGAAATGCCTTTTAACGTCTGAGTGCTACTTGAATGTGCAAGAGACTGCTCGGGCTTCAATTATGACAGACAGACTAGCTCCAAATCCAGATCAGGAGATAGAGAGGGACAGAAAGAGAAACAAAGATAGGTACAAGAAGAAAAATATGTGGGGTAGGTATCTATTAAGAAAAGTGGTATATTCAAGAATATTGCTATCAGAAAGTTGAGTCAAGCACTGTATAAAAATACAGGAAAGTTTATAGTAAAGTCAATTATACAGAAATTGACTATACAGTTTATTAATTACTTATAATCTTCTAACCAGTATTTCCCTGAGAAGAAAAAAGAAAAGTAGGCAAAAGACAAACAGATTTTCCCACTTGCTAACATCACATAAAAGTTCAGACTGAAGGCTAAAATGAGACTTGAGAGACTGCCTATCATATTTATCTATTACTGCTTGGCCTCCCAACAATACAAATCTCAAAGTTACTATAAATGTTGGTAATGACAACAAAGTATTACTAATTGGTAATTCTGGGATACTAGAGCTTTTCTGGAGATAGCATGACTTTAAACAGCTGATTATTTATGGTAAATGGTCATATTCCATATTCAGCAATATCTAATTTAAAGGGAAGTTACTTTTCTAGGAAGTTCAGCTATTCAGAAGACAGCAAAGAACTCAAACAAAATAAGTCCTTTGAGTGGCAGATACAGATGTCACAATGTCTATACATTAAAATTTGCACATTTTAATGTATAGACTCTAATGGAAAAGACTCTCAATTCCCCACTCAGAACCTATTTACTCTGCTAACAAAATTTTCTATCTAGTTTCTCAGCCCACACATATCAGAAGCAACGCCAGAAGCAGGCATGTTAACAACAGGGAAAAGTGACAGGCTTGGGACTCAGCCACATGGAAAAAGCAGCCTCCACTACCAAAAACGGAAAGCCTTCTGAATAATTTGGTGTAAAGGTAAGGAATGCAGCTTCTGAGCACATCATGGTACACACACCAGTGCGCACACTGATGACCTCTGAGTCACTGACAGGAGATTACAGGGGCCACACCCTGAGAGAAGGAAATGTTTAATACATTTTATAAGTATTTCTCTTAAAAACGATTTTAAATTTTAGTGCTTAAAGGCTTTGACAAGCAGGCTAACTGGGAAAATAAAATAAAAGCTTCAATTCCCTGTTAACAGTAGCCAAATGAAATGTTACTGCCATGAGATGGTAGGGGAGAAAGAAATTAATATTTATTTCCTGTTTATTTATGTTGTCAGGGACTAGAGTGATACAGAGCCTCTCACATGCTGGCTTTGAAATTTTTTGTATAATAATGAAAAAATGATAAAATAGGGCTAAACTTCAGTATATTTTAACGGATTTTCTAAAATAAACTAACACATACCCAAAAGAAACAAATTTATTGTCACAATTGTGTAGTTTACAATACACTCACCAGATTTACAAAAAAATATTTCTGGTGATATCTGGAACATAAGCTTAAAAATATATGATGAAGATTACCACTTGATCCTGTCGAAGTATCACTGTGATTAGACGTCTAACATCATTTGGAGGTAAAATATTAAATTTGAGGGCTTTGATTAATCCGAGGACCCACGACAATAAGTGACTCTCCTATACCCTTCCCCACTGCCAGAATAGGCTCATTACTTCTATTTTCTCATGTAAACTTACTACAGTATTATTATCATTTCTATTTCATAGATGAGAAAACTGGGACCATTAGGTTAAATCATTTGCTCAAAATGGCAGCCCTTTGGTACAAGTGCCATGATTCAGCCGCGGATCACTTGGCCTCCAAGATCCATGCTGCCTCTCTGAGCACGTTACTAAAACAGTCCGGGTGGCACATTTTGGTGTCAGACCTGGAAAGTGTTCTCGTGAAAAAGACAAGCTGTGTGCAACTCTTGATACAGTATCTGGCCTGCGGTCAGCGCATAAAAAACAAAAAAACAGTAGCGATTACTGTGAAATACATGTTCTAGTGCACTAAACAGTATCCTCAGGTCCCAAAGAAGTTCATGTACCACCCATGAAGGCAAATTAATTCCTGAAAGATTTATTGAACTGGTTTAATCATTGTCAAACAAAAAATTATAAAGAAAATGCATACGTTGTGACAAAATAAACTACGTTACAAATCTCTCTTTTACCAACTTTCTAGTTACAAAAAGAAAGTTAAAACTATGCAGACTGGGAGGCTAACCACTTCCAATATTCAGTAAATATAGTTAAAACTTCAACTAGGATTTGTTTATTGCAAAGATGAGTTCAAAACCTGAATGTATTTCTCCACAGTCATTCATCTATCTACCCATTCATTCCATTGGCATTTACTGAGAGTCTGTTAGAGAGGAGGCGCTGTGGGTGTGTGTTTGTGTAGGGTGTGCTGGGAGGGAGGGGTGAGTATTAGAAAAAAAGAGGAATGAAACAGTATCTGCACCTTCAAGGAACTTAAAACCCTCTTACTTCTAAGCCCAATATATTGTTAAGTCTTCTTTCTTCCTTATAGATCCCTCTTGGATTGGCCCCCTTCTATCCCTCTCTTTAGAGCCTCTGTTTTACCTATATACTGTTCATTTTCATCACATTACACAAATTAGTTGTCATATTTTCTTACAATCAAGATTTTTAAAGTTATATGACTTTGACAAATCACCTCACCTTAAAAAGGAGCCTCAGTTTGCTTTATACGTAAAAAAGGGAAAATAAAAACTTAGTGCTGAAAAGCTAAAGATTTTCAGTCTTTGGATATATGATTTTATGAAGTAGCTCCTAACACAAAATAAACATTAAAATTCGCAGGTGAGCCTTACTTTATATCCCTTATTCCTTTCTTAGCTCTCTGAAAATAGACTTTTGGATCTATGGTATTTGTGAGATGATTAATATTCTTTCTCCTTAACAAAAGTCTTATGGCTCTAATTTAGATGTCTGATTTACCTACATTATTTAGCTCCCTGATTCATCTGTTTCCATCCATACTCACCAAATCCATCCTCAATACTGCTACTAGAGTGACCCAAGACAAATATGACCTATCACTCCTCTGATTAAAACCCTTCTATAGCCAGTCATTCCCTGTAAACAATGTCCAAATTCCTTAGTATGATTCTTCCTAAGAATCATAGGTCCATGTTTACTTTTACAATCTTATTTGCCAATGCACCTTGCACCCTCCAGTTAACCCCAAACTATTTGCAGTTCATTAATTCATTGTACTCATTCTATAAGTACTTACTGAGCATAAATTAGATATTAGCCACCGCGCTAAGCTTATGAATCCTGGGGTAAACATGGCTAATACGGTCCACCTTCACAGAGCTCAGAGTCTACTTTAAAAGGGTTCATGCTGCTGTTTACAGCCCTCTCCAGCCCCCCAAATGCCTGGAGAACACAACTTACATTTCAGAGCTCAGCTCAAGGCTCAACTCCTCTATGAAATCCCTCCTGACTACCTCCCCCACCCACGTGGAAGAAGTGACCACCCCCACTCACCTCATACACATTGCCATTCAAGCTTATCTAGCTCTTTATCATAACAATGTGCGTACTAGTCTGCCTCACCAAAATAGTGCCAAGAGCAATGACCATCTCTTAGTCATCTCTGAAATGAATAAAAGGACATGAAAACAGAGACTGTGAAGATCCTGGCCTAGCACACAGAAGCACTTAATAAATATCTCTCTAAGAATGAAAGACTGAGGAAATTAATTTCTTTATTTTTGCACAGAAAATTTTCCTTTTTCAGTTTCTTCAAGTAACTCTCTAGACTGCAAGTCCCTTAAAGTCAAGGACCATATATTACCGGCCTTGTTCTGAGCACAATCACAAAATAAGTATTTGTTAAATATATTCTCTAAATCTACAATTCACAACTACTAGGCCAGGGTAAGAATGTCACAATGTAGTACTCAAGAAAACTGAAACCAACATTAATCACGTTGACAAGGCCATAAGAAAATGTATCCATGTATGGCATAAAATCCATTTTATGAATGTATAATCTGAGTCCTAAAGCCTAGTCACTGAATATACAGGTAGAAAAAGAATCACAAAACCTTAGAATTGTTCATTCCTATCAGAGCCAAGACACTGTAGATCTAGATAATGGAAAAAGAAAAGAATTCCAAATTTAGAAAATGCTGTTGATGCCTATAGTAAATGATAACAATAACGATAATGTCAATAATAATAATAGCAAATATACACAGTGTTTTCTGCTTGCCACGCACTGTTCTAAGCATTTTACACATACTAACTCATTTAATTCTCATATCAACCCTATGAGATATCCCCATTGTATAAATAAGCAAAATGAGGTACAGAGGGGTAAAATAATTTGCCCAAGATTACTCAGCTAATAAATGGTAGAACTCGATTTGAATCCAGGAAGTCTGGTTCCAGAGTCTTTGCTCTTAACCACAAAATTATTGTGATTCTTTATTGTACAATAATAAAAGGCCATGCAGACCGTGTAAAAACAAATGCCTTCCTAAACAAATGTCATATATTTCGGGAGTCCTCAACTTCTTTTTAGTAATGATTTCTATTTTATATTTGAAGTTTAAAAAATATTATTTATATGTGAGACAATCTAGAGAGGACAGTGGAAGTTAGAGAAGGATCAGGGAGAAAGCTTGCTTATTCTGTAGTGCAGAAAGAAACTGTCTAAGGGCTGTTAGTCACACTATAACACTATCCAAAAGTTCAAGACTTACAAGGAAGAAGTCCTGTCCACTGTCAGCCCACAGTCAACAGGATCAGTCAGGAAGATCAACAAACACATCAAAAATAATTAGATGGGAAGATCCACCTAAGGCGTTGGTGCCATGAAAAAGATTCCTTAGAGAGCATTGCAATACATTCCACCTGTAGTTCTAAATTGTATGACAGTAGGCAGAGGTCAGAGCTTTGGTAGCTTTTGTAAACACTTTTTAAAACAATCCTTATCTATCTATCACTACTTCACTCCAAAGAATATAAACAAGGCATGGGTTCAAACTATGACTTTGAAAATGTAATGTGTAAAAAGTGGTGAGAAACAGAATTACACCCCACCAAATAAACATACCATAGAGCGCCTTTGCACTTGTTTTCGAACCGTGCTCTCTGTCCATCTGGGGAAAGGCAGCTGATGATCCGTATCCACTGTAATAAAAAATAGTCATTGTGCTGTGTTAAAGTCCAAAGTAAGCAATAAAAATTCAAAACTACAAATAAAAATTCCAATGTACCACAATCACCATGTGTTTTAAAAAAAATCTTGAGCTTAGACTAACTGGGTTTGTCAAAATGAGCCAGACCCTGCCCCAGTCAAGAAACAGAATACAAACCGCACAACCCCAGTGTGGATTGAGGTCGGTGCAAATCACAGCCTCCTCTCAAACGCCAAGTCAGGATCATAACCAAGATACAATGAGGTTGAAACTATCCTAGAAGAGTTTAAGTTTGCCGTATTGAACTGAGTTCTGAGCAGTGATCCGGTTATAAAAAGTTCTCAATGATTCAAGCTATAATGGAATAGACACTATTTTCACAAATACTTAAAATGCAGTTAACCAAAATAACATTTTATCATTAAATTTGACCAACTATATTCTATTTCTAGCCTTCTGTTACTAATACGTTATGTGAAATAAACATACTATTTGAATTTTTTTAATTATTCAGTAAACATTTAACAAGCCCTAAAATCTAGAAGAATAAAAGGGGTATGGGAGGGAGGAAAGGGTACTGTTAATAAAATACGTAAAATACTTACAATAGAATGTGATATCTGGATAAAACTAATAGATATAACATGTAAGATCAAAGAAGGACTAAATCTTATCAGGATGTCCCAGAAGACTTTACCGCCAAGTTGGCATTTAAACAAATCTAAAAGAATGGGAAGAAGCTCTACACACAGGTGGAGAATTAAGTGAGGAAAAGCCGTGTGGAACTGGCTCAAGAACTAGCACCATGTCTGAGGGAAAATGCATCTAATGTGATGTACCTAGAATAGACAAATGGCCCGAGAAGTAGAGAAAGCAAATAGAAGGCTTAAGAATTAAATTTTTAGGGCCGGCCCCGTGGCTTAGCGGTTAAGTGCGCACACTCCACTGCTGGTGGCCCGGGTTCGGATCCCGGGTGTGCACCAACGCACAGCTTCTCCAGCCATGCTGAGGCTGCGTCCCACATACAGCAACTAGAAGAATGTGCAGCTATGACATACAACTATCTACTGGGGCTTTGGGGGAAAAAATAAATAAATAAATAAAATTTTAAAAAAAAAGAATTAAAATTTTATTCTCTAGATATGGTAAATATTTTTATATAAGGAAGTGAGGTGATCAAAAAATTTTTAAAGAAGATAATCCAGGAAGTAATGGCAAGGTAACTAGATAGAAAGCTTTTGCAAAAATTCTAGTAGGAGATAAAAGCCGTAAATAGAGCTAGAAGAGAAGGAATAGGATGGGATAGAAACAAGAGTTCTTGAATAGATGAAATTGTTACAAATTCATGATTACATGGATATTTGTTGTAAGAAAAAGGAAAAAAAATTGAGGGTATGGCCAAACTTTCTAGCTTGACAGGCAAGATAAAAATGGCACTTGACATATTCTCCTGGTTTCTCTTACCGACCAACACTAAAGAGATTTGCAATAATCTTTGTAAAGAGAAAAGGTGAAGCATACATAACTCGTTACAACGTGAATAACCTGGTTCTGAAAAACGATGAGCGAACTATATGCCACAGTGGCCAATATAAAATAACAACAATATCAACCACAATATATAAGGCAATGGCCACTTAAGTCAGGGTTGTGATTTCAAGTCATACCTGGAGCTGTTTGCCCGGTCTTCTTTTTTGTTTTACACAACGGTAACTATTTTGATAAACTAGACTAGACGACATTTAACTCTCCTCAAATGCCAGTTTTTGGTTTTTTTTTTTTTTGTGAGGAGATCAGCCCTGAGCTAAGATCCGCCAATCCTCCTCTTTTTTCTGCTGAGGAAGACTGGCCCTGGGCTAACATCTGTGCCCATCTTCCTCCATGTTATGTGGGACGCTGCCACAGCACGCCCTGACAAGCAGTGCGTCGCTGCGCGCAAGGGATCCGAACCAGCGAAGCCCGGGCCGCCGCAGCAGAGCGCGCGCACCTAACCACTTGCGGCACCGGGCCAGCCCCCAAATGCCAGTATTTTATGAATAACAATAACAGAATGTTCAAGAGAAACCAAAAGCTCTGAAGTGGAGTATATATTCGACTATGGAAAGCAATAATACATAAAATACAGGAAAGAATTGTCTTCTACTAGATCATCATCACCTGAGCTGATATTACTTAACCATCTTTTTCTCACCAGACACAGTAAACTTTTAATGATAACTGATCTTAGTGTTGTAAAGAAATTATATATTAATGAGAAATGACCTACATAAAGAAATGAAGCCAATGTTTTCATTAAAAATATAAAACAATTAAAATCACCAAATCAAATCCACATAAACAACAAATTAAATACAAACTTTCCAACTTACTTCATTTGAGATGAATACATTCCAAAACCACTGGGATGATTAGAAATATGACCATTCATCGTGGCTTTCACTCCTAGGTTCTGAAAAATGAAAGGTACTTAGACTGAAGGCAATATAAGTGTCAAGACATCCCAGTTTCAAAAGTTATTCATTCAACAAATATGTGTCACTGCCAGGGTGACACCAGGGTGACAAAGCAGACAATCTCCACTCTCAAAGAGCTCAGGCACCAGAAGTACAGACAGACATAGAAACAAAGATCTAATTGGCATTTAACATTAATATACTAAAATTGTAAGCAAATTTAGGGGAGTAAAAGAAAAATCTAAAATATAGTTTTGAATCCTCTAAGTAGACAGACATAATTTTATATTCTGTCCAAACTCATAATCAATTGCCAGTTTTATGAAATGTTACTTTGTTTATATTTTCATTCTGAAAGTAATATAGGCTCATTAAATTAAAAACCTGAGTAATATGGACAAGTACAAAATACAGAAAAGTACAAAGGGAAAAATATTTCCCAGAGCCTTATCAGTTAATGACAACCATGTAACAGTCCTGTCAGTTTCCTCCAGTCTTTTTTCCTGCATCTAGTTTTCTTTTCTTCCTTTCTTCCTTCCAAGCACATTTGACAACACCCTATATATACACACTTGGATACACCTTTTTTTCAAGAAGGTATTCGTTTACACGTTCTTTTTACCTCTCACAAGAAAATAATTTTTAAAAATAACACCAGATATTCAACTTCAGAAACCATTTTTAATCTGTTTCACAAATTGAACAAATTTCCTTCCTACTAGATGAATGAGAATAAGATAAGCAAAACATCCTTACTGCCAAATTCAATGGCCTCTTTTCTCTTTTTTCTCTTAGCACTGCAACACCTGATTCATTTCTATTCACTCCTGGATACTTGGTCCCCCCTGGGGTCTGCAGCACTAAACTATTTTGGATCTTGTCTTAGTTTTCTGACTTTCGTATACATTACATTACTAACATATTTTTCAATAACTGAAAGGTAGGTAAGACATATCCTACCTTTATTATAAGACAAAGGCAAAGGGGATACAAGCATTAACAACGACTGAGAGACTATGACGCATCAGGTACTAGGATAGATACTGGGACTACCAAGGGAACCAAAATAGACATCGCCCCAGCTTTGGGCCAATAGTCTAGTGGGAAAAACAGACACTTAGTGAGTAAACATAAAAAAACTGTTGGGGGCCAACCCAATGGCATGGTGGTTAAGTTCACGCGTTCTACTTTGGTGGCCTGGGGTTTGCAGGTTTGGATCCTGGGCATGGACCTACGCACCACTCATCAAGCCATGCTGTGGTGGCATCCCACATACAAAACAGAGGAAGATGGGCACAGATGTTAGCTCAGGGCTAATCTTCCTTAGCAAAAAGAGGAAGATTGGCAATGGATGTTAGCTCAGGGACCAATGTTCCTCACCAAAAAAACCAAAAAAATTGTTTTTACTATTAAAAAGGGAAAATTCAAAGTGATATGGGGGACATATAATAAGGGAACTGAATTCAGATTGAGAGGGCACAGAAAGTCTCCATAAAGAAATGATATTCGAGTTCTGGTAACTTCAAATTAATTCTTTCTCTTTCTTCAGATCTCAGTTCAATCACAATGTCCTTAGGGAAGCTTTTACTGACCTCCCTGAATAGATAAAAGCCCACTATCAGATACTCTCAGCACTATAAACAATTTTTCAAAGTACTTACCACAGTTATAATTTTTCATCTGTCTAATTCCTGACTCTTCACTAAACTATAAGCTCCATTAGGGAAGAGACTTTTGTTTGTTGACTGCTATTCCTCAAACCAGTAAGATCAGTACCAGGCAGAGAATAGGTGTTCATTACATATTTATGCAAAGAAAGAAGGAAGGGAAGTCCATATCCCACCCTTCAAGGAGTTTATTGTATTCTTAAGGAGACAAAAATTAATCCATATGAAACACACAGTAAATAAGTCCCAATGTGTGTGGCTCTATTGTAAATCCACTACACGTTCGGAGATGGGAAAAGCCATGCCAAATGCCACAAGTTTTGGAAGGGCTGGGACTTAACCTAGTTGTTAAAGAATGGTTAGGATTTATAAAGGTCCTCAAAACACTCAAGTTTAATTCAAGCTTTCCTGACAGTCTTGAGCATATTTTTTCACAGCTTACAAGAAAATTTCTAAACTAAGGAACAAAGAAATATGGACCTCTACCCTAGATAAATATTGCATTTATAAAATTGCATTACATTTTGTCTTCTGTTTTTATTGTCATTGTTTGTTTCCCTCCTTCATTTTACACGTAGATACAATCAGTGGTTTACAAGTAAACTAATTCTCTGGGGACCAATAAAACTCTGATTCATGGTGCTCACTGGTTTCCATGGATATACTCACCACGGCCCATTTCAAGCTATCAGTGGTCTAACAGCAGCTTAGAAAATTTCTAAGTTTATTTCACAACTGGCTCTCATAAACCTATAAGGTCCAGATAGAGAATATTACTGCTACATTCTAGAATTTGGGCCAGGACAGAGGCCTGGAATTATGGATCTAGAGCTAAAGGTTAGGATACAGGCATTCACAGTTAGAAGCCTAGAATTAACACTATTTCTGGCACTAACTAGCCTACACAAGTCAATTAAGCCCGTCTCAATTTTCTCATCAGTAAAATAGAGATAATTCTTAGTTTCTGCAGTTCACAGAGCTAGTGAAAGATCAAATGAGATACATGTGCAAGTTTCTTCCAAAGTTAAAAAAAAAAAAAAAAGTACTGTTTCAAAACAAGCTGGTTCATTCAGTATATAAATTAAACCCCCAGGGTTTGTACCGATTTGGATCTAGTTTGCATTTTAAAACTACAGCACCTGGTTTTAGAGAAAAGTGATAGCCACAGCATCTCACCTTTTTCATGTTTAATTCTTCAGCACAGTCAAATAAATAAAAGGTTTGTGTTTTGTTTTAAAATAGTGATCTGTCAGAATAAGAGAGCATTAGAAAAGGGAATAGAAAATGTCGATTTGCTAAACTGAATTTTAAATATAGAAACTTTTCTCATTTGGCAGTCCCAGTGTCACTTGTCACAGATGCTCATGTAGCAACATGGAGGTTTTCAAATATTTAAATATAGCAACTACAGTGCACACCTTGCAAAGGAAACAATTACAAATGTTTGTTTGTTTTCCTTTAGGCTTTTAAAAGACATAGCCAATTTATACCTATACAGATCGTATATATAATTTAGAAGAAACATCAATTCTTACTGAAAAATTAGGTGTTTTTATTTTTATTAATTGTTGAACAAAGCAACTTAAAAACTAAAGAGTCAAAGTTTTTCTTTATCACTTTAAGGGTGACAAATTCTGTTAACTCTGCTAAATTAACTACTTAATTCTACTAAAAGTGTACAGTAAAACCATCATAAGAGTCTCCAACAGATTTGAAATAAAAGCATCAATTTCCCTATGAAAACACCTTTTATACGTCTTAGTTACTATAATTGTCTTCTTATTTTCTACAGAAAATAACATTCTTTAGCAATTACAAGGAGGACAAAAATGGTAAATTTAAGATCTAAGTTAAGTACACCAAAAATGTTAAACACTGAAATTTTCAAAGGAAAGTAAATAGACTGTATGAAAATCACTGTAAGCAGAAGTAAATGAGCTATCATAAGGCTAAACCAGCAAGTTCAATTTGTATTAGAAACTTTTAAGATCCCAAATATAAACAAATAAATTAAAATTTAAATTCCCTTTTCTTTTCTTTACTCTCGCTTACATATGGTATCAATTTTCAAATTGATGAATGAGTATGTAATCATTACTCAATGTCAGAATACTACCTACCCAATCTGGCTACCACACATAACCAGTAGCTGTCCGTATATTGAGCTGTCCTTAAAATGACTTGTTCTCTCAGAAAACATCACCGAGTTTTTTTGTTTATTTGTTTGTCTGTTCGGGTTTGACAGAATATCCTGAAGTATCTACACTTCAATTTCAATTTAATTTATGTCTCTCGGTCTTATTTATAACCAAGAGGGGTGCTGATTATCATCACCACTAAAAGGCCACTGAAATTCAATTTTTACCAATACTTTGTTACATTGTCTACCAGTGATTGTGCTTAAAACATAAAAAGACCAAGAATCTGCTTTAAATCTTCCAAATCATCACATATTCTGTCTCCTGCAGTGTCCTCTAGAGCAACCACTTTTCAATATGTCTTACCAGTATTGTCAGTAGAGATGTCATCATCTATTTCTCTCTCTCATTTGGTCTAATATCTAGTAATAAAGAATTTTTGTGTGTGAATAAACTTGGGAAACTAATAAGAACATTAAACTGTTATAGTAACAGCAATAATAATAATGATGATAATAGTGGCTAACACTTGTGAAGATATCACAATAATTTCTAGGCCATGTAAGAAGCACAGTATTTTCTCAAGGCCAATATCAACGTAGGAAGAGTAATTTTGTGCCTTTAAATGAACACATTGTAATCACTTAAAATAATTATCTTGATTCCTCTTTTTTATAACTCTGAGAAAATTCTTACGCTGTTATAAGTTAGAACATAAGTTTGGGGAAAGTCTGTTTTGGAAAATGTTGTTGGCTTAACAAGGAGCTGAAGAAAAATCCTTGTTGCTAAAATTTAATAAGCCACTAAAAAGAAACACTGTAGCACTAATTATATGTTCAATATTGTGCTAGATTTCACAGCAAAGTCTAATACAGAGAAGAGCCAAATATACCCTATTACTACTATTTGAGTATTTCTCTCTAATTCTTATTGCTATGATGACATCATCAGCGCACATACACTGCTTGGACATTATACATGGGCAATGACAAATAGTTCAAAACACTGTTAGTACTGTACTGATTTGGGAAAATATGCTAATTTTAAAAAGAACAATTGCTCTCTTTAATGACCATTTACCCTGTACCAAATATTGTGCTAAATGTTTTCTATCCACTATCTTATTTACTCTTCACATTAATTTTTGAAGGAAGTATTGCCATTCTCATTTTGTAGATGAAGAAATTGAGCTAAAGAGACTAGGTGTCATTTGTGCATTATTTTGAAACATTTGTTGTTGCTGTTGTTGAGGAAGATAGGCCCCGAGCTAACATCTGTGCCAATCTTCCTCTATTTCGCATATGGGTCACCGCCACAGCATAGCTGACGAGTGGTGTAGGTCTGCGCCAGGGATCCAAACCAGAGATCTCAGGCCACCAAAGCGGAGTCCGAGGAACTCGAACCACTACGCTGAAGGGGTGGGCCCTTGAAACTTGTTAAAATGATCTAGTGCCACGAATGACCGAACAGTAACGTCATTTTGTTTTTTTACAGCAGATATAATCACAGGCAGAGAACAAAAAGGGGAAAAGAAAACGACATTCAATGAGCCCCTACTCCATACGACATTTTACAAACCTCACCTCATTCCACCCCTAGAACAAGCTTTTGAGCAAGTTATTAGTTGTAGGTGAGAGGACAGCCTCAAATAAGTTAAGTTATTTGCCTAAGCGGTAACACAGAAAGTTAGAATTGATTGAATCAAACTCTGATCTGATTGACTTATACCCAATTTTCTTTCCAATAAGTTACACTGTTAGTTTCATCACTGTATACTCTCCAAAAGTTTTCAGTTCTTTTCACTCTTGAGTGTTTCAATGATATTCTTTATTTTAGTCAATGATTTTTTCTTAAAATAAGATACTAAAAAATGTTAGTTTTTGGAAGAGGATTTACTTTATGGAAAGGGATATTATAATGACAATAGTGTCACTACTTTGTGGAATGGCTTTACTGCTTCATAAACATACTGTTCACTGAAGAATGTGAAAAAAAAATGTCACAGGTCTAGAAAAACCACATATTAAAAACTACTTTTAATTGTAATATTGAAAATGCATTAGTTAATCTGAATCTAGCTGTGAATAATTTCAATTTTTTGCTTGTTAAATATCTAAATTTTTTTGGTGTTACTTTCTTGTGTTAATTTTTTTCAAAGTTGAGACAGTTTCTAAATATAAAAGTAGGTCTTTTGAGTGTTTCATCTCCATGTAAATAGCATGTGATACCCATAAATTTACCTGGATCATCTGCATTTCTTCCATTATAATTAAGTATGTATTAAGAGGAGGGGATAGTAAGCCTCCAATTTAGCTGGAATCTTCCAGCAAAAATAAAAATATGGTAGGAAAGGAAAAGAAACTCAGAGAGAGAAGAAATTGTCTCAATCTCTATTACCAGGCCTCCCGTCCCACTGAACCATACCCTGAGGTTGGGTGTGAGGAGAGATGGTGATTGGATCAGATCTTTAACTATTTCTCAGCAAGATTTCCATTAAATTTCACAAGTGATATGAGGAATTTTAACTGAAATCTCCATATATTTATTTATGTATTAATTTTCCTTTTTACACATACTTTGCCTATACAGGCTTGAACAGACCCTTTTATCAAAATGCATATCTCCCTGATTGTTTTATTTCTATGATTAACAGTGGACTTACAGATAGTCTTATATAATGATTGCTACAATAAATTGACTTTTCAAAGGGCATATATTTTATCAGTGGAAATTTTTGATTCAAAAGCACCCTGTGTTGTAATTGATCAGCTAATTGATCAGGTATAGATGCCTCCTCACCACCGCCACCTCCCTTAAAGAGATCGCCATTCACTCGATCCCATGCCATTGAGGTCTAATTAAAACTGCAGCTAAATTCTGGGGGGGTTTTGATTTTTTGTAATAAACTTTTTTATTTTTGAATCATTTTAGATTTACAGAAAAATTGTAAATATAGTACAGAAAGTTCTTATATACCCCACACCCCATTTCCTTCTTGTTAACATCTTACATTAGCATGGTATATTTGTCACCATTAATGAACCAATATCAATATTTTATTATTAACTGAAGTCAACACGTTATTCAGAGTTCCTTAAGGTTTTTACCTAATGTTTTTTTCTGTTTCAGCATCCTAGCCACAATTTCACATTACATTTAGTCCTCATGTCTCATTAGGCTCCTCTACACTGTGACCATTTCTCAGACTCCCCTGGCTTTTGATGAGTGTATTAGTTTCCTAGGCTGCTGTAACAAATTAGAGGAATCCTTCCTTGTCTCTTCTAGCTTTGGATGGTTGCTGGTAACCTTTGGCTTTCCTTGACTTGTAGATGTATTACTCTAATCTCTGCCTTTGTCTTCATATGGCCTCGCCTATGTGTCTATCTGCATCCAAATATCTTTCTTCTTATAAAGATACCAGTCAGTGGATTAGGGTCCACACTAATCCATCTTAGTGTGGATAAGATAAGACCTCATCTTAACTTGACTCACTTGCAAAGACTCTATCCAAATCAGGTCACATTCATAGATACACGGAGGTAGGATGTGAACACATCTTTTCGAGGGACACAATGCAACCTGCAACAACGACCTTGACAGTTTTTTAGGGAATACTGTATTTTGATATTCTGTAGCATGTCTCTCAGTTAGAGTTTGTCTGATGTTTTTCTCATGATTAGACTAGAGTTATAGGTTTTTGGAGGGGAAGACCACAAAGATATGCGCCCTTCTCATCACATCATATCAAGAGTACGTGCTGTAAGCATGACTTAGGCTAACCTTTATGCTAACCTTCGTCACTGACTGAGGTAGTGTTTGTGAGGTTTTTCCACGATAAAGGCCTCACCACCACCTTGCAGGCCTCACCTTAGAAGTGGAGAGTTATTCTCCACCTCCTTGGGGAGGGAGTGTCTGCATAAATTATTTGGAATTCTTCTGTATGGGCAATTTGTATATTCTCCACCATTTATTTATTTATTCTGTGGTTTGTTTGTTTTTTATTGAACTGAAAAGATGGAAAAACAAAAAAGAAGGATTCAGATTCACCAAATAGAAACTCCTGATTATTCATCCCCTGTAAAATTCCTATTTCAGATAGTTCAGACAAAATCTGAGTTAAGCTTCAGTTCTGCACTGAGTATAGAATAGTGCTAAAAAAAGAAAAGAAAAGAAAAAAGAGAGAGAGAAAGTAAGTGAAATCAGGGCAAAAGAGGGATCTCAGCCCTTAATAAGAAACCTTGGCTAAAACTACCAAAAGATGATCAGAATTTTAACAAGTAAACATTTTCTAAGTTCAATTCTTCCCCAAAGCAGAAAGTTGCTGAGTAGGGATTCTCAGAAGAGGTAGCAGAATATTCACTGGGCATTTTCTCCCAGGATAAGAATAAAAATACAAATTTTTCTGCCAATTCAGTTCTCAATTGAACAGATTTCAGCGAACAACATTTTGGAATGAGAAGTAGAGAAAACCATTCCACTTACCCCACCTCATCCTCAGTCCCCAGTCATTTTTTTTCAAGTCTGTACTTTTTGTATATCAGCCTTAAGTGTTAGTATTCACTGATATTCTATGAGCCTTAGTGGAATGGTTCCTTTGTGTTCTTGACTAGCGTAAAACAAAAGCCACTGAGGAAATTAGGATCTCATATGATATATTTTTATTGCTAGATATCCTTTTCTCATGGTAGTGTCATATGCTAAATTGGTACAATTTATCACACTTTGCAAAGGCAGACCAATAAAAAGTTATCCAGGCCTGATGTAACCCAGCTGGGTGGAAGGACAGAGACCTTTGTTTTAAAACTATCTTTAGTGAAATCCAAACAGTTGAATTCAAATTTCATTATGATGTATTAAATGGCCTCTAAAAATAGCAAATCATAAAACCTTACAGGTACAGCGAGACGAGTTCTAACCCACGGACGAGATACAACATTTTAATATTTAACTACCCTATTGCCACATGACTACCTTCGTCTGTGTTACCTAGAGAAAGGACGGTAAGCAGTAAACAAAATACTGCAGGTGATTCACTCCACACTTTCAGAACAGCTCCTTAAGAGGACCAATGGTTTAAAAACCTGTACAACATATTTTTATACATGGTAACGACCTACAAAGTGAGAAACATCACCTTTAAGCAACTGTTGTACTAAATTCATCCTACCTTTCTAAATCATAAATACCTCTCCTTAACATTATTACAAGTAAAAACACTTAATTGTTAAAGTATGCAGGACTATTTTTAAGCAATGCAATTCTGTTTAAATGAAGGTTAAATAAAGCTTTCTACTATATTGCAATGCACATGCTTACCTCACCCCCAAATTGCTTCTCAGATATTTTGTAAAAAGATGCTACTTCTCATCTTGATCTTGTCTCTTCCTGTCTGCCATATTACTCAAACATTGATTATTTTGATAAGAGGACACAGAGGTATCACATCTTATCAAGAATAATTCATTGTTCCAATTTGTCTGTTCTATTTTTAGCAAGATATAGTTTAACAGACCCAAATGCCAGTGCAATGGTTACACAGGGGAAGCTACTTTGTTCTAATAGAAAACTTTGTGTACTGCTTTAGGTTATCAGACTATATCAAATCCAACGTGTATAATTATAAGCCCATGGAAAGTTCATGTCAGGGCAGCTAAGGTAAAACTCTCAAATCATTCTTAACTGCTCCTTATTCCTATTATTCTATACTACTTAACATTTTGTTGACAAAGATGAAAATGCACTACTTTCAAAATACTGTATTTCATTTATCTTCAAAAATAGAAGTAGTCCTAATACGCTGTTAGAAAGTGATACAACGGAGAATAGTCAAAACAAAACAAAAAATCAATTCCAGTAATTATCTACATTTGGCTGAATACAAAAATAACTGATTGTCAGTAGGTACTGCTCCTAAGAAAATAAATCTCTGGCACTTCCTCCAACCCACAGAAGACCTAGGACCAACAAAACCCTCCCTGAAAACACGGAAGGAAGGAAGGCAGGCAGGAAGGCAGGGAGGCAGGGAGGCAGGGAGGGAGGTAAGGAAGGTGGGAGGGAGGAAGGAAAGAAGGAGGGAGGGAGGGAGGAAGGGAGGAAAGGCGTATTTAAGAAAAGAGCACATTACAGGCAATGTAAGGAGAGTAGAGTATAAAGTTCAAGGGAAGCTAGATTAGGGGTGCGTCTAGAGAACAAAACCTCCCTCCAAGAAGGACTGAATCAAACAAGGCAAGAACAAGATCCTTAGAAATGTACAGTATAGTGAGGGAGAGAGACATCAAAAGAATCATTTACAGTACAATGTGGCAAGTAGAAAGACAGAATGCGAGGTGGGCACCTCAGGCTCGGAAGGTGAGGGCATTCAATTCATAAAAGCCTTCCTGCAGACTGTGATGCATGAGCTGAGAAAGCCAGAAGAGAAAAGAAAACAGCAAAGACAAGAGACAGCTTGGCACATTTAGGAAACGACCAGGAGCACAGTTACTGAAGAATAACTTAGGGGGGCCGGCCCCATGGCTTAGCAGTTAAGCACGCGCGCTCCGCTACTGGCAGCCCGGGTTCAGATCCCGGGCGCGCACCTACGCACCGCTTGTCTGGCCATGCTGAGGCGGCGTCCCACATACAGCAACTAGAAGGATGTGCAGCTATGACATACAACTATCTACTGGGGCTTTGGGGAGAAAAAGGGGGGAAAAAAAAAGAAGGAGGATTGGCAATAGACATTAGCTCAGGGCTGGTCTTCCTCAGCAAAAAGAGGAGGATTGGCATGGATGGTAGCTCAGGGTTGATCTTCCTCACAAAAAAAAAAAAAAAGAATAACTTAAGAGGTCAAAAGCAACGAAGCCAGAGATAAAACAAGAATGCATATTGCTGGGGAAGAGGGAGAGTTCCCCCCCTCTGCCCTTTCCCTGCAGGTTCTTATGGCGGGCCAAATAATTAAAAGACAGATTAGCAGGAAAAAATAATACCAAGTTTAATAACCTGTATACATGGGAGAAACTCAGAAATGAGCAGCTCATCATTCTGTCTAAGCTGCTTGCTTAAGTATTATAGCTAAAGGCGTGGAAGGTATTGGGAGGGTCGTGGTTTGAGATTTCAGAGGGGAAGAATACAATTCACGTGGAGACAGAAATGCAAATATTTGTCTGACAACTCTTTTCAGGGCCACCTATAGAGAATGTGGCCAGGGAGAGACAGAAATTTTGATAAAATGGGCTTGGTGCCTTTCCTAGCTTTCCTATCGCAGCATCTTCTTTTACATTATACTACAGCCATCATATGGTACTGGCTCCTTCCTGAAACAGATCTCCTATGTGAAATTCTTTAGGCAGTTTGGGAGGGGAAACTCAAATGTTCTTCCTGAGTCTTCTGAGTCTTTATTTTCTTCAGCTCGAAATAATCCGCATACCAGAATGGTGCATTTTGGGGTGGCACCATCAACATCAATATCAGAAAGGGCAAAGTTACATGTAGATCAAATTTTGTTAGATCAAAATTCAATGTTTACTTATTGTCTCTATGTAATTGCTATTCACAGTATACTAAGATTACATTTCCCTTTTTGTACAACCTTTTGTCTTCTTTAGAGTTAATCTTGCCCTCAACCCTCAGTTTTCCTATGTAATTTTCCATTAAATTCATCCCTCTACTCTCCACCAGAAGTAAAGTTCCCTTTCAATATATTTAAACACTATCTACTCTATCATTTTTATCTTTCTGCAGGCATCTTTCCCTAATTCTTATATATTCTTGTTACAGTCTGAATTGATTACTCTCTTAGTCTCCTGCACAACTTTCATCATGGGATCCAAATTCAACATTATCCTGTTCATCACTTTCATCCTTCTCCTGTCTTAGATCCCTGTTTCTTGGATCCTGTCTCCCTCTTTCTTATCTTTACTTCTTTATCTTGGAAAAGCACATACTTCAGGAAGTTCCTAAGAAAGAGCATAAGAAAGGTAATTTTTGAAGCTTTACATGACTGAAAATGTTTTTATTCTCATGTCATAGATGATCAATAGTTTGTCTTGGTTTCAAATTCTATGTTGGAAATTATCTTGGCCCCAGAATTTTGAAGCTATTGTTCTGTTTTCAGGGTTCTGCTGAGATGTCAGGTGCCATTCTGTTTCTCAATCTTTTTATAGGGCCTATTTTTTCTTTCTGCAGTTCTGGAGTTTTGGGATCTTCATTTTTTTCTTCCCTGATGTTCTGAAATTTCATGAACACATTGGTATAGGTGTTTTTTAAAAATTCAATATATTAGAAACTCAACAGGCCTTTTCAAAGTTGAAAATCACTGTCCTTAAATTCTAGGAAATTTTCTTGAGTTACTTCTTTGATAGTTTCTTCACTACATATTTTTTTTAATTTTCTTTTTCTAAAAAATTCTATTGATCAGAACAGGACCTCTTGAACTGAGTTTCTAATTTTCTTGTCTTTTCTCTTCTTTATTTCATTTCTTGGTATTTTTGTTCTATTTTCTGAGTGGCTTCCTCAATTTTATCTTCAAAACCATTTTAATTTTTTCATGTCATCTATCAATTTTCAATTTCCAGGAGTCCTTTTCTGTGCCCTAAGTGCACCTTGTCTTATAACGGCTGTTCTTATTTCCTGATTGCAGCATATTCTTTGATCTTTCTGAGAATATTAATGATAATATTTTCAAGTTTTCTTCTCTGTTCGTTGTCTCTATCTCTGTCAATTTCCTTGTTTTCTCCAGGTTTGTTTTGGTCTCTGAATTTTTTCAAATGTCTGGTGATCTTTGGTCACTACTCACATTGAAGATGGAGCACTAAAAAGCTGATTAGAAAGTCTGTGTAACTGGTGGGGGTTGTCAACAGGTGGGCTTCACTGCAAAGCAATCTGGCTGGGTTATCCATCAGGAGACCCCCAACTATCAGTATCCATAGGTATTTTGCAGTTTGATCAGATTCTTCAAAGAAGCATCTTCCAATTTCACACCTGGAGAATATATACCTGACTGCCCAAATTTTGGAGATGAGTAGAAGTGCACTGGGGGTACCTCACTGTTTAGTAAGTATTTCACTTAATCCTCCACCCTCCATCTGTGCCTCAGTATCCCCCACTCAATAGTTCTCTAGTTCACATTCTCCACAGAATAAGCTTCCAGTCTTGCTGGAGTGTGGGGAGGCATCTGGGATCTAAGTTCACTTTAAACACACTAGCCCCTGGGCCGACCCTGTGGCTTAGCGGTTGGGTGCGTGCGCTCCGCTGCTGGTGGCCCAGGTTCGGATCCCACACCGACACACCGCTTCTCCGGCCATGCTGAGGCCGCGTCCCACATGCAGCAACTAGAAGGATGTACAGCTGTGACATATAACTATCTAATGGGGCTTTGGGGGGAAATAAATAAATAAATAAAATCTTTAAAAAACAAAAAAAACCACACTAGCCCCTAATCCTACTGTTTTTAGCCTCACCCTCATTGTTGAGCCTTTCTGAGGTTCTGAAGTGAAAATCAGGTTGCTTCTCAGTATCTCTTCCTAGCAGCTTAGGTTTCAGCTTCTCAGGACATGTAAGTTAGTTACTCTCATCCATGGGCTTTCCAGACTCCGTTTGTCTCACTGAGTTTCTGCATTTTTAAAATCCCTTTACTGTCATTTTTTGGGAGGGAGTGGAATAAATGTCTGTGTTTAATCTGCCTTTTTCTGTACCATATTTTCATTGTCTAAACATTGACAAATATTTGTTAATGAAAAACTCAGGAGAAAAATTCAAGTCACCTCTAATATGAACTTGAGAGGTTAAGGTGGACTATGAAATATGACCACAAGTTTATACTAAAAATAAAAGAACCATAACAGCCATAGTGAAAGTAACACAAAAAATGAAGGGGAGTTACCTCACTGACAATCAGCTGATATTTTGGTAGCGTATGTTTAACTACCTGTTGTTATTATAACAACAAATGTTTTTAAATCCCAGGAGAGAAATGACATTATAGTGTGTAAAAGTGAGGCAATATCCCCAGCTAAGTCAGACATTATTGTTAATGAAAAACGCTTTAATTGTTTTTCTAGAAATTAAATCATAGCTCTAAACGCACAACAGAGTTAGGTCCCTAAGTGAAACCTGAAATTCATTCTCAGGTAAATAACCACTAATTTATTCATCTTAGTTATTCAGATTTTTTATATTTTTTTTTCCAACGAGAAGCCCATTTACATGAATATAGCTGGGAATAAATTCTTTGTAAGCTACCCCAAAACAAAAGTCAGATATCTGTGCATTAGTCTTAAAATTCAAGTTGCCTATAAAAGTGATCTAAAACTTTCTTTTCTTGAGAGGTTAGGTGATTATATAGTCATAAAAACTAATGGAACAAAAAAATTAAGTCCAATGGGGAAAATTTTTTTAATTAAGGCTACTAAATTTCATATTTAAAAGATAGTAAATATAAGCTTTGATTGTGAATAGTCCCACCTTTGAAAAATGTCTGCCAAATCATAATAATGAAGTCCTCAAAAATAGCAGTAAAGCTCCTCATAACCCTGAAATCATCCATGAACTGGGGTAAATTTAGACATATCTCTGTTCACTATTATAAAAAAAAAAATAAAGCTGATTTATTAAGCATTTTAGTGTGTCAGCCAGTGTGCCAAGCACTCTATATGCATTATCTTACTTAATTCTTACCACCTTCTAAGGTTATAAGACCTTACCATCCCCATTATAATGAAGAATCCGGGGCTTATAAAAGTTGTAAGTAAAGGTAACTTGGCCACGACATCTACAACCATGGCTAAGATTTGCCCACAAGCCATGCTTTTAACCACTACTGCATACTTTCCTTTAACTAATGATTAAATCCAATATTTTGAAATTCGTTGGGGATATGTCAACACTGATGAATTAAAAGCCAAAATGACCTTTGTAAATGATTAAACAAGATTTATTCACTATTAACTGGCACCAACCAATATCAGTACTAATTCATTCATTCATTCAACAAGTATTTACTAGGTAACCATTAGGTGCCCATCAGTGCTCTAGGTGAGCACTGTCAAAACTTCCTTCGATGATGAAAATGTACAATATCATCACTGTTCAATACAGTAGCTGAGCACAAGTGCTGAACCCCTACAGTGTGGCTAGTGCCACAGAGGAACTGAAATTTTAATTTTATTAAGTTTAAATTAGTTTATATTTAGATGTAAATATCCACAGATTTACATATGCTAATGGATACCTTACTAGGCAGGATAGCTCTAGACACTGAGTGTACAGTTAACAAAACAGACATGGTTCCTACCTTCATGGAGCTTATGATCTAGTGTGGGAGCTAGCACAAAATAAGTAAAATAATGAATATAATATTACAACTTCTGTTAATTGCTTAGAAGAAAAAGAATAGAAAAGATAGTATTTATAAGGATAGAAACTCAGACTGAGTCAAACCTAGCTATGAACTTCTAAAAAGTATGGGACGGAGAGATTCTTTCTGAAAATGTTATTTCAGGATTTACTAATCTAAAATCCAGGATAATTAGTGAACCATTGAAACAAAGAATGTATGCATTTTTTGAAAGTGCTTTCAATGTTTCAAGACCGATGCACAGAAACAGTGCTCTGTTAGCAAAGAAATCTATGCAAAAATAATTCTGAACAAGAATGTGGTTCTTTTTGTCCTATTTCAGGTAATAGTCTGAATTTAAACAAAATAAAATGAAAGAGAATAGGGAAGAGGAATCACAAAAACTGAAACAATAAAATCTACAAAATGCTAACTTTAGGTACTTCAGGTTTAAAAACTTGGATTTGATGGGTTGGGAAATAAGAGAAAAACAACTGAACTACTATTCCACTTGGGCAGAAGTGGGACTTTTTTTTACAGTAACATGTCCACTTTGAGGCCAGTGTCAACCTATAAACCAAAAAAAAAAATTTTTTCCAGGAATTACGTTCCTGGATTTGAGGACCTGGAATCGAAACAGAGCATACAACTCTCTATAGTGAATTAATAAGTGAAAAAGGTGTTGGGAACAGCCAGAGAAAGGAGACTCACCAAAAACCTTCAAGATCCTGGATCATATTGTGTGGGTTTTTGTTTGGGAAGTTAAGATGGATTTGTTTGGAAAAGTAGGCTACTTGAGGTCAGAAGGAAGAGGGAATTATCACAAGGGCTGGTAACGCCACATGTGCATTTCTTTTTTCCATTCCCATAGTTCCCATCCCTAAGCAACAGGGAAAATGGTCTATAGGTGGAGGTAGGTAAAACTGGGGAGAGAAGCATGATCTGATATAATTAAAATGTGTTGCTGAAAAGAAGAAGTTTATTTCAACATTTCCAAATAGCCCCCCAAATTCATTCCAGCTCTTTATTAAATAAACTAGGTATCATTTAGCTAGCATAATCGCTGTTCCCCATTTTAAGCCAAGTGACTATAAAATCAATGCACTAAGAGAACTAAACTCCTACTATGATTGCTAATAGTAGTGAGAGGAGGAGGAGGAAGAGGAGGAGCCACAGTAGCAACTAACAATCAGATAGCTCTCTGTGCCAGGCACAGTTCTAAGTGCTTTACATGTATTTTTCTTTTAATTGTCATAACAACCTCATGAGGTAGGAACCATTATCATCCTCACTTTACGGATGAGTTAAGTACCGAGTTTAATGACATGCCCAATGTCAAACAGTTCATAAGTAGCAGATATGGAATAAAATCCAACCACTTTGCCAGACAGAGCAAAATAATGGTTAGACTTGTTTTTTACCCAAAAATCATATGGTCACATAGCATCTAAACAGAACTAAAAGGATATTTTTTATTTTGCTATAAATTTATTACACATGAGAGTGCATACACCTGTATAGAAAAGAACAGTCTAGCTTTATTTATAAAGAAGAAATAAAAGGAACTGGATTCTGGATGTTTATAAAGTACAGGCAGTAGATAATCAAGACTGTTAGAAATAGTATCAAGATAAACGCAAAGACAGTACCTGAATAAAAAAAATGGATTGCAGAGTTTCAAAAGGATCAAAAAATTCTAAAAGATCATGGCATCACCATGACTTCTGTTCAGCAAAGTCCATGTCTATTACAGGGTATTTCTCTACGGGAACATATTTCCAATTGTATAATGGCAATCGATAAACTAGAATTGACTTTTATATCCAACTTTGAGGCAACATATGTTTTTAAAACATGGGGACATATGACTTATTATGAAAGAAATATATCAAAAAGGAAAAAAAAGTCTTTATGAAACTGTAGGATATTCCATTTTACCTCCATTAATCAGAATAATACATAGTAGTGGGTACTTTTCCTCCAACTTCTGTGGGAAATAGATTCTCTCAGGAACTTCAACAGATCAACGTAGAAACATGTGCAGTTTTTTCTAACATAATCTTATTTAGTTTTACTGAATTTGCTGGGGAAAAGAGTTAACGGTTTTCCTCAAGCTGCTAAGCTAAGTGTCAGCAGAGCTTAAACTCAGCAACCTCTTCTAATGGTTTCAATATACTACACTCCAAGAGAGATGCACGATTGTTTCTGATGACATATGTTTTCTTACACTTGGTAATATTTCTTAAAGTAGTTTTCAAACTCCATATATTTGTCTATGTCAGCAGTAAAAATCTACTAATGAAGAGTATCAGCATTTTAAATAATCTTTTGGTCTTTTGATGATCTAAACTGGAATGATTTCAACAGCTTTTGTAGATAGAATTTAAACCAATCTAATACTACCGCCTTCAAAAACTTAAATTATTTATCATTCTTCTACTTAAATCGGATCAAAGGTTCCCCATTACTCTCCAGAAAACATCCAATTTGACTGCATAACATAGTACTCTTTTGTGATCCAGCCCCTTATACCTGTAAAGCTTCCTCTCTCTCACCACCTCTGCCTTCCTGCCACCTCTCCTGCTCCGTTCCAGGCCTACCCCTCCCAAACCCTCCCCACTCCTCACGCTCACATAGGCACACTATGCATCAGCCATACTGAACTATTTTGCAGACTCTCGCCTTCAAGTTACATCTTCTATCTGGAATATCCTCTCGCCTAACAACCTCTCTGCCACCTTCACCTGGCCAGCTCCTACCCAAATTTCAGATCTCAGTGTTGAGAGGCCCTCCCTGATTTCTCTACAGTAGGACAGATGCTTCTCTCATGCACTCCCATAACACTTGAGTCTAACACTAAGCTGCACTCATCACACTGTAGTAATTCCCTATTTTCTTGTTTGTACATAGGATTGTAAGTTTCTTGAAGGCAGGAGCTAAATAATTTTATTAAATACAAAGTGCTAAGCATAGCTCCTAACATAGTAAGTTCTCAATACTCATTCAATGAACGAAAAAACTATGCATGTAATTATTTTTTACTTGACCAAATTAAGATGTTTATTTCAAATCTTATTAAGAAAAGACAGAATGAAACAAAGCTCTGAAAGCAAGAAATACTTAGTAGAAAATATTTTACCTAGTTGAAGTGTTAAAAATAGAAAATATTTAACACCAGTAGCTTCTAACAAGAGCCACTCAAGGAAAAGTGCAGGCAGTGTCAACTGAACTCCCAAATCCAGTAAGTCACCCCCATCCACTCCCTCCTCCTGCCTCTCCATCTTGACCTCTCTTATTGCCAGCCACCATCCTTATTTTCCCCAAATGGAGTAGAAAAAGGAATTCCACCTAACTATATCCTCTCACCTCTCCAATTCTGTCCCCTCCTAATGGTGAGCATCAGCCCTACCAGAACCCAACCACTTTCTGTGAATGTGAGAAAATATTGTTCCTAGCCGGCCCCGTGGCTTAGCGGTTAAGTATGCGTGCTCTGCTGCTGGCAGCCCGGGTTCGGATCCCGGGTGTGCACCGACGCACCGCTTCTCTGGTCACGCTGAGGCCGCGTCCCACATACAGCAACTAGAAGGATGTGCAGCTATGATATACAACTGTCTAGTGGGGCTTTGGGGTAAAAAATAAATAAATAAATAAAATTAAATCAACTTAAAAAA
Organism: Diceros bicornis minor; assembly: GCF_020826845.1. NCBI lineage: Eukaryota > Metazoa > Chordata > Mammalia > Perissodactyla > Rhinocerotidae > Diceros > Diceros bicornis. Next base: position 45,622,351 of record NC_080756.1, on the reverse strand, counting down.
AAAAAAGAAAATATCATTCCTAGACTTGCCACTGGAACATCCTAGATGTCAACTTGATTTAAGTGTGTCATGAGATTAGAAAGAACACTAAACATCGAAGTCAATACTACTCCTTGCTTTGCCAATACTCTTCCTAACTCTATGCCCTTGGACATGTCACTTAAACTCATGGGTTCCCATTAAGTACTGATTAAGCTGGAAACTAGGGTATCTCCAAGACTTCTTTGCAGCTCCCAAAGTCCAGTGCATTGGCTCAGTGATATCATGACAAAGGCCAGCACACTGGCTCAGTGACCTGCTTCCTGTCATAGAAGTTTACCTATAGAGACTACCTGCCAGAACACAGCTAGGAGAAAAGTATCCTATTTTCTTGTGGGGGGTGGGGGGTGAGGAGTTACATAAGTAACTTTGATGACTGGCTGTATGTTGCCCTCATAACCTCCAAGCCTGCCTACAGAGAAAGCATGTGACATGAGGAACTTTATCCTTTTTTTTTTTTTTTTTTTACAATTTAGCTGCTAAGAAGCCCTGGGAATAGCACGTAGCAGCACATAGTAGCACACTCCAACTAGTACGCTGGGAAGGATAAGATGAATTTCCCTGCTCTCCCAATGACGGAAGCTGTTCCATTCCGGGACGCTAAAATGGAAATTTTTGTAGGAAACAAGTGCTTGAATTTTATGAGATACGAGACTCAGTATTTACACGAGTGGTGCTTAATCTCCACTGCCACCGCTGTCACCTCAGGGAAGGCCAGTTTTGCCAAGAGCCACATGGCTGCTTCCCTGCCATGAAGGAAATAGGACGAAACAAAGTGGCCTCCTCTTGTAACGACTAGATGTGCCCAAAGAGAAAATCAAAGACTCCACCTGATCAAGGCCCAAATGCTTAAGATTAAAAAAATGAAAAATAACCAACTATCCATCTACTAATATAAGTGGGCAAAGGACAGACGATCCATAGCATGGATCGCTGATCACCACTACCCACAAATGATCCTAAACATATGTGACTGCTCTTGCAAACCTTACAGGGGCTCAAACGACAATAATCTACCATTAGAAAACAAAGTCTCACTGCTGCTCCCTGAGAGGACGGGTGCACAAGCTCAGTCGTAAGGCAATTTCCTAGCATCCAAAGACCACTTTCCTATTCCTAAAAAAAAAATAATAATATTGCTGCTGAGAAGGAAAATGCTCTTGGGGTGCTTTTTCAGAGCTACTGGAAATAATAAAAACTTACTGAGTATATTCCCATGCTTTTATTGTGGTATTATGGGATAGTAAAAAGAACATGCTATGAAGATAGACATCTCTGAATGTAAATCCTGACTCTTTCATCTCTCTGTGACCCTGGACAAAAATTATCCTCTCTGAGCCTCTGTTTACTCATCTGTAAAACAAGAATAAGATTGTTATGAGGATTATATGCAAAAACACACGTAGATCACTTAAGATCTGTTATCTAGGGGCTGGCCCGGTGGTGCAGCGGTTAAGTGCTCAGGCTCCGCTTCCAGGCCAGGGTTCACAGGTTCGGATCCCGGGCTCGGACCGATGCACCGCTTGTCAAGTCATGCTGTGGTGGCGTCCCATATAAAGTAGAGGAAGATGGGCACAGATGTTAGCTCTGGGCCAGTCCTCCTCGGCAAAAGAGGAGGATTGGCATCAGATGTTAGCTCAGGGCTGATCTTCCTCACAAAAAAAAAAGAAAAAGATCTGTTATCTATATCTATGTATTTATCAGTTCCTTTATTTTCCTGAAGAATTGTATACTGGAGAGAAATAGAAAGAGAGATGTTTTCTTTAAATACTGGTTCTAAAAATGAAATTCACTGAAGTAAAAACCAGTTGCAATCAATCTAATAAAACTCAAGAGAAATACATGATGATCAGAGTAAAGAATGTTACCAATTACACACTCACATACAAAAAAGAAAATTCCTCAGCTTACCATTCAAGGCCCCCCACAATTTTGCCCTAAATAATTTCTTCCAGTCTTCTCTTTAGCACTCCCGTCTATAAACCTTCATTATGACCACACTCTCTTCCGAGTGTATCTTGCATTGACTCACCTTCAAGCCTCTGCTCTTACCCTAAATACCCTTCCTGCTACTTTATACCTCCTATCCAGCAACTGATCAATTCTTCCATTCCCACCCCTTTTTTAAAGTCTTCCCTGACCAACTCAACATTAACAACATCTAGTCATTTGGCAATTTTTTTATGTTTAATATTTTTTAATGTGGTTATGAAGAACCACTCTGATTCATTCCTTTGCATCTCTGACACAGCTCCGGGGTGTGGCAAATTAGTAGTCTTTGGCAAAATAATTCCTGTACTAAAGTTGTGCTATAGAGAGTTTCATATACATGTGCTAAAGGAAGAGTCACAGAATTTTAGTGATCAAAGGGGATATTATTACCGATATAAATTTCCTCTAAGATTTACACAAATGACCACTGGAAACAACTGACTCCTGTCTGGGGCAAAATTGATGCGAAATAGAAACTAATTTAGAAGTACAGAATTGGGGGCCGGCCCAGTGGCACAAGTGGCTAAGTGCATGCGCTCCGCTGCAGCGGCCTGGGGTTCACTGGTTTAGATCCCGGGCGTGCACCGATGCACCACCTGGCAAGCCATGCTGTGGCGGGGTCCCATATAAAATGGAGGAAGGGCCGGCCCTGTGGCTTGGTGGTTAAGTGCGCGCGCTGCGATGCTGGTGGCCCGGGTTCGGATCCCGGGTGCGCATCGAGGCACCACTTCTCCGTCCATCCTGAGGCTGAGTCCCACATACAGTAACTAGAAGGATGTGCAGCTATGACATACAACTATCTACTGGGGCTTTGGGGGGAAAAAATAAAATAAATAAAATCTTTAAAATGGAGGAAGATGGGCATGTATGTTAGCCCAGAGCCAGTCTTCCTCAGCAAAAAAAAGAGGAGGATTGGCAGATGTTAGCATAGGGCTGATCTTCCTCACACACACAAAAAAAACAGAAGTACAGAATTGAACTGAAATTTAAAAAAAAAACTTATTTAGCAGAATTTCTACAGTCAAAATTAGCTAAGACCCTCAGTGTTAACTGAGTGGAAACGCCAATGAAAGTACTGCTGTTGGAGCGGTCATGTATCAATGGTGATTTTAACATCTGACCTGAAAAGCAGAACTTTTGGTAAAAGTTCGCCTATTTATATGAAGGAGGTTCAGAACTGACTCAGAGGAAAAAGTATTATCCTCTGACTCACCAAGACCACTTCCTGAAACACCCAATGTTTTTCTTGGAAGCAAGTCTATATAAGTGCCATTTCTTTCAAACACTGATTAGACAAAATTGAAGTGTAACACTAAATGGACAAAAGATATATATTTTCCAAAGCCAACCAGGTTTTAGAGAGGTTTCAAAGACCATTCCATAAACATATATTATCTGGTCATGAAAGGGAAGACTTTAAATATGGTCAAAAATGGATAATCCAAGGTATATTATAATGAATAAACCACTGACTATCTACATATATCCCTCTTTACACCATAATCTCTTAATGATAGAGAAACAACTTTATGATTTTAATCCAAAAAATTAACTAATGTCTTTGCCTTCAAAACAGTCACCTTTTTTTTTTCCAAATTATTTTCTCCTCTCTGAATCAACTGTGTCGCTAATATTTAATAATAATTTATAAAAACAATAAATAACACTTATTAAGTGCTTACATGTGCCAAACATTATTATAAGTCCTTGCTACACATAATTCAATTGATAATCACAACTCCTCTTAGAGGTAGGTACTACTATCTCTATTCTACAGATGAGGAAACTGAGGCACAGAACAATGAAGCACCTTAACCAAAATCACACAATGAGTACATGGTAAAGCCTCAAACCCAAGCAGGCCAATGCAAGAGCCCAAACTCTCATTTTCTATGCTATGTCTTTGTATGATTCTCCGCCCCCATTAGAATGCTTGCTAAAACTTAAACACACTTATGCACACACAGACACACAACACACATATAATTACACATATATGTATATGTATAAACATTTCACATTTATATAATCTGTGCTGAAATTTACATATGTCCTTCTCACACATTTGTTTATAAATTCTAACATGACTATTACATCAATAGGATTTGAGTACAAATAAAACCAAGTCTTTAATCTAGAAGAACAATTACTTAGAGAAGCTTTGAAACATTCCACTGTCCAGACACACTGATGTCAGTCCCACTTGTTTTCCAGTTCTAAAACACTGGAAACATCTCCCAGAACTATGAAAACACCAAAACGATACTGCCCTGGACACAGCTCTCAGGGGAGAAAAATACACATAACATTTCCTTCTTCAAAATAACAAGCAATTAAACTGCATCTTGCTGTTTGTTTCCTCTTGAGTAATCTAGACCTGGAAGGAGTTCAAACATCTGGCTCGCACAGTATTCTTTCAGTGGAAAGACCATCTTTTAATATGCCAAGTCAGCTAATACGTGTTCAGTCATATCTATAACTGATTCAGAGAAACTCGTTTAAAAATTAAATGACTGCATATTTCTAGTTCTAAACATTTGAAAAAGAAGTTCTTAGTTAGCTAACGAGGCAGAATAAACACTTTGAAACAAGCCACACCACTCTGACCTTCAGATTATTAAGGTGCAGCATAAGAAGGGCAAATTTATCCCAGAAGGGTGAGGCCCTTAAGGCAGCAGCCTAAGGAAATACAATACCCCAGCGTTAACACTACTCTGGAGGTGCTAAAGATTCAGAGGTGCTTTGGAAGCCTGCCTGCCCAGTGTGATTTTAGGGTCAAGACAGAGTCAGCCTGCTTCCTTAAAGTATATCATCTACCCAAGTGATATAGTGAATGAAATTCTACCACTGGAAATTAATTTATTCTTTTGAATTAAGCATTTTCACCCCTAGCAACCACTTTTAAACCACAAATGCTTCTGGGAGTATTAATATATTATGTCATTAACACAAGTATGAATTATCAGATACTTTCTCCTAGGAGAGGAGGAATCTAGAGTAATGGGAGAACACCTATGAAGTCAGTGTGCCCAGAAATATAAGAAATCTGCATAGAAATGGAGAAGTAGTACGCTACTGAAGAAAAAATTTGCTTGCCTAAAAGAATACTTTTGCCTACGATCAGATATATCCAGTTATTAATACTTACTGAAATTATGAAAGGAATTCCAGCTTATACATGGAATAATTATTTATTACAGGCAAACATCCTACATAGTGAGCAAAACCACATAAGAAATTCATTCAGTATTTTTTTGTGTGTGTGAGGAAGATCGGCCCTGAGCTAACATCTGCCAATCCTCCTCTTTTTTTGCTGAGGAAGACTGGCCCTGGGCCAACATCCGTGCCCATCTTCCTCTACTCTACATGGGACGCCACCACAGCATGGCTCGACAAGCAGTGCGGTGGTGCACATCCGGGATCCAAACCGGTGAACCCCGGGTCGCGAGCACTTAACAGCTTGCGCCACCGGGCCAGCCCCTCATTCAGTATTTTTTGTCTACACCTACCAGGTGTTGTGCTTCACACAAGGGCATATAATAAACAACATGGCTTCTCTCCTTCAGGAGCACTCAGCTTAGTGAGACAGAGATGCAAAGAGATCAATACAATTTAGGAAATGCTATTGTCGTGGTATGAACAATGTACTATGAAAGTGTCTACCTAGAGCAGCTGTTGGTAGGTTCTCTTACAGGAGGAGACAGTAGAATCAGGTCATAAAAGACACAGAGGACTGTGTCAATCGGTACGTGGAAGGGCACTCCAGACATGCAAAGCAGGGTACAGGGAAGGATGCGAGTTTCAGAGAATAGTGAGATATTCAGTGTGGCTGAATACAGAGGATATAAAAAGATTTTGCATGTATGTGTATACACATATATATATATACATATACATGTATGTAATTATATTATTTAATTTGAACTAAACTAGATTATCATATACTCCACTTTAATAAAGATCAAAGGACATAATCCCTAATTTACAAAAGCAATAAACTGTTTTTTTTTTTTTAAAAAAAAGAGCACCTGTCCAGTTTTTACCAACTCTTGATTTCAAGTCCAGCTCCAACACTACATGGCAGTGCCTCTTACACATGCCATTTCTCACTGATCCTTCATTTCCTCATTAGTCAAATGGACTAGGGCTCTACGTTCTACTCATACATACCAATGTCACAGTTTACTGAGGGGATAAAATAAGACAATGTAGGGGCTGGCCTCGTGGCCTAGTGGTTAAGTTCAGCGCGCTCGGCTTCAGCAGCCCAGGTTTGGTTCCCAGGCATGGACCTACACCACTCGTCAGTGGCCATCCTGTGGTAGTGATCCACATACAAAACAGAGGAAGACTGGCACAGATGTTAGCTCAGGGCAAATCTTCCTCAGAAAAAAGTAAAATATATATATAAGACAATGTATATATAAAATTACTTTAAAAATATAAAATGACTTGGAATAGATATGCTCCTTTACAAAAGGATCGTTTGACTTATGAAATGGCTCAAAGATTTTTTAAAAATTTCTCTGCATTTTTCACTTTTTAATTGAGCTTTTAAACAATCTAATTGGTATACAAACTTTGAGGAAAACATCCATTGAACAAAATAAAATACATCAGTATTTGTAAAGAGGTTAATATATATATATTATATACATATATCAAATATACATATGTTCAATAAGACGGCTTCAAAGGTCAAACTTTTAAAGTGATAAGAGAAGAAAAGATTTAGACTTTGCTTTTACAATTAATTAGCCCATTATTAAGTTCCATACCAAATATCAATAGGAATTACAAAATGATGTTAACAAAAGTTAAAGCTCATTTAAAAGATATAAGAAACAAGTCTGTAACTGTCTTTAAGAAACTTATCATTAACTTGACGTCTTACAGCAAATCAATTGTTAACTGCAGTAGTTAAAATATTCTCTGTTCCTGGAAATGAACCAAGTGACACTGACAATATCTAACTCAGTAATTTTAATACTTAAGAAAGAATCCGTTTAAAGCAAACAACTAAGAGTTTTCCACATGTCAGTGCCACCAATCCCTCTCCCAAAGCAGAGAAACATATTATCTTCAGGGGATGGGGGTGTCTTTTTTTTCACTGATCAAAACAAAACTTAAAACTCTTAGCAAGCACTTACCTCATCTGCTAGCCAATATTATTACTCTTTTTGTAAGGAAATAGACTTGTGACGTCCAGTAAGAAATTCCTCAAACTTCACATTAACCCCCCAACAATCTGATACTGTTCAACTAAAGTTCACTAAAGTTTAAGCTTAAGTAAAGCATCCACAAGTGTCATTCTTCCTGTATAATCAGGCTGTACAAGTGCTGTTTTTACCACTTATTAGCTATTATTAATTTTTTAACTCAAAGACTAACATTCAAGAATAACCCTGAAATGTTTTCTTTCCTCCTGTTTCCAATTCCCATTTGCCTTCCCATCTAAAGTTATCCTCTTTCCTTAATTGTTGTAAACTTCTATTTCACCTTCATTTTATGGTAAATATCTTGTAAAATAGTCCTTCCATGTCTATTACATCTTTATTTCACACACTTGGGAAATATACAACCCTCTCTCTCCCCATTCATTCTTTCTACATCATAAATTCCTCAATGCACACAAACCTGTAAGTAAAATCATCTCAATTTAGAAGTTCGAACTTTATTTTGAAGAAATAAGCTCCACAAATAGGAAGCATCTGAGTATTTAACTTCTTAGTTAAACCTCAAGCCTGATGATCATGTGTCATTCGGTCACCCGGTGATCACTCAGAGAACCTGGGATCGTGTGTTCCAGTATAGAACACACCCTCCTCAGCTGGTTATTTTTAGAAAAGTAGCTATGTTCATTCTAGCTCAGATTTATTCCTGACATTGTAATAACGCAAATTCACTTTTCCATCTCAAGATCAGATCCAACTGAAGCAGTCTACATTCCTTTTTCCTGCCTTTTCGGTGCAGACTGTCTCCAAGTTAAGCTCCATTCGGATACTCTGACAGCAGCTGAAGTTTGGGAAAGCTGGGCTGCAAGTGGCCTAGCGTAACCCGGGATTACCAACAATCTGGATAGTTTAAGGTAATTAGGTAGGCTTCAGAGAGGAGGGTAGTAGCCTTCATCCAGGCAATCCCTGTACTCACAATTAAACCATGAATTTCCCAGTGAAATGTCTATCCATTCTTTGTCCATTCAATAAATCTTGCTGAGGGCTTACTACGTGCCAACAGGACTGTATGAAGCTGGATATACAATGATGCACAAACAGATATAATTCTTGTCCTCAGAGTTGATAGGAGATACAATGGCCTTCTTTGATAGTCTCTGGAATATGCCAAGCTCTTTCCATCCTCAAGGCCTATTACTCTCTGTCTGGCATAACTATCCTCTTTGTCTTTGCCAGCTTAACTCCTGTATCTCAGCTTAATTCCCTCTTGGGAAATCTTCCCCTGACCCCCTCCCTCCATCTATATTAGATCCCTCATTACACGTTTTCATAGCACTCTGAAATTTTCTTCATAAAACTTTACAATCAGACATATGAGCCAAAATTTGTTTAATATCTGTTTTTTCAAAAACAAACTGATACCTGGTATATTTTCTATTGAAGCAGAACATACTTTCTTAAGTTGCACTTTACATTGAAAACATTTTAAGTCTCATCTTTCTTTTAGGGGAACATTATTTTTGGTTTTTAATATGAGACGAATTTTCTGTTCTTTACATTTTATTTATAACTCTTTACACAATTTATCCAAAGATCTTCCTTCACATGCAAATTTTATAATAAAATTACACAAGTCTCTAACCATTCCTATTTTTTGTGTGTACAACTAAAGTGGGTTTTTTATATTTTGGATACTAGCTAAGGTTACTACAAATGTCCATATCTGATATCTAGATTTTCAAGCCAGAATTTTCAGTAGTCTGTACTCAATTTTTTTTTTCCCCCCAAAGCCCCAGTAGATAGTTGTATGTCATAGCTGCACATCCTTCTAGTTGCTGTATGTGGGACGCGGGCCCAGCATGGCCGCAGAAGCGGTGCGTCGGTGCGTGCCCAGGGTTCCGAACCCGGGCCGCCAGCAGCAGAGCGTGCGCACTTAACCGCCAAGCCACGGGGCCGGCCCCTGTACTCAATTTTTACAAACAAATTTTTTCTACCATATTCTTATGTGGAGAGACCCAGACAAACATGAATGCCACTACTTATTAAATGTGAAACTTTAGGCTTACATCGCTTCCATGAGCTTTGTTTCCTCATTTGCAAAGTAGTTATAAAAATCTTTCAAGGGTATGAGAAATAAATATAAAGTACACAAAGCCCCTGGCAAAATATCATGCTAAATAAATATCAATTCCTTCCTACATGTGGGGGAAAAAAGGTAGAAAGGTACACGTTTGAAAATGTAGCCCTCTATGAAATATAATACCAGTTTCCATTACCTAATCTGATTTCCTAAAAGAGAACAAGTCTAACTTCTTTTGCTTCAAGGGCTATATTTCAGGTTAGGGGTTGACAAACTTTCTATAAAGATGTATGTAAATATACAAGTTGTAAATATTTGGGGTTTGTGGGCCACATATGGTCTCTGTCGATATTCTTCGTTTTTATTTTTTTTGTTGTTACAACACTGGTTAAAAATTTAAAAACCATTCTTGGCTTGTAGAAAGAAAACAGCCCACTGGCCACAGATCGCTAACTCTCTGCTTTAGGTTCATAAATACTCATCCATTCCAACCTTACTTATCCTATTACCTGTATAATATTTGGCTCTTAATCAACACTCAGCTGAAGAATTACTCTACTACTTATCAAACTTGCAGTTTAACAAACACTAATTAAACACTTGTTTATATGTAAGGCCCTGTAAGGTAACTGGCTACCTAAAGAAAAAGAGATACATCACATGCTACAAAAGGAATACAAATAAAGCCTTTTGAAGGCTTCCTCTAGTGTCAACTCTTTCTTTTTTCTGAGCCTGCTACTAATCCGGATTTACAGCATAACCAGTTTATGCTCATGACCTCAGATTTCTCTGACCATAATCCTGTACTGAAAGTGGTTTTGGTTTGAGTTCCTTTATGAGAATCTGATTAGGCTTCTTGTATCACAGAGTTAGAGGCTCCCCGTCGCTCATTCTCCATTAGGCTCTCTCCTTTCAATTCTGACGTATTGTTATAAACTCGCCTCCTTCCAATGCAATCATTTCCTCTTCTCTTCCTTAGTTCAGCTCCCTTCCTTATCAGTCTTGTCCAATTTTTCTCCCTTTTTATGTATAATCCCAACAGAGAAAACTCTGAATTAGGTCTCAGAATTAGTTTCTGTTATTGTTCTGCCTCTGACGATCTGTGCATTTCTTAGCCTGAATACCTTTGTTTCTTCATCTGTCATAGGGATCAAAACAGCCTGTGATGCCAATCAGACACAGTTAAGTGCAGAGGAGATAACACATGTGGAAGTTATATTTTTACAATCTACAAAGTACTCTAAGAGGCCACTAAGATGCACGACTGGGAAGTCAGACTTGATTCAAGAACTGGCTCTGCCATTCATATTTATGAGTTATTGACCTTGGGCAAGTTAATTAACACCTCTAAGCCTCATTTTCCTCACCTGTAAAATAAAGAGAGTAATAACACCTACTTTATAGGTTTTGTGAGGATTACATGGCATAGTCCATGTCAAGCACTTATAGAGCCTAGCACATAGTAAAGGCTCAAAAAACTTGAAACATAATTATTACTATTTAAAAGTAAGATATGTTTTTACTCCGGAGGCCATATGCCTTATATGTTAACTTCTCAGTCTCTACTTGCTATTGAGCCTATCTATTTCCACTGGTAAAGTTATGCTCTTTTTTCACAATATTGGTTAAACAAGTTCTTTGGCATTTTGCTCTGTTGTACTGTGTTCCTCCTTACAGGGACTATTTAGTGTCTCTCACCATTAAAAGAGAGGGGAAAGGGAGGACAGAAATGAAGGAAAGAGAGAGAAAGAACCATCAGTTCATATTCTGTATGTTATCAATTAGTACAGTCAGTTCTGTTACAATGTGACATACGCATTCCTAAAAATCATGACGCTATGCAAAATTATGTCATTAAAACCACAAGGCTTATGGGGAAAACTGCCATCAGTGACATATAAAAGAGAAAAGAACCTAACAAAGACCACAGCACAGTTTTACATACGTTAAATGGTTTAAAAATAAATTAAAACTACAATAACTATAACACCTTACCTTGAAAAAGACCTGAAATTTGCTTGTGGAATTGGGTGTACAAAGAGTTGCAGGTTGTGAGTTATTGTGAAAGGGTGGAAGAAGGGTGATGTGAAATTGAAGGGAAAGTTATGAAACGAGATATGGATGGCTGTGGCTCATAATATACAGTGCAGTGAGGTAGCCGGAAGAGGTTTGAGGTATGGCATGTGCATTTTGTGTATTCCTATGTGGCTCCGTTCAGCTAGGTGAAATTTTCTGTGTTCACCTACTATTTCTCAGATAAAATCACGCATAACAAATGTGAAATTTACATCATACTCAAATTGTTCCAATATCAATCATGTAGGAATATCAATAATGTAGGAATAAATTCTCATTTTCAAAACAAGCACGATAGCAGAAATGACTGTATTTATTCCCAAGTTATGAAATCATGAAAAACGTTCTCTGACTCAGAACCGTAGTCACTATTTACAAAGCCTGTGTTACTCTTCAATTTCCTATCAACCCAAAGCCTTTACCTAGAAAAAATTGTTCTTTTCTTGTCAGTATTGAGCCACTAAACATGATCTAAAACACTTCTTAACTGCATCTTTAATGGTTTTTTCAGGTTTCCCTCCTGGGGACAGCTCTGATTCAGACAGCCATGACATATTGTGTAGACCTCTAGTTGAGTCCCTGTCCCCAAATGTCCATTCCAACAGAGGAGTAAAATGTCTGGTTGTCAATAACTCACTGTCATGTCATTTCATTTATTCAAATATTTATAATGAATATCTACTGAATAGAGGGCAACACAGTAGATACAAGATGAAACCACATCCAACTCATCATAGTGAGAGAGACTTAACTCAGTGAATCATTTAAGGTCAGTCAATGTTATAAGGAGGTGTAAAACATTATAACACATGTAAAAATAACTGTAACACAACATAGAGCATGAAGCACCTTAAGAAAATTCAGAAACTACAAAACCGATTTCTTTCAATGTTGGAGGAGGAGACCAGGAAAAATTTAATGAGGGTGATTAGCAGACTTTAAGGATGAGGTAAATTTTGGATATAAGGGAGAAACTTTCTAATTGTGTCATGAGTAAAGAAAAAAGCAAAAAATGGGACGTGTAAACCATAAAGATCAAGGAGCTTAGGCCATAAACTACGACCCACAACTACAAAAGATAAGTTACATACTGGACTTTGAATTTTATATGATGGGAAATGGGAAAGCCAGCGACAATTTTTAACCAGAAGAGTGCAACATCAGTTATGAATGGGTAATAGGGAGCCCAGTTGGCTTTCACAAATCCAGGCTTTGAATAAGTTAAGAGACTTCATTCAGAGTCTTTGGAATGCCAAGCCAGAGCAGCAGGAGGGCTCTCCCCAGCCACAATCCCAGCCTTTGTGTCCAAGATTGATATTCACGGCTCTACTTAATGGATACTAACTGTGTCGTTTGGTCTGGTCAATTGAATAAAATAGTGGAATAAAGAAAAATTACCTGCAAAATGAGTGTATTTTTTTTAGAAACAACGAAGAATACAATGCAACCTAACAGTAATAATAATATCATCAGATATTTAAATCTGATCATTAGGATTATATAATTAGGAAAGTTAAATAATACGGTTCTGAATTACATCTAAATATCTGACACAATGTATTTTTAATGCTCAAGAAACTATATACCAATGTTCCTAAAAGCAAAGCCTCCTTGCACAAACGTTCATATGAGATTGACAGCAAGCTTAAGAAACATACATTGCATTTCAAATCAGACTTTACATTACCATCTACAGAGAGACAACATTTCACAAATTTCTTTAAAATTTCAGAAAATACATCGAGAATTAAAACTACCACAAGTTTCTTCAAATAAAATTCACAAATCTAATTAATATATTCTGTACACAAGATTCTATACACAAATGCCACAAATTTTAACTAAAATAATAAGGATACTTTTCTCATAAAGCTGAAAAGTCCATTTTTAAGCGCTTACACGCCAAATTAAACACATACACAAACCTCAACTTAAAATAAAAAAGAATTTTTAAAGAATACTTGTTTAATTAAATTAGAACTATCCTATAGGGTAAATGATCAAAAGTCTATATGATAATCTACTTCATTATATCATCTGTACAAAATTTTTATACCCTTCAACTAAGCTATTATTTAAAAATCTAAAATATAATGAGCTGACCTGGAGTCTCCTTAAAACTCCAAGGCAGTTCCCTTAAGAAAACTTCGTATCAACCTTGATGAATTAATGACACATGATTTTACTGAAAAATAAACTAAAAAGGAGACTTCTCTCTTTTTTTTTTTTTTTTGTGTGAGGAAGATCAGTCCTGAGCTAACATCTGTGCTAATCCTCCTCTTTTTGCTGAGGATGACCAGCTCTGAGCTAACATCTATTGCCAATCCTCCTCCTTTTTTTTTTTGGCCCCAAAGCCCCAGTAGATAGTTGCATGTCATAGCTGCACATCCTTCTAGTTGTTGTATGTGGGACGTGGCCTCAGCATGGCTGGAGAAGCTGTGGGTCAGTGCGCGCCCAGGATCCGAACCCAGGCTGCACTTAACCGCTAAGCCACGGGGCCGGCCCAAAAGGAGACTTCCCTAAAGAACTTATTTCAGAATTATTTACACAGAAAATGAGTCTAAACAGCTTATCCTCTCCATAGTCATTTCCTCTTATATGTAATTTACTTAAACTGAACAAACTGTTCCAAGTCTAGCTGCTAAAAAAAGAAACCTCTTTTAAAACAATCCAGGCACAGTAGGTGCAGGGATAGCCTCCTTAAGGTGAGAATAGGTGGGTCAAAGGACAAAATATTTTATATAACGTTCCCAGAGCATATATAGGATTTATACTCAACATGATATTGACATTTGCCTTGGAATTTGGCCTGTAAACTGACCAAAGCTTTGCAACAAGGATAAAAATAAATCAGGCCATAAACATCTCAAGGAACCTCACTTATTTATGCTAACAAAAAGCTGCAAACGATGCTGGTATGGGTAGTTAAAATTTGTGTAAACTGATAATGCTTCTTATGGGGTAGACAGTCTTAATAAATAATAGACACATTACAGGAAAATAAAGGATCAATACAGCCATAACCATGGCACCTGAACTCAATAATCCATTATACTTCCCAGCACCAAAACAGTGATGTAACCAGTTGTTTACTTTTGTTCTCTATCTAGTATGTTGTGATACAATATTATTAGCTCTTGTTTGCTTTTGAATAGTATAAATCTTACTTAGCCTTGCACTTAATTACTAGTAACAGAACAATAACAAAAAGGCTCCTCCTGAATAAAATTAAATGTAACATAAGTCAATAAGAGCTACAAAAATAATAGATTTCCACATATTAAGAATTATATACATTTGTCACTAAGCTCAAATTTTATATTTAAAACACAATAATTATAAAATTGGATTTTTTGAAAGAGTTGTTCTTTAAAAACTTCTATTAATTGACTATTTAAACATTTACCAGTTCCATTAATATACATGGGTTTAAAAAAAAAAAAAACTTTAAACACACATATTCACTACATTTTAGGTCCCAAGCAAAATGTTTACAGAGAAATTTGGCAGTATTAAGTCTGGGGACTCACAGCCAATAATAACCTAAGAAGGCTGAACTTGGTTAATAAGCAAATTTTCATAGCACAACTAACATTGTACAACAACCCAAAGCAGTTAATATTTACAGGATAATCACAATATTTTGCATATCAGATTAATTTAAAAGTAATTTCAAGAAAACTTGATATATTATGTCTGTGCTTTTCCAACTGTTCATAGTCAACAGATTTCTTCTTAGCTACAATTTGGGGGGAAAAATTATTCTCTTAAACACCGTGAGCTAAGGGAAGGAAATCCTTTAAATCCTTACCTCCGTAAGCAAGAAGCCAGGAGGCAGGGCCCTGTGGAACCTGCGGTACCAATTTCACCAAGTTCAGAATCCACTTGGGATACCAAATGGGAATTTAAAATATTGCCACAGGGCTCACGGGGACTAAAAGTATTACTACATGTTTCAAGGTCTACAAATAGCCTCTATAATAATTATGCCTTTGAGAGCCCTCCTTAGCAAAGAAAATATTCACAAGCTCAAACTTACCTACCCGCACAACCCAAGCAAGACTCCTCTAAGCGATCCTCCAGGCAACACTGAGAGGACATTCCTCTCAGTCCCTGGGTGCCAAGTGACCTTTGGCATATCAACAGAAAGGGTGTGACTAGAAGATTCAGTTTGGCATTGTGCCACACTGAACAAAATTGCTCCTTTGGTTTCTCTAGGGTGTTAACTAAGACTTCCTCTTTTTGTTGAGTAAGTAAACACAGCCACTACTACATTTCCAGCTCTTCCCTAAGGTGGTAAAATACAGCTTTAAATGATGTAAATGATAATGGCTAACACTGACTGACAACCTACTGTTGCTCTAAACTAACACTATACAGACAGACACTATTCTTACTCCCATTTTAAAGATGTGCAATCTGAAGAAAAAAGGTTAATGAGTAACTTGTGAAAATTCCAGGTACAGCAATATGGTCAACCGACCTAACAAAGAGGACTTTCCACTATAAATATGTAGACAAGATAAAAAAGAGTATAATAAAACTTAAAAATTAAACACATAGCTTTACTTGCAATAAAGAAAATTCCCTAGTGCCAAACCAAAGCTAGCACCAATAGCCAAAGTAGTAAGCACAAAAGGAAATACTGCCAACTATGGCCACCGGGTCTAACGCTAAATTAGACCTTCAGCACTTAGGTCTAATCAAAATTGATAAGAGATGCTCCCTCAAGGAATGAGATCAGAAGAAAGTGCTCTCTCAAGAGAGTAGAGTTAGGCTAGATTTCTGGCTCTGCTTTTCTTCAACACAGGATACAACCTGCCCAACTGTTTGTAGCAGCCCTCATGCCCATGTAGGAACAGAAGAAGAGATCTTGGGCACACAGCTTTAAAGTTGGTACTGAGGTCCTTCCATAAAGCCAGAGTTGTCTTCACAGGGCTGCAATCATAGTTTAAAAATGGTGAGGGGGACAGGACAGATCCACCCATTGTCTTAGGAGGACTTCACTGTCTTCCTAGACTGTCTCTGAGAATCTGGATGAGAGGGCAGGGGAAAATGCTACAACCAGAAAATTAAAACCCTAATCCTGTATCACAGTAGTTTTGAAGTTTGAATCTTATTTGGAGAATCTCCAAGCTAAGAAATTAAGATCAAGTTGGGTCCTGGGTTAGTAATATCCCTGGAGTATATGGAAGAAACAAACATAAAACCACTTTAAAGGAACATTCCATAAACAAGACCACAAGGAATTTCTACAGCTAGAGAAACAAAACAAAAACAAAAAATAATCCTCACTGAAGATGAGCTTATAATTTAGAATTTACAAAATATGTGAAAAAATGATTTATTGTGATTAAGCACTAACAGATATACCAAACAGAAAATTTAGCACTCAACTAATTCTTTAATATGAAGATGCAAAAAACAAAAAAGCATAATTATTAAAGAGATGGAGAAAGAAAAAAAGAGCCTATGAAGATAGGGAACTGAAAAAACAGGTAGGTTTTACAAAAACCAAAGAGAATTTATATGCATAAAGTTATGCACATTTCTCTGCATAGAGCACCCAGACTTTTTATCAGGTTTCTGTAAGTTAAAAAGGGAAGTGCAACACTAGAGATAGATAGAATTTTAAAAACTTATTTAGAAAAGCAGTAATCACTGCCAGAACTCAATTATCTGGCAGAACCTATTCCACACCAACTTTTCTTCTCTACCATCTCTCAAGCTCCTGACCAGTCTACACTGCAACTCCTCATTTCTGGAAATTCTGACCCACCCTCCAGACCATTCTGAACCATCTCCAGCACCCTTGCAAAAAAGATGGGAGTGGAAACTGTGATGTTCCACCAAGATCCCCTTTCAAGAATGAAGGATTTATTCCCCAGTTGCTATAGTGCTGCTGGCAGACAGCCCTAAACTATCAGTTCTCTTGAGAATGGCCTCGGCTCAAGAGTCTCTTCACACAAGCTGACGCTCCCTTCCCAGGTCAGCCCACATCCAAAGACTGACCGACACAGGGAATAGAAAGACCTGGCCCTTTCTCCCAACTGGAGACAACGGTGAAAAGCCATCCCAGCTTCAGAGCTCCCCATGGGGTCAGATCTCCATTAAGACTGCAGGGCAGCCTAACTTCCCCTTTGCTCAACACTGGTTTCTTCCTTGCCTTCCACAGGGGTTTGATCCCAAGAGCACTTTCTAAGAAACTTCCAGCACACTAACTTCCATCTCAGAGTCTGTGTCCTGGGCATCCCAGACTGCTACAGAAGAGCATCAGGAAAAAAGGGGCAGGAAATGTAGCAGTATTATCATGGGAGTGAGAAGAGAACAATAAAGTTTTGAACCCGATGGGGAGAACAGCAGAAAGTACTAATATAATCTCTTTGGTGAGGAGACCGATGGTAGAAGAGAAAGTCTTTTTCAAAATGAATAATATAATCACAGAATTCCAGCCCAACATTTCAGTGCATCGCTGAACTTAAGAGCCAAAAGGGATCTTACCGAGTATCCCAATTCCAACCCCTGTCATATTGAAGATAATATGTGATAATAATATCTTAGGCCCATGGATCTTTTAAATGCCAAAAATATTGCTTCTTACAAATAGGACTATTTATTCTTCTAAGATAGTCACTTTCCTAGGGATAAGCTAACAGGTACATTTAATACCCTGCTGTTAAAGTAACAGAATTCAGACATACCTTTTGGTTCTGAAACATTGGTAAAGATGTTAATGATAGTTTTATAAAAGGCTAATCTGGTATAGACTGGTATATGACTAATCATTATCCAGAATACTAATAAAAAACTCATGGACTAAAACCATAATAATTCACATGTACACTCAGGATGCTGATGACATGAGGCAAACCTAAGCCAGGCTCATGGGTATTTCATGATTCCCTCAGCCTTGTAAGATAGGACAGTTTATCAGAAGTATCCATAAGAAATGTTACAGGTTTGGAAGGTGACACATTTGGTTACTGCACATTTTTCCATGATTATTGAAGGAAGCTGGAAATTTCACACACACACATCTCTACTGATAACCTTGCCCTACATTCCATACTTTGTCACACAAATACAGAGGCAGACAAGACAGACTGTAGCAAAACGTATCAACTAAGACCTTCAGATCCAAAATGACATGAAGTCATTTACATCAATTGTTAGGACAGCCAAGCAGAATGGTCAATAATGCCACAATCCACTTATCTTTGAAATATAAGCAGAACTTGACTCTCAGTTCCTTACAGTTGAACCTCAGTTCCTCATCTGTCTTTCATTCCTTCCTCTCCTAAAGTTCACCATCTGCTTTGTCTTCTCTAAATCAACCCTTCTTCTTCTAACTTTGAAACTTTTCTTTAATGGGAGTAAGAAACTAACGTGCTACTAGCATGAAAGAATCCAAAAGAGGTTTCTAGAAGAAACTCTAAACTGCATATTGCCAGATCTCAATTACATACAAGCTAAGCCAGCTAAATTCGCGTAGGCAGAATGACCAAACAAATGGGTCGACATCTTATCTGGAGAAGGAATAGGAGGGCAATATAATTCATATTGGGGGAGAATCACATCAAATTACTAACATATTATAGGCATACAAAAGGGCAAACATGCATTGCAGGCGAATGAGAGGAAGAAAGATTAAATGAGTCACTATGGGTTTGGAGCTATTGTTTGGTCATAGAATCTGGATTAAAGTAGAAAACAAAAAAACATATAAATGGGCACTTCTTGGGGTGAATAAATATAAACAGCAAGACTAACAATATTTATTCTTCACATAAGTTATTTAGAAGAGTGAGATCATAATTAAATCTGCATGTCTACAGATAGCTTGAGTCTCTTATAAGTTAGGGAAATACTGATTTGAGAAAGACGAACTGCAAAATTAAGTAACAGGCATATAAGTGAACAAAATGGTAGTTTCACCTTAAAGTGGCAAAGTTTAGGTATATACTAAGGGAAACACCACATAAAACTTATTTGATTATGGATTTTAAATGTGATTTTCAATCTAGGAATTACCAGACAGTTAACAATAAGTCACACACTCATTTGGCAATTTCAATCAAAAAGCCAGCAAGACTTTGAAAAAAATGAAGAAGGCAAAAAAAAAAGTGTTTTCTCATTTCTATTCATGTCCTATAACCAAAGACAAGTTGTGAAGTGTAAAAACTTCAGCACTAGGAAACTGAAGGCTTGTGTTTATGCACCAACTCTGACGCCACACAGCTCTGTAACCTTGGGCAAGTAACTTAACCTCTCTCAGCCTCTGTTTCCTCATTTGTAAAATGACATCAATGAGACAAAACTGTAAGATCTCATTCAGATAGAACTGTAAGATCTGTAGAACACTTTCCTAATTCAAATTTAAAAAGAAAATCTACTTAGATTTTGGCTAAAACACAGTAATTGGCCGTTTTACTCTTCAACATAAAATGGTAAATTTTCATTTTCATTTTACCAAATAGTCAGAAAGCCTAATGATAAATGAGGAAAAAGCATTAGTTGCTATGAGGACGGACACCTGCAAATTCACCTCACAAATTATGAAAGAATAGTTTTTATAGAATTTCCAATTTTTGCTGAAAAATTCCCATTTAAATACAGACTCTGTTAAAACACAATAAATACAAAGAATTTCTGAGAGGCAGGGAAAATGGAAACTTTTGGCATGTAGTACCAATATTTCCCATCATTATTACGATTTCACTTAGAGCTTGTTCATTTCACCTGACTCAGATGGTGCTAGCATTCCATGTAATTGGCTGCGTGAATGCATATCAAAAGAACTGACAGGATGTTCCTTGTAAAATAGCATTTATAAAAACTTATAATGTCATCCCCAAAACCTGTGCCCTCCACAAAAAGTTAAACGCTTTTAAAAAAAATGATAGGACTACTTTAGCTTATTAAATCATGGGTGCTTCTGCATTCTTAAGTGTCATTTGGAAAGGAAAAGGCATTTTATATGAGTATCAACTCTTCCTAGAGCATTTTTACCTTAACTCTGTAATACAAGTCAGAAAATTATCACATGAGACAGATAATGCGACTTAACCTCTCCTATTTATAATCCTGTGCTATAGCACTGGGAAGGAAGTGAGGGAGGAAGAAGGGTGGGGGGCAAACCAGCAAATACAGAAAATGCACTGTGAATGCTGGTAAGGTACCTTGTCAAAAAATCAAGAGAAATGCCCAAAAGTTTAATTTTAAAGTATGGACCTACTGAAATACTGCAAAGAATCGTCATATATATACTTTAACAAGCCAATACTGAGCAAGCTGCCTTCAAATGTTAAATCAGGAAGCATTACAATAAACAGAACGAAATGCCTGTTTTCAGAGTAGCAGTTTAGAAAAAGCTTTGTAAATAGCTATTAGAATGATATAGCTATGTCATCCTACGAAAATAAAACCTGCAATTAAATTTGCACATCAAATGATCCTTGAAGCTTGTATGTTACCAATAAATACGGGTGGCAGAGGGGGCTTAAATCAGACAAGCTGTGTCAGTGGCACATAGAAGAACTGTGCTCATATAAAGAGAAGCCGCTACAGCAACACTTGAAGATGATCTGAAGCTGAACGCCACAGTGATACACTGATGTGAAATTGCCAGAGGCTGCATCAGTTTAAAAAGTGATTAACTTCCGTGAATACCATTAGACTAGCGTTTGCCCAGGCAACAGTATTTAGTTATGGCCTTTGGCTAAAAAAAATGTTATCATAATGAAGGTTTACCCTGGTTGGGCAAAATATTAAGGGTCACTTTCAAGTTTATTTTCAGTCTATAAAATGTTGATTCCCCAAATCAATTCTCAATCTTTGTTTAGTCTGCAGTTTCAAAACCTTTTAATGACAATTCCAACACTAGTATCTAATTCCCTTGTATTCCTGACATGGGGCTATGGAAAAGAGATTAAATAAACCTATGTCAAGAGGTGACATGTTGTGATCAAAAGAGCCATGGATTTGAAACCTAAAACCTTAATTTTTTTTCCCCTGGCTCTACAATTTAATATTATATGACCTTAAACAAATCATTAATATAGGCAATAGAATATAGCTGTAAAGAACTCAGGTTCATATGCAAAACAGTTTCAAATAACAGCACTGTTACTTACAGCTGTATGGCTTTGGACAAGTTACTTCACTAAGTCCGTTTGCTTGTCTGAAATGAAAATAATGCTACCTTCTTCATAGAGACTGAAGGAAATAATGCATGTAAAGAGCATAGCACAGTGTCTGATTAACTGTAAGTAATAAATGGTAGCTTAAAAAACATCACTACTTCTCTAAGTTTTCATTACCTTTTAAGTAATGAAAGTAATCTGCCTTGGAAACCAAGATGTCGTGTCTTAGAATAACTTCCTGTGCTTAGCATCGTCTTTATCAGGTCTCTGATTACTTAAGAAAACTGAGTCTTCTCAATATTAAAAGAGCTAAGTTACATTCACAACAACTTTCTGTATTTGCCTTTAAAATCTTTTTTCACTTTGGTTAAATAGACAATTAAGCATTACTTCATAATGATCTGTGATCCTAATTAATCAAGTGTCCAAACTTTTTGATATTTTCAACAAAATTCCCCAAATCAAATTCTCAATAAAGTTTTTTTTAATCTCAAACTAATTGCAAGGTTTCCCAGAGGGCCTCTGGAAAATTTCAAAGGATGTGTCTCTCACCTTGTAAAAGAGAGATGTTAAAATAATTTGGTTTGTTTGGTATTTAAATTACATAGGCAGTACTGTCAAATAAGAAGTGCTAATAAACCCTCATAGGTTATATGTGTATGGATATATCTTATTAATATAGTTATTCTAGAGACTGTATGAAGTTCATAGATATTTGTCAATACCTTCTTTCTCCAATTATCTTAAATCGTCGTATGTCACAGAAATAACTAACTTTCCTTATCAAATGAACTCTCATCACAACTTGAGCCATAACTGTTTTGAAGTCTTTTGTCATTCACAGTTATCGTTTTACTCTGGTTCTTCCCTGCAAGTATTTACAACCACCTACTGCAAGAATGCTCCATGATAACATCTCTTGAATGACTCTGAGACCATGCCACTGGATTAGGAATTTCCAGAACTAATGAAGAAGCTGACGGTTTCATAAAACTGCTAACCAAAGATCAAGTGGAACAAGAATTAATTATATGAGACTGAATGAACTGATGTTGATGATTATAATTTTTATGACTTTTGTTTGAAGCATTGCTGGTTCTTTAATGCTTTATTTTCCAGATTTAAGGAAAACTTTTTTCTCTTAAGCTACTTATCACTTTCAGCAATTTGGTAAATTACACCTTTGTAAACAGAATTGAAGCATTTATCTTTTCTCCCTACCTGATCCCTCCAGAATTCAGAAACTCTCAGTGAGTATTCTTACTTTCATGGTAATATAGTTATTTGCATAAGTTCAATAAAAATCTGTTCTCCTTGTAACAGAACACAATTGTAAACATTGGTTATGCTACCAAGGCTTTGACTGGAATGTCATACTTGAGAATCATGTGCACAGAATCAGATATGACCAGACAACTTTAGTGTACTAAGGTTGAGTTTTAGGAGCCCATGCTTACAAAGCTCCCCTTCAAAAACTACCTGGTATCTTGCTTATAGAGTTCCTGCCTAACAGGTGAGTAAGAAAGGTACCTCAGAATATTTTGGAGACCTTAAGAAGAGAGGAATTCACCCAAGTCAATAAGTATTGCAAGCAAAGCCTGATGGTGAGTCATTGGCTTGGCTTCCTAGCATCCAGAGGCTTTTAAAAGTCCAATCTAAGATTCTTATTAGAAGTTCCACCAAAGCAGACTTAAAAAGAGCCTATATAATCAATCACTATTCTTGCTGTACTATGTAAATAATCAGGCCAAGTTTAATGAGACTAGATTTATTCTGCAAACAAATTAGTCTTACTTAAATTATCTCTGATAGAAATGGGAGTGACAATAGAGACAAAAATTACGTTTCAATGGAAAACTACAGCACACCTTTGTAGGTATTAAATTCTAGTCCTGTTCAATGTCTTGAAGGTTTTTTTATCTACCTGTAAACTGGATTGGATCCTGAATTCTTCTAGTCTCCTCCACTATCTACAACTCGCCAAACTAATATTTCCCATTTTTCTCCCACCCTTCTGGCCTGGAATCACTAAAAATGAAAAGTGCCTCCTTCCCAAAGCCCTGCAGCTGGACAACTTGACACAAACTTCAGAGACATCACCACAACAGCTCATGCACGGACAACCTTTGTGCCTGAGGCTGTGCAGGCCACGCAGAGAGTTCACCAGAACACCTGATGACACCCCCAGACTTTCCAACTACAAACCAGGAACATGTGCCAGATCGCCACTGCCCGCCCTCACTCCATCTGAAGATGCTTTGAGTCCAACATCCAGGCATGCTCTCGACTGAGTGTTCTCTGGACTCAAAAACTGAGTTTATAGTTTGTTCTAACAAGCATTTTTTTACTTTTTAATTTTTTTTTTTTGTCTTCATAGAAATGTCCAGGACTGAGAGACTGGTTCAATGGGTTATGGGCCATTCTACTAACTCAGTTTCTGGACAGTGAAAGTTCTTGGAGAAGTTTCAGACAGAGGAATGAATGATAGGGTTCAGCAAACACTACCACCAAAATATGGCACCTTGGCATATTGAATATTTTAAGGTGAAGGAGTTTGAGAAACAGCAGAAGCAGGAAGGTCTGACCTTCCCCTCAGTCTTCTCCCCTCAAACAAGTCAGAAAACCCTCATGTGAGAGGCGCTCTCCCTATTCCCAGAAGAAAGAATCATCCTTATCTCTGAGGACAAGAGACACTGAGATGAATCCTAACAGGCCTTGCTGTTTCCCCAGCTGACTACATGTACCTCATACTCCATAACCCATCACATTCCTCCACAACTGCCCACTCTTCATCAAACCTCCCATAAAAATACTCAAGTCTGTTTCTTCAATTTCTTATGAAAGCTTTTATTAAAACGTAAAACTTTTATTAAATAAATTTGTATGCTTTTCTCCTGGTAGTTTGTCTTTGTCAGTTTAATTTGCAGATCCAGCCAAAGACCCTAAGTAGGTTGAGGAAAACTTTTTCCTCCCTTCACTCCACAGACATTCTACTTACCCTCTCACCAGGTGTTGGAGATTGTTTTATGTTCTCCCACACTCTCACTAAAACACTGTATAGTACTTGTTTTAAAAACCTATTCCAATTTGATGGAGAAAAAATTTTTACACATCTCTTAGTTTAGCAGTGATACTGATTTCTCTTTAAAACCATTTCCCCATAACTTTTTCAAAATTTTCTTGCTGATTTCTCACCTTTTTTCTTTTCTTTTAG
The DNA here is from genome assembly GCF_020826845.1 of Diceros bicornis minor. Classification (NCBI taxonomy): domain Eukaryota; kingdom Metazoa; phylum Chordata; class Mammalia; order Perissodactyla; family Rhinocerotidae; genus Diceros; species Diceros bicornis. The sequence goes on along the minus strand of NC_080756.1, from coordinate 45,597,637 downwards.
ATCAAGAGGACTCATTCTGTTAGTTGTCAGCATGGATTTTTTTTTACTGTGTGTGTATAAGGCATAAATGTGCATAAGATTTTTCTTCTAGACCAAAACAAACATACATCTTGAATTTATGTTTTCAGTGCCAAGTTCTAACTTAGAAAATATAAGACCTATTTTATACCCATATATATTTTTTAAAAAGGTAGATTAGGTCTTTCTGTACTCTCAATATTATCAGACATTATTTCTAAATTAACAACCACATCTGTTTATCTTTTTATAAATCTGAAGCATGTGGTAATCCTTTCTATATATCTGCCTAGATTATTCTAATTATAATTAACTAATCCAAAACCAAAAGCACCGTTTTGACCAACTCCCAAGTAAGGTTATTTTATACCTCAGAAGATAAAGCTTACACATCAACCTAATGCTACTTCATCCGTCCCAAAGAGGGTACACCTTAATTTTTACTGTGAACACAGAATTAAGTTTTAAGGTAACCAATACATTGACTATGCTGGTACTAAACCATTGCTTCAGTTATGTAAGGATGCCTGTTGTCGTTCTTCTTTATTTCTCACTGACTTTGAGTATTCACTGACAAAACAGAAAAGTTCTATGGCTTCTTAATATGAAATCAAAATATCACCCATGAGTCAGTCAGTCAATCCCCAAGGCTTACAAACTTTCAGAACTTGATGTCAAAATCTATTCCTCATCTCAGACTCCCAGGATAAATTGTGCACTTTACATATATGGTATGTTTCAAACCACGAAAAAGTCTCCATTAATTGACTTCAATATTAGGGAAGACTAAGATTCAGACAGAACAAGGTAGTTGTTCTGAATATAAATAAATTTTGTCAAAAGCTTTCTATATCTTTAAATATAGAAATTAATTGAAATCAGATATAACTCTATTTTAAAATTTGGCTTCTGCGGTATAAGAAGTACATATGAAATAGTCACATACATGGATTTTAAGTAGATTTTTACATGGATCTTTTAGAAAGACACATTCATACGCATATTCCCACACAAAGTCTCTTAGCATTGCTCCATTTTGTAAGGGGGCCTGTTTATAGACATCTCAGTGTCTGCAAGTAATGGACATTATTTTATTTTTAAAACCTATCAATCTTCAAGGTTCCCCCTCCCTAAAATTAAAATAGCATACGATGAATGAAAATAATGAGTCTTCAGTTCACTTTATGTCATTTTGATTGATTTAACAATGAAATAAAATTCAACATCTACAGAGGATCATTTATTCTTAGGTATCCTATTAGGGAACATAAAAAAAAAAAGAAATCCACTTTGTTTACCTCAAGGCAAACACTATTCTGCATTCCATTAGAATACCACCTGCCCATAGATCCACGCCAATAAATCAGGATAAGCCAGCAGACCTCAGACTTACCTGCTAGATCTCTAAACTGATTTCTACTCATTTATGGGAAATGTCAGCAATTACAGCAGCAACATACTCATACCACTAAATTTGCATTGCCTGAAATCACTCTCGGAGTGTGTGTGAGCGTGCACACACACTATATAGTTTACACTGCGCTTTCACTTGCGTTATTCTTCTTAATTCTCATACTTTTATTACCCTTTTAAAATAATACAATGGGGTTCCACCAATGACTCTTAGTCATATGGTGACTCACCCACTGCTCAGTACTGACCTTAGACATCAGACCTGTAAAAACCTCTTTACAACAGCCCTGATTCATCACCAAAGAACAGAATGATGCATGAGGGAAAAAATGTATGAATGAGAGGATAAACATGAAATTTTCAAATTCAAAAGCTCTGTCAATAAACAAGTATTTATTATATATTTATTGGATGTCTGTCTTAAACATGTGTTGAAATTTATCTCACATGAGTATGCTGATTGGTTCATAAATAAGACGTAGAATCCCCCTTTTAGGTGAATCTGTATTACAGATATAGATACACATACTACAAGCATACAAGTAGCACAGATATATGTACAAACATTGAACACAGTGTAAGTCTACTTAATAAAATCATACTTAAATATAAGCAAAGGATCACAAGACTTTAATATGAAGGCCAGTGAGGAGTCAGCCATAAAAACTAAATAAACAGAAAAGTTTCAGGAAGCAAATTGCTTCTTCTTTTCCAGTAACGTTAAAAAGGCTTTGTTGGAGCTGATATCTGAAGATTATATCATAACAGAAATTAAAAAGCCTGATAAAGCAAGAAGGATGAAGTGTTTCTTTCATACGAAGGCCAAGTTGAGGAACAAAGAATACGAGCAGAAAAACAGCAAGAAACAAGAGAGATCATTATTGTCAAGGATGATAGAGTGATGGGATTTGGGGAGGGGGCGGAGAATTTTGAATTCATCTGTGGGATATAAAATTCAGTCCCCGTGGTTGGCAGGGCAGAAAATCTTAAAACAAATCACCTGGAGAAGGCAGCACTGACTGAATAGGGTTCAAATATGTACCAAAGTCCAAGTAAAAGAATAGAACAAAAGTTCCATAGTGATACATGCTGGGTGGGCTTATGACAAATAGTCAAGAGGGAAGTGGCAGGTTTTGTCAAAAGGCCTGGATATCTACAGAGTAACAGCAAAGACTGAAGAGACATACATACATAATGTACATACATACATGCATACAGAATACTTTCTTGCTGGAGACATCAGTGATACAGTGGGCATTCCTCAAAATAGTGAGATGGCAATAAGATGCAGGTTTTGAAGTGACAGTCTGTAGCTTTATCTCTCTTTTTTATTTATTTAATTTAAGTTGGTGATTAGTTATCCTGCCCTACTTTGCCCCCAGAAAGAAAGAATAAATAAACAAAGACTTACGGAGTACCTACTATGCAGTGTGTACTAAATTAGGTATAAACGAAATCGCATAGTCATCCTAGAAGCAGAATGATTATTACAATTTTATAACATAGAAATAAAAGAGAGGAAAATCTCTTCAATTCAAACTAATTAAATGGAAAACCACTTTGATTACCAAGAGTTACGAGTTAGAGAAGACATATTATACCAGAACTGAACTAATTTAAACTTTGTTCCGTATGACTCCTTAGATTTAAATTATTAAATAGATAAGAACAACTGTAATTCAGTAAGTTGTATTTTTTCAGGGTTTGAAATTCACTAGCTCCCTTAAACCACCATTCCACTCAGGAAATCTTATTAATTTGTTTAGTTAAGTCTGAGTCGTGCACAAGTAACTACAGTTCTGTTTAAATTTCTCACAAGGCCTGTGGCATCTGGGGTTCTGATGGTTTTCCTGGCTGATTTAATTTCGAAACATGTAGGATTTTACACAGCTGGATTTGCTATAGGAGCATTGACCCCATGTAGGAAATTCTCATTATATCCAGTTTGACCATTTGGTATATAGTAGATATTTCCCAATAACAACTCATTTTATTACCCTAAATTCATTGTTTTGCTGGTGTTCATCCCTCCTCTTTTCCTGTGTTATATTTTAAACCTAACTGAAACACCTTAACATTTCTTGTAATGTTTGTAGATACCTACAGGTTTAACTTTAAGATAGCTGACCCATTGCCACAGCCTATGTAAGTACAGTAAAGCCAAGTATTTGAAATGTTGACTCATTAAATCAAGAATGGATAAGTCTAGTTTCCTTTATCAAGATGCTTTTGTCAGTTTCCTTTTCCCTCTCCCATAATACTTCAACAAATCATGAAAAATTTACAACTGCAGTATAGGATAGCAATTCCCCACCAATTCTGATGGCAATGGCAAGGTTTAACGTGGTGTGAAATGAGTCAACTCCTGCTAGATAGCACTAAAAGGAAATAATCAAAAGATTAAAAACATTGATGTAGCTAATTCTACTAAATCACTAGTTTTGAGCTCTAACTACTTGCTTTTTAGTGATGGAAATTTAACTGTTGCCCACAGTGTGGGCAACTGGTAGTAAGAAAACACAGGTGACTTAACCTGGAAGAATCATGCCAACCATAAAACCAAGCAGACTATTCATCACCATGGTAATAACTCAAAACAGACACAGAAGCCAATTCATAGATTCCGTTTTCAAACCAGGGAGTGATTTGGGGGTGCACCTATGTTATAATTTACACAGTGACCTTTGCCAAACTAATAACAGTCCAAGAGATGAAGCTTAAAGAAACTACAGCAGTGGCCCTTTTAATAACATTGATTCCTGATGCACGGAAAGGTAATTTGTTCCTCACAACAAAGAACCTTAGAGGATGTTAGAAAAACACAGCAACAATAATCAGGAACATTCTCCTGGGTGCTGAGTCATTAACTGAATTTGAAAGGTCAGGCATTACTCCTAACACCACCATATCTACTTGAGGAGAGCACATACTTTTGCATGAAAATACAAGGCCAATGTTTATGCTTTGTGACTTAGTTTGAACATTACTTTGAACAAAAGAACATTACACATCTAAGATTCTGAATACGTTTAAGTGAAAATAGTCACTTCAGAATACTATTTCCAGAAACATTTGAAGCACAATATATTTTGATATCAAACTTTGGTAGCAAAATATTCAAGCCAATAAAAATGTGCTAACAGACACAACTAAGAAAATAAAAAGACAAGCCACAGACTGGAATATTTACAAATCATATTTCTTTTCACATTTCTTTCAAGGCAAGTGTACTGGAGACAAATTCCCAGTTGTGGTGGTGTTTTTTGTCTGAGAAAGTAGTTATTTCTCCTTCAATTTTGAGTGATAATTTTGCTGGATACAGTATTCTAGGTTGGTGGTTTTGGTTTTCCAACACTTTAAATATTCCTCTCTATACTCCCTTCTTATTTACATGGTTTCTGAAGAGAAGACCAATGTAATTCCTCCGTAGGTAAAAGGTGTGCTGTTAATCACTATGAGAAGAATAGAAACACAGCCTTGCCCTTGAGCACTGGATTCCATCTGATGATTAATTTAACCAACATATATTCCAAGCACTGAGCTACATACTTGAAGATAATCTGAAAATAAAGATTCAATGAGATACACTGGAACTAGACTGTTCATGTCTGCAGACAGCTTAGACACTAAGGGGCTTTAAGATAAATAATTCTAATTTGTAACTGAACCTGTGAACTTTTTGATGGTAGGGACCTTTAAACTTTACTCTAGCCTTCTCTACATTTGCTTCCTGTATTACTAAGGAGAATTACTAACTTGACAATTGGGCACACTACAAATTTTTATCAGTATTAGTTGGTCTCTGACTGTTGCTGATTAACACTTCCTTTCTTCTTGGTTCCACATCATATTCCCCACAACAACCGTATTCTCAAGTTATAATACGGCCCCTCTTTTCCTTCACCCCTCCTCAGAAAATAATTGCACCTCCCATATAATTAAAAAAATAGAGAAATGCATGACCTCCCTTATCTACACGTAAATAAGAAAATCTTGGGCCGGCCCCGTGGCTTAGCGGTTAAGTGCACGCGCTCCGCTGCTGGCGGCCCAGGTTCGGATCCCGGGCGTGCACCAACGCACCACTTCTCCGGCCATGCTGAGGCCGCGTCCCACGTACAGCAACTAGAAGGATGTGCAGCTATGACATACAACTATCTACTGGGGCTTTGGGAGGGGGGATAAATAAATAAAATTTAAAAAAAAAAGAAAATATTCAATATCACAAAAGATCTATTAGATGTTGCATACCACTTTAAAAATGGATTCAGAAATGACAAGCTTCCATATGACATTTAAAATATTCCACTTACTCATTTCAGAAATGCATCTCAGGCAAAAAGTTCAATCAACAATATATTTTATAGTATCTTAAAGGCACGTCCTTATATGATATGGAAATAAATCCTTTTCGGACAGAATAATCAAAATGTTCTGGGCAACTGTTATTCAAGGTTTTCACTGATTTAATCAAACCTCCTAAACAGAAGCCTTGTCATCTCAGAAATGTTTACTATCTTTTCCAAGTATTTTGAAGAGTTAAATTCAGAATACAAAACTTTAAAATAAGCTTTTCACCATTTTAAATGTTTCACTCAGGGCTTTTTTCACTACATGTGAACTCCACGCTAAAGATTCAAAGAGCTAGGGTATTTTCTGAATAGAATCATATTTTTTCTAGTATTCTCACATAAAAAGATTTCATTCAGTTTTCACATAAGAGTCAGTAATTTCAATCATCCCCAAACTGACAGCAAGAAGCCACTTGATGTGCTGTTATCTAATCCCCACAGCTGTACGTGAAAGAAAAAATACAGTGTGCCTGTGTGCAGGCAAAAGGAAGCTGGGTGATTAATCACTATATATGTCTGTTCTTTAAAATCTGATTTCAGGTGAGAATTTTTTCATCTTATCCATAAAACAGAAACACACACAGAAAAGACAGATTTTTTAAAAGTGGTTAACAATTTTTGTTGTTTTTGCAGAGGCAAACAGTTTAAATAACTACTTTGGAGGGCAGTTAAGTCTAAAGTTAAACTTTATATTTCATAAAACTGTAGCACTATTCCCAGAAACAGCTCATTAGGGACCAGTTAACCCATTTCCATAAACCTGTAGTAATCTCAGTCAGATATGTTGGCCCTTCTCTAGTCCTGGACTTTCAGATGAACGGTGCATCAGAGAACCCATGACTACACACAATTTCTCATGGTGATCTACTAAAATAGCAGGAGACCTTCATCAACACTGCATTCTGTTCTGAGCTCACTGGTACAAAACCCCCTTTGGGCTTTACCACTTTATCATGACAGTAACGACAACATGAGGAGGAGAAATCAGCAATGATGATAATTACCTAAGTGCGTATTTGTGCTCCATACTGTACTAGGCACTTTCTATATGCTATCTCATTTAATCCCAACAATTCTACGATACAGGTAACACCACACCCATTTTACAGCTATGAAGTTTGAGGCTCAGAGAGGGTGCATGCCCAAAATTTTACAGGGATTAGATGGTGAAGACTATGAACCCAGGCCTTTCTGCTACATCCTAAACTCACTATCTAAAAAAAAATAAAAATTAGTAAAAGCCTCCCACAACTATATTTCTTTGACCTGGTCAATTACTTTTCCGGGAAACCAAAGAAATGACTTATAAGCGAAACTAAATAAGCCAATTGTTTACTAAGTAAGAAACAACATTTCTTAAAGATACAAAAGAACATGATTTGCCATTGTATAAAGAGAACACCAAAGCAGCTGCTAGATGAGTCAGCCAAGCAGTAACTTAGAGGGTACAGTGGCAGCAGGAGGATTAAAACAGTTGAGCCAGCACTGAAGATCCAAGGACAGACAGCTCGCTCATCATTGTGAGGGGCCCTGACACAGCCCCCTCAGTCACTGAGCAAGGAACTGAAGAAGTAAACTGTGTGAGGAAAATAGAACATTTTCTCCTAGAGTAAGACACAGCGATAGTCAGCAGCTACAAGATTAGACAAAAGATGACCAGATCATCTAGTTACAGAGTAAGGACCACCATACTAGAATAGGATAACATCTAAACAACAGAGTATGCGAAGATAGTCCTTTTACTACCATCTGACCAGTATTGCTTTCCCAAGATATATAGGTAAATACTCCCAAAACATAGTTACTAGAAAGAAATATAGTAATTACCTTTGCTAAATAGTATCCTGGCACCTTTAAAAAGCCTAGGTATACAACTTGGGAGACCAAGAATAAGAGGAGATGTGAAAAAACCTCAGCCCAGAGATAAGACGATGACATGTGCTGGGTGAGCTGAAGAACAATGAGAGAAATAAAGGAAGTTAAAAAGAAAACCAAACAAACAAAAGCCCGATGGAGTTAGAAGAAACACCCTTCAGTTTTACTAAGCCTCGTATGAAATACACTAAGGCATCCAGAGGAATGGCTAAAAGCCTAGAGAAGGAAAAAATCAGAACTAGATTTTTTTCCAAAAGCAAGAATGTAAAGTAATGAATGTAAAAATACTGAAAATAACGTAACCAGGTTTTTAACGGAAAATACATTTTTAGTAATCCATAGATTTAACAATCTTCAAATATTTCTTAGTCAGTAAAGAAATTTGTAGTTCTAAAAATGTCAACGCTTTCGAGACCATCTACTTGGTTTGCTTTTGTTTTCTTTCCTCTGCCGCTTCCTCTTCCTCTTCCTCTTCCTCCTCTTCCACTTCTTTTTTGCTTGCCGGTTTTTTCTGAAACAAAGTATAAGCTGGCCCTGTTGTAGCACTGTTCCAGTGGCATTAGGCTACAACTGCATTCAAAAATTTCCTACTTAAAAAGATTCTCTGCGTGTAACTGTTAATTCCTGTTTAATTTACTGTGACAGTATACAATATTAATACCTCTACTGTGTATTTTTCTTAATGAAACACTTTCACATCCATGATCTCAATTTATTCTCACAACATGTAACCTGGAAGGTAAGCAGAGCCAACAGCCATATCAATCCCATTTAAAAAATAGGCAAAGTGACACAATGAAGCCAAGTGACCAGTGCCACCACACCGAGGGCCCCTGCAGCAGAGCTGGGTGTTGGGGCGAGCTCCAGACTCAGCCTCAGGCTCTCACCACCACTCCACATGACCTGCGTTTCATGAATAATCGTAATATTTCTCTGAGTACATGCAAATAACAAAATTTCCTAAGAAACGGCAGACTGCTTTAAATACACTAATTTTCTACAAATGAACTCACCTCAAAAATGAAAATATGCTGTAATTCTTATGTTTCCACTTCAGTCCAATGAGAGTTCTGCACATAAAAATAAATGAATAAAGGTAAAAAATCATACATTTTGAAGCACTGTCAGCAGGCAATAGTTGTTTTTGCTCAATAAACACATTTTGTTCTTTTTTACTTATACTTTTTGTTCTCTTTTTATCTACATTCAAAATTACATGGATATAAAAGATACAGAGGAAAGAGATCAGGAAGGATCAAACATTGTGATAGACACATTAACATGCTACTTGATTTAATCCTGGCAGTAACTCTGGGAAGTATTAGTCAAACTAAGATTCTAAGAATTAAACTAGGATTTGAATCCATGTCTAACTGCAAATGCCTCAAAAGTACTTTATTTTGTCTCTTTTTAATATTTTCTGGCATTTTACAAACTGTGAGTAAAATAGGCCCATTCAATTACTTCCTATATGTAGTTGGACATGTATATTCAGCTCAAGGCCTATAAAAAAACATAGTAACAAGGGTATTTAAAAAGGAGACCCATATTCAAAGCACATGTTATTAAATGACCTATACTTATGTTACTTACAATGTTGAAAATACATTTTGAATATGTGCCTATCCACTAGATGTTTAAAGAATCCACACGTCTGAAAAATTTTTCGAAGCTAAGATAAAGAAAAATGCCGATAAGACAAAGACAAAGAGTCTGTGTTTTAAATCAAAAACTATCATTAATACTATATCATCGCAAAGAACTGTAATAATTAACAGTGTTAACTTCTTTGTCACATGAGTCTAACAGAAACGAAAATGGACTTTGGAGTACAGGAGATCTGAATTTGAATTCCAACTCTAAAAGTTAACAGTATGGAAATACAGAAGATTAGCATTTCACTCTTCTGTTAAGATCCTAATATGATAAAATCTCACTTGCCTATGTGTGTCATATATGCCACACATATATGACAACCTGAGCAGAGTCATGAAGTAAATTAAAAAGTTATACGGCTACATGCAAAAAAATGAAAGTAGACCATTATCTTACACCATACACAAAAATTAACTCAAAACAGATGAAAGACTTGAATGGAAGAGCTGAAACCATAAAAATTCTAGAAGAAAACATAGGCAGTACGCTTTTTGACATCTGTCTTAGCAGCATATTTTCAAGTACCATGTCTGACCAGGCAAAGGAAACAATGGAAAAAATAAACAAAGGGACTACGTCAAACTGAAAAGCTTCTGCACAGCAAAGGAAACCATCAACAAAATGAAAAGACAACCTAACAATTGGGAGAAGATATGTGCAAACCATATATCTGATAAGGGGTTAATCTCCAAAATATATAAAGAACTCATATCTCAACAACAAAAAAACTAACAACCCAATTAAAAAATGGGCAAAAGATCTGAAGAGACATTTTTCCAAAGAAGATATACAGATGGCCAAAAGGTACATGAAAAGATGTTCAACATCACTAATTATTAGGGAAATGCAAATCAAACCTACAATGGGCTATCACCTCACACCTGTTAGAATGGCCATAATTAACAAGACAAGAAATAACAAGTGTTGGAGAGGATGTAGAGAAAAGGCAACTCTCATAACACTGCTGTTGGGAGTGCAAACTGTTATAGCCACTATAGAAAACAGTATGGAGATTCCTCAAAAAATTAAGAATAGAACTACCATAAGATCCAGCTATTCCACTGCTGGGTATTTATGCAAAGAACAAGAAAACACAAATGTGTAAAGATATATACACCCCCTATGTTCACTGAGGCATTATTCACAATAGCCAAGACTTGGAAGCAATCTAGGTGTCCATCAAGGGACAAATGGATAAAGATGATGTGGTATACATATACAATGGAATACTACTCAGCCATAAAAAAGATGAAATCTTGCCATTTGCAACAACATGGGTGGACCTTGAGGGTATTATGCTAAGCAGAATAAGTCAGAGGGAGAAAGTCAAATACTATATGATCTCACTCACAAATAGAAGCTAACAACAACAACAAACAAACACACAGGGACAGAGATTGGATTGGTGGTTATCAGAGGGGACCGCGGGAGTGAGGAGGGTGAAAGGGGTTATTTGCACACGTGTATGGCGATGGATGGTAATTAGTCTTTGGGTGGTGAACATGATGTAATCTACACAGAAATCGAAATATAATGATGTACACCTGAAATTTATACAATCTTACAAACCAATGTTACCTCAATAAAAAATAAATTAAAAAATAAAAAGTTATATGGCTAAAAAAAGATAAAATTGTGCCATTTGTGACAACACGGATGGACCTTGAGGGTATTATGCTAAGCAAAATAAGTCAGAGGGAGAAAGACAACTACCGTATGACTTCACTCATGTGGAAGATAAACCAAGAAACAAACACAGAGATACAGAGAACAGATTGGTGGTTACCAGAGGGGAAGGGGAATGGGGGGAGGGCAAAGGGGTAAAGGGGCACATATGTATGGTGACACACGGAAACTAGACTTTTGGTGGAGAACACAATGTAGTCCATACAGAAGTCGAAATATAATGATGTACACCTGTAATTTACACAGTGTTATAAACCAATGTGACCTCAATAAAACAAAATTTTTTAAAAAGTTAGATGACTAGTTAAGTAGATGTCACACAGTTTATGTTCTAAACTTCTGCATTTTACTCCGAGAAGATGCCTTCAAGCTTTTTAAATCTCATTTTAGAAAAAGTTCTATTGAAGTCAGTAATCAAATTAATCCACAGCAGGTTAGAAGCATTGCTTAGAAGCATTAAATTTGAATTTGGGGAGCTAGGGTTGCTAGAGGTAGTGAAAGAAACGATAGCAGAAATAAATGGGCGGGCTATAGTAACGAGAAAAATAAGACATAAAGTGCAACAAAAATATTTATAAGATGTCCTGAGAATATCTGATATAGAACCATATACCATGCATATATCAATAGCCTCCAAGGATACACTTTATTACAACCCAAATAGATACTATGCATAGTAATGAGTTATATTCTGTTTAAGAAGGCTAGAAAGTACTTGATGCTTGTCAGAAAAATTACGATCCTAATAGTTAAAAAATAAAGTTGTAATATTTAAAAGATTATACTTTAATTCATGTAGTTAAATAGGTGAGGAAATTCACTTGTTTGTAAATTTGAAAAGCATATTACTAAGTAAAGCTGAGAAATGAAATATTAGTATAGTTAATGAAATAAATATAAGGATTAAGGGCTCAGGCCACATAACTATTACCAAGCACTACATTAGACACAATAGTACAAAGTAAGTCTCTTCACTCAAAAGCTTACAGTTCAACAGCAAACACATATATAAATAAACTTTAAGACTACTTAGTTGTATAATAGAGGGATATAAGCCAGGGACATAAAATGTTTGGTGGTCTCTCTTTGTATGATGTTACCAACTGTTGATGCGCAATGCCTAGACACTTTAATTTAGTGGGGGTTACAAATGTGACTTTAAAAAGGCTGGAACATATGAAATGGATGAGAAAAAGTATATATCAAAAGTAAGATTCTATAATATGGATAAAAATAAGCATCAAAAGTTGCCTCCCTCCTTTCTTTCTGCTATAATAGCAAAGAAAAATACAGACAACAGCAACAGTTAACATTTACTGAGAGATTACTATGTTCCAGGCTCTGTTCTAAGTGCCTAACATATGAACTCATTCAGTCCTCAACACCAACCCTATGAGGGGGATCCATTACTATCCTGATTTAACATGCTGATTAACGAAATGCCTAATGACGTACTGTCTTGTAGAGAAAGTATACTTCTCAAAGCATCACACACTGATTTTTTTTAAAAGCTATTATCATTAAAACTGTTCCATATTCCTCCAAAACTGATTATTTTCCTTTTTTTTTAGTTTATCAATACGTGTTTAGGATTTGGTTTGATAACTATTCTATATTTTCCAAGTGCTTTTCATAAATATATCAAAATTCCCCCAATGACTCCTACCATTAAAAACTCAGAAACTGAGAAAGAATCAAGCATTTATCCAAACTTTTTTATACAAATTGTACAATTAGCTAAACAAATAGTCGATGAGGGGAAGTTTTTCTTTATAGAAGTATTCCAGATAAACCAAGATAAAATGACAATTAAAATATCATACTTTGCAACTCCTAATAAAGTAAAGTATTTAGGCATAATAGCTGCTAGCATCAAAGAAAAACAACCACATATTCTATGTCTCCTGAAGGAAGAAGAAATACCACCCATATAGCAAGAAGTGATGAGGACGGAGAAAGTGAAGGGAGGAAAAGAGAACGAAGAGGAAGAACAGAAGGAAGGAAGGAAAAAAGGACAAAGAAGGGAGAAAAATCTAAATTTGATTAAGCCTCTAGATCCTTCTACCACTTTATAAAACAGACACAAGATAAAGGGACATGTTAGACTATACCACAGAGACATAATCAGCAATATCGAGCTGTAGGAAATTCTACGGGGCAAATGATCCAATTTCTCCAATAAATACTTGGCAAGGAGAAAAAAAAGATGGAGGGGAATAGCTACATATTAAGAGAGACATTAAAATACATACTAACCAATCATAATGGGCATTATCTGGACCCTGATTCAAACAAAATGTAAAAAGAAGACCTTTATGAAACCACTGGCAAATTGAATATTAACTGAATATTTAATAATATTAAAGAATTATTAACTTTTAGTTTCATGCATGATAAAGTACAGTTATGTCTTTTTAAAAAAGTGTTTTTATCTTTTAGAATAATAAACTGAAATATTTACAAATGAAATGGTATGCCTGAGATCTGCTTTGCTTCACGAGGGAGGGGAGAAAATGGGGAGATGGATGAAACAAGATTAGCCAAGAGTTAACTGTTGAAGCTAGTTGATGGCTACATAAGGGTTCATTATACTGTTCTGTCTACTTTGTATATTTCAAATTTTCCACAATACAAAATATTTTTAAGTCTGAGAAATACAGTACATGAAAAAAGGTACTTCAAGTATTATAATAGAAATACTTTTAAGAACAATTTAACATTTAACTGCATGTTCCTATAAGAAAAAAAAAGTTTTGACTAGATAATAATACTAACTAACGTCTCAACTAGTAGATATTTGTCTCAATTGCTTACCTAAAATGTTATGTTTCGTTTGTAAGTAATGGCCGATCTCTTTATTGTTAAGTACTGCTAGTACATTGAAAACAGCAATTTCCTTGAAACTGGAAAAGTAATGACTGTTTAAAAACATAAGCAAATTGCCAGACTTCAGATTTTTTTACTTCCAAAGTTTTTTGTTCATTTCAACTGGCACTAGGAAGATTCATGATGAGCTAGAATGGTAGCATAGACTTTTGGCTCAAATTCTTGAAGTTTGGATAATACATTTGTAATTTAAATTACTGTATGATGAATCCTGTTAAGTGAGAAACCATTACATTCAACACAAAAAGGTGAAAAGAAGAAAGGCTCTGTAATTCAATTTTGGTTCTATCACTTAGTAGTTTTACATGACCTCAAACAAGTTCAAGTTCCTTCATCTGTAAAATGAGGAAAATAAATTCTTTCATACAATGGTGTGATATATGGATTTGAATTATTATATATACAAGATATTCTATATTTTAATCTTTTATATATACTACAAAATATATATATTTCCTAGCATTGTTTTTGTTAGACAGTGTTTAATACAAAGCAGCTAATATTCTAATTGTCAATGTCTAATCATTATTCTGTTAGTTAATATTATCATTATGCTAGCTAATATTAGACTCGGTTCTCGCCAAATGCCACCGTATTTCCCATGGGTGTAAATGATCATTTGGAAAACACATCCACTCTGATGGGCTAAGAAACCCTTTTACACATTGAAGCTATGAGTGTCTTTATGTAATCAGCAGGACAACAAGATTTTGCCTATAATTAGGTAACTTCTACTTACCTAAGTTGTGAAGATTTTAGATAAATAAAATTGTTAGAAAAGTTTAAAGATAGGATGCTTTCAGTTAAATAGCCAAAGTTAAGTTACATCCTAAATACATTTGGTATTGGAAAGATCAATCTACACTAAAAAACATCAAAATAATTCATTAGATTTACTGATAATGCTTCTATTATAAGAAAATTCTTACCCTTGAAGATAAAGTATCAACAAAGAATGGCTTCCTCCCAACTCACCTGATGCCCTAGGGCACTTTGCATGTACCTTAAAGCACAGCATGTTATGTCACTCATTTGTTTACATATTTGCCCCATAGTTGGAATATGAGCTCCAAAAAGACAGAGGCAGACTTCTTTTCTTTTTGTATCACCAGCACGTGCCTAGTGCCTGACAGTAGCAGGTGCTTCATCAGTGTTTGCTGAATTCACACATGAGTATACATACTAGCTAACACTTACTGACAGCACTCTGTGCCAGTACCACACTAAACACAGCATATGCCTTAGTTCATGTGATCTTTACACTCACCTGAGAGTAAGTATCAGTATTACTCCCATTTTACAGGTAAAGACACTGAGGCTTAGAGGTTAAGTCCCAAGGTCAAAAAGTAGAGGTAGGATCTGAGCCAGGTCTGTCTAACTGCAGTCTATGTTCTCAGAGTCCCCTGAAGAGAAGGCTACTAGTAAACAAAGCTTTTCAAAAAAGACTCAAAGCCCCTTGAGGTCACTGTAGCTTGTTTTTTAATAAGCTTTTTAAAAGCAACGTTAGTTTCTTTTAAACTAGGGGCAGGCTCTTTTTCACAGTGTTTGACATACTGAATAATTTAATTCTCACAAGCCCATGAAATAAGTAGTAATACTGTCTTGTCTTAGAAATGAGAATATTGAAATATGGAGAATTCTAATAACTTGTAAATTCAAATAGCTACTAAGTAGTAAAGCTTGGATTCAAACCTAGGCAGATAATTACAACATAGTGTCATAAATGCTGGAACACAGGTTACGGGAACATCTAGGACCCAGAATTTAAGTAAACTGGTTAGTAATGGATAAAGTTAATAAATATGTTTAAAAGTCTTAGAAATTCTTAGAAATATACAAAGAGAAGGTAAACAAAGACAATGGCCCCATCTTGAGAATCTTCATGGGCCATATAAATAGCTCAGGTTCACTACCTCTTAGCCAGCCCTAGTGGTCCAGTGGTTAAGATTCAGTGCTCTCACCCTGGTGGCCCAGGTTTGTTTCTCAGTCAGGGAACCACACTACCTGCCTGTCAGTTGTCATAGCATGGCAGCTGTGTGTTGCTGTGATGCTGAAAGCTATACCACCAGCATTTCAAATACCAGCAGGGTCACCTCTGGTGGACAGGTTTCAGCGGAGCTTCTAGATTAAGACAGACTAGGAAGAAGGAATTGGCACCCACTTCCAAAGCAATTTGGCCATGAAAACCCTATGAATATCAGCAGAGCATTGTCTGATATAGCACCGGGAGGTGAGAGGATGGCGCAAAAAAGATTGAGCAGGGTTCTGCTCTGCTATATACAGGGTCACCAGGAGTCAAAATCAATTCTGCAGCACTAACACCAACACCATCTCTTAGAAATGTCAACAGCTGTTATATTTGGTTTTACCCCCATACATATAAGTTTAAAAACAACAAGTGATGAGAGACTAGTGCAAATACATTATCCAAATGAAACTAGTTAACTTTATTAAACTGAAATACAATCATAACAAAAAATGTGATCACATCATAAAATCTCACACAGCCACTCTGGCGATGGCTGAAGGGTCACACCATTTTCTGTAACACACAAGGTTTTACATGGCGTTGTACATGCAACTAATACTTTTACTGGAGAAAAAGAAGCATCATACAATTATAAAAATAAGGCCAGTAAAGGTCTTTTTGAAGTGAGTGTACCCACACTAGTTAATCAACCAGATGTTTCATTCAGTGACACATCTAATAACTTATTTTTTCTTAAGGCAACAGTCAGAGGGAGATTTTCTAGAATTAAATTGCCCTCAGTTGTACCGTGTGAAGAGATTAGTCCTACTCTATCCTACTTGTTAATCCTCATTATCTGCAAATAGAATTGAACATGTATAATATCAGCCCCATATTCTTGTCTGCTTAATAAAACATTTCTCCTTGATGTCCTAATTTATTCAAAACTGAACCTGATCTTCCCCATAAAATGAGTTTACTCTCCAAATTTACCTATTCATTTTAATGGCACTTCCTTTCTCCTCATCACCCAGCATGCAACTCTGGTCCTTACTGACTTCTCGATCTCTGTCACTCTGTATCACCTCACGCCTGGATGATCAAAATAAGCTTAACTGGTCTTCCCATTTCAAATAACTTCCCCTTTTTCTAAGACTGAACGTTTACTCTTAAAGAGCCCTCCTTTTACTCTGTTGTCCTCTGTCACAGAACCAACAATGGCAACATATGAGATCACACAATAGAAGCAACGTTAGCTTAATAATCAAGAAACCTGGGTTCCAGACCCAATTCCTCCACTAACTAATCTGAATAACTCAATTTGGTTTCTTCACCTGTAAAACAAGAGTCCTGGGCTAGACCAGCTCTGGAATCCCTTCCTTTGATAACAGTAACTCTCTTATCCTGGAATTCATGGTCCACCATAATTGAGCTCAACACACTTACCTACAACTATCCCCCAAGGCATATCCTCCTACTCCCAGCTCCTCTCTGCATGCTCCTGAATTACGTCAGTCATTCCAGTGCTGTAATCACTAACTCTTTCTTCTAAAATGACTTCACCTTTCTCCTCTTACCGAAAACGTTCTCAAACAGAAGGGTCACAAGGGATTATCTTCTTCTTTGCCCTTTTCTGACATTTGCAAATTTTCTCCAGTCACTATCTAGTATGTATGTAGTAAATTTTCAGAAAAAAAATAAACTTCCTAAACCAGAACTACAGGGTAAAATTATTTCAACACATGAAGCCTAGCATAGTAACCCTCAATAATACATCCTCATTTTCTTCCTAGAGATTTTATTCGTTGTACACATTTAGCCCTGTTAACTTCAAAACTTAACTTATGTAAACTGTGGCTCCAATGTAAAGCACTCAATAGTTAATCAACATGTTATTTTGGTCCTCTTAAGTGCCCAGTCTAATTTGTCAATGCTCAAGTGAAGTGGATATTGTATATAGCTAATATGGTTATGTGAAAGTACTTAATCTTAGTACATTAACAAACTCATTCCCTGTTTCCTAGAAACTCAACCTATGTTTAAACATCAAACCATATTATTTTATGAGCAGCAAGTTAGTTCCAATAATATCAATTTGGTAATTTTATAAGTTAAATTATTTCTATGAACTGATCTGAGAACCCCCAATTACCATCTATAACACTGCATTGGTAAGAAAGAAGCAACTGATGAAATAATAACTTGGGGAGCCCCAAACATATTTTCCCTTCCCCCAGTGGTCATTCAGCTTGCAGAAAGGAGACAGCAATGGCCCAGAGATATCATCCAGTTCGCCAGAATCTACACAGAACTGATTTTGACTTAGAACAAATACTCATTTAAGAAAAAAATTAGTGCCTCATACATACTAAAAAGGGGGAAGAATTTGCTATCAAATTGCCTGTGCCAAACCCCACCACTTAATAACTCACACCCGCAGGCAGGTCCCATAACCTCTTATCCTCAGATTCCTCATCAGCAAAAGGGGGATAACCATAAAACTAGCCTTGTCTACTACATAAGAGCTCCGAGGCTCAAATGATATAATAACATAAAAGTGTTCTGAAAACAGCAAAATGCTTCCCAAATACAAATTAAGATATTACGTAAGCAATAGTCATAAGTAAATGTTCACCAATTATAAGTATTTATTTACTACCAAATAAATTCACCTCATAGGAAAACTAAAGTGACTAGGATTAGAAAGAGAAAAATCATCCTTAATAATACCAATCTTCGAAGTCTAGGTTTTTATACATCTTGCTTTTTTAAAGTAGAACACACAAAACTCTACACAAACAATTTCAGACACTTAAGTATCTGAACACCTTTTCTTAAAGATCTCCAGAGAGAGAAATTCCACGGCTCTCTTGGTATTTTTCACTCTGGAACTGAACAACTCAAATAAGGTATAAACAAGTAAGTTCTCATTTCTTTCATCTGATATAAAGAAAATAAAACATACCAAGTTGATTTAAAATGGAATAACTGGATATAAAATTCTATTCTGCAACAAGTTTTATGAGGTAAAGACAAAATAGCCAAGGTATAATGGACCTAAGCTTTTTCTCTTTCATTCAAATTCCCTCCTTGCAGAGATGGAAATATCCATTGTCTAGGCAAAAGAAAAAAAACGCAGATCACGTTTCCCAGATTTCATAATGGAATACTAACCAGGACAACTGCCAACCTCGAATATAAAACAAATGGTCTTCTCTTCAATCCATATCACAGAACATTAGCATTTCATGCACTTGTCAAATGTTAACATAAAACTCCAGACAAAAGCAAATACAGTACTAAGACAATTGATAACTAGAGAGAATTTAAGGCCCATTTAACCAAATTTCTAAAGATCCATCCTTGTGTTCTTTTGGAAGAGCTGAATATAGTGTACCTGAACTATATTACTTTCACTGTTACCAGAACTATTTATTATTTGACTATTTAAGGTTATGCCTTGGGTTCTCATTGAAGGCCAGCATAAGAAATAAATACTTAAAAGAATGTTTTTGCTATGGTTTCCGACACTGTCGAATATATGTTATTCAACATATTTTTAATATAATATCTTCCTATAGCACTTGCTGTCTGTGGTACTTTACTGACAATTCACATATTACAATTTATTGAAATTCTTATTTTCTTGTCTATCACCTTCTCTGGACAATAAGTTCAAAGGCAGAAACTACATCTTATTCAACATTATTTCTCAAATACTGAGTACGGTGCCTAGCACATAAGAGAGCTCAATAATAATTTGTGGAATGAATAAATCATATACTATAATTTTGTTTTTCTAGGACATACGTTTAGTCCTACATAGAAAATAATCTCCTTAAAAGAAGAAACCACATCTTCCATTTATTTATCTTCTCCACTGTTCCTGGAACTTGCCTTGCTCATAGCAAGGAATTAATAAATATCTGACGATGATGATGATGACGACAACAACAACAATTATGATATCAGTAGTGGTAGGAAGACAAATTATTCTCACCAAAACAACGTATAGCATCTTGCTCATCATTAAAATAAAATACAAAAACATTAAGTGATTATCTTTATACGTTAATTTTATGGATGGTTATTTTCCTCTTTATTTTCTAAGTTTTCCAACATTGGTGAGGAGATTTTAGTTGTGCTCCCATACTCCAGGAAGCCTAAAAAGAATCAGTTCCTCATGTAAACAAACTCTAGACTGACTATAGTGATTCATCTAGGAAAAATGAATCTACTGGAGGATATTTACATTTCAGAAAGCTCAAGCCTCCTGCCTTTCGCCCCCCACATCCACGATTTCAGACGATCTCTCTCCTCTGTTTCCTCCTGCTTAGGACGACTGCCTGGAGAATTGGACTCTATCTTTCTGAACCTGCTGGGTGCTTGGATGAAGATAAGGAGAAAGCAGGGAGCCGAGTGTGACAACGAGCTCCCACCCTGTAGAGGACACACCTGCCACTCCGGTGCTCAGTGTGCGTTTGCCATGGCCCTGCCCTAATTCCAACTCCAGTTTTAGTTCCTAGCTGGCAGAAGCAACTGTCCTTGATTAGCAAGCCTGACTCTATACTCTATCCTATGGCAGACACACATGCAGCAAAAACAAAAAAAAAATTCTCCCATTTACGCATGAAACTACGTTCATCACAATCCAGGTGATTTGATCCCATAAGCAGTCAACGAAGATAACACCTCCAGAAGAAATGTTGTTAAGTGTATCTATCAAGATAAGCTCTTCTTCTCAATTTGACCATTTGATTTGTACTCTGGATAGGTTTCACTTTCCTGGAATACTAGTCTAGTATTTGAAAAGTATATGTGTATATAGCCTATAATGATCCATGTCAGAGTGCAGAGATAAAGGTAGATGAAGAGGTGAATCTGACACCTAGAAACACTCACTCTGGTACCCAGATTCAAAGAGCCTCAAGCAGTGAATAGCTAAATACCACAGGATGCCAAAATAGACCAGCAAGAATGAAAACCGCGGATGCCTTTCATCACTTCGCTGAGTACTTGAAACCACAGCTATTATTCATATGATAATGCATAGATATATACTTCCGGTATTGAAGTATATAAACATATTGACTATCCATACAACCAATTCTTTCAAAGCATGTTTTAGAAACTTAACCACCTATTTAGATACTGGACTTAAATTAACTCAAAGAGGAGCATCTTATGTAAAAACATCCCTTCTTTTCCTTAGTATCAAAAGGATTTTCTTTCTGAAAACTTCAGCTCAAATAAGAGTATACTTAGAGAACAAATCTCTTATGTTAGATAGTAAAAGTAAACAATAAGATCTAGAACTCTGCTTCTTTCCCTATAATAAGAACCAAATCCTTAGCTCAGCATACAAGATTCTACATTATCAATTTCAGCATTCTAGCCTCAACTCCATGAATCCCAATACTTAGTCATTTAGCAAAAATGTATGGAGCTACAGCAATAAACTAGGCTACAATGATCCCAATCCTTAAAATTTCACATTACAGTGTCCTCCAAGCAAACTCAATTTCAGTGTGTCCCCCAAACATTCATTCTATAAATATTTACTGGATAAGCCAAATGCTGGGCACAGTTTCAGCCACTAGAGATACAGCAGTAGGCAAAGGCTTACTCGCCTTTACAAAGTTTACAACTTTGTGAATGAAGAAATGTACCTGTCTCTTTATACCTTTACCTGATGTTCATGTCAATTTCCCCTCTCTCGTTTGTACCTCCCAATACCTTCGCTTCTCCTTAGTACCAGTTCTACCAAATTCCACTTATACTGTAGTTCAGATAACATGTTAGATGTTAACTAGACTGCTGGTGAAGAAACCGAGACTCAAGCAAGACTTAAATCTGGAGTGTGTGTGAAGGAGGGGAGGGTCAGCTAAATTTAGGAAATCAAAGAGAATTAAGGGATTCTGGGCAGGTTTAAGGCCAAGACAAAGAGTCAATACAGGAAATTATTGACTAGGCCTGGGGTGCAGTTGAGGATTTTATCATACAAGCAAGACAGAAACCCAGTCACCAGAGTGAGGCACAAAGTTAATACAGAACCAGCAGCAACATTCCTTGATATCAAGTAAGAAGCTAACGAATCAGGGCTCTTAAAAATTTTCCAAAAGACAGAGCTGGCCCCTCTGGACTGGGCTGAGATTTTAGGCAGACGTCAAGTACTCCTAGCAAATACTAGGATTCACTTATACGTGGAATCTAAAAAAGTCAAACTCATAGAATTCGCAAGTAGAATGGCGGTTGCCAAGGGCTATAGAGTGTGGAAAATGAGGAGATATTGGTCAAAGTGTACAAACTTCCAGTCACAAAATGAATAAGTTCTAGGGATCCAATGTGCAGCATGGTGACTAGAGTTAATAATACTGTATCGTACACTTGAATTTGCTGAGAGAGTAGATCTTAAGTGTTCATACCACACCAAAAAAAAAAAAGGTAACTATGTGAGGTAATGGATGTGTTAATTAATGTGATTGTGGCAGTCATTTCACAATGTATACAAGTATCATACCATCTCATGTATACTTTAAATATATACAATTTTTATTTGTCAATTATACCTCAATAAAACTTGGGGTAAAAAAGAAATTTAGGGATCCAGAGTCAGGAATATTATTATATTGAGGCCTCAGATTCTCTAAGAAAAAGTCTCTTATTACAAATTACCAATTGGCAGGATTTCCCTTCTCTTTCCTGATAAGTTAGTAAGGAAGTAAAGGAGATGGGTCTGAGAAATTATACTCCAACAGTGAAAAAGTGAATAATGGTGATGTTGGTAGTGATAAAAGTAATCGTTGAAAAGTTAATTATAATAACAGTAATAATCATAACACCTCTGTATACTTATTGATCACTTAACGTCTTAAAAAATACTTTTGAATGTATTATCTCATTTCATTTCATAAAATCCTATGAGGAAGGCAAGGCAATCGTTACTTTTCTAATGACATCTACAATATTGCATCATTTCAGTTACATTATGGTGGAAAAGGCATCTGTAGGATAACCATCACTTATTTATAGCATTGTGTCTTAGAGAAATGTGACTCAGGCTGTAACTGGATCCTTAAGAAGAGTATTTTCTTGAGCTGCAAATCCAGTGGTGAACAAGAGACCCTAGTCTGGGCTAGCAGGAAAAAGTATTTTTCCCCCCAATCTACCAAAGTAATTCAGCTTTGTTTAGAAACATTTATGTGTCTCAGAAACATCATGAATAAAGTTCTTGAGCTTCTTCTGTTACTTTCAAAAAGACTTTTTTTAAAAAAAAAAAGCAAAAATTAAATAAAATGCAATTGTAAGAATGCTACGGAACGGGCCCTGTGGTGTAGCGGGTAAGTGCGCGTGCTTTGCTACTGGAGGCCCAGGTTCGGATCCCGGGCGCGCACTGACGCACCGTTTCTCCGGCCATGCTGAGGCCGCATCCCACATACAGCAACTAGAAGGATGTGCAGCAACTATGACATACAACTATCTACTGGGGTTTTGGGGAGAAAAAGGGACAAATAGGAGGAGGATTGGCAATAGATGTTAGCTCAGGGCCAGTCTTCCTCAGCAAAAAGAGGAGGATTGGCATGGATGTTAGCTCAGGGCTGATCTTCCTCAAAAATAATAATAATAATAATAATAATCTACTAGTAATGCATCATAATCATAGAAAGCAAAGCTAGTGTTAAAATGGAGGACCTACACAGATAAAGCTCTGTGAAATGCCCAGGTTTGTTTCCTTTTCAGAATTTCTTCTTGATTTCTTCATATACCTCCAACTACATTTGAGACTTGCAAACAAATCATTAACAGCTATAAATTCTATTACCATTATTCAGATAAGGCATATTTAATATATAGTATAATCCAGGTACAAAAGCCCTAAGTACCATCGGATGCAGTGGATATATTTCCACTTGAGGGAGACCTTGGATGCTCATTTCTGTCTTACAGATGTCAGAAAGTGGCTAACACATAAAACTAAATTAATGTAAACTAAACTAATAAAATGTAAAACTAATTAATGTAAACCACAGTAAAAGTATTTCTAGTGATTAAAATAACTATATATAGTACACGAACTACACAAGTTCAATCTAATTCAAATCTTTTAATTCTTAGTCTGGTGTTAAATGGATTTCATTCTTAAATTTTAGCAAGCAATATGAAGCTTTCATACTACCAATAAAACCATATTGATAGTACTATAGTTAAAAATTTAAACAAAAT
Organism: Diceros bicornis minor; assembly: GCF_020826845.1. Lineage (NCBI taxonomy): Eukaryota > Metazoa > Chordata > Mammalia > Perissodactyla > Rhinocerotidae > Diceros > Diceros bicornis. Next base: position 45,573,562 of record NC_080756.1, on the reverse strand, counting down.
TATGTAAATGTCAAGTAACAGTGAGGGCAGTTACTATTTTCATAGGGTAAGTCTTGTAAGGGAAGGGACAGCTGGGCATTTTATCCTAGAGCTGAGGGGGCTGGGGAAAGGCCAGAGCCAATGGTTCACCCACCAGGTTGCCGTCTGGCTTGTGACCAAGCAGAACAACAGAGCTTGGCAAAGGAGTCACTGTGTTGTGCCTCCAACTGGGCATTAGCTTTATCCCAGTGGACGCTGTTTGGATACACAGTTTCACGCCATTCTTCTACTGAATGAATTCTCTTCCTGTGCCAGGAGGATGAGGGGAAGATTCTGTCACAGTAGGTGTTGGTCTGACCTCAATTAAGATACTTGTCCCATTTGGAAAAAAAGAATCTAAATAACTCTTGTTCTATAAAGTCCTAGAGTCCAGAACCCAAACCAAAATTGCAGGCAGCTGAAGGAAAGGATGGAGTTGGCAGGGGTCCTGAGCTTGGCAGGAAAGGGAAAAGCAGCAATGGAAATCCTGAATCTCTTCACCCCACACCATTATAAATCTGAAATACAGGGGGAAAAACACTCAAGAAGGATGAGTCACACAATAACATATTCCTGTTTTATTTCGCAGCTGACCTGAGGATACAGTAGTTGGCATGGCTTGGTAGTAAATGAGGAATAAGTGAAAATGTACTCATCTTTAGATCCTGGGCAAACAGGCTAACAGTCGTGTATGCTAGCAGAGATAGAGACATCCAAATAACTCTCAAACCCTTTTCCATAACTGGAAATTATGACTCCTTTCCCTGAACACCCAACTCCATGCATTCCAAGCAAAGTGTCCATAAGAATTAGCTAAAAATGTGAAAGAAATCCCCCCAAAAAAATCTCAGTGAGCAACACTATTAGCTTTACTTTTTCCCTAAGTGTTAGACACAGGGATGCAGGCCGGCTGAGCAATGTGTAATGTGATGCTGTGATGTGACAAGGCCAGGACAATCATTAAGCTCCCTGGGCACTCCTGCCCCTCAGTCACCTTCTATTCCACCTCCCCAAGGGACGAAGGGAGGGACTGCTGCTCCCTCTGAGGCCTGAGCCCTTGAGACTGCAATTTCTCTCCTTCACTACCCTCTCTACCAAAATACCACACTGGCCTGATGCACACAGACCCAGAGCTGTCCAGAGGTCAACTCTGCTTGATCCTAGTGGTTAAAGATGTCAGGAGAACACCTGTATGGAGATGACATCACTCACATGTAGGCACACTTTCAGAGCCTTTTCAAAGTCTGTCAGCTGATGCCTTCCGTCACAAGACTTTGGAAAACCAGCCCTTCCTCCTGGACACTTGAAGATATTCGTCTTGAAACCACCCAAAGCAGTGGTGTCTCATTCTATGCATTACCCGCTCAGCAAATCCTTAAACTAGTCTCTTTCCTAAACACCCAAACCCACACCTCCACTTCAAAATTTAATAAGCCTCCTCTCCCCCTCCTCCTTTCCTGTCGGCCAGCATTCAAGCCTACCCTAATGCTCCCGCCCGGTCCCTCCGTGGACTCTACTCCGCAGTTTTGCTCCATTTCTTAAACAGTCCCGTATTCCTTCACATTTATCTCCCACTCCCAGAGTTAAACATACAGGCCTTCCTATCACCACATGCCTCTTAGAATTTTACACTTTCCAGAACTTATTTATATTTTGATTGCTCTTTCCCCAGTTAGATAGCATTACTCGTATATTTTCATATGATTCTGAGGCAGCAAGAGTTGTATTCTGATTTAATTCTCTAAATTGTTGATTGATCTGTTCACTTTCTTGTGGAATTTTTCCTGTAACCAAAGTTACAAGGAAGAAAACGTTGCTCAATATTCAGTCTGAGAGCAAGTAACAGGTGAAACTGTATAGTCCACAAAGGAATTAAATATCACGAACTTGATGACATTAGCAACGTAGTCTAACCAACAGGGTGGCATCAGAAAGAGACAACAATGACATATTCTAAGTAGACCCATAATTATACATTAAGACTATTAAAGCAATAAATAGCAGAAATCAACCCTTATCGCAGGGCTTACAAAGGAGTATTTTTACACTGAGGAAATCCCAACATCACAGATTTGCAATGAGATTTTGCCGAAAAAGTTTTAAAATGCTTTCTTTGTTTCCATAACATAACATATGTTTCCATAACATGTTTCCATAACACATAGAGGGATGAAGTCATTCTTTGGGGAAAGTTTAATACCATTTCAATAACCACATGTATAACTGTTGGATTACACAATATATAATTTGGCACATTTAGTACTTTTCTTCACATTACTGATCTATTAGAAAACCAGTTATGATTCCAGGATTTTCAAGTGTAAGATTTACTCCTTCTTATTTGTCTTAAATTATATGTCCTTCCAAGAACTTGAAATAGAATTTGGGACCAAAAAAATCTAGGTGAATTTGCCATTATCAAACCAAAACAAACCAAAAACAAAAGTGCTTCCATATTCTTACATCCCAGAACAAAATAAATAAACAAGAAAACTACAGGTTCTTATTGGCAGAACAAACTTGTAAGTCCCTATATAGTTAATTTATACATGTTCTATTCATAATCAAGTGAAGAGGGACTGTAAAGCATGGCTCATCTGTATAGAACTAGTCAACAACTATTTGGGGCACTATCTTAGATGCTACCATGGTTCTTTAATCCATTGTATCCCATATATTGTTTTTAAATATCATACAACAGTATCATACAGTCTTCAATTCATAAACATTCATTTAGCTCAGTATTAGTTATGTACTAAATTTTTTAACAATACAAAATTTGGACCATGATAGATTTTTACTTTACAATACATACATTTATACGTTCAGAAAAAGATACACTCAAATCCCTAAAATACAGGACTCATAGAACTTCTAACATAAAAGTGCACTTAAAAAAATCTGTTTTCAATTTTAATTCTGTCTAATAAAAGTATAATTCATAAACCACTACTGACCAGTCTTAGACTAGAATATACAGTTACCATAATGACATCATTTTAGTCTTTTGGAAAATAAAACCTCTCCGTTGAATCATCTTGGAATACAAATTCAGTATCACCCAATCAACCCCCTGAATTCCAATCATGTTAGTTTTCATCCGTAAGCTCCAAGGCAGTAAAACCACATCTCAAGTATTTCTATGTCCCTAGTTTCAAGGCAGTATCTCAAATGGAAACCTAATAATATTTATTAAATCAGGCTGCAAAATGAGGAGACTGAGTAAAATGATTTCTAGGATTGTTTCAATTTTTAAATCCACTCAAAATAATGGTGGAGTGAAATGTTGTTGACAAGAACTTGTTGGAAGCTTACATTCTTTGCAAAATTAAACTTTCCCTCAGGTTGCTTATTAATTGCAAAGAGAAAAAGGCATTTATGATCGAAAGATATAATGGACACCACCTTGACCAAGTGATCAAACATCACCAATAATAAGTCACACTGACATCATGTGCCTCCTAATGTGATGCAGTAGGAAATGCACACCATCGATACACGGCACTCTTGCCAAAATTGTTTAATCTGTGTATTAATTATCTAGTGCTGTGTACGAATTCCCCAAAACTTAGCAGCTTGAAAGAAAAATAATAATTTATTAGCTCTCTCAGTTTCTGTGCATCAGGAATGCAGACAGACCACAGCCGGCACTACATGTCTCTACTCCACTATGTCTAGGGCCTCCACTAGAAGAACTGAATCACCTGAAGGCCCATTCACTCGCACGTCTGGCTGTCAGGTGAGACCTTAGCTGGTACTATGTAACATCTTCATAGAGCCTGGGCTTCCTCACAGTGTGGTGGCTGGGTTCCAAAGGTAAGCATCCCAAGAAAGAGTGAGTCTTAAGTCATTTAGCATGACTTCCACCTTACTTCAATGGTCAGCTGTCACAAATCTTTGCCCACACCCAAGGGGAGGGAATAAAGGCTCTGCCCCTCAGTTGAAGAAGGGTCACTCACATTTTAAGAACAGGATGTGGGATGGGCTAAATATATTAGTACAGCTATCTTTGGAAGAAACAATCTGCCACAACCTGAATCTAATCACTAAGAAACAACCAAGACAAATTCATAATGTGGAACATTCAATAAGACAGCTGGCTTGAACTCGTCAAAGAATAAATTCTATGAACGACAAAAAGAGGCGGGGCATGTCCTAGATCTGTCCAACAGAACTTTCTGTGATGATGGGAATATTCTATATTTGTGCTGTCCAACAGAGTAGCCACTAGCCATATATGGCTACTGAGCACTTGAAATGTGGCTAGTGTGACTGAGGAACTAAATTTTTTATTTTAATCTATTTAAATTTAAATAGTCACATGTAGCTAGTGACCACCATCCTGGACAGCACAGGTACAGATCAGAGGAGGCCTGCCCTGAAGAGACAGGATAACCAAATGCAACGCATTTGCCTTGACAGATCCTAGCTCAAACAAACAAACAAAAAGGCTGTGAAAGGCAATTTTAGTACAACTGGAGAAATTTGAAAATGGACTATATAGTTGATCATAGTATTGAATCAGCGTTAAAATTTTTTAGTATAAAAATGGTATGGTAACTATGTAGGAGAATGTCCTTGATCTTAGGAGAGCTATAATCAGTGATGAAGTACCTTGATGTCTACACCCTACTATGAAATGGTTAGGGCAAAAAGAAGCATACATGTATGGATATCTATAAAGAGAGAGAGAGAACATATGTATGTATACATACACACACACAATATTTATGTAGGGGAAGGTAGAGAGGATAAAATTAATTCAACTATGATAAAATGCTAACAATTGGTGAATTTGGATGAAGCATACATACGTGTTCACTATACTATTCATTCAACTTTCCCTAAGTTTAAAAATCTTTTTAATGAAAAGACATAAGGGAATTAAATTCTCTTCCTTCTCTAATACCTATTATACTTCATATATAAACTGTATTATCAAAATTCGTTTATGGTTTCACATTTTATGACTTGGTATTAAATATCCCCTACATTTTCAATGGATTTCATAGTAACCAATAGAGTGCTATGATACATCAAAAGTGTCCCAACAAACATGTTTTGATTAACTGATTAGGTTTCAAAAGGAACATCTGTTAATTCAATTGAGAAGCAGAATTATTTCTTGCCAAATAAAGTTATATCATGCTTGTAATGTAGTCATTAGCTATATTTTCACAATCTTGATCTGATTCAACAGAGAACTGATATTATTCAGTAAAGAAATATTATAATGAAGGTCTACTGCACTTAATATTTGTCAATTAAGAAATATATCAGCATCAACAAATTAAACCTTTATATACAAAAAAACAAAATTCTCAGTCTCTTAAATTTCAGGAGGGAAAACAGAATTCCAACTGATTTCACTATAAAATTATGGTTAGATGTTTTTGATATAGGCTTATGTTATATTTTTAAATAGAGAGAGAATTTTTTTTAAGAATACAGATCATAATCACACCTGGATAGAAGGAAAAATGGGCATATATGCTAATGATATCTGATAGTGACATCTGACAGGTTTTACATACTCAACTTTCTAAGTTGGTAATAAAAACTAGGCAAAGCAATGAAAGATGGAATACAATATTTAACAACCCTAAAGGATGGCACAGCTCAATCAGTTGCAAACTAAATGGTGAGACTGCACAGACGAGAGAATGCAGAAATAGCCTGACCGTTGCGCCTTAGTCTTCCAACAACGGATCTTTGCAGCGTAAGAATAAGAGGCAAGAGCAGAGCTGACATGCAAGGCAATCCACCATCCTGAACCCCAGTGACTGCTGGCTTCACAACAAGGGACCTCTGTTTCTTAAAGGAAAATACTCAGAGATTGTAAACTTTAAATGGTATTTGTAAAGGGAATTATGTTGCTCTCAACTAGATGATAAAATTAGAAGAAAGATAAACTCACAAGGATATATAAGCACATGCCGCATAGCACACTCCTTTCTCCATCCCATTTCAGCCTGGTATGAAATTTTAGTGGAGCTCTTCCATACCGTATGCCAGGGTTCTAGTTCAGACTTCAAAGTCATGAATTCCACACTCATTTCGCACTCCAGACATACCCATCCTATGTCTCCTCCATTAATTTACGTCCCCATAATTTTTTATTAAATTATAAGAAAATTATTTATCTCCCAATTAGATTTCTTGCTACTGTGAAAACAAACCATGACATTCATTTTTTTATTCATAACAATACTCAGCACAGTATTTGTATAAAGTTGGAGTATAAAAAATATTTTATCAGAAAAGTTAGAAATTGCTAGACAAGAAGTCAAGAGACAATCTGTTCAACTCAACAAGGTTCTAGGCAAAAGCAAATTAAGAAACATCCCAGGATAAGTAGCAGAGAGGCCAAATATCAGACAAAAGCTATCAGGACAAAGGACTGATTTTATGTAAACTGTAAAACCAACATGTCTTTGAAGAACTTTTCTCTCTACAAGTGTATGACTAAGTCATAAAGATTCTATTTTCTGGGCTTGTTAAAACTTCAACTAAATAAAGTAATATCTGAACCTCAGAATCAAGCAATTATACTTTATCAATTTATCTCTTTTCAATGAATACCCAAGTATGATGACAGTAATTCTAAGGAGCTAGATCCTAAGGAAGAGGTTTGGTTTGGATAATTTGACTAAATCTTGACCTCTGCTTCCTTTAAGCTTTCATCTTGAGGTATAAGCTTTCATACTTTTTAGGGAATAAGTTTCTAATATAAATAACTCAGTAAAAATTAAGTAGTATCTACAACCACTATAACTAAGCAGCCTCAATGTCAAGTACAATATCACTCTCTAAAAAGAGACCATTAATCATTTTCCATTAAATTATTTCATATTGAAAATCAGAAACATCCTTTTCTATAAACTGAGGTTAAGTCACATTTAATGATACCCATCAGGTTATAATTAACTTCAGGAGCTCTTTAAGTTATGGAGCCACAGCCAACTTAGAATTCCCAGAGAAATCAGAAAAGAGAAGCAGATTCAATTTTTAGTATTTTGAAGATTTTTCAGTTCGCAAATCAAAACCCATGTCAGCCAGGCTTTCCTTAACAAAAGAAACTGGAAAGAATACCTAAATGAAATAAAATAAGCTTTTTCCTTGAAGAATCATGCCCAGTAATATACTGCTTCACTTTAAAAGTGATCAGAATATAATAAACTATAGACAAGTAAAAGTTTCCTGCATAAATACTTCCCAGGGACATAGGTATGATTCCATACTGCACTTAGGTCCATGTCAACTGCTGATTTTCACATCCAGCTCCAACAGATGTTAGAGCAGTCAGATGTTAAAAAGAGTTTGAAAAAGTCTCTTGTTGGGGAAAAGAAAAAAAGAATGAAAAAAAAAGGAAAGGGGAAAAAAACCCAGAGGCTCCCAAAAAGAGAGAGAGAAGAAAGGATTAGAAAACTGCATCCTTCAACAGCTTTCAGTAAGAAAAACAATGGCGGTTTTTCTTTTTTTAATTATTAGAAAAAAAATATGAGACACTGAAATTATTGGAGGTGGGGGAGGGAGAATTAAACAACAGGAGGCCCATAAAAACTGGAGAAACAAAGTTCTTCAGAAAAGTAAGAAGTGTGGTAATTAGTATTACAAACAAGTGATTTTCAAAATGTCTACATGAAGTTAAAGGAAACACACATCTTCTATAAGGCAACAGTATTTTGGTTTTAGATACATATCCACAATTGGAGAAAAGTCTTAATAGAGAAATGAATACTCTTCAGTGATTTGTTTCAGTGTTTTAAAAAAGAAGCTTAAGAAAAAAAGAATGTGATGATGACAATGAGACCCTTGTCCTAGGTAAAAGCTAAATGAAACTGATTTTCATCCAGGCTTAAGCATATGAAGTAAGACTCCACAGGGTCATTCAGACATAGATCTGACTTGATTCTCTCAACAGGCAAAATCATTACTACCAAAAAGAATTAGTCTTAAATTCTATAACTATTCACAACATTTCCTCTAACTTGAAACACCAGGTCACATTTTAAGAGTCTCAGATTTATACTTTTCACAAATTCTACAAACCGGTCAAATAGCAATCTCTGGTTTTTAATAATACATTGATGACAAAGACAACAGGGGCAACGGTGAGGATGATTGAGAAAAATAACTGGAGTAGCTAACATTCTGTGTGAAGTGATGAACAAGAGATTGCATGATTGCTTCTGTACTCAACACAAAAAATAACTGTGTTTATACAGTTAAGGAAAACCTAAAGAATATTGATTAAAATATATCCATGATAATGAGAAGTTTACAAAATGGAAGGAGAATGAGACATGTAAAATAAAACCAAGAGGGCCAGCCCAGTGGCACAGTGGTTAAGTTCACACACTCCGCTTCGGCACCCCACGGTTCATGGGTTCAGATCCTGGGCATGAACCTACACACCACTCATCAAAGCCATGCTGTGGCAGCGTCCCACATACAAAATAGAGGAAGACTGGCACAGATGTTAGCTCAGGGACAACCTTCCTCAAGCAAAAAGAGGAAGACTGGCAACAGATGTTAGCTCAGGGCCAATATTCCTCAACAAAAATAAAAATAAATAAATAAATAAATAAAACCAAGAGAGTTCAGGTCTACCTTTTTCACAAATGAATTTCATAGAAACAGATTAGTTCTATTGAGGTCTGGTGAATACTGCTCACCAATGATATTTTCTGCAAAAAAACACAAAATTTGTTTCTGCTATAAAATTTGCTTTGAAGCTTTCTGTTCTAAAGCCACTAGTTATATGCACGACAAAGCCATTAAATACAGAGAAGAGTCATACAAATGAAATCCTCCTCTAGGAACATCCTCCTGAATGGAAGATACAAAAGTTCACAGTATGAGGTCAGTTTTAGGCCATAAAAAAGTACTTTCTACCAGCATTGTTAGTTTCTCTATTCTTTATAACAGTGAACTAAATGCCCTATTTTTCTAATACATTAAAAAAGTTTTATACTCACCCACCTCCCCCAACACTAAATACTTCTATCAAACTGTGATATGTCTTCTCTGCTAAACACAGTTGTTACACTTAGGAAATTAAAATGGTTGGAGGCTATAGCTCTCCTTCCAGGAATACCTGTCAAAATACCCATTTGTCAGTTTCAAGTTGTCTGGAAATCTATTTTCCCAACAGGATTTCCCAAACTAAGAACACGTCAAGTGGAAAAATATATTATAGAATCATCTGTCCCCAGAGAATAAAAGCTAGATATTTTTTGGTTGTTGTTTTACAAATGAAGTTTTACACTCAATTTAGAGTAACATAAAGAAACGGTAAATATTACCTTAAAAATTAGAATCATGCTACTCTTCCATTGAAGTCGAGAACTGACTTAAATTAAAATCAAGGACTTGTAGAGTGTTGGAATTGGAAGGAGCCTTAGCGATATCCACTTTTCTTAAATTGGATAATGTAAATTCTGGATTATACAATCAATTGTTGAATAATCTTGGGAAAATGGGGGAAGGTTGGGATTTACAAATTTAAAGAGCAGAGATAACAGCAGTTTCCCAATAAGTTACACAAAGTTGGATGTGTAGTATTTATCAAATATTAACTAAAGAATACCACTTTAAAAGCTGGTTCTTGACACTTCAAGTCACAAAATTATCAGAAGCCACTTTTTAAAAAGGGGAAGAAAATGTTTTTTCAATATTAATATTAAGGAAATGCAGTCTCCTTCCATCATAGTGGTGATTTGGCTATCCACACACATCCATACAGGAAAAAACTTGTTTTTCCTAGCCCTTGAAGGTAGATGGCTAAGATTAAACCATATTGACAGTTGTCTCATGAAGTCATATTAACCATGATACCAGGGAAAATAGGAGACAATAGTGAGAAAAGACAAGAGGAGAAGGTCTAGAACTCTTTGCAGGTCTTCCAGGTTTACATACCTTTTGATTCAGTAGAAAAAGAAAAAGAAAAAAAGAAAACTAAAGGGACCAAAACTATTTCTTGACGCATACTATTTTAATCAGACTATACTTCTAACGTTTTATAGATGAAATTAAAATCACCTGCGAATTTGAAATACACACTAAGAATTAGGGACAACTATAGTTGTGCATAACTACAGTGGCAAGCAGTTCTCTATAAGATATTTAAATTCTTTGTAAAGAGATATCCCATGTTCTTTTCCATATGCCCCCAAGTTAAACCAAACTCTCTCTGTCACCCCATAAGATCTCACTTTATGTTCCATTAACCAAGACTACATGATCTAACTTCAAAGAAAAGGACAAGAGTTCTCTTTCTACAGAATAATGTTGGCAAAAGAAACTGACGTGTGCTTATCAAAAAGCACACAAAATAAGAGATATAATCAGGCACATGCTACAAGTCATGCTTCCATCATTAGCACAAAATAGCAACTCTACTTCTGTAAATTTTATCAACAGACTCATTAAATAAATGTCACAATTGGTGTATACATATAACAAGGAAGAAATAAATGAAAAATGCATTTTTGTGGAAATATTTAAGAGAATCGTTCAGAATTTTAAGTAACACAAGCACCCTAGCGTTAATCAATTAACGTTCAAACATCTAAACAAATATATGGTATAAGACACTATTGTTGGCAAAAATTAGAATCAAACATTTCCACAGAAATATCTTAAGTACATATCTGGAAAACAACACACATTTTAAGACATTAACATATAAAATGCATTTATGAATTAAAATAGTCTCTACAAAATTATTTCACACATCATGAGAATATTCAAAATTCTGTTGAATTTCTTCTCAAACAATGAACATCTCTAAACAGTAACCACATTTTCAGTCCTTTGTCTAACGCTAACATATGCCAGAAGCTGAGTACAGAGCACAATAAATTGAACACAGCACAAAAATTTCCTTAGTATTCTGACCAAAGCCATGTTTATTTTTCAAATTTTTTTGCAGTTATACTTGTTTTACTCTCAACAGCTGAATAATACCCAAAATAGTTCCAGTGACATAATTATTTGTAATTTTCATATTTTAATTGGATTTTATTCATTATAAAAATCTAAATTAGGAATCACTTAATAATTAATATCCTAACAAGCAACAGTGAATCCAATTCACTTTACCACAGGAACTTGTAGAAAATAAATTAGAAAAAGCCAGGAAAGTAACAGATAGCTTTATTCATACCTTTTAAAATGTTCATAATCACCATGGAGCTTGATAAAACAATGTGCTGAAGCATGGTTTCTGAGGCCCTTTTCATGCGAGTTTGGTTAATGAAAGTATCAGAAAGTCTCACTGTCTTCCTCATAGGTTGGTTGTTTTACACAAACCTTAAAAATTGTACTCTAATGACAGGAATGGATGGAAAAGGAAAATGTGAAATCAAAATACTCTCAACTTCCCTGGCCTTTTATTTCAAGAGTTCAGTTTCTTCATGGAGTACATTATAAAACACTTTAAAACAATGGCTTACTTATTAAATTTGTGAGATCTTTAAAGAGAATAATCATAGCTTACATTTAAAAGACTAAGAACTTGAAAAACAGGCATGTTTCCCAGAGGTTTTATCCTAAATAACAGAGTACACTCTGATTGTCTCCATGATTAAACTTGAGAGAGTATTTCAATTTAGGCTTAGTAAAAACTGTGGCCAGTATTATAATTTTCCTTTTCAGATTCAGAGTTGAAGCATTATTAGTACAAAACTCATGAGGGAATACACAAGACAGAGATTCATTTATTTCATCATTTAACAAACATATATTGAGCTTCTATCACACATAAAATCACCACTCTAGGCCTTGTGGCCTGTCCAAAAGTAAAAATCAGATAAGGAGCCTACCTTGGAGAAGCTTAATACCTGGCGCCAGGTAAGGCATATATACATATATATAAATTACAGTGCATGATAGAAATAAGTGCCAAAGAGATCCTGAGAAAACATGCTGGGGGGCGGGGGTAGTATCAGGGAAGGTAAAGATTATTCCAAGATGGCACAGAATAAATTTGCCAAATGACAGATTAGATTTTCATATGCAGATAAGGTCAAAAGACATTCCAAGTAAAGAGAGGGAGAAGAGACACTAAAGGTAGAGCATGGAAAGACTGACGTATTCGGAGGGGAAGTATATAGTACTTCACTTTGGCTAATCAGCAATTTATAGGAAAGAGTAGAGAGGCTAAAGTTAAAATGAAAGGAAGTAACCAGGTTATGGAGAGCCTAAACTGAACTTTCTGTCAGCAGTTTTTTAAGTAATCGACTGACATGATCTGAGCTTGGCTTGAGCAAAACTGAACTGGAAGATATAATCAGGATGAATTGAAGTAGGATTGAGCCAGATATAGAAACCATTTAGGAGGTAACAGTTTAAGAAAATAGCTATGGGGCCCTAAAATAATAGGGCAGATAGGGCAAAGGCAAGGGTTAACTTGAATGTGAAAGTAGCAGCAGTTGGCAACGAACTGGATATGATAGGTGAAGGAGAAAGGGCCAAAGATGTACTCTTCCAATGGGCTAGAAATTCTCCCTAGCAATGAACTATTTCTGAAGCTAACTCATTGTAAGGATTATTTGTGCCAGTACTGAGAGCTAATTTCAAAATACAAGAGAAACTTATTTTGTATAATTTAATCATAAACTCGAATGAGATATCATAAAGAAGTTATTTCAAAAACCCTTCACTCTTTCTTCCTTTTTTTTGAAACCTTTGGAAATGAATTAGAGAAAACAGGCCTGTCATACACAAGTCCTCCAAGGTACAAAGGAAACACAAAACTCAAGTATCATCCAATCATATCTTTCTTTTCGAACTCACGGAAATAAGCCACTGAATATAAAAGTAAGCTTTGCCCAAATGCCAAGTGGGGGTTGGAACAGGCAGAGGGTTAGCACTCTGGAGTGGAAAAGCTTTGCTCTCTAGAGAGTTGGGAATTCCGATCCACTCCTGAGCGAAACAAGGGAGCTCAATTTCTGGACATCAACCAAAGTACAAGTCCTAGCCCAAGCAACCCACAATAACACTTTGTCACCAGAAAGAGCAAAACTATCCCACAGAACACGGCTGAGCAAACTTTTATCGTTCAGGCTTTTTACCTTCTTGCTTTAATTTTAGAATATTTTACCACCAATCTCTAATTCAGCTTAATTTCAGCTATACCACTTTAGAAGATCTGAAAAAGAAATCAATTTATTAGCATGTTAGAGACTTTGGGGAATAGTTAGGATGCTAAAAAAAATATTCACACAACACAAACTTAAATGGCATAAACATAATTTAGGATCACGATAGCTGAAATGAGATAAACCAACTTAATCACTTTATCATACAGAAAAGAGTATCTTCTTTTGGCAAGAGAAGGAGAAGTTCTTCCACCACTGAATCAGCAAAGGAAAAAGAGATGAAAACTCCTCTCATGGGGAAAAAAATAAATTGTTTAAGCACATGAGAAAGGCTATAGAGAATATTATTCAAGAGGTTTTGGCAACAATAAGAGTAGGCTATGTTTCTCAGGTTCCCAGATGGATTTTACGATTCTTGCTCCTACTATGAAAATAGAAAACTTCAGTCACTAGAATTCAGCTCTATTAAGGATTAAAAAAAATTTCTACAAACTCTCCCGAGAACATGACATTTTTACAATGTTTTGGGAAAATAATTTCAAGCGTAAGACTTTTCTTCAATTCTCAGTCAAAACATTCATAGAGTTTCTACAATAAACCAGACCCTAACTTTGGCACTGGACAAAAAGTTGTTTTAAAGTTACTACTCCTCAAAAATGTATACATATATCTCTACTGAGGTATAAATATAAGTAAACAAATAATAGCTTCTCAATATCATAAATGATATAACAGATCACTCTTCAATCCATTTCAGTCATAACATGCAGCTTTTCCACATAAATGACTTTTCCAGATAATAGAGTACCTCTTAATAGAAAATGATTCTTAATTATTTTGATTACTTTTATTGCCATTTGTATACAAAATTAAAATACATATTTATTGTAATGATTTATATATTTGTATAGTATTTTATAAGATATATCTTACTTAATCATTGAAACAATCTTATTAATGCCTCTATTTGCCAACCTTTCTACATAGAGAATTTTAAGTATAACTATTTCTCTTTTTTCCCAGCTTTATTAAGATACAATTGACATATAACATTATGTAAGTTTAAGGTGTACAACACTATAATTTGATACACATATCTATTGCAAAATGATTACCACAATAACTTCAGTTTACACCTCCATGACCTCACATAACTACCTTTTCTTTGTTTGAATAGTGAGAACATTTAAGCTCTACTCTCTTAGCAAATTTCAAGTATATAATACTGTATTGTTAATTATAGTCACAATGCAATACATTAGATCTCTATAATTTATTCATCTTATAACTGGGAGTTTGTACCCTTTGACCAATGTCTCCCCATTTCCCCCATCCACGAGCCCCTGACAACCACCATTCTACTCTGTTTCTATGAGTTTGACTTTTTTAGTTTCTACAAATAAGTGAGATCATACAGTATTTGTCTTTCTCTGTCTGACTTATTTCACTTAGCATAATGCCCTCAACCCATCCATGTTATAGCAAATGGTAGGATTTCCTTCCTTCCATTCGGTGAATAATATTCCATTTTACATATATATACCACATTTTCTTTTTTTCTTTTTTTTGGTCAGGAAGATCAGCCCTGTGCTAACATCTGCCAATCCTCCTCTTTTTTTGCTGAGGAAGACTGGCCCTGGGCTAACATCCGTGCCCACCTTCCTCCACTTTATATGGGACGCCGCCACAGCATGGCTTGCCAAGCAGTGCGTCGGTGTGCACCCGGGATCCGAACCAGCGAACCCAGGGCCACCGAAGTGGAGCACGCGCACTTAACCACTTGCGCCACGGGCCGGCCCCACATATATACCACATTTTCTCTATCCATTCATCTGTCAAGGGACACTTAGGTTGTTTCCATGTCTTAGCTATTGTGAATCATTAGCCACAGGGAACATGGGGGTGCAGATATCTCTTCAAGATCCTAATTTCATATCCTTCAGTTACATACTTAGCAGTGTGATTGCTGGATCATATGGTAGTTCTATTTTTAATTTTTTAAGGAAATTCCATACTGTTTTCCATAATGGCTGTATCAATTTACATTCCCAGAAATAGTGCACAAGGGTTCCCTTTTCTCTACACCCTCCCCAACACTTATCTCTTGTCTTTCTGATGATAGCCATTCTAACAAATGTGAGGTGATATCTCATTGTGGTTTTGATTTGCATTTCCCTGAGGATCAGTGATGCTGAACACCCTTTCATGTACCTGTTGGCCATTTATATGTCTTCTTTGGAAAAATGTCTATTCAGATCCTCTGCCCATTTTGTAATGGGATTGTTTTTTGTTTTGTTTTTGCTACTGAGTTGTATGAGTTTCTTATATATTTTGGATATTAACCTCTTATCAGATAAATGGTTTGAAAATATTTTCTCCGATCCCTTAGGCTGCCTTTTCATTTTCTTGTTTCCTTTGCTATGCAGAAGCTTTTTAGTTTGACCGAGTCTCACGTGTTTGTTTTTGCTTTTGTTGCTTGTGCTTTTGGTGTCATGCAAAAAAATGATTACCAAGACTAATGTCGAGGAGCTTTTTCCCTATATTTTCTTCCAGGCGTTTTATGTTTTCAGATCTCCCATTTAAATCTTTAAATCATTTCAAGTTAATTTTTGTGAATTGTGGAAGACCTGGGTCCAGTTTTATTCTTTTTCATGTGGACATCCAGTTTTACCAACACCATTTATTAAGAAGAGATTATCCTCTCTCCATTGAGTATTCTCAGTTCCCTTGTCAAATATTAGTTAACCATATTTGTGTGAGTTTATTTCTGAGCTCTCAATTCTGTTCCATTGGTCTGTGTGTCTGTTTTTACGTCAAAATCATTCTTTTTGATTACTATAGCTTCGTAATATAGTTTGAAATTAGGGAGTGTGACGCCTCCAGCTTTTCTTCTTTCTGAGGATTGCTTTGGCCATTCTGGGTCTTGGGTAGTTCCATATGGATTTTACGACTGTTTTTCTATTTCTGTGAAAATTCTGTGAAAAATTAACAATATTAATTCTTCCAGTCCATGAACACAGGATTTCTTTCCATTTATTTGTGTCGTCTTCAATTTCTTTTATCTATGTCCTATTGTTTTCAGTGTACAGGTCTTTCACCTCCTTGGTTAAATTTATTCCTAAGAATTTTATTGTTTTTGATGCAATTGTGCATAGGACTGTTTATTTCTTTTTCAGATAATTTGTTGTTAGTGTAGAGAAATGCAACTGATTGTATGTTGATTTTGTATCCTGCAACTTGACTAAATTCGTTAATTAGTTCTAACAGTTTTTTGGTGGAGTCTTTAGGGTTTTCCATATATAAAATCATGTCATCTGCAAACAGAGACAATTATACTCCTTCCTTTCCAATTTGGATCCCTTTTATTTCTTTTTCTTGCCCAACTGCTCTGGCTAAAACTTCCAGAACTATATTGAATTGTAGGGATAGAGCAGATGCCTTGTCTTGTTCTGGATCTTAGAGGAAAAGCTTTCAACCTTTCCCATTGACTATAATGTTAGCTGTGGGCCCTCATATATGGCCTTTATTATGTTGAAATAAATTCCCTCTATACACAATTTGTTCAGAATTTTTATTATAAAAGGATGTTGAGTTTTTTCAAATGCTTTTTCTGCATCTACTGAGATGATCATATGATTTTATCTTTCATTATATTAATGCGACGTATCACAGCTACTGACTTTCATAGTTGAACCACTCCTGCATCCCAGGGATAAACCTCATTTGATCATGGTGTATGCTCCTTTTAATGTGCTGTTGAATTAGGTCTGCTAGTATTTTGTTGAGAATTTTTGTACCTATATTCATCAGGGATATTGGCCTGTAGTTTCTTTTCTTGTAGTGTCCTTATCTCATTTTGGTATCAGGGTAATGTCAGCATTGTAAAATGACTTTGGAAGCACTCCCTCCTATTCAATTTTTGGAAGAGTTAGGGGGTTAGTGTTAATTCTTCTTTAAATGTTTGGTAAAATTCTACAGTGAAACCATCTGGTCCTGAGTTTTTCTATTTGGGGAAGTTTTGATTACCGACTCAATCTCCATACTTGTTATTGATCTGTTCAGACTTTCTCTCTTCTTGATTCAGTCTTGACAGGCTGTATGTTTCTAGGAACTTATTTCTTCTGAGTTATACAATTTGTTGGAGTGTAACTGTTCACAGTAGTCTCTGATGATCCTATGTCTGCGGCATCAGTTGCAATGTCTCCTCTTTCCAAATTTACATATTTGAGATTTCCCTCTTTTTTTCTTAGTCAAGCTAAAGGTTTGTCAATTTTGTTTATCTTTTCAAAAACCAGCTTAGTATTGCTGATCTTTTCTATTGTTTTTCTGGTCTCCATTTCATTTATTTCTGCTCTGATCTTGGTTATTTCCTTCCTTCTGTTAACTTAGGGCTTAGTTTACTCCTCTTTTTCTGGTTCCCGGAGGTATAAAGTTAGGTTGTTGATTTAAGGTCTTTTTTTTTCCTGACTGTAGATATTTATCACTATAAACTTCCCTCTTAGAACTTCTTTTGTTGTATCCCATAAGTTTCAGTATGTCGTGTTTCCATTTTCTTTTGTTTCAAGATATTTAATTTCCCTTTTGATTTCTTCTTTGACTCATTGGTTATTCAGGAGTATGTTGTTTAATTTCCACATATTTGTGAATTTTCCAACTTTCCTCCTATTACTGATTTCTAGTTTCAAACGATTGTGGTCAGAAAAGATCCTTGGTATGATTTTATTCTTCTTAAAGTTGTTAAAACTTGTTTTGTGACCTACCATATAGTCTCTCTGGGAGCCTATTCTAGGTGCACTTGGGAAGAATGTGCATTCTGCTGCTGTCAGGTGAAATGTTCTCTATTTCTTTATGTCTGTTAGGTGCATTTGGTCTAAAATGTGGTTCAAGTCCAATGTTTCCTTGTTGCCTTTTCGTCTGGATGATCCATCCGTTGTTGCAATTGGGGTACTGAAGTCCCCTACTACTACCGTATGGGTTTCTATTTCTCCCTACAGATCCGTCAGTATTTGCTCAACACATTTAGGTACTCCAACATTTGGTGCATATTTATAATTTTATATCCTCTTGAGGAACTGACAGCTTTATCATTATATAATGACTTTGTCTCTTGTTCCAGTTTTTGACTTTCAGTTCGTTTTTTTGGATATAAGTATAGCTACCCCTGCTCTCTTTTGGTTTCCATTTGTATAGAATATCTTTTTCCAACCCCCCACTTTGAGTCTATGTGTGTCCTTAAAGCTGAAGTCAGTCTCTTATAGGCAGCATATTGTTTTTCTTTATCCATTCAGGCATTCATTGTCTTTTGATTGGAGAATTTCATCTATTTACATTTAAAGGAATTATTGATAGGTAAGGACTTACTAATGCCATCTTATTAATTGTCTTCTGCCTGCTTGGTAGTTACCTTGTTCCTTTCTTACTCTCTTGTTGTCTTCCTTTGAGAACTGATGATTTTCAGTAATAGTATGCTTTGATTTCCTTCTCTTTATCTGTAAAATCTATCTGTAGATTTTTGTTTGTGGTTACCATGAGGCTTACAAAAAACATCTTATAGATATCACAGCGTATTTTAAGCTGATAATAACTTAATTTTGGTCACATACAAATACGCTACCCTTTTACTCCTCCACACACATATTTCATGTTTTTGATGTCACAATTTACTTCTTTTTATACTGTGTTTCTATTAACAAATTATTGCAGCTATAGTCATTTTTAACACTTTTTTCCTTTAACCTGTACACTAGAGTTAACTGTATACTAGAGTTAACTGATTAACGCACCACTATATTACAGTCTTAGAGTATTCTAAATACGACTATATACTTACCTTTACCCGTGTGTTTTATATTTTCATGTTTTCCTGTTCCTAATTAGCGTCCTTTCATTTCAGCTTGAAGAACTCCTTTCAGGCTTTCTCATCAGGCAAGTGTAGCAGTGATGAATTCCCTCAGCTTCTGTTTGTCTGGAAAAATATTTCTCTCTCCTACATTTCTGAAGGACAACCTTACCAGGCAAAATATGCTTGGCTGGCAGTTTTTTCTTTCAGCACTTTGAATATATCATCCCACTCTCTCCTGGCCTACACGATTTCTGCTGAGAAATCTGCTGATAGCTTTATGGAGGTTCCCTTGTATGTAAGGAATTCTTTTTCTCTTGCTGCTTTTAAAATTCTCTTT
The DNA here is from genome assembly GCF_020826845.1 of Diceros bicornis minor. Classification (NCBI taxonomy): domain Eukaryota; kingdom Metazoa; phylum Chordata; class Mammalia; order Perissodactyla; family Rhinocerotidae; genus Diceros; species Diceros bicornis. The sequence goes on along the minus strand of NC_080756.1, from coordinate 45,554,259 downwards.
GTCTTTGATTTTAGGCAGTTTTATTATAATGTGTTTTGGAGTAAATCATTTTAGGTTGAAATTTGGGGGGAATTATGAGTTTCATGAACTTAGATGTCCAATTCTCTCCCCATATTTGGTAAGTTCTCAGCTATTATTTCTCTAAATAAGTCTTATGCCCCTTTCTCCCTCTCTTCTCCTTCTCGGACTTCAATAATGTGTAGATTGTTTCTCTTAATGGTATCCCATGGTTCACTTCTTCATTCTTTTTTCTTTGTTTCCCTCTGACTGGATAATTTTAAATAATCTGTCTTTTACTTCACAGATTCTTTCTTGTGCTTCATCCAGTCTGATGTTGAGACTCTTTACTACATTTTTCATTTTATTCATTGTTCATTCATTCTTCAGCTCCAGAATTTCTATTTGGTTCTTTTTTTATGATTTCTGTCTCTGTTAAGCTTCTCATTTTGTTCATTTGTTTCCTGATTTCACTGAATTGTCCTTCTATGTTTTCTTGTAGGTCCCTGAGCTTCCTTAAAATGACTATTTTGAATTCTTTTATCAGGAAAATCACAGATCTCCATTTTTGGGGGGGTTGGTTACCAGAAAATTACTGTGTTCTTTTGGTAGTGTCGTTTTTCCTTGATTTTTCCTGTTCCTGGAAGTCTTGTGTTGCTGTCCTTGCATACAAAGAAGGAGTCACCTCTTCCCATCTTTACTGACTGGTTTCAGGAGAGAATACCTTCCTTCAGCCCTGTTAGGGATTCTGAGGCTTTCTTAGGCCTTTTCTAGAGATATGCCTACTCCACACTTCTTGTTTCCTTTTGTGGGGTAATTCTTAAGACTGTATGCCTTCTGTGGATCCTGCAAAGCCAGGTCAAGTGCTGACAGCCTCCTCTCTGCTTTCCCTAGGGCAGTACTGAAGGCTCAGGTTTGTGTGGTTACTCCCAATCCTACAGAGTCAGGCTGGCTTTCTGCATGTGTTCATTAGCCATCTGCAAAGGTTCACTCTTGCTGCTTCAGGGGCACACACAGGGAGGCGGCCACAGGGTGGAGTTGGGGGGTTTGTGTGTGGGCGAGGCACATGGAGTGTTGGAGGTGCCTGTGGGCCAGTTGTAGGGGACTCTAATACCCCACTTTCAACAATGGATAGGTCATCCACACAGAAAATCAATAAGGAAACACTGGATATGAGCCAAGTAAAACCAAGACAGATCAAATGATTTGTCCTAAGTCACACAATTAGTTCATGCAGAGTTAGACCTAAAAATTTAATCGTACTAAGCCTTCATAGGACTGTACTATTATATGCCTAATGCTCTCTTTACTTAGTCAGGAAGTTGAAAATTCATTTATTCAAAATATGTATCAGCTATTTTTTTTAAAGTAGATACAGTGCTAGGCAGTGGCAATACAGACGGTAATAAGGTGGCCCTCCATGGCTGGGACTAAATCGTCGAGTGAGAGAGGCATAAAAAAATTATTAAAATGATATAAATGAGAGTCCATCTACTACTCAAGTCACAGGTACAATACTTAGGTCTTTATTCAAAATGTCTGTATTAAAATTTTAGAACAAACTTGCTTAGTTACTTTTCCAATCCCAGAGCAAAAAGAAGAAAGAAAATATGAGGTGATGATGAGGTTCTAGAGGGTATATAAACAATAATGTGAAGAGACAGCTAACAGGCTGGGAAGGAAGAGAGAGAAAAAAAATACATATACACACATTATATACTATATGCTTTTTACACCACATATATCAGGCAAAAGAACCCAAATCATTGCAGACTAAGTCCATTTAATGACGGGGAAAAATTACGTTTCACACCCCAACACACTTTACGAATACTATAATACATTATGCTACTTGATATCAAAAATGTTTAACCATAAAATAACCCCCAAGAAATGATTATGGGCCACAACCTGAGCAGCACCAGTGGTGGGCCTCAGAAGAGTGACATCATCATCATGGTGAAAGAAGCGTTTCCTATCACCCTCGTCGCCCCCAAATAACACCGATTTTGACGATCACCCATGGACAGTAGTGCCCCTGTGGAAGTCTGGGAGTCCAGCGAAGAGATTCCAGCACACCATTGGAGCAAAAAATATCCAAGGCTGCATGCATTGAAGAGGTTAACAGGAACAGTTTCCATTACCCACATCCCCCCTCCCCCCAGATGGCAAGGCTCAGTGCCAACAGGGACCTTCGTGGCCCATGATTTCTCCCACGGGGGAAAGTGCGAGTGTGTGAGCGAGTGCCCAGCTTCCCCAGCGTGCAGGATTCTGCCAAAAAGACCCACTTCTTTCTCACCCTATCCAGAATACTGAGTCATGAACTGCAGGACAGCCCGGGGCGGGGGGGGCAGCGCGGACACAGCAGTGAGTGGCTGGAAGAACAGCAGCCAGGGCTCAAAATGGAATGCACCAAAGGGATAGGGATCCTACTAACAGCTTTGCAAACTCTATCAGAAAGCCCGCCCATGAGCCCATGACATGTTTTAGGCAGCTGCAGCACAACATTGAGGCATCTAAGATGCAAAATACAGAAGAATGATAAGAGACAGGGAAATAGAATGATACTGTAGAGAAACTGTGTCTACCTTACAATTTTGCCTCCAGAACGCTCTAGGAAAGAGAGCAGGTAAAACGGTCAAATAGCGAATAAATGAATCCTGCTCAGTTTTTCTATTAAACTTTGTTTACATGTAAAGCAGGGATTGGAATCTCAGTAACACCAAAAAGCATTTAAAGCATGTATTCATTGAAAATGTATTAAAACAAAAACTGAGTACATACTGTGCACCCCGCATTGTGCTAAGGCACAAGAACGACAAAGATTATTCAGACACCTTCTCTACCTGCAAGTGTTCAGACTGGTTAGAGAGAAAAACAATTAAATAAACCAGATAATGCAATATAATTACTACTTTTAAGTAAGTATAAGATACCATTTACACATAAAGAAGGGACTGATTATTTTTTTCTGGGAAAGTGATCTTTAAGCCAAATCTAAAATAATATAGACAAGATGATGAGGTTGACAGAGAGGAAAGTCCAGGCAGAGGGAACAGCACGTGCAAAGTTAGGGAAGAGCAAAGCTAAATACACCCAGGGAATTGCAATTATTATGGCATTTGTGGGGTATAAGAGTCAAAGAATAAGGCCTGAAAGGACTGTGGGGCTTTGTCACAGAGAGCCTTTGTTGTGTGCCACTATAAGGAGGAACTGGACTTTGTAATGAGCATAAGAGGAACTACTGAAGAATTCTAAGCAAGGTAGTAATATGATTAGCAGTGAGGATAGGGAAGACGAGAGTGCTCTGTCAACCATTTTGCAATAAGAATCAACAGGATTTGGTATCTGACCACTTAAAGGTGGGACAGAGTGGTGGATAAGGGAGAGCGTAGGGTCCAGAAAGATTCACAGATCTCTGATGTTATCATTTGAGTAACAGCAGCTCCAGAGGAATAGGAAAAGAAGAGAGGGGGGTTAGGAAAAAGGCAACACATATATTCGGGGACATGTGAAGTCTCTGGGGCCTGTGTGACATTCAGGTCCAGTCAGAAATAAAGGGTTAGAGCTCAGGAGAACAGCATCAGCTGGAGATAAAGAATTGAGAGTCAACGTCCTAATTGAAACAATGTGAGTGAGTGAAGTCACCTTGGAAGATAATAAAACATGAAATGAGATAAGGACTGAGAAAAGAATTCCGGAAAATTCAGAAACTTCTCAACTTGTGAGTGTTCAGATTACAAACAAAACCATGAACTAAAGCCAAAAAAGAAAGCATTGGCTCTCCCTGCTACCAACAGATGGTGCTAGAGCTCACTTGCGAAGATTATCACTTTGGAACAACTTTCAGATACCCATTAGACTCCAAGGAGCAGAGCCTCTGAATTAACACCTGAGTGCAGATGGATAACAAAGGAAAGGCAGGATGTAAACCAGGAAAGCAAAGCATCATGGGAGCCAAAGGAAGAGAACATTCTTAAAAAAAAAAAAAAAAACAGTGATCATTACAAAACAAACATTCATTCAGCAAACAGACAATCTACAAAGTACTAGAAACTCTTGTTAGTGCTGCCAAGTGGATTCCAATTCCTAGGACCCTATGTACAGCAGAGCAGCACCCTGCCCGATCTTTTTGTGCCATCCTCTCACCTTCCAGCGCTCTATCAGACAATGCTCCACTGCTATTCACAGGGTTTTCATGGCCAGTTTTTCAGAAATGAGTAGCCAGGTCTCTCTTCCTAACTAGAAACTCCAAGTGATAAAAATTCAGTAGTGAAAAAACACAATCCAATTCCTCTAAGAGCTTACAAGTAAATACATAATACCACACCAAGAGACACATGAACTCCAAGAGCTTACTACATAAACGCTTTGACACAGACACACACATACGGGAGAGAGAATACTAATGTTTTAAACTGACTCCATAATACATTTTATAAGAGACAGAGGCCTAAATTATTAAAAATTACATTCCAGTGTTATTAATTTTGATTATCAATGATTCTCTGACTTCAATTTGGTTAAATCAAGTTGAAAATTAGAAGGCAATCATGAAGCCAAAGAAATCCAGTCATCCTCAGAGGAAGAAGGAAAATGCATGAGGGATCTTGACTCAGTTTAGTATTAAAGATATGCATGGGACCAATTACCTGTTAAAGGAAGATGCATGAAATATTTTAGAACTAGGTTACAAGCCCCTTCAAGAGATACTGGAGAGAAGTAAGAAAGGTTGGGGGTGGGAAGAGAGACGTGTTGCAGCAGAACCAAGTAAGTATTCTAAGTACTTACTAGAAAAAATAGTGTGATTTAAGTCTAGCTGACATAAGTCTGTATCAGTTTTATCATTCCAGCAAATAATCTAGGTACAACATATTTCAACATAGTATATGACCTGGACTATACACACACTGTGAGAAGAAGAAAGAAGTTCCTATGTCTAGCTAGCATATATAGAGGCAAGAGGCAATTAGAAGTCAGGGTACAACCAAACAAAACTGATTCATATTGGTATCTCAAATTCTTATTTTTGCAGTAACAATTTATAAACTTTATAACAAAGGTTGGAAATCTTATATGACTTTAATAAACATAATCAACTACATACATGTATTCATAAATACTCGCTTAATGAGAGGAAAAACAGCCTCATCTTATTTGGATAGTTGAGGAACTGCTACCAGAAATGCACAAACTCATTCACTGGAGAAAAAAGGCCTGTAAACAATTCCACTATCTCTTCCCAATATATTTACATACTACCTTTAAAAAAAAAAAAAAGGTCTTCAAAAATAACTAAATTTTAATATGCCACCAATTTTTAAAAAAAAAAATAAAAACCTCTGGTAATGATTTGTTTGAGACATATAAAAAGAAACAGCCAAAATGAGGAAATAATGAATTAAGTTTTCTTTTAAAACAAAAGTGCCTCTTTGTTATGGATTTGGCAAAACTGCAGAAATGGATTTATATATCTACCCCTCCCTCCTTCTCTCTCCAGCTCCCCAATTTGTATACAAGCCTAGTGTTACTTAAGCTAACAGGGTACAGCTATAACTCTCCAGTTAGGTAGACAGAGCTTGGAAAATTAGGTCACAAGGTTGCCACGGGGACTCCAATCATCTGTCTGGCAAGTTTGTATGACTTCCTCCTCCCTGTGATCCTGTTAAACACTGCCCAACAGGCAAGATAAGGGAAAACTTAGCAGGGCTTTCTATAATAGCTACAAAAATATTTGACCCACATCACTAAGAATGTGGGAAAACTCCGACACTCTTATCCTTCTACAGTCAACATAGTAATCAATGGTTTGATAAATATTTATTCAGAAGCTTCTTTGTGCACGGAATTTTTTTTTTTAAAGTTCAGTGCCAATCGTGGCCCAACCCACACGTGCTGACTTAACGGTTTAAAAACAGTTCTTGACCCTGTTACCGAACAAGCTCTTTGCAATGCAAAGAAAGAAGTTTTTTGAAATAGATAGTTATGAATCTTTCATTCATAGTAGCTAACTAGAAACACATGAGCCAAACACATTGTGGGGATCATTTCAATGGTGTGTAATTTGAGAGGTGTGTTAGAAAGTGCTAGGCTCCACTAAAGGAGGAGGAGTCCACATTTTTCTTTCTCGTAAGTAAAACGCAAAGGCAATGTTGCTTCATATGGCGGTCTTAAAGTTACCCATATTCCCAATTCAAGATAAAAGAGATATTTCCCCATCTCTAAAGATTAGCACTTTACAACCAACCTGAAGGCTTTAGTATGACTTCATTTTAGGAATAACGGTTTTTTCATTCCCAAAAGTTTCCAAGAAAAAAATATTAAATAGTGTCTATAAAAATAACACAAACCATACTTGTCTGATCTGATCTTAAAATTGGCCTTAACAGTTGAAAATGTTTCAAAGGGAGTACTGGTATATTATAATTTTTCCCAAAGCTGTTCATAAATAACAAATGCTCCTTTGTGGAATTATTGTAAAATCATACATAATTTGGAAATGGACTTATTTTATAAATCCACAATATCAGTACACTTAGAAAAATATAATACAAAATGTGAATATCTTCACTCTCTTAGAAATTGAAGAGAAGGAAGGAAGGAGGGAGGGAAGCAGGAGGGGGAAGGAATGGAGGAAGGAAGAGATCAGAAAGGTTATTCTGCGGCCGGCCCCGTGGCTTAGCAGTTAAGTGTGCACGCTCTGCTACTGGCGGCCCGGGTTTGGATCCCAGGCGCGCACCGACGCACCACTTCTCTGGCCATGCTGAGGCTGCGTCCCACATACAGCAACTAGAAGGATGTGCAACTATGACATACAACTATCTACTGGGGCTTGGGGGGGAAAAAAAAGGAGGAGGATTGGCAATAGATGTTAGCTCAGAGCCGGTCTTCCTCAGCAAAAAGAGGAAGATTAGCATGGATGTTAGCTCAGGGCTGATCTTCTTCACCAAAAAAAAAAAAAAACAAAAGAAAAAAAGAGAAAGGTTATTCTTTTCCACATTTTTGACCATTTATCTAGAATTTTATGCTTTTAAGTTTTTATGCTTCTTTTAATCTAGGTTTCTGACACTGTGCATTCAGTAAGGATAGCAACCTTCTCTGCCTTGTTAATTACAGTATCTTCATTTTTAGTAATATGTCTAGCACTTAATAGGCACTTAATATTTTTTTATTGACAGATAAATTTCACTAACTGAAACAAAATTATTTTCTATTAAAAAAAAGCTGTATATGTCCAGGACTGTTAGATCAAGAAATTAGATTGGGTTGAATTAAGCCAACGAGCACGCTAATGGTTTAGGCAAATTCCTAATCTTGCATAACTATCTCATAAACACACATCACAAGGATCACTGGAGGAAGTTGAAACGGATCAAACAAGATTCATCACCATGTAGGCAAACAACATTCGCCCTCACATACAAAGGACAGTTCAATATGTACTTTACTGTATTCAATATGCATTTGTGTACACACTCCTCTTCTACAATTTTTCTTTTAAAAGAAATTTTACCCCACTATTATCCTCCCCAGTGATTGCTATGGTTGACAGCAGTAACAAAACCTTAGTAATTAGGGGGGGGGGAATAGGAAGCTGAAATGACCACAGCTAGAAGCTTTTAAAAGTTCTTTCAGGAAAAAAAAAAAAATACACTCTTAGCTGAATTAGTTTCTTTTGCCTTAAAAATTAAGCCATATTCTCAAATCAACCCTTTGCAAAAATCTACAGACTCCTCCCCTCCTTTGGAAGAGAGAAAAACCCAGCAGGCTTGAATCAGCTACCTCACCTAAAAAGCTTCCCCCCAAATTCACATCCGCTCTCTCAGGAACATGGAACTAGATCAGCCTCCACGGACAGCAAGCATTTCTTACACCTATAATCTAAAAAATCCAATTAATGTCCACATTAGCCTAATAAAGTCAATGTTAGCTAGAAAGATCTGGCTGTTAAATCTTGCAAGAACAGGAATGTCCATGTTCAGATCCCAAAGTCTTTTATTTTGTGTTTATTTATTAAATAAATACTTAATATATACTTCTACCAAATAATACACTGTTCTTTACAGTATATATAATCAAAGTTCCCCTTTGTAGCTCATGAACAGCAAAAGCACAGTGGTGATGAAAATGGCTTACAGTTCTTGAGAAATTTTAGTGTTTCTACTTTTGTTACTGCCAAACTATTTCTATCAGATTGTACTACCACTAGTTTTCCCAATCACTTTACCACTTTATCCATTAGTTTGGAATCTGTCAGTTGGATCATGTAAATGCCTTTGAAAACCAAAAATATAACATAAAATACAATTGATAGCCACTGGGTTAAATTATCCCATATTCTCAGGTCTTCTATTCTATAGCACAGTGATAGCTCACAAAATCATACCTCAAATATTCCATTAACCGCCTGGCAGAGAGAGAAAATGAAAATAACTTTGGAAACGGATATAGGTCAAGGGGGGAGGTAAGATGAAGAGAATTTTATTCCTGTTTGAAGACCCTTTAGAAGGCCATGGAGGATTCTACACAAAATTATGTTTTATACTATATGACTTCACTTGGCACACATTTGAATTCAAATCCTAAAATTCCCTACAGTGTTAAGCAGCTAAAAAAATGTAAAAAATAGTCTGAAATATATATTCTAATATACAAAAAACACTATGGTGGATCTTTCCTAATTAGTAAAAAAACTGAATCGTGTTAAGATGCATTCCAGTTAAAGTTAGTCACTGTTAATGTATTTACTCTGGACAAGATTTCATTATCTTCATAATGAGACTTCACTACTTCCAAAATGATTTACTTACGACTCAAATTAGATGAAGGTGATGAGGGCTTCAATCACTCCTTTGTTTCAAACTCTCTAGCAGCCTAAACTTTACCTTCACCATCATAACCACCATGAATGTCTCTTTTATTTGGATTTCACTCTCCATGGGTGAGATCCCACCAGGCAGTGAGAAAGAGTTAGAATAGTAACTGGAAAGATAGCAAAGTTATGAAAGATACATTTTTCAACTAAAGTCATCTGAGGACTGAAAAAACCTGTCTGACGCTGGGGCTAGAGGATGCCGTAAAGCTGGGAGGAGGGAAGCACGATGGAGAAGGAGTGTCGAGGGAAAACCCACATGGTCATTTATCTGCTTCAAGATTTTCACAAGACTGTTTTCCTCATGAGACCACAGCAAGTAGCAAGTTTTAAAGCTGAAAAATGTGAAATATGGCCAAGTGCATGGATGTTATAGTAAACGGTGCTAAAACTTTTTGTTTCAATAATTTGGATAAGAAACATACAAAAAATTAAAATAACATAAAAAGAAAAGATACTTGAAACAATTTATTCTGTAATTCTACAAAGATAGCAAATATACTACCTAAATTTAAATGAAATTATAACTTTTTTATATTATTATTTATACATTGTTGTTCAGGCTTGACTATCATGGATTATTCATTTAAATATAGAAGAGATAAGACTTCAAGCAAATCTGTCATGTCATGCACATTAAAAACTTTTAGAGGGCTATTTTCCTCAATAATAAAAATACTCTCTTTAATATACATTCTTCAGGCATACATATTAATTCCACACCTTTACATTCATAAGTATCACGTGAATAACGCTATAAGATTTGGCCCAATTACTAGATTTTTATCACAGAAAGAATTCCACTGCTTCTAAATTATTCAGAATCTAACAAGGCCCCACAAAAAAGCAAAATAAAAGAACTATCAATAAAATTAATGTCCTCTCTTGATTAAAAGGATCCTGAGATGTAAAAAAATATAACACTAGTTTGTAGTACACAAAATATACAGACTTTACATCAGAAGTTCTGATAATGTAGATAAGTACACTAAAATAATAAAGACAACTCAACCTAAAGATAGGGTTTCTAAATCAATATTTCTAGATTAGAGAGTAATATTTTTAAATATCAACATACAGTTGGTCATAAAACAGTTAAAGTTTTGAAAACACACTGAAAAGAGAAAAGGGAGATTACTTACACACACACACATACAAACACAAGCAAGATAAGGATGCTTATATGGGGAAAAATAATCTACAAAGCTATAATAACATTCCATTTTCTTCCATATATGAAATTAAATGTTATCTTCCCTCTCTATCATCACAGGTATATCTTTCTTCAAATAGAAAAGTCAACATACTTAAACCTATCTTATTGTATGTTAATGTCTAAAATTATCATTAACTTCAACTGTCAAAATTATTGCAGAAAATTAAACAAATTGTATTCAACATCTTTCCAAAAGCAACATATTTCATGCATACTTTTCTTTACAGATTTGTTTTGTCACTTACACTTTTTTAAATGTTTTATTTTCTAACGAAAAATATTAGAAACAATTACAATATTATAAAACATAAATATTAGAATCAAAATTAAAAATTACAGTGTTTAATGATCACAAATATATTTCAGACACTGGAAACATTCTATTGTTGCATTAAACTAATAAATATATCAATAATATCCATGTATTTCTAGAACAAGGAATAATATTCTAATGGTGATAGGTAATATTCTAAAGGTGCTAATAAAAGATTTTCTAAATAAAATGAAATTCATATCAATAGCTTTCAAGAAAGGACTTTAAAAATACGTTTTTCTCAGGGGCCGGCCCCGTGGCTTAGCGATTGAGTGCGCGCACTCCGCTACTGGCGGCCCGGGTTCAGATCCCAGGCGCACACCCATACACTGCTTGTCGGGCCATGCTGAGGCCGCGTCCCACATACAGCAACTGGAAGGATGTGCAACTATGACACAACTACCTATTGGGGCTTTGGGGAGAAAAAAGGGAAAAAAAGGAGGAGGATTGGCAATAGATGTTAGCTCAGGGCCAGTCTTCCTCAGCAAAAAGAGGAGGATTAGCATGGATGTTAGCTCAAGGCTGATCTTCCTCACAAAAAAAAAAAAAAAGCACACAGAGCCTCCTACTGAAGAATACCAATCAATAAAATATAGCACAAAAAAAAAATACATTTTTCTCTTTCCTTAAATATAAACTTCTTTTCCTTCTATGATCTTCATTTTTTTCTATTTTTTCTTTCCTTTTTTCCTTATATTATAAATACACTTTCAGCTGTAGAACTCTGACTTCTTATCAAGCACATGATTCATTCACTTAATAAATTATTTTAGCACATTCCTAAATATTATGTTTCTGGTTCTGTTCAGAAACTGTTCATGGTTCTTAGAATTCTGGATTGGCTCAAACAGGACTAGATCGTGCCTTTGCAGGATATTACATTCTTATGTTGCTATGCTACTAAATATAACAATGGTTTGAGACAGGGCCTTGATTTCACCCAAAAACACACAAGTCCTCTTTCTTAATAAAATCACTTGAGTATCACAGGACTGAAAAAGAACACAAGAATTCATCTACTACATAAAGGACTATATTTAGAAAGTCATATGATTAGAAAAGGAGATTCGTGCAATTCTTAAAACAGGTTTGGTATCTTTATTCTCTCCCACTACCATGTAATGAATATTCTATTGTATTGTTACTTACAAAAATGAAAAATAACTGGTTATTCAGTTCTTTGTAATAATCCTGCAGGCTCTGTATGTAAGAATGTACAGAATTTCCCAACTCCCGTCATGCCCAGCCATTCTGCACATGTCAAACATATCCATCTTTCTGCCTAGAATGTCCTGGAGTTCTACCTCATACTCTCAATTCTTGGCCTCAAAAATTCATCCTATAAAACTTAAATGTCACATCCCCCAACAAAGACTTTTCTGACTCCTCAACCACAGTGAGTCTCTCTCTTTCATATACTGGGATATACATATATATATACACATGTATTTTTTCACTTAACCTACCCCCCAGCAACTGCGTTAAGTAAGTACTATTATCATTTCCACTTCTTAAATAAGAAAACTATGGCAGATAAGTTCTCTCTGATTTCAAAGTCCATTGCTTGTTTGTTTGTCTAATATATACTCCCTTTAGCTCCACTCTCCACTGAAATGATTGCCTGGCTGCCTCCATTCTCTGGGTTCCCTGATGACAGAAAGCCGAGACCCTATCTTATCCATCTTTGCATTCCCAGTGTCTGGCACAGAACAGATACTCAACAAATGCTCAACATGATGAATGAATGAATAAATGAAATGCAATAAAGCTCAAATTCCTCTATGAGGAAAAACTCATCCCCTTCTAAACATTCTAAACATACTTCTATCAAAAGTATGATAGCAAGTGCTAATTTCATTCAACAAACATTTAGTGAGTGTGTATCATATGTGATGTGCTGTGCTTAAAAATAATTGACATTCAGTTCCCTGCCCTCAAGAAACTTATAATTCAGTGGGGAAAAGGGATCAACAACTAGCTAATGCCACGATTATTTGTTTTATTTTTCCTAATCCTCCATAATTTCATCTCTTAAAGGAAACTCATTCTTTATAAACATGTTCCAACGCCTCATATTTCTGGGTCAGTAGGATGTGGATGAGTCAACAGAAAAAAAAAGTTAAAAAAATCTCCACGGATCTCAAAAACACAAGCTTCTGAGCCATTCTCACTTAGCTCAGTAGTCATTTAAGTGGTGTCCAGTATTAAAGAAAGAATAACCTCAAGGATGCCCAGATACTGTCCTTGCACTTTTTCTTTTATAAGATTCAGCACAGCCAAGTGTAAAGAGCACGAGTTTTGGAGTCAGAAAGATCAGGGTTCCCATTTCAACTCTGTCTCTTTCTCCTCATGTGGACCACAGGACACGTGACTTTACGTTTCTGAGCCTACTTCTTACCTGTAATCTGGAAATAAGGAGACTTGCTGTAAAGAGCTCTTTTAAGAGTTAAAAGAGAGAATGTATATCTGCCACACCAAAGGCGCTAGTTTTATGTCAGATCTAACCAGATGATTCTTGAAGGCTACTGGTTCTAACTGTAGTATAACAACATAAATACTCCTGCCCCCAACGTCAATGATGCAAAGTGTTTACCAAAAGAAAGGTACTTGAAAAAAGCCACTCGTGGCAAGAGGAGTGGCATGGGATAAGACTGAAGACTATACAGTGAGGAAGTCTCAAGTTTCTAGATGGTACAGACATCATCTGCCTCTTCTCAGCATAGAACCTTGCAAATCCGTTATTTCAGATCCTCTTTGTAAAAAATAAAACTATTAATTATTTCCTGTGGTTAGATCTAAAAGAACTGACAGGTGTTACTCTGTATTAACAATTCCATTTTCCACAAAGAAGAATCTCTGAGTTAGTGAGGAAGAGGGAAACAAATTATGTATAACGTCCAGGAACCAATCTTGGCACACAGTCTAGGTAATACTACATTTTATTTTCCAAGTCATTTCTCATCTGTTTATTTTAAGCAATTTTGCAGAACATGTAAAAAAAAATCAAATAAAAACACTTTCCTTTCAATCCTAAACCTAATTTATAATCTACTTGACTTAAAAACCACATTTACTTAGTATTGGTACAGCTGGAAGTCCATAGGCAAAAAAGTGAATCTAGAGACAGACTTTACACCTTTCACAAAAATTAACTCAAAATGGATCACAGATCAAAATGTAAAATATAAAACTATAAAACTTCTAGGGGAAAAAAAAGATAAAATCCAGGTGGCCTTGAATTTGGCAATGAGTTTTTAAATACGACACCAAAAGCCTATCCATAAAATTAGTAAGTTGGTCTTTATCAAAATTAAAAACATTTGCTCTTAAAAGACACTGTAAAGAGAATAAAAAGATAAGCTAGACTGGAAGAAAATATGTGCAAAACACATATCTGATAAAGTGCTTATATCAAAAAGATACAAAGAATTCTTAAAACTCAACAATAAGAAAACAGATGATCCTATTAAAAAATGGGCAAAAGTTCAGAACAGACATCTCACCAAAGAAAATATACAGATGGAAAACAGCATATGAAAAGATGCTTAACATCAAATGTCATTAGGAAATGGCAAATTAAAGCAACGAGATATTACTACGCACCTATTAAAATGGATAAAATCCAAAAAACTGACAGTATCGAATGCTGACAAGGATAAGGACCAACAGGAGCTTGCATTCATTGCTAGTGGGAATACAAAATGGTACAGCCACTCTGGAAAACAGTTTGGCATTATCTTACACAGCTAACCAAAATCTTACCATATGATCCAGCAATCACATTCCTAGGTATTTACCCAACTGATTTGAAAACTTGTCTACACAAAAGCTTGCCCGTGAAAATTCATAGCAGCTTTATTTATAGTTGCCAAAAACTGGAAGCAACCAAGACATCCTTCAATTGATGAAAAGATACACAAACTGTGATACATCATACAATACAATATTATTAAGTGATTAAAAAAAACACAAGACATGAATGAACCTTAAATGCATATTGCTGAGTGAAAGAAGCAAGTCTGACAAGGCTATATGATTCCAATTATATGACATCTGGAAAAGGTAAAACTATAGAGACAATAAAAACATCAGTGGTTGCCACGGAGAGGGGGTTAAGGGAGTGACAGGTGAAGCACAGAGGATTTTTAACGTGTTGAAATTACTCTGTATGATACTTTGACACCATAATGATGGATACATGAAATTATACATTTGTCAAAACACACAGAACTTTACAGGACAAAGAGTGAACCTTAACATATTCAAATTTTTAAAAAATCATTTAGAAGGTCAGGGGATCCCGGGATGGAATGCAGATTGTGACAAAAGGATCTAACTGTCTTATAGTGTGCAACAACCTCACTAAAGGGGATAGGAGGAAAAGGAGCAGAATCTGTAAGACTAAAAGCAAAAGGAACTGCACACAAGCACTGTACTCTAGTTGATAAAGTTGTTTCCCACCCTCTGTAAAGAAACAACAAGTTAACAACTTCAACACTGCTACACACATATAATGGAATTGAACAATTAACTAAATGGATAGCAGGTGGTAGAAGCCAGGTTCCTTCTCACTGTTGGAATGAGTTTACAGATAAGCAAGGCGAGAAGGCCAGAATGATATAGGTGGTAATGCATTAGGCTGAGTAAGAAACATCCCTATGAACTCATATTTAGGTTAATACGGATACACATGGTTACACAGAGAAATATGTACAGATAAGTGTAGACAGGTGTACAAGTGTATAAGTATACACAGGTTTGTATATACACACATATATCCTGCTCTGTCAGATGAGAGGGCCTAGAAGCAATGACACCCCAGTAGCAACAAGAACATCTAGCACCCAGATCTTGACTTCCAATACCACTTCCGAAGAAAATGAACCAGATTCTTTCTGGCTGATTCTAGGATTGGGGCAGGACATGGAAACACACAAGACGATCCTGAAGCATTTTTTAATGCTAGAAAGTAAGGAAGTGATTTTTTAAAAAAACTCACATTGTTGGAGATAAGTCAAAGGGACACAAGAGCCAACTGAAAGAGCTCCCAATGGCCAAAGCTGGAACCATTTGAGCAACAAAATAAAGTAGTACTGGATTATAACCCAAAGTATAAAATATATATCATGAGTCCAGACCACCATAAGTAAATCACTGAATCAACAAATAAATGGGAGAAGAGAGAAATTTGCCACGCAGAAGAAGTCCAAATAATTTACACAGATACCCCACCCTCAAGGAGGAGAAACACAAGTCTCCACTCCTTAAGTCTGGGCTGTGCACAGGGACACTCGTCTAAGAGCACAGCATGGAAAGAAAGAAGAGAGTAACTTTTCAGTGCAGAAACCTAACAAACACTACCTCAGCCAGGTGATCAAGAGGAAAATCAACAGTGATAAACCACGTTGATAGTATGTACTCTCTATGTGATGTGATAAAAATCGCACTTTACCTCTGTGATCTTCCTCCCAAAAACCTGAAACCTCACTCTGATCATGAGAAAAACCATTAGACTAATTCCAATAGAGGAGCATTCTACAAAATACCTGACCAGTACTCCTCAAAACTGTGAAGGTCATCAAAAACAAGGAAAGTCTAACAAATTGTCACAGTCAAGAGGAGCCTAAGGAGACATGACAACTAAGTGTAATGTGGGATCCTGGACGGTAGGATCCTGGAACAGAAAAAAGACATTAGATAAAAACTAAGGAAATCTAAATAAAGTGTGAACTTTTGTTAATAATAACATACAAATACTCCTTCATTAATTGTAACAAATACTAATATGTTAATAAGAGGGGAAATTGGGAATGGGGTATATGAGAATTCATTGTACTATCTTTACACTTTTTCTGTAAATCTAAAACTGATCTAAACAATAAAACATATTTTTAAAAATCCCATTTAAGGGGGCTGGGCTGGCAGCATAGTGGTTCAGTTCAGTGTACTCCGCTTTGGCAGCCTGGGTTCACAGGTTCGGATCTCAGGCGCGGACCTACACCACTCATCAAGCCATGCTGTGGCAGCAACCCACATACAAAAAAAATAGAGGACGACTGGCACAGATGTTAGCTCAGGGCCAATCTTCCTTAAACAAAAAGAGGAAGATTGGCAACATGTGAGCTCAGGGCCAATCTTCCTCACACACACACAAAAAAATCCCATTTAATAATGTATCTAGAAAACACTGAAGAGATTGTAGTGAAGCACTGATGAACTTCACACTATCCCTGCATATATTCAACTCAAAATGTTTGCAACTATTCTGTTACAGAGTTTTTCTTAAGAAAATATTTTCAACCACTAACAGCTGCAAACAATTTCACGCAGTAATTCCCAGCAGGGATGTACTATAGCTGGAGTACTTTAACTAAAATTCCACTTTTTCCCCTTATGTACCATTGCAAATGTCTGCAAGTTTGCGACCTATCATTAACTTATATTGTTTTGTAATGATCCAAATAACTACCAACTATGTTTAATACAACTCAGAAAAGCTAACCTAAATTTTACATAAATCAAATCAGTGCTAAAATATTCATCTAACAAAACTTCAAGTATCTAAAGAGAGAACTTGAGAAAAGCCATCATCTTCTATTCTGGATACTATGTTTTCTTATACAAACCATAGTTCAAGTGAGCTGCTGCAAAATTAAAATAGATAAATGAAGAAAACAGGAGAGTCAGGAGAAAAAGAGTAAAAAGCAGTGGGAGAATGTGTGTGTAGTACAGTGTAAGAAATGAAAAGGACTAGAATTTGAAATGTATCAAACAAAACAGTGAAAGCAGAGAATGGTAAGCCTACATCATAGCATAAAAAAGAAAAAAACTGATATCTGAAAAGTATCAGCATAGATACAAAATTGAAAGCAGGAAAAGCTAGAAATAAAAGCAAAAGGAAATCTTTCCATTTGATTAGAGACAAGCAAAGTGTTTAGAAACTAGATTCTTGATAGGGAACAAACAAGAAGACATTGCCCTAAATACAACTTAAAGTATTCCCCCACTATTAATAAAAGGCTGAAAATTACAATATAATCTTATTCAATGACATTAGAAAGTGGGAGGAAAAAAGATTACAAGAGTATGTACCACAAGTGAACAGTGGTTATCTCAGAGTAGTAGAATTAAAAGCAAGTTCTCTTTCCTTTTCTTTTCTTTCTGTTGTGAAGTGAATGACTGGGAATTCTTAAAAGTCTTCATCTACGAATTTGGCATTAAAGGCATTCTAAATGTTATTACATTTGTGATACATTCTACTCTACACTTCAAGGGGCAAGTCTATGAAGTGCATTATTTTTCAAATTGTAAATAAAAGTGTGAACCCATGACCAAAAATTTTCCATACCAGCAACTTAAGAACTATAGCAATAGGTTCAGAAAACTCCAAATCCAAATAGAAAACCTATGCTAGGTGAGAAAGGATGACATTGACTTTCATTTCAATGACCACATGATCTAAATTACTAGCTCACACTTTCCAAAACCCAAGTCGCTGCAGAAGAACCGTATCCTTTCAACGGAAATAAATTAGAAGCAATACACAACACAGTTACTTTGTTGTTATGTGTATATTATATATGTGTGTGTGTGTGTGTATATATATATATATATATATATATATATATATATATATATATACAGAAGCCTTCTGGGAATCCTAATTCTCCTCTCTCCCTAAAATAACAAAGCCAAGCTCTAACTATTCACATGCTTCTGAAACCAAGTCCTACCTGAACTCTTAAGATATTAGCTATTCCTCTTATTAGCTGAGTCCAAAACTGAAACCTTTAAAAGAAAAGCAATAACACAGTTCCTTGAAATACACTTTGTAAAAGAGGATTCCAGTTCCTAATGCTCTACCGCTCTAGATGTCTACGGATTTCAGATCCTAAGACTACAATGTCCTACCCTCACAGAGATTCCAGCAGTACTGTGGGTGCCAGCGGAAAGGAAGGATTTGAGAACAATCCGTGCAAAGATTCTGCAGACAGGTAGTCCTTGAAAGGAAAGCAAACACAGTGAGCATGGGAGGACCGAGCAACGTCTACACAGGTGGAGAAATCCACTCCAAAGGCATTAATTGACAAGGACACCAGCAGGGCTGTCTTTCCAAAAGTAAAAGGCTGAGGGAGTAAAGTGGCGGAAGCTAAGAAAGAAAAGTCAACAGGAATTAGGAGTGTCAACTATTCAAAAACAATGAGCTATCTCATTTCGAGAGGGTATACGATGGCGGGACCTTGTCCCAAAGTGTCAATTTCAAAAGACCCACCCATTTGGGTCTCGAAACCCCAAGTCTAAGATAAGCGGGGAGAAGAATACTCGTTCTGCAGCCGCCCCACGGACCAGATAAGCGCAGGTGTATCTGCAGCAGCTCAGGTTACCAGGAAATATTACGGGGACACTGTGGATCTTCTCTGCCCAGCCCTCCCGGAGCCGGGGGGCTCGGGGAGGCCGGGCGGCGGCTGGGGGGGCGGCGGGGCCACGGGGCAGCAGCTGCCCCGAGGTCCACTAGGACCGGGCGCGCCCTCGCACACCTGGCTCCCAACACCAGTTGAAAGCAGTCAAAGTGAATGAAGGCAGCGGCGGCGCCTGGCACCGCTCCATCCCAGCACACAAAGGCGGATTTTAAAATCGAGGGCGAGTTCCAGCCGCTGGACACCGGCAGGCGCCTTTCGCCGAGGGGCTCTTACCTCGGATCCGCCCTCGGGGCCGCAGCTTTCCCCGGAGGCGCCTCGAGCCCAGACGAGGCAGGAGACAGCCAGGAAAAAGCCCCCGACCTGGACCGCGCCCTCCAATGCTCCGCGAGCCGCCGTCTGCGCGGAGCTGAGGAGCGGCGATCTCCCGGGCGAGCACAGCGCCGGCCCCGCGCCGGGCGACACCGCCTCGCCCGCCGCCGCCTGCGACGTCTGGAGCTGCCCGCGCGCTCGCCCGCTCGCCGCCAGCGCCAGCCGCGCGCCGCGCATGCCCAGTACCCCCGCGAGGAGCGAGCGGGCGAGCGCGCGCCGCGCGGCCGGGAGCGCACTCCGCTCTCCGGGTCTTGGCGGCAGCCGGGCGGCGGAGTAACTGGTTGACCCCAGCGCTGGAGGCGAACGCGCCGGCGGGGAGCGCTGGGCGGGAGAGGGGCCCGAGGAGAGGCGGCAGGGCGCCGCGCCAAGTTATCAAGGCCGCGATCGAAGTGGGACCAAGGTTCCGAGCCAACGACAGGTTTCCAGAAGTGCCCTAGCAGGACCGACTAGCCGCTGGGAGACGCGGGACGGGGAGCAGAGCGTGTGGAGAGGTGCGCCCCTGGGCACGGGTTGATGCCCGGGGCGGAGGGAGCGCTCCACTTACAGCCTCCCGGATCCTGGGGCACAACTCGCGGCCACTATTGTGCGGGCGGTAAGCCAGCCGCACCCAAGGACCGGCCAGCCCTCATCGTCCTTCTCCGGCCCTCCCACCTGTTTTCCGCCTTTTGTAGCTTTCCTCTTTTTTGTGTCAACTCATGCCGCAAACTGGTGGCACCCGAGAGTCTCCATTCGGTCTCTGGGGTCTCCAAACTGGGGGTCCTTAGTTCCAGCTAGCAAGCCCAGACCCGCTCGCGCGCCTGCCTTGGATCCCATTTTGCATGTAACTCTTGCCAAGAGCTTGATGTGGTTTGAAAGAGCGGAGGCTTCTTCACTTAATGCCTCTCGTAACTTAACTAACTCTCATTACTTTCGCCTTCTCCCTGAGGAGCTCACGGAGCCACTAAATGAGAAGTCCTTCCATCTGTGAGCATTGTATTTTCTTACTGTTAAAATACTTGGTCATTGCTATGCCTCCAAACCCATTCTGAATTCTTTAAAGGCAATTGACTCCCAGAAGTCAACGACAGACTATAAACTTGGTTAAAATAGATTGGACCTGCTCGCTTTATGAAGCAAGGGAAAAGAGCAGTCAGGGGAAAGTGAGATTTCAGACCAAGGTGGAAATTAAAACTATTATGCTAAAAGTTGGAATAGGTCTCAAGTCCAGTCCTCTATCTTAAACAGGAATCCTCTCACCAGTGTTTTCGCCACACCACCATCCACTTAAACTTTTCCAATATTGGAAATCTCTTTTTATCAATATTATGTATAATCATGATTTATTGAATATTTACCTATGCCAGAAACTAAGCAACTTTTGTATATTTTTTTCTAATCCTTAAAATAAGATAGGCCTGGGCCAGCCCTTAGCGGTTAGGTGCGCGAGGCCTGTTGCTGGCAGCCCGGGTTCGGATCCCGGGCGCGCACCAACGCACCACTTCTCCGGCCATGCTGAGGCTGCGTCCCACATACAGCAACTAGAAGGATGTGCAGCTATGACATACAACTATCTACTGGGGCTTTGGGGGAAAAAAATAAATAAAAATTATTAAAAAAATAATAATAATAAGATAGGCCTTATTATAGCTATTTAGCAGGAAAATGAAGCTCAGAAGTTTCATTCCTTTTGCCAAAGGCAATGCTGATGCCAGAATTAAAATCCAGGTCGGCTTAACTCTAAGTCTGTATCATCTGATTTGTGAACAACAAATCAACTTTCCTTGACTTACACCACTGGTGCTGGTTCTGCCCCTAGAACCACACAAAATTAAACTTATTCCTTATAGACATTGCAAGCCTTGAAATATTTGAACCAAACTATTATGTACTACTAGAAGATCTTCCAGTACTTTCCTCTTCTTCAAAATCTCCGTATCCCTTCACTGTTCCTCAAATGGAATGATGAGCCCTCATAACCACACTACTTACTCTCTTTTGAATGTGCTTTGACTTTCATTTTCCTTCTTAAATTGGGCACTCAGCAGAGAACACATCCAAATACAGTGGGCCGAGAACTAAGTCACCAAGTGATCAGCAGCATACTGATACTCTGATCCAAGCATACCTAGACAATAAGGCATCCCAAATCTGTATTCAGTTTTTCTTTAGCAAACATATTACCTCGAGTCAAATAAAACATCCAAGTCTATTTCACATGAACTAGAATTAAACCATATTTTCCACTTTACATAGTCTATACTTCAACAATTCTATATGTTTAAACCTAATTTTTGCCTTTAATCTTTATTAAATTTTATCTTGTTTGTTTTAGGACATAATTTCAGATTTAAAGATGTTATTATTAGCAATCACTTTTAACTCATAGGTTTAATGAACATGCCTTCGTTTCCACTTAAGTCTAATAAAAAACAGTGATATAAAATAGGCTTAAAAAAGAGCCTTGCAGCCCTCCACCAAAAATGATCTCCAAGATAACAATCACTTATGAACCAACACTTCTCGAGATCAAGCACTTTAGTTCATGTAACCATACTATAACCAACAAGGATTTCATGAAAGGTGTTCTAGATGCTTTGCTAAAATGAAAATTTACTGTCTCTAACATCCCTAAATCTACCAGTCCAAGTGACTATTTAAAAAGAAAAAAAAAAGCTGAGCTAATGAAACAGGATCTGTTTTCAAATTAACCCATTCTGGTATCAGTGATCCCCATTACCTTTTCTAAGTGCTTATAACCACTGTTAATAGTTTTATACTTTTGCTGAAAATCTATTTCAAACTTACCTGTTTATAGTGCCACCATATACAAGTTTTTCCTTTTTGAAAATCTCATTTGTTAATATTGGTATGTGGGATAAAAATGATGTAGGATGGAATGAAGATAGATACATGGAGTGAATGGGGTCTCCCAAATGTGGAGTAAAGTAGCAAAACTTGAGGAACAGATACTCTACAGCTGGATGTAAAAGCTAGATACAGAAAATGTGAGGAAATTATTATGGCTGCATGTAAGCTGAAGACTGAGAGCTCTATCTGAACTACCCAAGAGTCAAATGTATTCTTCAAACATCCCTCTCTACTCCAATCCCCCACTCTGATGTATGAATATCATTTAGGGACTGTTGTGTATAGCTTTGGAGACAGTCTTTTATTTTTTTTTTCCCCCCAAAGCCCCAGTAGATAGTTGTATGTCATAGCTGCACATCCTTCTAGTTGCTGTATGTGGGACGGGGCCTCAGCATGGCCGGAGAAGTGGTGCGTTGGTGCGCGCCCGGGATCCGAACCAGGGCCGCCAGCAGCGGAGCACACGCACTTAACTGCTAAGCCACGGGACCGGCCCCTGGAGGCAGTCTTAAAGCCAAATAGTGCAAAATGTATCTGTGGATAAATCTAGAAAAGGTACACTGTAGTTTTGAATATTATTATTTTTATGATCTAATCTAAGTATTCTAAGCATATCTTGATAGACAAGTAGTTTCATTTTGGCTACCACCATCATTATTATTTAGCATTGTTGGAAAAACAAGGCAATTGCTTGGATTCTTATATTTGCTCTCACTTTAGGAGTTGCTTGGGCTTGCTTCTTACCTTATAACTGATGTTTATATTTCTTGTTTGTTGTGGTTCTTTACATCCATTGGGTTTAACAAATTCACTTTTGTTTAGACTTTGAATGTGAACGTGCTTTATTTTATTATATACCATATAATTAGATGTGTGAAAATTGTGAAGCATGGAGGGAAGTAAAATATTATTTAAAAAGAAATTTTCCAAATGTACCATCTACTTCACCTACAAGAATCTTTATTAGTCAAAAATAAATGATGACACCCCTCTATCAGAAATGGACAAGTCCAGCAGATAGAAAATCAGTATAGCGTACTTGAACTCAACACCACCACCAATGAACTAGATATAATTGACTTCTATAGACTACTTCATCCAACAATAGCAGAATACTCGTTTTTCTCAAGCTCACGTGGAACATTCACCAAGATAGACCACTCTCTGGATCATAAAACACATCTTAACGATTTTAAAAGAATAGAAATCATATAATGTCTGCTGTCAGACCACAATGGAATTAAACTAGAAATCAATAACAGAAAGATAATTGGAAAATCCCAAAATATGTGAAGATTAAACAACACAGTTCTTAATAACGCATGAGTCAAAGAAGAAATCTCAAGAGAAATTTAAAAATATTTTGAATTAAATGAAAATGAAAACACAACTTATCAAAATTTGCAAAAGCAGTACTTAGAGGGAAATTTATAGTATTGAATGCATATATTAGAAAAGAAGAAAGATCTGAAAGCAGTAATCTAAGTTTCCACCTTAGGAAACTGGAAAAAGAAGAGCAAATTAAATCCAAAGTAAGCAGAAGAAAAGAAATAAAAAGAATTAGAACAGAAATCGATGAAATTGAAAAAAGGAAAACAATAGAGAAAAATCAATGAGACCAAAATCTGGTTCTTTGAAAAGATCAATAAATCAATATCTCTAGCCAGGCTAACTACAAAAAGAGAGACAGAGAGAGAGGACACAGATTACTAATATCAGAAATGAAAGGGGGACATCACTACAGATCCTATGGACATTAAATGAGTATTAAAGGAATACTATAAACAACTCTGGGTCCACAAATTTGATAAGCTAGATGAAATAAACCAATTTCTTGAAGGACACAATTTGCCAAAACTCACACAAGAAGAAATAGACAATTTGAATAGGTCTATCTATTAAAGAAATTGAATCAATAATTAATAGCATTCCAAAACAGAAAGCATCTGGCCCAGCTGGGTTCACTGGTGAATTCTACCAAACATTTTAGAAAGATATTACACCAATTCTCTATAATCTATCTCAGAGGATAGAAGCAGTGGCAGTAGTTCCTAACTCATTTTATGAGGCCAGAATTACCCTAATGCCAAAATCAAGCAAAGATATTACAATAAAAGAAAGTTGTAAAAACATTATAAGAAAAGAAAACTACAGACCAATATCTCTCATGATCATAGATGGAAAAATCCTCAACAAAATATTAGCAAATTGAATCCAACAATACACAAAAAGAATTATCCCCCATGACCAAGTAGGATTTAACACAGGTATGCAATGCTGGCTCAACTTTTGAAAATCAATTAATGTAATCGAACACATAACAGGCTTCATCAACACATCTTCATCAAAGAAAAACATGATCACGTCATTAGATGCATGAAAAGCATTTGATAAAATCCAATACCTAATCATGACAAAAACTCTCAGTAAACTAGGAATAGAGGGAGTTCCTCAGCTTGATCAAGAATATCTACAAAAAACCCTACAGCTATCATTATACATAATGATGAGAAACTCAAAGCATTCCACTAAGATCAAGTACAAGGCAAGGATATCCCCTCTCACTATTCTTTTTCAACATCATTCTGGAAGATCTAGTTGATGCAACAAGACAAGAAAAGGAAATTAAAAGTACACAGACTGGGACAGAAGAAAACTGACTTCGTTCACAGATGACATGATTGCCTATGTAGCATACCCAAAAGAGTTGACAAAAAATACTCCTGGAACTATTAAATTTCAGATTACATGGTTAATATACATAAGTCAATTGTTTTCATATATACCAGCAATGAAAAGCAGCATTTGCAATTAAAAACACAATACCATTTACATTAGCACCCAAAGAAATGAAATACTTAGGTATAAATCTAACAAAATATGTATAAGATCTATATGAGGAAAACTACAAAACTGATTAACAAAATCAGAGAAGAACTAACTAAGTGGAAAAGTATTCCATGTTTGTGGATAGGAAGATTCAATATTGTCAAGATGTCAGTTCTCCCCAACTTGATCTTTAAAGATTTTATTTATTTATTTTTCCCCCAAAGCCCCAGTAGATAGTTGTCTGTCATAGCTGCACATCCTACTAGTTGCTGCATGTGGGACGCGGCCTCAGCATGGCCGGAGAAGCGGTGCGTGGGTTCACACCCAGGATCCGAACCCGGGCCGCCGGCAGCCAAGCGCACGCACTTAACCGTTAAGCCACGGGGCCGGCCCCCCAACTTGATCTTTAGATTCAATGCAATAGCAATAAAAATCCCAGAAAGTTACTTCGTGGATATTGACAAATTGATTTTAAAGTTTGTGTGGAGATGCAAAAGACCAAGGATATCAAACACAATATTGAAGGAGGAGAACAAAGTTGGAGAACTGATACTACCTAACCTCAAGACCTTCTATAAAGCTACAGTAATGAAGACAGTGTGGTACTGGCAAAAGAATAAACAAATAGATCAGCGGAACAAACTAAAGAGCCCAGAAATAGACCCACATAAATATAGTCAAATATAGACCAACATAAATATAGATCTTTGACGAAAGAGCAAAGACAATACAATGGAGCAAAGAAAGTCTTTTTAACAAATGGTGCTAGAACAACCGGACATCAAAATGTGAAAAAAAAAAGAATCCAGAGACAGACCTTACGTCCTTCTAAAATTTACTCAAAATAGATCACAGACTTAAATGTAAGATGCAAAACTATAAAACTCCTGGAAGATAACATAGGAGAAAACCTAGGTGACCTTGGGTGTGGTTATAACTTTTTAGATACAACACCAAAGGCATGATCAATGGAAGAAACAATCGACAACCTGGACTTCATTAAAATTAACAACTTGTGCTATGTGGAAGACAATATGAAGAGAATGAGAAGAGAAGCCACAGACTGGGAGAAAATATTTGCAAAAGACATCTGATAACTGACTGTTATCCAAAATATGTGAAGAACTCATAAAACTCAACAATCAGAAAACAAACAATTTGATTAAAAAATGGGCCAAAGACCTTAACAGATACATCACCAAAGAAGATATACGATGACATATGACATCATATGTCATCAGGGAAATGCAAATTAAAACAACAATGAGAAATCACTACACGTCTATAAAAATGGCCAAAATCTGGAACACTGACAACGCTAAATGCTGGTGAGGATGAAGAGCAACAAGAACTTTCATACATTGCTAGGGGGGAAGCAAAATGGTACAGCCATGTTGGAAAACAGTTTCTTACAAATCAAAACATATTCTTACCATACAATCCAGCAATTGTGCTCCTTGATATTTACCCAGAGAAGTTGAATACATATGTCCACACAAATACCTGCACATGTATGTTTATAGCAGCTTTATTCATAATTGCCAAAACTTGGAAGCAACCAAGATGTCCTTCAGTAGGTGACTGGGTAAATAAACTGTAGTACCTCGAGACAATGGAAGGTTATTGAGGGCTAAAAAGAAATGAAAGTCATGAGAAGACATGGAAGAACCTTATATGCATATTACTAAGTGAAGGAAGCCAATCTGAAAGGCTACATACTATGTGATTTCAACTATATGATATTCTGGAATAGACAAAACTATGGAGACAGTAAAAGGACCAGTGGTTGCTGGGGTAGGGGTGGGGCAATGAATAGGTGGAGCACAGAGGATTTTTAGGGCAGTGAAAATACTCTGTATAACATAATGGTGGATACATGTCATTATAAATTTGTCCAAACCCATAGAATGTACAACACCAAGGTAAACTATGGACTTGGGTGACTGTGACGTGTCACTGTAGGTTCATCAATTGTAACAAATATACCACTCCTGTGGGGGATGTTGATAATGGGGGAGGCTATACCTGTGTAGGGGCAAAGGGTATATGGGAAATCTCCATACCTTCCTCTGAATTTTGCTGTGAACCTAAAACTTCTCTAAAAAAAATAAAGTCTTAATTAAAAGTAAATGAATAAGTAAATGAATGAATATACAGCACTGCTTATACATGGATGAAATCGTTTTCTTTTTCTTTTTTTTTTTCCTGATAATCAAGAATTAGTTTTCTACAAAGGAAAGAAAATCCAAATGTTACTTGGATAAAAAACATTTAAAAAGAAGGCTTTGAAACTTTTAAAGAATTTGGTAAGTGTGAATTGGTCATTCATTCAACAAATACTTTTGGAGTCAACTATTAATTATAATAATAATTTAGTTACATCCAAAATTACTGTTGAGATAAGAGGACAAATCAAGGGAGACCAGTGAAAGAAGGAAAATTGAGAAAAGCAACCACATAAGACATAGAAAAATTAATGAAAATCTAAGAAAAAGGAGGAAACAAAATAAAATACAGAGGACATTATCGCTCCTTCAGGCAAGGAGTTCTTCATCTTATAACTTGGGTGGCTGTACATAGTTGGCATGCATATTTATTTAAGCTTCAGACAGAAAGGTGAATTAGATCATCTGAAGAGTTCTCCAGCTGTAAAACAACTGAATCCTCTGTAAAACATACTTTGATAAGCATTGCCGGACTCTCAGGAAGTGAAGGAAATCTCTAAGAGTCAAGACAAAAATCAAACAAAACAAAACGAAATCACTGAAACAGGTTGAGTGAGCAGTAATCTTTTAAATAAACCTTAAACCAGCTGCCAGCTGATCTTTAAACTCCCCCATGTTAGCTAACCACCCTGGAGGGGAAGCAGAGTGGTCTCAGGTCCTCGGGCCCCTGGATCCCAAGATAGGTTTATACAAATCCTCTCTGGAGAAAAATAACTTCAAGCTAGGGTCTCAGAATTTCCCACAAATTGACATCAACCGGATAG
This sequence comes from Diceros bicornis minor, assembly GCF_020826845.1. Lineage (NCBI taxonomy): Eukaryota > Metazoa > Chordata > Mammalia > Perissodactyla > Rhinocerotidae > Diceros > Diceros bicornis. Next base: position 45,526,410 of record NC_080756.1, on the reverse strand, counting down.
GAATTCATAATCAAAGATCATAAGACATATAAGAGAATTAATCACCATAAGTGAGAGTCAGCAGAATAAACAAACATATTTAAATTTATGAGGCAAAAAAAAAAAAACTAACCCTGATCTAGCTGTTTAAAGAAATAAAAATCATAAATAGAAGACTATTTAAAATGACGAGGCAGACATAAAAAAGAATCCACTAGAACTTTTGGAAAGGAAATATATAATTGTTGAAATTTGAAACTCAATGGGTTAGACACAGCTGAAGAGAAAAATGTAAGCTAGATGTGAAGAAAATATCCAGAATGCAGCACAGAGGGGGAATAAAGGAAAATAGCAAAGATTAGGAGATATGGAAGACAGAATGTGAAGATTTAAGATTTATTTAATCAGAATCCCAGACAGAGAAACTAGAAAGAATAGAGGCAAGAGGTGAAAACTATATTATAGTCTCTTAGGTTAGATTATAAATTATAGCTGATAATATTTCAAGATTAATATAAGATATGAATGCACCAAGAGAGGAAGTATGGGCATATACATGTAACAAGTTGAATACCTGAAAAGAAAACCAAATAGAGAAAGTGCAATATAAACATGTATCAAATAAGATACATGAAAAGAAAACCAAACCAAAATACACTATAGTAAAATCGCAAAAAGCTAGAGGGAAAGGCCATATTCAAAGCATTGAGAGAAAAGAGAAATTTATCTACAAAGGAAAAAGAAGTAGACCAAAGAATTTTCAACAGCAGTAATGGCAGCCGGAACACAATGGAATGTCTTGTAAATGCTGGAAGAAAGTAACTGTCAACCTATAATTTTGCATCCATAAAAATTATATCTCCAGAACAAAAATGGAATTAATACATTTTTGGATAAATAAAAACTTTCCTTTTTACCACCTTCATTAGATGAACTTTTAAAGCGCAATTTTGGAAGAAGGAAGTGACCAATAAAAAATACTGAGCTGAGAGAGAAAATGCTGAGCAAATAAAAATGGTGAGCAAATAAATTGGTAAACATTTGGCGTAACCTCAAGAAACTAGGTCCGTAAACAATAATAATAATGTCAAATTTGAGGGGTTAAAAAACACAGTTAAAATATTGGGCAATAACATATAAATCAGGAGGAGGATGATCAGATTTGAACTGTTCTGAGGTCCTCATATTGTTTTGAGGGGGTTAAGATATTAATTTTAAATGTCTTTAAGAAAAATATTCATGATAAGATTTCAAGAGAAAATACTCATATGATATTTACAATGTCTAAATGCTTTTTATGCATTAACACATTTAAATTCTCACAACAATCATCTGAAAATCTCCATTTTACAGGTGGGGAAAAAAATAACACGCACAGAAACATGAGCTGTAAGTCATCCAACTAGTATGTGATGAAGTTGGGATTTGAATTCAGACAGCCTGCCTCCAGAGAACATGGCTTTGATGATTATGTTCTACAGTATCTTAAAAGCTCTGAAAGAATAGACACAGAATGTAGAAATTTCAAACCAGTAGAGGGAGGGAAAGGCAATAAGAAATAAAGAAACATAACAGTCAATCTTCCTCTTTACCCCGTGCAAAGAAAAAAAAAATACAAGTGTAGAAAATGGGGGTCAATAGAAGATAGAAAGTAAAGGCTGAAGGGAAAAACTTTCAAATACGTAAGAAACCACAAGATAAATGAACTAAACTCTCCAGTTAAAAGATGCAAAGTAGTTTTTAAAAATATAGCTATATGCTATTTACAAACATAAAGATGTATAAAACATAAGATATATTAGGTATATAATAATGAAAAGAAGATTGGAGTAGCTGTGTTGATATCAAACACAATGGAGCTTAAGATAAAAAAGCATTGAGGATAGAGAGGGTCACCACATAGTGATAAAATCTACAAGATGAAATTGATAAATCCACCATCATGGTGCAGATATTTCAACACCCTCTCATCTATTGATAAGTTATTGATACCTTCATGTATATAGATAGATATAGAGGTATAGATATGGATATATAGATACATAACATTTAGAGATTATAGTGTTGGCATACAACAAGTAGAGAATACACATTCTCATCAAACCCATAAGAAAGATTTACACAAATTAATGTGCCTACCTTAATACATTTCAAAGAATTTGTATTATCTAGGCCAGGGGTTGAAAAACTCTTTCTGTAAATGGACAGATAGTAAATACATTGGGTCTGCAGGTCAATGTTGCAACTACTGTTGCAATTACTCCACTTTGCCACTTAGCGTGAAAGCAGCCATGGACAACATGCTTACGCAATGCAACAATCTTTTCCTCCTCCAGCAGCAAGGATAGTAATTAAGCAAATGGCTGTGGCCTTATTCCAATAAAACTTATTTAGGCATAGAGGATTTGAATTTTATATGATTTCTCACATGCCTCAAAATATTATCTTTCTTTTGTGTTTTCAGCCATTTAAAATGTGTCAACCATTCTTAGCTCACCAGCAGTAGAAAAACAGGTGGCGGGCTGGGTTGGCTGACCCTTGATCTAGACCATTATCTCTGCTTACAAGGCAATACATTTAGAAATCAATAGCAGACTAGTTTTTCAAAGATTTAAATTTTACTTACATTTTAAATAACAGCACATTTTAATTTCTAAAGATTAACTTAAATAAGTGGGATTTTGAAACAGACATAAATAACTAATGGATCAAAGAAGAAATCAAAACGAAAATTTTTAAATCCTTAGAAGTGAAAGAAAGATACATAAATTGTGGTATCGGGCCGGCCTGGTGGCGCAAATGGTTAAGTGCGCACGCTCTCCTGTGGCGGCCCAGGGTTCACCAGTTCGGATCCCAGGCGCGCCCCGACGCACCGCTTGGCAAGCCATGCTGTGGCAGTGTCCCATATAAAGTGGAGGAAGATGGGCACGGATGTTAGCCCAGGGCCAGTCTTCCTCAGCAAAAAAAAGAGGAGGAATGGCAGATGTTAGCACAGGGCTGATCTTCCTCACAAAAAATAAATAAATAAAAATAAATAAATTGTGGTATATTCAGATCATGAAATAGTCTACAGCAGTGAACATGGGGAAACAACAGCTGTGTTCCACAGCATAAATTACTCTTAGGAACATCAAAGTTGAGTGAAGCTCACAGAGAATTATGTACAGTAAGTTGCTCTTTTTACAAAGCTCAGAAACAAGCAAAACCAGATGGCATATTATTGAGGACCTTGTATATATTTGTTAAAAACTAGTGTGTAGACAAAGGAATGCTTATCATAAAATTCGTATTATCATTAACGGTTACCTCTGAGCAGCAGGTAGGAGGACAGAAGGAAGGGGCAAACACAGACAGATTGCAATAGTATTGTGAGGTGGGTCATCCGTGTTCACCTTAACTACTATCCTTGCTCCTGCAGGAAGAAGAGATTGTTCAATTGCATGAAGCAGGAAGGACGTTAATGCAGGGAAATGCTGTAGCTAGGGAAAGACTGAAAGAGATGAGATAGAATGACAGAAGAGGGACAAGGCAGTTGTTGCTCTAATTTGTGATGAAAGTGATCCAGTCACATTCTTGTATCTGCCTGGACACAGGTGATCAGAACGCCTCATTGCCTATTATCCCTGACCTTTGAATGACTGATGAGCTCTGTAGATAAAGCGCTCCTTTCTGAGCAGGACCAGAGATACTCTGTTCCTAATTTTAAATGTGAAAGTTTATTTTTACAACAAGGTTTATTTCCTCCAGAAATTCTAATGCTTCTGTATAATTGAGGGAAATTTGATTTTCGAATCTGAGAGATATTGATCCATTTACTGGTAACGTCTATTTTTTAAAATGCAAAAGAGATAATTTTTTTTTATCTTTTTGATATAATTGTACTGCTCATTCCACAGCACTGGAAATTTGCCATTTGGAAACAGCACTTATCTCCCTATTTACAGCTTTTTCTAATCAAATCTAGGCTTTTTATTTTTCTACTTGTGCCTAAGCAAAAAAGCGGTTGAGAATCAAAGGAAGAAAAATAAAATAACTGTGGGAAACAAGAAACCTTCAAAAAATCATCAATTTTAAATTATAGTATAGCCATAAAATGGAATTTTATCTCTTGATTGAAAAGAACGAGATGGTGACATTAACTACTAATTTAGATGGACATCAAGATATATAGCTGTTAAGTGAGGGGGAAAGGCCAGTTGCAATACACTAAGTAGTATGAATTAATTTATGTAAAAAAGAATAACAGCTAGAGAAATATAAGCCACAATTTTAACAGTGTTTTTATGGAGAGGGGGGTAACAGCGTAGCTAGGAGTTACTTTCACTATTTCAGTTAATATATTTCTATAATACTTGAATTTTTAACTATGTACCTGTGTTATTTTGTAGCAGAGAAAATTTAAAGAGTAGTATTTTATTATCTATTGTGAGTTTTGTGTGTTTCTGAATTCTTTACTCCTGCTAGAACTCAGCTAGAGTTTTAAAATTTCCAACCCTAATGTCTAAGGTTGCATTTTTGTGTCTTTAGGTTAACTGAGCTCGAATAACCCTCAGGCTATTTAGCAATTCCCTTTGGGTGTGTTCATTGGCATTGCAAACACAAACTCTGTTTCCTTAAGTTGGCACCCAATTTTTTTTTTCTCATTCACAGCAGAATCCTCAGGGGGAAACAAATAAAACAAAATAAAACTCCTATTACAAATCTGGAAGTTTTAGAAAGCAAATTCACAGCTCTGAATAGCTTTCTCACTCAGATATCCTTGGTGCTCAAGAAAACTCCAACAACCTTAAAAGTAATTTCCCTGATAATAGTGCATAAATCTAAGTTATGGCAAAGCAAGAGCAAATATATTCCCCAGATTCTAAGTCTAAATTTATCTTAAAGGACTCAGAAACACACACACAGACTCATGCGCAGGAAATCTCTGAAGTATACTATAAACACTTGTTGACTTTCCAAATACACTACAACTCTCCTTTCCTTTAATGAACACTTTCTTAAAATGCAAAGCTTTTAAAGCATTTTCCACACTTTCTTATTAAGCATAGCATATCTTATCATATGTAGTTATTATTATGTGCATTCATGAATGTACTACGCAGGTGCACAACCCATTACCCAGAACGCATGCAATCAGTTGTTGGGATTTTGTAAAGGTAATGTGGTGCTTATGCCACATAGTCACAACACCCCCTCAGCAGATTCTGTAATTAACACATTATTTCTGCAGCAAAACATAGTCACATAAGTTAGAATGGAGTTCCTAAGTAGCCTCAGATCAGCTCAGATCAGATCTGCTACCGAACAAGGGCAAGTCAGGTCAGGCTTTGACACCAAATGAAATTTGAAAAACAAACAAGCAACCTTTTTAGAGTCTTCTGTATTAGAGTCTTTTAGTATTAGAGTCTTTCGATTTGACATTGCTGATAAAGTGTTATGCACCTGTGTAGTGGTGCCAAAAAGGGTAACTGCGTTGTTTGCCCTGGATTTAGCAGCCCTAAATGGCTATCATCTTGAACGGTTGACGGTTGATTCTTTAAGTCTTTCTGCCTCCTCTGTGCAGTCTGGCATCCTTCCATCCATTTTGTTGCTGTAACTTCCTCTACCACCTTCCTGCTCTGATAATTTATTACTTGTAATCTGCTGTGGCTTAAAAAAAATAGATAACCAAGTTATTATAATTGTATATGAAATCTGAGTATGTTGCACATAAGGAGCCCCAAAGTTATTGTATAATAAGATATATAAGTTTTGCTCACATTCTTGATAACGCTTATTTCAACAATTTAGAGGCTTTTGGTTTGCAAATGATTATCACCTGTGTTTACAACATTTGAGATTGCTATCCTTTAACAAATAACTCCAACTTCCTGTTCTAAAAAAAAAAAGAGGGGCCAGCCTGGTGGTACAAGTGGTTAAGTGCTCACACTCTGCTGCGGGGCCCGGGTTTTCCGGTTTGGATCCCGAGCACGCACAGACGCACTGCTTGTCAGGCCATGCTGTGGCAGCGTCCTATATAAAGTCGGAGGAAGATGAGCACGGATGTTAGCCCAGGGCCAGTCTTCCTCAGCAAAAAAGAGGAGGATTGGTGGATGTTAGCTCAGGGCTGATCTTCCTCACAAATAAAATAAAATAAATAAATAAATAAACAAGAAAGAAATGCAGAGTTTCAGTTTATAGATATCACCCACTTTCAGGGATTGACATCTTGTGAAACCATGTTATTCTAATATATGCATATATGACCTTTTGGTCATATGAAAATAAGCTAATTTCTAAAGTTTATTCACACTTGCACAAAAAATAGGTTATGACAATAAATATTAAAGTATCTATAAAACCTTAAAAATCTCAGGGTGACATTTCTAAATAATCACAGTCAGTTGCCTGTATTTTTCTTCTTTGCTCAACTTGCAAGTCCTTCCGTATTCTGACTCCACCCTAAGCATGAGGGTGCTCCTGATTTAGGTGTACCATAATTATGCACTCATAATCAAAATAGTGCATTCATTTATTAGTGCTCCTGGAATGAGCCTTCCCACAGCTCCAATATGTAGAGCTCTTGAGTGGCATTGTCCACACAGGCCACACTTAGCAGTGCAATAAGAAACCTGGGGAGGATTGGAGAGTCCTGACTGGAAATCGATACAGGAATGTCCATGATTCAAGGCTCCAGGAGGAAGTAGCCAAAGCTGGTAAAAGATTAATACCAGGTGCCAAGAGAGTGCGGTGATGAAAGAAGAGTATTGAAAGCAGTGGGAACCCAATCAGGCGACTCAAGCACAAGGAAGCATATTAACGGGCTCTGGTTCATCCATTTAGCACAGGTCCAGGCACCTGCCAAGCTCAGGGATAGGCCCAGGAATACAAAAAGGAGTACAAAATGGTCCCCACCTTTGAGGGATTGCAGTATTAGCAATTAGACAGACATAAACAAATAGGGACAACTACGTGCCGTGTTGTAACAGCACGATGTAATACCAGGCAATATCTGAGCACAGAGAAATGAATGCCCGACTCTGCAGGGCAAAATCAGGCTGGCATCATGGAGATTCACTCTGCCGCTTTTTGCTGACTGCCTTCCAAGTTCCTTGCTGTTCCTCAAGCACATTGGCATGCTTCCACCACAGCGCCTTAGCATTTGCTGTTCCCCTGTCCTGGAATGCTCTCCTTCCAGATATCTACACTGCTCACCCTCTCACTTCATTCAGGTCTCAGCTCAGATGTTACCTTATCAGAAAAGACTTCCCTGAACAATCACCCTATTAAAAACTGTACCCCCACAACACAAACACACAAGCTCTCTCTCTCATTCTCCCTCTTGTTCTCTCGCCCTATTGTCTTAAATTACCTTTTTTTCACAGCACTTATCACAACCTGAAATCATCTTGTTCAATTATTTGTTGTCTGTTTCCCTCATGTAAATTCTGTGAGAGCAGGGGTCTATCAGTTGTATTTATTGCTATATTCCCAGTGCTGGGCAGAGTTGAATGAATGAGCAGAAATTTGAGCTGAGTTATGAAGAACATGTAGCAGTTTGTCAAGGGTACAAGGAGTGTGCATGGGAGAGGGGGAGGGAGCACAGAAGGCACAGAAAGTACACAGGCACGAGGATAATAAAAAGGAGTCAAGGCAGCTTTAAAGGAATTTAGAAGGAAATAAAAGGATCTGTGCTTGGCACACAAAAGGTTTTCATCAAATATTAAGTAAATAAGTGAGTAAGTGAATAAATGAGTGAGTGAGTGAGTACATGATTGAATTAATGATTAGGTTTTTGGCTTAGAAAATGTGTGAGCGTTGACTGGTGGAACAGAAGATAGGAAGCAGAGACAACTTAGAAGTCTGGTTTTCCATAAAGAGAAAAATAATGAAGGCTTGAACTAAGAAATTGGGAATAGAGAAGAGATACCACACTTGCGAAGCAAGTAGAATTGTCATGTGATTGAATGTGGAGGAAGTCGATGAAGGAAGACGATTCTGATGTGGGTGTCCGATGGGGGGTGGTGCCATTGACTACAAGGTAAAATCAGGTTTGGTGAAAGGAGGCTTCATTGGGGAGATAATCCATTCTGTGTTGGACATCTTGAGATTGAAGTATCTTTGCAATAGGTGGAGACAACTAATAGGTAGTTGAAAGTGTAGACCTAGGAGTAAAGTCAAGACAGAAGACAGGTTTGGAATAGCATGGATGCCTCCATCTTCAGAAAAAATTATTAGAATAAGAAGACAAAATGTAAGGATAATTTAAGAGGTCAAGGGGCAGAAAGACAAAAGGAGTCTCTGCAGAAAACTGAGAAGCAGCTAACAGGGTGAAAGAGGAACACAAGGAGCATGAGCCCCCTGAGAATAAGCATGTGCTGTCTTGCTTACCGTGAAGCCCCAGTGTCCTGGCCAGAGTGGAGAGACACTCAAATACTTGTAAAAAAGGGAAGTAGGGAAAGAAGGAAATAAGGGGGGATGGAAGGGAGCTTGGAAGGAGGGAACTGGTTAACAGTCATACTACAAAGGTGTCAAGAAAGACAATGAGAGCTAAGAACTCAAATTCATTTTATGAAGTGATTATAACATGCCAGAGACCATGTCAAGCAGTTTACATGGCTTGACTCATTCAATTCTCACAATAACCTTGTGAAGTAGGGACTATTATTATTATCCCCACTGCATAGAGGAGAAAATGAGGCACAGAGAGGTGAAGTTGCCCAGGGTTACACAGGAAGTAGATGACAAAAGCAAGATTTAAGGTCCAAACATCGGGCTCCAAAGCCCACGCTGGCACAGATGGAAGAGTGCTTTGTGAGGGAACTTGAGGGAGGGCCTCTTCAATGGAGTGGCAGCTCTGTGGCCTGGGGAGGTGAACGGAAGGTGAGGAAGTGGAGAGGGCAAATGTGGACTGCTGTTGCAAGGAGCTTAGCCAGGAAGAGAGAGGGATGGAGTAGTAGTTGGCAGGGAACATAGGAGTGGCAGCAGCTGTCTTGTGTTTGTAGTGAGCAAGTCTGGAGCATGTGGACTCGATGGATTCCGTTTACATCACACTCTAGAACTGCTAGAAGAAAAAGGAGGGGGTTGGATGCAAAGATACACGGGCTACTCCCAGCTCTGATTCTACTATTCCACAACTTTGAAATTCTCCGTGCAGCCAGATGGAAGATTTCACTCAATAAAATTAGTTGGAAAAATCATTTAACATACTTTTAAAGAGTTATTTAAATAGAAACCTAAGGCCCTATGTATTCTAGTTTCCTTATAATTCATGAAATTTTAATCTTTTCCCAGCCTGGTCTGTGACCCTTCTTGTCATTTTAAGGAACCTAAAGTTTTTATCATCTTTAGATTTGGCCTAATGACATGTTGTTGCTGTCTTTTCTAAGGCTAGGAAAGAAGGAGTCAAGGTCATCTCGGTTCATATTCTCTTTCTCCATTGCCTTTTCCCTTTCATAATCTACCCCTCCTTCCACAGGAAAAAAAAATTAAGTGCAGGCAGTTATAGAAAAGCCATAATGTTTCTTTCATGATACATCCTAAATTAATTAGTGTTGTTTCCTGTAATTTTTTCTCTACTAAATATCCCTTGAAACATCTCAGCTTTTCTCCCAACCTTATATCTTTCTCTTATGCTAAATTTCTCCTTTCCTCCTCCTCCCAGGAGCAACCCAAGTGGACACGTATCAATCCCAGAAATTACCCTAGAAAAACATTTGACCTCTATACTCCCAGCACAAAGCCCCTTCTCAGCACGCGTCCTTCACTTACACATATTTCTATTTTTTTCATGCCTTTGCACAACTTTTCTGTCTCCAGTCGCTTGCTCTGTTTCTTATCCACACAATGTCAGTTTTCAATTATCCACTAGTAGGGCTGGAAGATGAAGGAAAGATTGGCTGCAGAAAATATAGAACTCATTTCGTTTCTGGCTTTGGGATGTGTTTTCACACTTACCAAAATTGGGATATACCCGGTTGGGGAAAATCACAACACTTTAAACAAAGTAAAGCTATACTTGGAAGACTTGCCTCAAAAGGAATTAGAAAACTATCTACTTAGCAAATCTTTGCTCTTGCTCATTTCTATTCTGGGCACCCTTCCATACAATGGATGAATAGCATTATCTCATAGACAAATGCAAATAATCTTCACAGAAAGATCTTTATTTTCCTCTCCATAGCATGGTATCTTTCTAGCTCACAATTCCCTGGAGCAAAGTGATAATTAAAGTGTTTCAGGTTCAAAGGCATTCTCTCTAAAATTCCCAATCAGCTAGCTTCAGACAGGAATGAGAGGAAATAGAGATGGCGAGGATATTATAAATGAATCAGGTTCTAATGTCAATAAGGAGTTGAAAATAAGACGTGTCTGCCTAGTATCAATAATTGACTCTATTCACGTTTTCCCTGACACATATGAATCCAAATCCCATCATTCACAATTGTAGTTATTTTAGCAGGCGTATGCGCCAAGCGAAGAAGAACAGAGCACAAATAAAGAATCTCTGTCAGCACTACAGCCTATATCATGATAGCACCTCATTATAAAGAGATCTAAAACATTCAGTGACAGCAGGCAACGCTTCTCTAGGAGTAGCAGAAATCTGCGTATCTCTGAATCCAAATAATGGTTTGCATCCTTTATCTTTATAGGCTGTGCTTTTGAAACTATACAGTATTTTATTTCAGCAGTGGGAAACCCAAGTACTTCTCTTCATAGCTGAGCAACGTTTTCAAATATTGGCAACCCTTATGATCCTAAACCAATTTAATCAGCTTAATCCAGCAAGAGTTTCTTCATTTTACTCTTGGTAAAAATTATTTTTACATTATTTGATATCAAAAAAATAAGGAATCTCTTCTCTCTATTTTTTCTCATTTCTGATTTTTTTCTTGGTTAAAAGAAAGCTGAAAACCTAATATTTAAACCCAGAAAATTTAAAACTCAATCTCTTTATAATGAGGCTAAGAAGGTGGAAATTTTTAGCTTAAAACAATTAATTGACAAATGACCAATGCAAATGCTTCCTGTCTATTAAAACTTCATATCAATATTTTCAAAGGCTAAAAAAAGACTAGAACATGTGGTTTATGCCATCTGAGAGTGAAAATTCATCTGTCTGTGAAAATGTGAGATTCATCTGTAAAAGGAAAAATTTTCCCTCAATGAGTTTTTGAATGGACCCATTTCCTGTATTCCTGGGGCACCATAGTTTCTGGCTTTTTGACGAGACCCATCTCCTAGAGCTTCTCATACTCTTTCCTAATGGTCACTGAGAAGAAGATTTTCTTTGCTTTCTCTGGGAGGAAAGGCCCAAATAACTCTCAGGCTGCTATTCTCTCTCGTGACCTCCTGTCCTTCCCCACTCTTTGCTCCCTGGGGTCCTGCTAGAGATTACCAATTGGTTTTAACCCAACTCCAACTTTTTAACTGAGGGCTTGGAGAGGCAACTTCGATTTTTATAACTTGTTTCTCTTGTTTTATAAAACATAAGATAAAAATATCATTATAAAATGTTGTCTTTCAAACACCTAAATGGCCTTGGCTATGCTTTCGTTGGCAGAGTCCAGGAGAACACTGTGGTCCCAAGACCATTAAAGAGGTGGAATCTCATTTCTGACATGGATTTGGACCATATGCAATACATATAAGAAAGTTGTGTTTTCCCACCACAGTGGAAAACATCTGTTTTGCTAATGGATTTGACTCTACTTGCCAGAATAACTTTCCAGATGTTTCGAAAGCTCTAAACAACTGCAGCCTTTCTGATCTGCTCTGGCTCAAAAATTGATTTCCTAAGAAAACAAGTAGGTCTGTGACATAAATGAAAACAAAAATATTTCTCTTAACCAACCCATAGCACCAAAATATTTTAGACATGGCCTTAGATTAACGTTATTTTGTAGATTTTTTTTTTCTTTCTAAGACATATATACAGACATATATACACATAGTCTCTTGCAAGGGATTAGAATGTGAATAGAAAATTATTCCCACTCTTCTCAATGCAACTAATTGCTACTGCTAGACTATTTATGCTCCTCTGTCATTTCCCAGCTTTTCCATTGACTTTCAGTAAATGATATCCTAGTAGGGTATAAACTTGTCCAGCACATATTTGATTCACCTTTCTTTTAAGGACTCCTAATGAACATGAAAAGCATTTTATATTGTCTAATGTTCAGCCTTCTTTAGCTTCTATCCTGGCGATTTCTTCCCGGTTAGCCTCTAGCTACTCTTTTGTTAGTGTGTGTTTGTTTAATCTTTGCATAATTTAAAGAAACAATTTTTATTTTGTCCTTTTATGATCAACTGCCAAACAACACAATATTTCCTTTGTCTGCCTCATTATACCTACTGACTTCACTCAGTGCTATTTTTCCTGCTTGGATCTAAGTCCTCTATGTTTTAGTTCCGTTTATGTGTTCTACTCAACTTTTCCCCTTCCTTCTTTACAAAATCCTCCAGGAGATCATACTCTCATGTCCACTACAATTCAGAAATGCAAATGTTTTAAAAGAAATTTCTAAATAAAACAGAACAAACGTATTGTGTATTAAAATTTAGTATGTATTTCCCCTTATAAATATTTGCCAACGTTTTTATGTTTCTTTATTTTGTATTATACATAAGTTTCCAAACATCAAGAATCTATGTTTTGAGTATTCTTTTATATGCTACAGTTGGTCAGTAATTTCTAATAACCACAGCTATTTTTCACTCATCCCCTAGAGTATAGGCTTCACCTTGTTCACCTTTGTCTAACCAGTGCCTAAAGCAGAGCAGTGGGTGGGCGCTTAATTACCATTTGTTGAATAAAGGTAATATTTGCTAGGGAGTGGATACTGTGTCCCAGGCACTATGCTAACTAATTCTACATATTTATATATATGCAAATATATGTTTATACCCACAGGCACCCCATATATATTTCATGTAATCTTCTCAAGAACTGTGTTTTAAGTATTATTATCCCCATTTTACAATTGAGGAAGAAGAAACTCAGGGAGGGAGGGAAGTAATTTACCCAAATTTACACAGGTAGAAAGTTGCAAATTATTTAGCTCCCAAGACAGGCTCTTTGAATAACATGAAAGACAAACATGCCCTATACAAATTCCTTTCTTTCCCATTCCCCTCTTTTGTGGTTAGTCCTGAGAAAAAGTTTAAAAATAGAATTGATCTTCAGTACTTCTTTCCTTTCCCCTCAAGACCTAACTTTTGGTGCCCAAACCCTTTGACTTCTCCATCCCAACCAACCCCAAAAACTTCTGCTGTGAACACTCCTTCCCTCATCCAGGGCCTGTGTGCCTTGATCTGTATCCCCAGCTATCCTCAGCCTTACTAAAGTCTGATTTCCCTTCATCAAATCTTGCATCTCATTGCTTCATAATACTTGAGATTTTGAGATTGAAAACTTGCTTATTAGGTAACTAGTCTTCCCTAATACTGAAAAGCTAGAAGAGTCTAGAATTATCTGGTCATGATTTTATGGCCAGAATGTCTCTGCAATTACTGTAATCAAAAGCAGTGAACTTAAATTCGGCAGCTCTTTGGCAGGAACCTGGTTGTCCCCCTCCAATCAAACTTCACTGGACTAGGCTGACCTCTACTCTATCTCCTAAGAGGAATCCTAGTGGAGATACACATGGCTCTAAATTTTCTTATGTAACTTCTATCTTGAAGTCAGAATTAAGTTATGTTCAATGGTAGAGTCCAAAAGTGAAAACAGAATTGAAACTACTAGAAAATTTATTAATTGCTGTGTCATTCTGTTAAATTATATACACACACACATACACACACATCAAGGGTACAGTCCTCTTTGGAAATTATAATGTCTGCTTTTTTGCATATTTATGTAATTTAAATACATTGACAATCATTAGTTCATTCAACAAATAGTTATTATCTACTGGATATAAGGCAATTGGTGGTATAAAAGAGAGATTACAATCCAGTAGGCAATACAAATCATGTACACAAATGATTCAAATTTAAAACAATGTGATTGTTGTTAAAAAAAAAACAAAAGGACAAAATATTTTGAGATTTCAGAGTGGGGAAGGATTATGAATAGCTAAAGGGAATCAGTGGTGATTTTGACATATTCATCTTTATATTTTACTTTATATTTTACTTACAGGAGTAATAACCACAGTTTTTAAGCACACACTATTTTTCAGCACTGTGAAGGCAGTTTATAGCACTATTGAATCAATTAGGATTGCTTTTGGCTATAAGTATTAAAATACCCATTACAACTTGCTTCAACAATAGCGAGACATTTGGTTATTTCACTCAAAAAGAAGTCTGGAGGTAGACAGTTCAAGAATAGCAGAAGAGTTTCAATAATATTGTAAAGGACACAGGTTCTTTCCGTCTTTCCCCTCTGCCAATTTTCTGATTGCGAAATGGTTAAAGTACTTTCTCTCGCATTGTGTAGTCATACAAAAACTTCAAAAGAGGTAAGAAAGGAGGTATTCTCCCTAAGGGCCTCTCTCTGTTATAGGGGATGAAATCTTTTCCAAATGTCCCCAGCCAAGTTCCCCCATGTCTCTTTGGCCAGACTTGGTTCACATGCCCACCGCTAGAGCAATCAGTGATGAAGGGGAATAGGATTGCCATGACGTAGTAACCGCTTCCTATCCTGCCTCCTCACTATCTCCCAAGACTTCAATTTAAATAAGCAATATGTTTGCATTGATAATAGAATTTTTAAATTACTGCTTTTAATAGAATTACAATAATTTTCTATTTGTCAACCATGGCCACTGTCTACTCCCATAAAGGTATATTAATCTTATTTTAGTGGCCAAGAAACAGCAAGTATCGTATAGATGGAAATAGTGATTAAGGTAAACTATGTTTAATTTCATTGTCATTTGGCCTAATCTATTATCCTAAAATTTTGCTGAGTGGGTTCCAGCTAGGAACTAGAGAATGAAAATTGGCCCATGTGAAGCCATTACTGTAGTGTCAAAGAAAAGTGCCTGGTGGAATTAAATTGATATAGCTAGCATATTTGAAAACATAGTACCCATCAGTGTAGTACTCTGTACTTACCCAGAGTTCCACTTTACTCAGTCCGAACATTAAAGTGGTAACTCTACTATTATCTATGTGTAGTATGAGAGAAGTGTTTTAACTGTTAAAGAAAAACACAAAAACTTTGTTTCAACATCATATGTCTTTGAAACTGCAAGATAGATATTTTATTTAAGGATTCTTCTTCACTTACACTGTGATGTTTCTAAGACAATATTCTAGTCATCTATTGCTGTTTAACAAACCACCCAAAACTTAGTAACTTAAAACAACAATAATCATTTATGTTGCCCGTGAGTCTGCAATTTGGGCAGGGTTTTGTTGGAATGGTATGGTTTTGTTCACCACACCATCAGTTGAGGCAGCTTGACTGGGGCAGAATCCACTTCCAAGATGGTTCACCTATGTGGCTAGCACGTGGCACTAGCTCTGCTACAAACTCAGCTGGGCCTATTGGCTGGGTACCTTGGGTCCGTTGTGCATGAGCTTTTCCATGTGGGTCTCTCCACAGGACTGCTTGGGCTTCCTCATAGTGTGGCAGTTGGGTTCCAGAAGCTAATATTCCAACGGGAAGTTGAAACTGTCAGTATCTCAAGACTTAGGCCCAGAAACTGTCCCAGCATCACTGCTGCTCCATTCTATTAGTCATACAAAGCCCACCCAGATTTAAAGCAGGTGGAAATAAATTACTCCTTTTGATGAGAGGAGTGTCAAAAAAGAAAAAGTGGCCGTCTTTAATCTCCATAGACTGTAAAGAGGATTTGGTTTTATTTTCAAGGTTCATTCCCATGGAAGTTGTCTATTTTTTATAATATAATACAGCTGGACCCTGAAGATTACCAGTTTCATAATAAAAACCTCAATGAAAGTATAGCAGAGTTTAAGGATAGAAACTACCATAATTTTTGGCATAAAAAATAGTCTAGATTAAAACATTAACTAGGAACATGAATATCCTCTGATATCTAAAATTAAATTGTGTAGTCTATATATTCTAAATTATGCTACTGCTACATATAATTTTAGATAACTACTTTGGAGAGTCATAACTTGCCTTTTTTCTCTTTAAACTTTTTGGAAATATTTTCTAATTTGGAACTGAGAGTAATAACAGTTTCTAATTAGAGAACTCCAATTTTTTTCGGAGTCTTTTTTTGTGGTATCACTCTACCTTTAAAACATATACTGGGAAAGTTATTTTTATCACACTTTTTTTTTAGACAACAACAAAGCTTAGTTATGTTAACTAATTTTTCTTCAAGATTACTAAAAATACCAGCAACAGGATCAGGACTCAAGTTTAGAGTCCAACTAATGCTTTTCTACTCAGAAAATTGGTCAGAACAAATTCTCATCATGAAGCAGTATTGGTGTGTTATTTAATGTGGTAATAGTGACTAAGTAAGAAATGTTCCCTGCTTATACTTCTTTTTTTTTTTTTTTTTTTTTTTTTTTTAAAGATTTTGTTTATTTTATTTTTTCCCCCCAAAGCCCCAGTAGATAGTTGTATGTCATAGCTGCACATCCTTCCAGTTGCTGCATGTGGGACTCAGCCACAGGATGGACGGAGAAGTGGTGCCTCGATGCGCACCCGGGATCCGAACCCGGGCCACCAGCATCGCAGCGCGCGCACTTAACCACCAAGCCACAGGGCCGGCCCTATACTTCTTTGTTTTAATTAAATAATTCTTAATTGGATATTTCTTCCTTTTAAAAAGCAGTATTTTAATTCTGTAATCTGTTAAATATTCTTAAATTGTATTTTGATATGTAGTTATAAGGCAGTGAACTAGAACAGGAAATTTTTCTATACAGAGTTAAATGGAACTTGGCAGATAACTTCTGATGATGAACAAATGAAAATTATTATTATATTCCGAGAGAATAGTGCTAACTCCATATAAGGCACACTGAGATAGCTTTCAATTAACTTTTTATTTTTATGAGAATGATGTGCTTGGATTTTATAGAAATTGAAAAATTTCATGATACAGTAAATGACAAATCTTATGGGGTTTTCTTCTATTTATCATTTTTTTGTTGTGGAGAGGATGCCATTTTATTTCTTTGAATTGTGAGAAAACTCTATGTTCTCTGGTTTTACAGGCATCATTAATATTGTTTGTCACTTATTGTTCAACAACAATGTGCAAGGTTAGGCACAAGCAGTCAAAGCAATCAAGTGAGAGAATAAAAAAATGAGCAAGTATTTGCACTGGTAGTGTCTTTCCTTGCAAAGATAAGCTATTCAGAGATTCCAGTGCTATTCGTCAGAGGACCAAAATTTTCCTCCTTGAAAATTTTGCCAATACTGCTTTTTTCCCCCAATGGGCTTTATTTTACTTATCCATGGCTTCTTCTCAGTCTTCCACAGTTTTATGTCTTCTTTCTACCTGGAGAGTGTCAGTGTCTGCAGAGTGTTGCTCCTGGTCCTCTTCTGGTGTGATTCTACATTTCCTGATCACAGCTCCTAATATTTTTACCCCTGGCCCAAACTTTTCTACTGAGTTCCACACGTATAAGCTAACGTTTCTATCCGTACGTCCTACAGGAATCTCAAACTCATCAGCCCCAAATTAGAATCATCATCCTTCTTCCTAAACCATTGACAGTTGCTCCCCTTCACCCACATCCACTAGGTCAACAGGTCCTATCAATTTCTTCTTAAAACACACTCGTGTTTGCCAGATGCTTCTCAGCCCCATTCCTGCTAACATATTTCAGGCCTTCGTTTCTTTCCTAGGTCATTACAAAGGTCTCCTTACAGGTCAAACCACCTCCAGTTTCACTCCAAGCCATCCTACAAACTGCTGCCAGACTGTCCCCAAAATACAAATAAGATCATGTGACTGCCATACTTAAAATATCTTTCTTCATTGCTTACAGAATAGAGTCCAGTCTCTGTCATCAAATATAATAAACCCTCCATGACACGGCCCTTCCTTCCCTCTGTATTATCTTCTTTCTCCACTGATTCCCCAAACTATTCATAGTTTCCTGAAACAGCCATCTTGTTATTTCATGCCTCCATACCTTCATACAGACACGCACACGCACAAGCCCACATACACGTACGCACCCTTTCTAAATGGAATGTCTTCCCTCTGTTCATAGGTATAGAGAGCGTCTCTGTTGGCCAAGACTTAGTGTAAACATAACCTTCTCTTTGAAGCTTTCCTTCACCCCTCCTTCTCAGCTGCAGGTGATTTATTACTGAATGTATCATGCTACCAATTTTGCCTAAACCAAACATAGCTCTATTATTGCACTTACAAGGTTGTATTTCTATTATCTCTTGCATGTCCATCTTCTGCAGAAGCATTCTCTAAGAGTAGGAATCATGACATTTACCAGCAGCATCTAGTTGTAGAACCCTCCACAAAACCTATCAATTAAGCTGTGTAGTATGAATGAAAGAATGTGAAGATAAATTACAATAAATATAGAATGCTTATTAATTTCTGAAATTATATTAAGAGAGAGCAAGAACCACCCTCTGCTTTAAGAGAGAAAAGGGTTAAAATCAAATATCCAGAAGAAGTCACTTTGAAATTCAGTCACAATAAGAAAAATTCAGTGTGTCAGGTTTTGATTAGTATCAGATGCTTTCCTACGTAACAATTAAAGCCAGAAATTTGCGGAAAACATGATTAGAAAAAAGCAACTAAAATAATTGATATTCCAAACAATTGTAGCGGCAGAAGAGACTAAGTGTCTGCTATAGTATAAAAACCTTATTAGGAAAATAGTAATGCAGAATGATGTGAAACGCATAAAATAATCAAAATCAGAAAAATCATAAAATCAAAAGGGAAGAACCAAAATTATAATAATAGTAGTTGCTACTATTTATTGCTTATTACATGCCAGGTATTGTGCTGGAACTCTATATACCTTATCACATTCCATCCTTACAACGATCTTGGATGTAGGTATTATTATTATTATTATTTATCCCATTTTAAAGATGAGGAAACTGTCTTATAGGGGTTAATTGACTTAAATTATCAAGGTCATATAGTCTAGTAAGTGACAGAGCCAGGTCTTAAATTCTGACTTGGGAGCCCAAGCTCTTATCTATTACGCTAAAAGAGAGAGAATTTTTTACCCATATTTGACCATGTTTCTTCAGTCCCATAGTGAGGAGAAATTAGGAATCACATCAGAACCAAACTCCATTTTGATTATAATAGCTGGGTGAGACTAAATTTTGTGATCATGCTCTTGGGATCATGAGACTAACAGGTGGGAATGGTGTTTTGTGTGAAGGGGGTATATGCTTCCCATGTCAATCCACCCTTAAGTAAATCCCAGGTCCATACCTGAGGATTGGACAGCAGGAGATAGCTGGAGATGGGAGAGTAGAGAATTTTCCTATCTACTGGATTAGAAAGCAGTTGATTTTTGTAACCCAATAAAGGAAATATATGAAATGGTTTTGGTGGAAATTGATGAGCTGCCCCTCGCACACAGATTTAGTCGAAGTGTCTACCTGATCAGAAAAGGGGCAATAAAGGGATTTGTACAAGTTGTACTTAATTCTCAAAGTTGCAAAGGCAGTGAACAGGAGAAGGCAGCTGTGCCTAGCAAGGCAGGTATCTCCAGAGAGTCGGGGGCAACAGGAGCAGCCCTGCAGACACAAAATAGAGAAGGCTGGGTTAAACAAACAAATAAACGGCGTGTCCCAAGAACAGCGACTGCCACACAGACAACGGCGTATAAATGTTTGTCATTATGATCAACATAATTTGATCATTAAAAGTAAATAGATCTTATCTTTAGTTATAGGCTGTTGAGACCTAGACTTCTAAATTTCATTAATCATATTAATGCCCTCTTTGAAGATCTTTAGTGTCTCCCTACTGTCTTCAAAATGAAACTCAAATTCCTTAGCATGGCACAAACAAGGCAATCCAGGAACAGCCCTATTGCTAATGTCCTCTCCTACTTGCCTTCTGCCACCACGCACAGGCCCTCGAGTTCAAATATACTGAATTATGAGCATTTCTCCAAATGTGGGCTTCTCTCTTTTGCATTTGGACACGTGATACTGTCTCTGTGTGTAATTTGCTTTCCCAAACTCTTTACCTGGTTCTATCTCTGGAACTCATTGTTTGGGGCCGAATTCAAGAGTGGCCTTCTCTAAGAAGACTTTTGTGCCTAGAATTCAGTTTCGGTACCCTTCTCTATTTCCTCTTAAAGCTCTATGGAGACTTATACTTTACATTTTATCATTCTGCGTTGTTATGATATATTTACTTATCTGCTTCCTTGTTACACCATGTGCTCCTGGAGTGGCTGGCCCATGGTAGGATGCAATATTTGTTGAGTGAATCAATGGCCAGTAATTCTCTCAATCATGCATAGTTTCTGCTCTAGTCCTAAGAGATTTGCATGTGCCCTTTCTTTTGTGAAAGTCCTGTAGGCTGGAGGCTGGTTCTTCCTTTAATCTGCAAATAAGTCTGACCAAAACTGAACTTAGTGAGAAAATTTGACAATATTTTTTTTCCTTCCTTAGTTATATTCATTGAAGTTATTACTGACGTTTTCATGTATTATATTAATTAAAGTGATGATACTTAGAACACATCCAAATGATTAAAAAATAAATATATTGCTTCCAACACAGCTGCTAAAGAAGGTATATCTTTCTTTTTATGTGCTCACTAAGTAGATTTTCTCACAATGAACACTTTTTTCTAATGCTCCTTTCTCACTAAAAAAAAAAAAGATAGAATTTTCCCTTAAACAAGGCACAGTATTTGAAATGAATGAGAGTACTTCAGGAAACAAAGATTAGATTAAATCTCCCAATTCATACTGCGACTTCACAGCTCTTTGTAAATACGTCTTTCACCATCATGTAATTTTCTGGCACTGTTATCCTATTCATGGAGTAGAAGAATGTATTGATCTAATCCTTGACCCAATAATCAAATTTCATCACCTTTTTAAATGAATTTGAATTACAAGAGTGTGTAATAGAGATCAATATTTGCTGTTTCACTTAATATGTTTTTACCGAACAGACTGTTTTTGCTAGAAGATTCTCTCCCAGATTTTATGATCTCTCTATTTTAAATTATCAAGGGAGAACACCCACTAGCCTCTCTGTCTCAGTGTGTTCCAACTCCATTTTGCTAGTGTTTCATTTCATAAAAAGGGATATGGATAATGACTCATCAATGAGGTTGACACCCTTAATTCTAATTGTGAAATGGAGGTTTTACATTTTACATAATTACATTAACACTCTACTAACAGTTTTTCTCTCTACACTGATTGAATATTGCTCTTGCTGCATGTTCTGTGCAGTTTTGTCCCAAATATGTATCTGAAAAAACATGAAAAATAGAATTCTTTTTTCAACATTCACCCAAATCAATGTTAACAGGCTCTATATGCCATAAAGCTCCCTATCAAGATTTAATTTGCAAGGGTTGTTTTAGATTTTTTTCTATTTAGTTATAAAATATTTCATACATTAGAAAAGGCATAGAGACAATAAACACATGAAAAGATCCTCAACATCATTAGCCATCAGGGAAATGCAAATCAAAACCACAATGAGGTACCACTTCACACTCAATAGGATGGCTATAATCAAAAAGACAGACAATAAAAAGTGTTGCTGAAGATGTGAAGAAATTAGCGTCCTCACACGTTACTCGGGGGGAATGTAAAAATGATGAAGCTGCTTTGGAAAACAGTTTGGCAGGTCCTCAAAATGTTACACACAGAGTTACCATATGACCTAGCTAGTCTGCTCCTAGGTAACAAGAACATATGTCCACATAAGAATCTGTACCCAAATGTCCATAGCAGCATTATTCACAATGTCCAAAAGGTGGAAACAATCCAAATATCCATCAACCAACAAATGAATAAACAAAATGTGATATACCCAAACAACGGAATATTATTTGGCCATAAAAAGAAATGAAGTACTGATATATGCTACAACATGGATGAACCTTAAAAACGTTATGCTGAGTGAAGAAGCCAATCACAAAAGAACATATATTGCATAATTCCATTTACATGAAACATCTGGAAAAGGCAAATCTATAGAGATAGAAAGGAGATTAGAGCTTGCCTGGGGCTATGGAAGGTTTGGAGGAAAGGGAGAATGACTGCTAATGGGTACATGGTTTCTTTTTGGAGTGATGAAATGTTCTAAACTTGATTATGGTGATAGCTGCAAAACTCTGTGAATATACTAAAAACCACTGAATTGTACAATTTAAATAGGTGAATGTACATGGTATGTGAATTATATTTCAGTAAAACTGTTAGAAAATATATAGAATCAAAAAAACTCTAAATATTACATAGAGAATATGTACTAGACAGCCATTAACATACCCCCAAGATTTAAAAACATATTTTGCCATTTTTGCACCAATTTTTTTTTTAAGAAACAACAGGCTACAAAAAAGTTGAAATTCCTGGTCTTCACATTTTGCACCTTGCCTAGAAATAACCACTATCATACAGCTGGCGTGCACCATTCCCATGCATATTTTGATCTTTTTACTACATATGTGTATATCCAAAAACAAAATATGAATCCATTTTGAATGTTTTTGACATTTTACATAAATGATATAATAAAAAATAGCTTTCAAACTTACTTTTTACATTTAACATGGTGTTTAAAATTTAAAAATGTGTCTTTGTAAACATATGTAGACCTAGTTCACCCATTTAAATTCTGTAAAATATTCCACTGTGTTAAAATAGCACAATTAAATTACCCACTATTCTAGTGATGAAAATTCAAGTTGTTTCCAAACTTCTACTACTACAAAAACTACAGGAAAGAACATTCCTTGAACATCCTCTATGGGCCTGTTTACAAACGGTTATCTGGAGATATATACTTGAAGTTGAAAGTTTCTAGGTTAGAGGTTATGATCAGTTTAAATAAAGTATAAGCTAATTTCCACAGCATTTGTGCCAGTTTCCATCCTTGCTGACAGTGTTTGAGAATACTATTTCCTCCCACCATGGCCATCACTTGGTATTATCAATCATTTCAAATTTTTGCCAATGTGATGGTGGTGAAATAATATCACACTGTGTTTTAATTTTATTTTCTTGAATTCAGGTGTGATTGAGCATCTTTTTGTGTGTTTATTGCCTTTTGGGTGTTGTTTCTACAATTTTTTTTTCCCTACCTATTGCTTATTTCTGATTGGGTTTTTTATTTTATCCTTACTGACTTGCAGGGACTCTTTATGTATTCTGGATTGTAATCTTCTATTAGTTACACGTATTTTAAAAATATTTTCCAATTTTGGTTTGGATTTTAAGGTTTTAAAAAATGTCTTTGGCAAATGCAGCTTTTAAATTTTTATATCATTAAGTTTAATAATCTATTTCCTAATGGCTGGTGCTTTTAGTGACATGAATATATTCTCCTATGTTTTTTCTAAACATTTGAAGGATTCACTTGTCATATATGGATCTTAATCCATCTGAAATTTATTTTTGGTATTGTGTGAAGTAGAGAAATACTTTTCTCCTTTTCCTTACACGGTTACTTGTCCCAGAACCCTTTCCCTACTGATTAATAACTGTTATTCATCAAGTTCCCTGTATAGATATTTTGTCTTTTTCTGGATTATTGATTCTTTCCCCTTGGTCTAGTTGTCTTTTCTGGTGTTAATACAATACTTTTTTAACTACTATACCATATAAGTTTTGCTATCTTGCTATTTTTTTCTGTACCCTAACAGCATTGCTTTGACCAATCACAGAATAAATTTGTGAAGCAAAATATTTGGGAAAATAAGTTTCTCAAAATGATAAGATGTTGGCATTGGTTCTGGAATGTTATTTGGAATAATTCACAGTGGTACCCGTTAGTGATATGTGCAACTATCTGAAAATGTTCTGAATCATGGCCAACTGCTATGATTTTGATTTACAAAGGAAATTGCCTCTGGACTTTGAACATTGCGTCTACTATGTAGAAGGATTTTCATCTGAAGTTGCATAGAACTTCGTTAAAACACTGGTGCTATGAGAAATACATTAGAGCCTTGTTTTCAGTTTTTTATATATAATATAAAATTGTGGGTGCATGGACAAATTATTTTAAAGGCAAAATAACTAAATTCTGGAATAGTAAGATGTATTAATCATGATATGAGTTTCTATGGTGCATAGCAAACATCCATAGATACTTTAAGTGTTACTGCAAAAATTAGTGAATATACTGAAATACACAAATAGAAAAATTAAAAATGTGGAGAAGGTCTTACCATAGTAGTAATTAGCACTAGTCAAATAGCAACTTTTCTAATACTGGGTTCTTGATAATTGCCTGTTGAAATTTTTCATCTGAATATAAGACCCTTAATTAATACTCAACATTTCTCAAGATGATTTGCCCACATATTAGTTTCCCCTCTCAGCTTCTTTATTTCTGTCATTGGTTTCATTGTCTTTACAGTTTTTCAAATTCAAAAGTTTGGAGTTATCTTTGACTTATTTTACCTCTGTATAATCTATCTATGGTAGGCAGAATAATGACACCTCCCTCCCCCAACCAAAACAGGTCCATGTCCTAATCCCTGGAACCTGTGAATATGAGGGGGAATTAAGGTTGCAAATGTAATTTAGGTTGCTAATCAGCTGACCCTAAAACAAGAAAATGATCCTGGTTTGTATGGGTGGCCCCAGTGTAATCACAAGGATCCTTTAAGTCTTGAAGAGAGAGATAGAAGAGTCAGTGTTAGAGTGATGCAGCTTCAGAAAGACTGGACTGGCTGTTTCTGGATTTGAAGATAGAAAGGAGCCACAGGCCAAGAAAGGAGGGCAACCTCTAGAAGCTAAAAGACAAGAAAACATGTCCTCCCCTAGAGCCTCTAGCAGGACTGCAGCCCTATCAACACCTTGATTTTAGCCCATGGAACTCATTTCAGACTTCTGACCTTCCAGAATGGTAAGATAATAAATTTGTGTTGTTCTAAACCATCAAGTTTGTGGTAATTTGTTAGAGCGGGAATAGGAAACACACTATCCAATCGCCAATCACGTCTTCATTGGTTCTTTCTTTACACTACCTCTCAAATGCCTTTTTCATCTCAATTTCAAATGGTAGTATCCAGTTCAGGCCTTCATTTGTTAGCTCCGAATGTTGCAATAGATTCCTAATGGTGATATAGAGGAAGTAGTCCTCAATTGTGAGTGAGGATACCTGAGTTCTAGTCTGTCTCTGCTACTAATTAGCTTGTGACCTGAGGAAACCTCTGTGCCAAACTTCCTCGCCCTCCACCCTAACACACACACACTCATGTTATCAGAAAAAGAGTAAGTTGAATAAGATGATTATTTAACTCACCTCTAGCTCTTGTTAGGGCCACTGTATAGTCTATCTACCTCTTATCTCCTCTTATCCAACCTATATGTCAGTTCAGAATTCTTCTTAAAACCTTCTCTTTACAACTTACAGACTTATGTAGAAACTTGTATTGACTTTTCATTGCTTATAGGTTAAAAGTCCCTATTAAAGATCTTTTACAATCTGTGCACTGCCCCATATCTCGCCAAAATTTTTTTCTTTCCCAGAAGACCCTACCCACTTCAGCAAACCAGATCTACTCATTTATTCCTCAGATATGGTCCCCTCAGGCTCTTCATCCTTCCTGCAACATTCATCCACATATATCTATTTATCTGAGTCCCCCTCTTTCTGTAAGAGGCCCAGCAACTATCACCCCTCATAATTACTGCTCCAATGCCTCCTCCTCCACAATTACAGCCTATGTTGTGTTTCTCAAATTAAATTATGATGCGAACTTATAAGTGATCTAAATTTTCCAACTCAACACTTAGGATCAAGGATAGTAAAGGGATGACAGAAGGAGGCTAAAGGAAATGAGAAACTAGTTCAAAGTGGTAAAGCTTTGCCTTTCAAGTCTCTGGAGAGACGAGAGAAGCAGGTGTGTTCAGAACTAGTCTGGTACTATCTTACATTAGTATTCCTTCCTTTAGGGGTATGTCTTGTCTCCCAAGGTGTAAGCCCTCAATGACAGGGTCATTTCTGATGTCTCTTTTTATCCCTATGGTTTAGAAAAAGTTTTATGGCTTACCAACAAAAGTTACTTACTGGTTTGCTCAGTGTTATAACACATAAATGGGAATGACATTAACATACCAAATCCAGTTTTAGCTTCCACAATTCATGAGGGATATAAAATACACAGAGAGGATTTAATCAATGAGTTCATCAATCAAGTATTTATTAAAAGCCTACTCGAGCTCAGTATATGTTAGCCAAATAACCCCCAATTCTGGAATATGTAGACTCTCACTTAATCTTCCTCATTTCTTGGCCTCCAAAGCCCACCTTCCTAGCAGCAGTTTCTGGTATGCGCCAAACATGACTCATAGTTCTCCGATCCCTCTTGAATTTCTCTGGATTCTGGGAGGGAGTGGTCCTCCTACCAGTGGTCCGAAGCCTGATTTATTGCAAGCTATGCAGTCCCAGCCATATCCCCAGAGCAGTCAGCTTCAGCCAGTGGGCAAGGTAGCAGCTTGAATGAATCAAAGAGGCAGCTCATTTTCCAAAAAGAAGGGCAATTTCTTAAGAAACTGGGCATCTGTGGAATGTAGTATAAAAAATTAATTCCCATCCTGCAACTTGATGAAACATTTTTAGATCGCCTTAATTTAGTTAACTCATAAGACCACATAGACAGGTTCTTTGCTTGAAACTCCGTGTCCAAACCATCTATTCAGCCAATGTTTGCAATTCTGACTACAGCATCATCCCCATGGGGGCTTCATAACTTGGCCATTTTATTCTGAAACCAGGACTTCTGCTTGAACAATTTATAATCCTATACTCCATGATGGTAACAGTTGAGTTACCACCAGGGGAGTGAGCTCTTGGCTCAAGTTTGGAGTAATGATTTTAATCCAAAGTGAACTTGATTACATGGTCTGAAATCCCAGACACCACGTCAGCACAGATCCATCACTGAGCATCTAATGGGATAATATTTAAGAATTGTTACATACGGCTAAACCTTTATTTTTTTCTGTTGGTTGTTCTTTCTCTATAGTCTATATTTTTCTTTTGTCTCTTTCTTTTTTTTTCCCACACTTAAATTTGTTTCTACATACATATTGTACCAACTGTCAGCAGCATACAAATGCCTCCTTCTTTAGCTTGTCAGTGACGTAAATTTTCTCTAATACATCCTGACAAGGGCATTGTATTCAAAATGTCATTTCCTTCTCTCATTTAGTCACAGAGTTTAAGTCTCTTTCAAATATTCTGTATCTTTCTCATACAAATCCCTTTGCCTATACAACATTATTTTCTTTCCCACACAGAACATACATTTCTGTATGACATAATGAAACTGGTAAGGAAATGACTGCTTCAGCTTTCTAAAACCATGATGATGTCCTGGACCTAATATACTATGGGCTAGTTATTTCAGTCATATATATGCGTATATACATAGATACACATACAATGCATAACCATCCTCAAACCATGAGTCATGTGCAGATTCATTCATGCACACTGTCACACGTATAAATTAACTGTTGCTGATTTAAACATACACTACAGGGCTACCCACACAGCCACAATCTCTTACACTTCTATTTTCTTTCAACCTTTCTCTCTCTCTTCTTCTTAACCATATTTGTCACCACCAGGACCATGGCATACTGATGGGTAACCTGGTTATTGTGCCCAACACCATCTGGAACAGCATTCAGATAAAGTGCTTAATGAGAATGAACACAATTGGAATTCAGAGGATAATGCAAGATATTTCTTTATTTTGTGTCATCTCATCGTATTTGAGGATATAGAATAAACCTTATATGGGCAGCTTCAAGTCCTCTTTTCTCCTAAGAACTCACACTTTTTTTCTTTTCTACCCCTCAGCACTGTTGCCTCCACCTCATAACACCCTGACTTTATCTTGAGAGATCAAAGGTGAGTTTATGGCTCCTTCTAGTCCTTCACGGAAGTAGGCTTGTGTGTTTCCAATTCTTCAGAGCAGAGCAACTGTAAGACAAACAAACCTTTCTCTTTCTAATACTGGTCACCACTCAAAGCAAAATTTCATTGCACAATCATGCTATAAAGAACCAGAGCTGAGGATAGGGAGAAATAAAGGGATAAGCAAGACAGGCAGCCCTCTCCTACCACAAATACGTAACAGGTCTGAGACATAGCAGACACAGAGGCCCAGAGTCTTGAGGCCCAACTCGGGGTGACCCAGGCTAAATAATGGCCTGGGCAAAACTCTGACTGACCTGAGTCTTCAGACCTACATGGGACAATTGCTTTAGGCAAGAGAGATACACTGAATGGGTAGTGAGGCTTTGAGGAAACTGCCTGGAAATGTCTTAAGAAACCCAGTCCAGTCTTTATGACAGCACTGCGGCTCCTGGGATATAGGCAAAATTTGACTAATGCATGAGACTTAACAAGGAAGATGCAGCAACGGTGAGTATAAAAGCTAAAAATGGGGAAGAGACCAGTGCAAGCCTCAAGGTAATGTTGAGAACAGTTCAGAAGGAGTAAAACAGCCTAGGATGAAATCCCTTAAACCAGTAAGAATTCTAGTATCAGAATGTAAGCTCTGTAACGGCAAGGGTCTAGGGCTTTTGTTGGGAGAGGCGATCTGCTAATGGGCCCTAGGAGTCCCTACACAGTCTTGCTACAAATGGCAAGAATACAAGGCCCTCACTGGTCTTTACTTGGGCCATTTTTCAGGGTTATGTTTGTTGCAAGCAACTTTGGAGGGAAGAGGTACCATCTTCCCCCAAAGAGCAGGCTTGTTACTGTTTACTCTGAAAGTGATAGATTCTCCAAGTACAGTGTTCCTCTCCTGTAATGCAACCCAAGGCGTGTTTGGTTATCCACATAGGCACCCCTGTGTCATCCTGTGGAATTTGGGTGTCATGAGAAACCGAGACAAGCAAACATGAAGCTCCCACTGCCTGCTGTGCCATGAGTAATCAAGTCCTTTGTCTCTGACTCCAGAGTCTCATGTCTTTTGCCAGCATCTGTGACACAGGAACAGGCTAGCTTATTGGCTTGAAAGTAGAGTAAAATTACAGGCCTTTCTCAGTTCCTCATTGTTCTATTCCCAGCACCTAGAATAATACCCAGAGGAGAGGGGTCATTCAACTTATTAAATGAATCCTTTATGTAACAAATATTTGAATTTGGTTTATCTTACTATTAACCTCATTTATGAGCACTAAATTAGTCAGTATGTACTTGTGAAATCACATGGCATATTATTTATTCTTGGTTAAAAGATCATGCTAGGTGTTTACTGCTCAAATTCAAATAAAATGGAGTTGGTGGGACTTCCGTTAAGAATTGCTAACAATTTCTGATTATTTGTCAAATCATGTGCTAATCAGTTACTATAGATATTTGAGACAAAACATCAAAGTCTTCATGTCAAATGTTTTAAATTCATGTGTTTAATATAAAAATATGCATTTTATGAAGATAGTGAATACTAATTAATAAGGAATGAAAAAAGACCTCTCATCATTAATTTTTCAGTGTACCCAGACCAGGATCCAGATCAGGAAGCCTTGGAAAAATAAGCAACTTAATTTTCCCCTTCACCCTAAGGAAGGCATTGGTCTCAGAGCCTCTTTGGCTATCCATTAAGACCTCAGGGATAATCCTCTCACTTGTGTCTATAATTGATTTATCAATAAAATAACCATTGATTAATGATACCTTTCAACAGAATTTTTATCCATTTATACACTAAAGAATAAAATAGTTTAGCCTTGAGCTAACATTTGCAGGGCAAGCGTTGTGTACCAGTCTCTGTGCTATGTACTTTCACATACACAGTGACACATAATCTCTTAGCAACATATGGTCAGTGTTAAGTCTTTATAACTGGTTCATTGTATTTTTCTCAATATGTTGCAATCCTTTTTGCATGTAGGCTCCACACCTTTCTAAATACTTAGTAATTTATGGGAAAGGCAACTGTTTTTTTCCTGGTGAGAGGTTATAGAATTTGTTTTAGCTGAAATGGAGAACTTCCTTTTCATTTCGAACAGTGTGAAACTGTAAGCTATCAGCAGTGGCACAAATAACACGGGAACAAAATTTCAGTGAGCAAAATGGATTATGAATGTTTAATCCAAATCTTTAAAAATCGTGATTGTCTTGAAATGATCTTACTGAATAATCTTCTCTAGATGTCTAAAACTGTATTGAAGATGAAAATTACTTTATTATAAAGAGAAAATAAAGTGGGACCCTGTAGATAACCTCATTACACTCTTTACTGTCACTCTTTCTCCCAACAAGTCACTCACATAGGATTCTGGAGCCTTCGGATTTGGACTTATATGGCCATTAAAACCCCATCTTCATAAATGAATGTCAAATAAAACATTTAGATTATTCAGATCATCACATTTAGCTGAAAAAAGAATACCCTTTGAAGAGAAAGAAACATAAAGATATGTGAATTTCCCTAGAAGGTGTTGCACCTAATAACAATACAAGACTTACTAAAATATGTATGTACTTTCTATGCCATCACATAACAAGTATGACAAACATTATGCAGATCTACCTCACTTCTGCTCTGAAACAGAATTTTCAAAGATGATCAATGACCTCATTACAGGCAAATAAAATTGTCTTTCTTTTGTCTTCATTTCTTTTAAGCATTTTTTACCATTGCTAGTCACACCCACTTTCTTGAATATTCTTCTTTCTCCATTTAATATATAGTACAATCATCTCCTCACTAACGTGTCACCACCACCGAAGGACTGAAGATCCTTGATGGTAGAGACTATTTCTTATTCTCTACCGTTAATATAATATATTCAATTATACAAATAAGTATATTTGTATAATTGTGCCTAGCTCAGTGCTTGGAGCATCCTAAATGGTTAATAAATGTTGGTTGAATAAATAAATTTGTATCCCCCTATATTCAATCCTCAACTTAGGCCTCTTTTATCTGTATACAAACTTCTTTGGCTTTTACCTGTATATGGAAATCATCCAAATATATCTTCCATCCATCCACTCCCTCTAGATCTTGAGTTTTTCAACTCCAACTCATTGCCAGATATTTCCCTCTGAATGTCCTGCAAGACAGTAATCTCAACATATGTAAAATTAGATTCTTAATAGTTTCCACAAATTCAATGCATCTTCAAAACTACAATTCAAAAGATATTTGTTGACATCCCTATGTAAAAAGCACTGCACTAGACAATGCAGGTGAGACAAACAAGAGGAAACCACAAGTCTGCCCTCAGGAAGCTTACAGGCTAGTAAGAAAGAGGAGCACTTTCAAAGTACAGCATGATGCTCTATATAGAAAACCCTAAAGACTCCACCAAAACATATTAGAACTAATAAATGAATTCAGTAACATTGCAGGATACAAAATCAATTTACATAAATCTGTTGCATTTCTATACACCAACAATGAACTATCAGAAGGAGAAATTAATTTAAAAAATCCAATTTACGGTTGCATCAAAAAGAATAGGGTCGGCCCCGTGGCTTAGCAGTTAAGTGCTTGCGCTCTGCTGCTGGCAGCCTGGGTTCGGAACCCCGGGCGCGCACCAACACACCGCTTGTCTGGCCATGCTGAGGCCGCATCCCACATACAGCAACTAGAAGGATGTGCAACTACTACATACAACTATCTACTGGGGCTTTGGGGAAAAAGAAAGAAAGAAATAAAATTATTAAAAAAAAAAAGAATAGGGCCGGCCCTGTGGCTTAGCAGTTAAGTGTGCGCTCCGCTACTGGCGGCCCGGGTTCGGATACCTGGCGGGCACCGGCGCACCGCTTCTCCGGCCATGCTGACGCGGTGTCCCACATACAGCAACTAGAAGGATGTGCAACTATGACATGCGGCTATCTGCTGGGGCTTTGGGGGAAAAGAGAAAAAAAAGAATAAATTAGCTAGGGATAAACTTAACCAGGGAAGTGAAAGACTCTACTCTGAAAACTATGAGACAGTGATGAAAGAAATTGAAGACAACACAAACAAATGGAAAGACATACAATGCTCGTGGATTGGAAGAATTAATATTGTTAAAATGTCCATACCACCCAAAGCAATCTACAGATTCAATGCAATCCCTATCAAAATACCAATGGCACTTTTCACAGAACTAGAATATATAATCCTAAAATTTGTATGGAACCACAAAAGGCCCTGAATAGCCAAAGCAATCCTGAGAAAAAAGAACAAAGCTGGAGATATCACAGTCTCTAATTTCAGACCATACAATGAATCTAGAGTAATCAAGACTGTTCAGTACTGGCACAAAAACAGACACATAGATCAATGGAACAGAGTAGAGAGCCCAGAAATAAATCCACACTTATATGGTTGATTAATATATGACAAAGGAGGTAAGAATATACAATGGGGAAAAGAAAGCCTTCAATAAATGGTGTTAGGAATACTGGACAACTCGGTGCAAAAGAATGAAACTGGACCACTTTCTTACACCATACACAAAAATAAACTCAAAGTGGATTAAAGACTTAAATTTAAGACCTGAAATCATAAAACTCTTAGAAGAAAACATAGGCAGTAAACTCTTTGACATCAGTCTTAGCAATATATTTTTTGATATGTCTCCTCAGACAAAGGAAACAAAAGCAAAAATAAACAAATGGGACTATATCAAACTAAAAAGCTTTTGCACAGTGAAGGAAACCATCAGCAAAACAAAAAGGCAACCTACTGAATGGGAGAAGATATTCGCAACTAATATATCCAATAAGGGGTTAATATCCAAAATATATAAAGAACACATACAATTCAATATCAAAAAACAATAAATCTGATTAAAAAATGGGCAGAAGACTTGAATAGACACTTTACCAAAGAGACATACAGAGGCCAACAGACACACAAAAAGATGTTCAACATCACTAATCATCAGGGGAATGCAAATGAAAACCACAGTGAGATATCACCTCACACCTGTCAGAATAGCTATTATCAAAAAGACAACAAACAGGAAGTGTTGGTGAGGATATAGAGAAAAGGGAACCATTACGCGCTCTTGATGGGAAGGTAAATTAGTGCAGCCACCATAGAAAAAAGTATGGAGATTCCTCAAAAAATTAAAAATAGAGAGGCTGATCCGGTGGCATAGTGGTTAAGTTCACGTGTTCCACTTTGGCACCTGGGGTTCACAAGTTCAAATCCCGGGCACGGACCGATGCACCGCTCATCAAGCCATGCTGTGGCAGTGTCCCAGGTACAAAATGCAGGAAGATGGGCACAGATGTTAGCTCAGGGCCAATCTTCCCCAGCAAAAAAGAGGACGATAGGCAAGACATGTTAGCTCAGGGCCAGTCTTCCTCACAAAAAAAATAATTAAATAAATAATTTAAAAATAGAACTACCATACAATCCAGCAATTCCACTTCTGGGTATTTATCCAAAGAAAACAAAACTAATTCAAAAAGATATAGGGCCGGCCCCCTGGCTTAGCGGTTAAGTGCGCGTGCTCTGCAGCTGGCGGCCGGGTTCGGATCCCGGGTGCGCACAGACGCACCACTTCTCCGGCCATGCTGAGGCCGCGTTCCACATACAGCAACTAGAAGGATGTGCAGCTATGACATACAACTATCTACTGGGGCTTTGGGGGGAAAAATAAATAACTAAAATCTTTAAAAAAAACAAAAACAAAAAAAACCCAAAAAGATATATGTGCCCCTATGTTCATTGCAGCATTATTTATAATAGCCAAGATATGGAAGCCACCTAAGTGTCCGTCAACGGAGGAATGAATAAAGAAGATGTGGTGTGTGTGTATATATATATATATATATATATATATAGGATAGACTATTACTCAGCCGTAAAAAAGAATGAAATCTTGCCATTTGCAACAACATGGATGGACCTAGAGGGTGTTATGCTAAGTGAAATAAGTCAGGTAGACAAAGACAAATACTATACGATTTCACTTATATATGGAAACTTAAAAGCAAAACTAATGAATAAACAAAACAGAAATAAACTTATAGATACAAAGAACAAACTAGTGGTTACCAGAGGGGAGAGAGGTGGGGGGATGGGTAAAATAGGTGAGGAGAATATGAGATATAAACTTCTAGTTACAAAATAAGTCATGGGAATGTAATGTACAATATACAGAACATAGTCAATAATATTGTAATAACTTTGTATGGTTACTAGACTTATCATGATGATCACTTCACAATGTATATAAATGTTGAATCACTACGCTGTAACCCTGAAACTAATATAATATTGTATGTCAACTATACTTCAATAAAAAAAGGTATAGCATGATGAGTATTATATCAGAAATACAAACTAAGGACTGAAAATTCTGTAACTACCTCACAAGCACTAATTCTTCAGAAGGCAGGAAAGTTTCATCTAGAGCTAGACATGAACTTCAAAAAAATTCTCCAACATGCTTTGCTCCATGTTTACCCCTGGATCACCCACTGATTCTTCACATTGGCCTCAATGCCCTAATTGTATCCAAAATTTTGCCTACAATCCTTGGATCCTGGCCTACTCTCCCATTTGTTCCTCAATCTCAGCTGGAAGTGGCCTATATATCTCTCCAACCTCTAGACCCCTTCTTGCTATTCAGACACTTTGGTGTTCTAGCTCTCATCCATTTGGCCTTCCATGCTCTCATCCTGCTTCTAAAGGTTGTTTCTAAATCTGTAAGATGTATGCTAAAAGGAAGTAAAAATTCTTGTTTCAGGAAATACTTTAAGAAAGAATTAGCATTTGACTTAAATATTAAAGGATGGGTTTGATTTTAATAGGTCAAGAGAGTGGGAAAATTAATTAAGGTAGAGGGACTAATATGAGCAAAGACACGAAGGAAAACCTAAGGGCATATTCAGAAAGAGTGGATAGAGTAATTTGGTGTGATTGGGCCTGTTTGGTTCCCCTCTACTTATTTACTCCTCTACTCGCAAAGTAGGACCATTTGACCAATGTATTCCTCACACTCAAGGACTAATCCTGATATTAGGGAAAAGGAACAATATCATGCGAGAAAAAGGGGAGTATGAAGATGGAGAAGGAAGTAAATATGTAGGAAATAGTTTGGGGGGTAGCAGAGTTGCACAAAGGTTATTGGGTGGTGTATACCATGATTCCCCATGCATTAGCCTGAGGCAGCACAACCAAGGAGTTATGAGTAACAGAATAACAGAATAGTAGATACTCTACAGGGTCTTTGGATGACTACTCACCAAGTAAAAGCCATCCTCCTAGTTACCCTGAGATCCTTTCCCTTCCCAGGCAGTATCAGAGGGGTCAAGAACTCTCCATGTTGGCCCACTGGCACCGCTAATGGCAGTAGTCTTTGCTCGG
Organism: Diceros bicornis minor; assembly: GCF_020826845.1. Taxonomy (NCBI): domain Eukaryota; kingdom Metazoa; phylum Chordata; class Mammalia; order Perissodactyla; family Rhinocerotidae; genus Diceros; species Diceros bicornis. The sequence goes on along the minus strand of NC_080756.1, from coordinate 45,491,008 downwards.
CGCCTAAAGACTGAAGCCATGCCGTCCCTTATGAAAAATGCCTCATCTCCTCATCTCCATGGCATTGCCCTCTTGCTGTTGCTGCCACCAACCTCACCTTTTCTCCCAGTCTCTCATCCTACTGAGGCTGCTGCTGCCCCCACTACACCCAAGCTGATCTGCTCAGAGCTATGTGGTCTTGTGCTACAGCCTAGGCCCTGGGCTGTATCAACCCAATGTGCGTTACGGAGATGAACAGATAGGGTGGAGGAATATTCTAGCACAGAAGAGAGAAAAATAAAACGGTTCTTGGATAGGGTAGAATTTGTCCTGAACTTAGGCAAATGGAGAAAGGGGGATTTTGAAAGGCAGAGAGGATCAAGCAGAGTTTTCTGAGTTTGAATAAAAATGTCAACTATGGAACTACAAAATGTGTTTGGAAGCCACACTGTGGAACTGCTTAGCAGATGATGAGGATACATGTATGGGACTAGTCACGATATACTTTGTCTTGGAGCTAAATATATATTTTTTTAAATTTCATGACAGAAAGGGAGACTTAACAGAAACAATAGCCTTTTATGTGGCTGGAATATTTTCTCTTTTCTTCTCTAGTGAAGAGAGTTAAGAGTTGTCTTGAACATGAGTGGAGAATTTTCTGCTTCTTCACATGGTCTTCACACAGAGAAAGGAAGACACACTTTTAACTAGAATAAGCAGAGGGAAAACATTTATCACAATGGTTCAAGATTCTCCAGGCACAGTTAACGCATTTGCTTTGGGGATCAATAGGTTGGTATTTAGTCGGACCACAGCCAGTCCTTACAGAGCTTTTGTGTGAATGAGAAAAAGATACCCCTTCATCCAAGCAGATATATTCTCATGTAGGCACATAGATTGGCAAACTAAGTGAGAGCTGAATTTAATCCCATTTGCACCCTTAACCAGGTGCCTTTGGGGTACACAGCCTGTACCAAAAAAGCAGGCAAGCCTCCTGCTCTAGCTCCACCTAAATTGAATGTGGGAGACTCCCTCCGTCTCTCCTGTCTGACCTGAAAATAGATAGAAGTTTCAAATGACAATTAGTCTCTTTTCTGGCACAGTGAGACATAAGTCTGGATTCCCCACCCCCACACCTAATTTTCCTCCTCTATTTCCTTGTGATTGCATTACTTGTAGGCTTGAGTGTTTAAAAGGGAAGATCAAATCCATTTATCCAATGTCACAATCAATATTGATCCCAGGGTTATCTACTGGAATAGATTCTCTGTAGGCAGTGCTCACTATGGCTTTCAGAAGTTCAGGGAGAATTTATGAGCACAATTCTTTTTTCAGTTAGAGAGGAAACACATTTGAGATGTACTAAAATAGCTGAAAAGAAGTGTCTGCTCTACTTCACGAGCACAAGATGAGCTTGTATTTACTAGACAAAGAATTTATAGCTGGGAGAAGTAGATTTCAGCTTATAAGAATTTCTAACTGTCTTTCTGCTCACTCCAATAGCTTATTGTAGAAAATTGATTTCTGAGAGACTCTGAAAAATGAGAAGGTCATAAACAATTGGAAAATAACATTCCGTTATTCACTTTCTCAGCTAATAATATTGCCTGTATGATTTAATGCAACTTATAAATACCTACTTAAAATACATTATCCCATTACATATAGTGAAATATAACTTTGTAGATAGGTTATTTCAGTAGAAGGTAACTACCAATAAACCATGCTTTCTATTCAAAGATTTGTAGTGAGAATTTAAAGAAAGTATGGATCCAAAGGAACTTTTTCAACTTACATAATTGGAAGACAAGATGAAGCAATTTATACTTTGTGACATGTTTTAATTAGATGACAAATTAACTCCCTGTTTTGTTGTCTCTGATATTCATTTGCAATTACATGAAAGGCCAGTCACAATTTTTTTTAAGCTGTATAATACTGAAAAAATCATGGTAGGATTTTCTGTTTCAAACAAACAAACAAAAAAAACTAGACAACTGGGTCCTATGTTAACACCTTGCAGTATGACATTGATCATGTCACTTCACATTTTGGCATTTTGTTTTCCATGTTTCAAATGGATATTTTAAACTCCATTACCCTAAGATCTACTGTGACAAAATGAGAGCAATGATAACCTCATAAAGGTTAGATAGAGTAAATGCTTTACCACCCTCTCCCTAGCACAAATCTTTCATTCTGCTCTCCTACTGTCTTGTGAAAAGGTTAGGATCACTCCTAACAGCAAACTAGTGTTCAAAATATTTCCCATCCTTGAATGTGTGTTTCATTACTCTCTACCTCTCCAAATCCTACTTATAATCCAAACCTATCTCAAGCCTCTGAAGTAAGCCCTCCCTACTCCATCCTCCCTTCTTTGAGCTCCTATATCCCTTATACCCATATACTCATTTACCTAATTTTAATGCAATCCTATGCCATCTTATATTATGTCTGTCTATGTATGAGATTTGTTTCCTTAGCAACACTGTAAGCCCCAGAATAGGAAATGAGGCTTATCTCATTCTTGTTCCTGCATAGATCTTGGTGTAGAGCTGAGCACAGAATTGGTGCAACTCAATTTAATTCAGTAAATTTGATTCAGCCTCCTCCTAACATACAGACTGTAAATTTCCAGGATGTTTGGTTATGTGATCAAAGATCACCCCCACACATAGCTCCTCACCTACCACTACAAACTATATATATATATATTTTTTTTTTTTTTTTTTAACTACCAACACTCACCAGATTTTATCACCCCTTAACTGTAGTCTACCACTCAAACTCAGCTAAAGAACAAGACACACAATTAAAGTATGTTAAAGGAAATTTATATTAAGATTCACTTCTTTCAAAATACTTATTAATAGTTTGGAAATTAAAAGGGTTTGAGAAAGCATAATTGGCATCATAATCTGTGAACAGAAAATAAACGTAGACTACCTCACCAAATGCAGGAAAAGAAGGAGGAGCTCTGAAAGTTGAGGAGACTGGATAGAATAGACCAAAATCTTCAATTCAAGAAAAATACATAGGTTTAAGAATAGATTTTGATAAGTTCATGAATAACAGATAAATTCATGAATGTCAGACCATCAAGAGGGAAAGAAGGAATATAAAATAATGTTTAATGCTTACTAAGCACTTATTGCATGTTAGGCTCCATTTTAAATGATGTCTTCTTAATCCTTGCAATAAACCTTGAGGGGGATACTATCATCTTCATTTTGCAGAGGAGGCAACTGAGGCACAGAGAGGTAAAGTTGCACAATTAATCTGACAGTTCTGGGATTCACACTGAGACAATTTGGTATCGGATCTGGAGTTTGAAGATAGGATACACTTTCAAACATTTGGATTGATCCTAGTGGCAACTACTGTACACTCAACAGACCCCCAGGCCCTGTTGACTGAGCTCTAAAAAACTGAAAACCACTTTGATCTGAACTTCTTCCACATTGCTTTGAGCATAGACTTTTTGTGGCAGACACACCATGAGGTGACTCTCAGTGAGTCATGCCCTTGCATAATCTCCTCCCTTTGAGTGCAAGATGGAAACTGTAACTTGTTTCTAATCAAGAAAATATGGCAAAGCTAATAGGATGTCACTCCTGTGATTAGGTTATATAATCTATGTTTCTACCTTAGCAGACTTGAGAAAGAAACTCTCTTACTGGCTTTCAAGAAGCAAACAGCCATGTTGTGAACTGCGTATGGAGAGGGTTACATGGCAGGGAGTTGTGGGTTACCTTTAGGACCAGTAAGTGGCTCCTAGCCAACAGCCAACAAAAATCCAAGGTCCTCAGTCACACAGCCACAAGGAAATGAATTCTGTCAACAACTTGAATCAGCATGGAAGCACATTCTTCCCCAGTTAAACCTCCAGATGAGAACACAGCCTAGCTGACACTGCTTGCAGACATGTGAGACCGATGAGCAGAATTCTAAGATTGTTCCCAAGATTCCCTGCCCCCGGTGTACACACATCTTCTCCCAGTTATCCAATCAAACATTAATCTTGGTGCTGCTATAAAGAGATTTTGCAGATGCAGTCAAGATCTCAAATCATTTGACCTTAAGATAGGGAGATTATTCTAGGTTGTCCTTACTTAATCAGGTGAGCTTGTAAAAGGGACCTTCCTTGAGAGATTTGAAGTGTGAGGTGTATTCAACACAAGGGAGTATCTCCATGGCTGGCTTTGAAGGTGGAGGAGCCATGTGGCAAAGAACGCAGGAGGTCTCTATGAGCTGAGAGCAGCTCCCTGCTGATAGCCAGGAAGGAAATGCAAGCCTCATTTCTATAGCTGCAGGAACTGAATTCTGCTTGGAAAAGAACCCTGCCATCCAGATGAGAACACAGCCTGGCTGACACTTTGATTTTAGCTATGTGAGACTCTCAGCAGAGAATCTAGTCACATCGTGCCCAGACTTCTGACCTACAGAACAATGAGCTAACAAATGTGTGGTGTTTTAAGCTGCTAAATTTGTGGTAATTTATTTAATTTATTACGTAGCAATAGAAAACTGTTACTCTTCTCATATTTGGACTTGACATAAATTGAGTCATTTCAATTAAGTACAAGTGAAATTACTCAGTACAGTACCTGAAATATAGAAGATGCTAAATATTTGTGGGACTTTTTCCTAGTGAGCCCCTGAAATACAGAATTTCTTCCATCATTGTCAAAGTGATCAGTAACATTTGTAAGAAAAAATGTTGACCATTCAGACAAGTGAAAAATATGCAGCAATCTATTGAAACACAGTACAGCCAAACCATCCTTTGGACATCTATGATTATCCAGGAAACAAAACAAAGAGAATACAAGTCAGTAAACTTTACCTGCATATCTAAGAATTGGAGAGGAAGCAACCTAAGTACTCAACAATGGATGAATGGATAAAGAAGATGTGGTATATATATATATATATATATATACACACACACACACACAATGGAATACTACTCAGCCATAAAAAAAATACAAAATCACCCCATTTGCAACAACATGGATGGAACTTGAAGGTATTATGCTAAGTGAAATAAGTCAGACAGAGAAAGACAACTACCATGTGATTTGACTCATATGTGGAAGATAAACACATAGATAAGGAGAACAGATTGGTGGTTATCAGAGGGGAAGAGGGTAGGGAGAGGGCGAAAGGGGTAAAGGGGAACATATGTATGGTGACAGATGGAAACTAGACTTTTGGTGGTGAACACAATGTACTCTACAGAGAACCTGAAATATAATGATGTACACCTGAAATTTACACAATGTTATAAACCAACGTGACCTCAATAAAAAAAAAAAAATTCAAGTTACTATCCTGGCTTTTAAAAGATAGAATTTTTATATTTTAAATTATTCCATGACTTATTATTTCTCCAACTTCCAAGCCTTTCACTTACTAAACTCCAAGGATACTGAGATCATGGGAAAGATTACAACAAATTGCCTCCTGACTGAATCATAAAATTTGGCAGCTGTGAATTTGTTTGTCATCTGTAGTATAAGATGATCTCTGTGCTGAAAATTCAAACGCTTCAATTCTGGCCTATCTGTCACAGATAATTTGAGTATCAGTTCCAAGGTTTGGGGATACATTCCAACATAAATGCTTGTTGTTTGAAATTTAGAAATTCTCCTATAGTTTAAAACTTCTCACTTTCTGCTTTAAGAGAAGTTATGTATCAAGTTGGTACTATTTGAGATTTGTTTGAATGGCCGCAGAGGTGGTTTCGTATCATTGGTAAAAATAAATTATTCTCACATACATGTTTTTTGGCCATTTTAGACCATTGGTTTTTTTGTGTGTGTGTGAGGAAGATCAGCCCTGAGCTAACATCTGATACCAATCCTCCTCTTTTTTGCTGAGGAAGATTGGCCCTGGGCTAACAGCCGTGCCCATCCTTCTCCACTTTACATGGGACGCCGCCACAGCATGGCTTGACAAGTGGCGTGTCAATGCACGCCAGGGATCCGAACAGGTGAAACCCGGGCCGCCAAAGTGGAGCACACGCACCTAACCACTGTGCCACTGGGCCACCCCTAGCCCATTGATTTTTGAAATTTATAAGAGATCTTGACCATTTCAGGATCCCAAGTATTATGATTGAAACGAATGCATTTAAAATTTACTCTTTAACAGTAAGGAAAAATTCAGCATGCTACATGATGATTTATTTCATCAGGGTTACTATTGACATTTGAGCATTACAGAAAGGTACCTTGTAAAGAAAGGAGTTCTTTTCATTAGAAACATGTTTGAATGATGAACAAAGGTACTTTTTCAAGTTTGTGCTGGTAAGGGGCAGGATGCAGTGAGATGTTCCAAAATTTCTACTCATGTAAAAATTTTACTTATAACCCCCGTGGAGATAAATTTATGCTTTATAAGATAAAGTAAATTTTTTGAAACAGTGAGCTGTTTTATGTTGGTTGTGAGTTTATCACACTTAATACTTCCTTTTTTTAGCAGCCACATTTGCTTTTGAATGGAGAAATTTTGATATTTAGTTAAATAAGAATGTTTTCTGTTATTATTATTTTTTTACTTTTAAATATCAACTACTTTTGCTAGCCAAACCTCTAGTCCCACCCTTAGAAATAACTGTTTGTTTTGAAAGATAATATACTGTTTTAGAGAGATAGAGATTCATTGTTGTTTTAAGGGGCATGGCATCTTTTGCTTATGTAAGTATTTTCATCAGAGATTCTGACTGGTACTTAGGAATTTGCAAATTCAATTTTATAAAGTTTTATACTGATGCTCACCAAAAAGCCTAGTTCAAAATTTTGATTAAAAAAAAAATACATATGTAAGAAAAGTGTTACTCCTCAAGGGTTCTGGAATATCCGAGATGTTCTCATTATGCTGAAAAAAATCTTCTGATAGAATGACCTCGTGGCCTACAAGGTCTCTTTCTAAATTTTATACTTAGGTACAGGGGGCAGGGATGGGCTCTGAAGGATCAGTAAAAGACACAGAACATACACCAGATCAAGGGGCCTTTACAGATGGAAAAAAATAGAGGATTCTGGATGTGCTCTTCTATATCTAGTATGAATATTAAGAGATTCCGAAAGCCTGAACAAATGATTGGAAGGGAAGAATGATGGCTCCAGCTATGGAAAGATTAAGCACAGTACAGTACAGTATTATAAACAACTCTCTCTTGGTTCTCCAGCTATCTCTCCCATCAAATTTCTTCTATTTGCTTATGACCCCCATTATTTTCCTACCTCTCAGGTCCCCAAAACAGAATTCACTATCTTTCCTACAGCACTGCTGTCATGGATGGCACCACCACTCAAATGTCTAAGACTTATCCCTCTCTTTCACTGCCTGTGTACAGTCAGTCACCAAGTCCTGTTGCTTAAAGCTTCCAGAAATTTATCAGATCCCTCCCCTTTGCTTCATTCCTGTTGCTTTGGCTTTTGGACAAACCCTAATTGTGTCTTATCTGAAACACTGTAACAGTCTCCTCCTAATTGGTCTCCCTGTCCCCACTATCACAATGTCTATCCCTCCCCCACACTCCCAGCCAACCTCTACTCTGCCAGAACGATCTTTCTAAAATACAAGTCTTATCTTTTTATTTCCTTGAATGATTTCCCATTACCTAAAGAATAAAGTCCAAACTCTTTAGCATGACCTGTGAAGTTTTCATGATTTGGCTTCTACTAGTTCAGTTTTTTCCCACAGTCCTCCTTAAACAAAACATACTACTCACACATTGGTGCCTTTCCCACATGCTCTTCTCTTAGTCTACAATTCCCTTTTCTCCCTTGTCTGTCTGATCAACCTCCACTTTTCCTTCTATTTCTTCTGATTACCTATTCAGTTGATCTCACTTCTTTCATTCATCCATGTGCAAATAACTGTGAAGATATAAAGTTGAATCAACATACAGCCCACCCTCAAGAATCCTGTAGTCCAGTGGGGTTCAGTGGAGATATAATAGCAGGTCGGAGTGGGTACGTACAGCAAGAGTTGGATGGGATTGTGCTGTGGGGATTCAGAGGAGAGAAACAAAATTAGTTTTTGCATTTGCATCCTATTAGTGTCTTTCTTAGCAAAAATTTAAAAACAACAGACCTCAAATTCAAAACTGATCCAATATAGTCTTTCAGTTATTCCCCAAACATTTCAAATTTTTACTGACATAAACCATAGCTAACTGCTACAAAGGTATTGCCATAATATCTTGTACAAGCCAATGTATTTATTTACTTTTTTTTTTTTTTTACTATTTTTTGATAGATACTGATATTTAACAAATACTTCATTTACAAACACGATATTGAAATCTGTTCAGGTCTCTTGTTGTGCTTTATATTTTGTTCTGGTTCTTAATAAATTTTTTTTCCTAAATGTACTTGGGCTGTCTGTACAATAATTCAGTCACATTTAATTTATATTGTGGCTTGATATTTAGTTAAAGTACTCACTGAAATATTGTAGTGGCATTTGCTTTACTGTATTATGTGATCTCCAATTACCAGTAAATTTGCTACATAACTGCCTGCTATATGCCAGTATTCCATGATATCAAAACATTTCTTTTGAAATTTGTAGTTTCTATTTTTCAGAGTTAAAGGTTAAGAGTGCTGCATACCCAGAATTTATGCCTTCCTTACAGTATTCAGTACTTACATGAATCAAATAATATATTTTCCCTCACAAAAATAATTTCAATGCATATTTGATAATGTGCATTCATCCCCATCCCCCATTACAAATTTCATGATAAACTGGAGGTAAATTTTATATTCCAGCAAATGTTAGCAAATAGAATATGTCTAGTTAAGGGATTTGAGGAAAGATCCATGGAGGAGGTAACATTTGAGCTCGGCTGTGATGGATGATTTGGAAGCAACACAGACAAGACTGAGAAAATAAGAGCCAGTTTATGAGGAAATTTAATGATGGTAGGAAAGTTCAGAGCATAATTGTGGTCCTGCTATAACTCAGGAAGACTACAATCAGTGTGTATAAAAGGAATTTTAGGAGGTAAAATTGAGAAGTTAGAGTGGAGCCAAATCATGGCAGCCCTTGAATATAGAACTTCATTTTGTAAGACATTGGGAGCCATTGAAGGTTTTTTTTTAAGAGCAGAAATAATACAATCAAGGCTGCCCTTCAAAAAAGATTAACCTGGCAATAAGTGCCAGTGGATTATAGAGAAGAGCTGGGAGGTGGGGGACCCCTGCAGAGGCCAACAGTGCAGATAATGTACCATAAAGGCAATGACAGTCTAAACTAGAGCAGTAACATTGGGAGCCTGCAGAAGGGACAGAAGGAAAAAAATGGGCTAGAGATTGGATCAACAGAATTCATTAGTTATTTGGATCTGGACGGCAAAGGAGAGAAGAGGTAAAGATTGCCCTTGGTACCTGAGATAGTGGTGGTATGAGCTAGGACAGAACTAATATGTTCATTTTGGGATGCACTGAATCACTGAATTTGAGGTGTCAGTAGATCATTCAGATTGAGATTTCCAATAGGCATTTCACAATTTAGGAGCAGAAATCAGGAAAGAGGCCAAGTTTGGGGAGGCTAATTTGGTGGTTGTGGCAGCCATGAGATGTGTCCAGTAAACATCCTGCTACAGGGAAAGTAATTAACTGAGGGTCCCAGCTCTTGGACTTTGAACTCATCTCAGTGTTTGAGCTGAGGGCATGCATCTCACAACTGGCTCCGAGCCAATGAGTAAGTGCAGTGAAAATACTAAGGCAGATCAGCCTAAGAAGACAAAGGATTCCTTTGTCAGCCAACTTCGGCTCAAGGACTCAGCAACAGCTTGCTGAACCTTCATTGACTGTGTTGCAGTCTACAAGGCTCCCACTCAAACTTCCTTCTTTTCGATCTTCTTTCTCTCTCCTTCCCTTGAGATAAGACTTGCACCGGGGTCTGACCTGTCTCCCAGCCTGGAGACAGAGCCTGTCTCCTCTGGCTCTTTCCCCATTTTCTTTAGCACAGCTGTTTTACTCCAGCCATAAAATCTTTCCCCATTTAATGCTACCTTGGCATCTGCTTCTCAGAGCACCTAGATTAATTAAATAGTTATTTGAAAAAAGATGATAAATATTCCATATGCCATTTTGTACAGAGTTAATGTTCAAAATAGTGATCACAAAATTTTCTAAAATCTTGAATCATTAATGCAATATTAAATTATTAACTTTAACTCATAAATTATAAAATTATGTCTAGTAGGTTAGATCTTTAAGTGAGGCTGTTCTGTACTTATATTTTAAAAGATTATTTTAAATAGAAAGGTAGAATCAGTATAAGAAGTTCTAGTGGGTGGATATATTAGCCTCCAGTGAATGTCCCAGAGTTATGAATCATTGAGTTAGAGTCACAGATATGAGTGACGTTTGAAGCTATGCAAAACCCTAGGTAATTAATATCTTTTATTTTCCAGCTACTCAGAAAGATGTGGATCCATTTACATTGTTCTTTGGCACCATTCTGTTACTTTTTAAAACTTTTGAGCAACATTACTGCCTCTAATATTAAAAAATAAATTCTGATAATGTATGTATTTCATAAATATGGTGGATAAATACATTAAAAAACTATCTGACTGACCATCCATTATAGTATTTTATGATAAATTTAGCAAACACTGAAGATCTTTTTGATTGTAGGCAGCAAAGAATTTAAAGTTTCTCTTACACCATTGTTTCAAAAGAAAATCCATGTTCTCTAAAAAGGTATGGTTTAGAATCAACCAAAACAAAATGGCTTAATCAATATAATAATTAGGCCAGCATCTGAATCATTCAAGCAATTATGGTTTTCAGGTTTATTGATGTGAATATTCTAAAGGCCAATGTAAACTGAGAATTATTGTTTTTGTTGCTAGAGACATAGAAGTGTATCTCTTTAAATGGTAGAATTTAACTTTAAAGAAAATATTGTATGGATAAGCCTTTACTCAAAAGACTTGTGTCTCTTCAAATTCTTAGGAATTGTTTACTTTCTCTTTTGCATTAGGCTCTGGTTTAGAAATCTAGTATGTTGCTAATTCTGTCTCTATTGGATGCCTTTTGACTCAGGAGACTAACAAACAATGTAGCAGGAACATCTGTTGATCTTTTGAAAGGTAGCCAATGATTTTGGAGTTTCCTTGGCCAGACAAGTCATGGGATCACAGCCCAGTCCTGAGCTAAACTTAAGGACAATAAGATTAGTTCCAACTTCTAGAAAAAGAATGGAACACATGGGAAAATGCTAGACTTAGAAAAACCAGTATTCTCTGATCTTTTTCACAGTTAAAATGAATGGAAATTTAGGATTAGTGCTAGCTAGAAAGGTTGTAAAAAATTTATATATGCACAATTAAAATAAAAGGTTGAATGATTACGTGGAAAATTTGGATCATATAAAACTTTGCTATGATAAAACCCCAAATATTTGGTCTGGTATTGCTCAAACTTGATGGTTCATTAGCAATAGAATTATTAGTAAACATACTTGATATCGAAATGCTTAAAATAACAGTTTCTAGAAATAACACATCTCTCACAAATGTAGATTACTTTTGGATATTGAGCATTACCTCTGTAAATTTCAGTTTTCAATTCTTTCCAGGTATTTTTTTTTTAATCCTTTAGCTACTCAACTAGCAAACTACCATGTCTTCGAGGATCTCCTACAGACTCTTCAATTCCCTGAAAATCTTTATTCCTTGTGCTATTATACCGATCCTTGGTGACAATATTAGCTCCTCTGGATCCAATTGTTATTTATTTACCTATACGCATTTCATGTGCACATCAATCCTTCTATCCCTGTCCTGCTCTCTACCATTCTAATTACTACATCTTGAGTTCCACTCCCAACCACCTTACTAAAATAATTCTTAATTATTTTTGAACTATTGTATATTCCCAAATCTAATTATATTCTCCTCTGTCTTACTGCTGTGCCATTATACATACTGTTTATTTCTCACTTATACTTGTAAACTTTTAAAAGGCAGGTATAGGGCCGGCCCGTGGCTTAGTGCTTAAGTGCGCGTGCTCCGCTGCTGGCGGCCCGGGTTCAGATACCGGGCGCGCACCGAGCACACCGACGCTACCGCTTCTCTGGCCATGCTGAGGCCGCGTCCCACATACAGCAACTAGAAGGATGTGCAGCTATGACATGCAACTATCTACTGGGGCTTTGGGGGAAAAAATAAATAAATAAAATTCTTAAAAAAAATAAAAAAATAAATAAAAGGCAGGTATATATGATACTTTTTTATATCCCTCATATGTAAAATTAATTTGATTTTATCTTGATCCTAGTAATATATAACCTTTTCTTTACATCTTTATTTTGAATTCTCACTTCTAAGAAAAATAAAACACGATCAACTCAGACTGATGCCTCATCCTTAAAACATTTTCTTCCCTTGGCTTCTTTGTTATCACAAACTCTGCTCATTCTGCTACCTCCCAGACCCTTCTTTGCTGCCAACTTTGCTGACTCCTTCTTCTCTATCCATCTCTCAAATACCAAGATTCCTTGGGATTTTTTCTAGGTCTTCTTTTCTCACATATTCCTCTCACTTTAGGTGATTTCTCTTCTTCTTTAGCTTCCATTATCTTCTCCAAGGATTTGGAGGTGTTAAAATATCGCTGCAAATTCTTTACCACTTTAACACTGTCAAAATTTTGGAATTCCAATAATATTATCTGCATAGGAAATACTTAATTCCTTGATATTCCCTGGCTACCACTTTCGGGGACTAAAAGCAGAGCTCTTTTCCAAAATCATGTTCTAATGTAACTTTCAGGTCACTACATCAGTTACTATTGCCTCATAACAAACCATACCAAAACGTAGTGGCTTAAAACACCAACAATACATTCTTTTGCTCACAAATCTGCAATTTGGGCAGGGCTCAGCTGAGTGGCTCATCTCTGCTCCAGGTAGTGTAAGCAGGGGTGGCTTGACTGGGGGCTGGAGGATCCAGTTTCAATTATGGCTCCCTCATGTGCCTGGCAAGTTGGTGCTGGCTGTCAACTGGGAGCTCTGCTCTGGCTGTGGCCAGGGGCCTCAGTTTCTCTTCACATGGGTCTCTCCATGGCTTTCTTAGGCTTCTTCATTGCAGAGTCATTGTTTCAATAGTGAATGTCCCAAGAAAACAAGTGGATATGGATGACAATTTTATGACCTTACTTTACTTGAAGCAGTCACAACGGCCTGCCCAGGTTCAAAGGGAAGGGACCCAGTCTCTAGTAGTGGCAAGGGTCTTGAAGAGCATGTGGATAGGAGACACCATTGCAATTGTCTTTAAAAATCACAATCTGCTACAATGACTAAAGTACCAAGTCACTATCTGTAGGTTAATTGTGGATCATCCACATAATCCAAATGCCAACTCATATGCCTCTCCAATTCTGATCAGTGCAACTTTTTGTCTGTCTCTCCCCAACTGTTTAAAAATAGTAGGAAATTTCTTTCATATATTATAATATCAAATCATTACACATTATAATATCTTATACTATAATATTAATAATGTATTCTATGTATATAATCTATTATATACAATACATATGTATTATATAATGCCTATATACATAATGTAATAACGCATATCATGTATATAATTTCATGCATTATGATATCAAATTAGATCCCACAGCAGTATCTAGGGTAAATGCTAATTGAAAGTCAAATCTATACCCCTGTCAGTGTGTCATCTTTTTTTCCCAGCTTTTGAAGAGCAAAGAAAGTAAAACAAGCAAACAAAAACTCCCCAACATGTCTTCAAAGAATAAGTGTTACAAAAGAGAGACAGTCAGACAATCTTACTCAGTTTATGTCTTTTCTGCTGAGACAGCCAATTTTTAGAAGTGGGCATCAATCTCCTAGAATATGAACTGTGCTCTTCAATTTATTTCTGCTAGAATATTAATTTTAAAAGATTGGAAAAAATCACAGTCAGCACCTAGGTAAACTTAAACCAGATACCCTCAAAATTAATACTCAATATCTCATTTTCAGAATTTGATATAGTCTTATCTTTAACTCAGCATCACTACCTAAAATATAGCAGAATGTAACTTTTAGGATCATCTATCACAAGCAGAAAATAACAAATAAATCAACATATGACATTCTAATATCTCCAGGGTCACAAAAATATTACTGTTTCATAAAAGACAAAAGAAAAGAAAGAGATACTATGTGCCAGTGTTATTTTGTTATTTCCTTCCAAATACAAATTAGATAAACTATCATCTTGTTTTCCCAAGAAAGCATTTGTCTGCTCACAAATTAAGTTTCTAGTTAAGAGTCACACTTCTCTCTGCTAGCACCCTACCCAGGTTATGGATGTTTTGTTGGTTTTATGAGTTTACAGACTTGCTGTTTGTAGCTTGATGGTCTGGGGGAAGATTTTAAAAAATGATTCACTTTCCTTTTTTGTCTACATGCATTTATTTTATGCCATCAATTTCAGGTGAAATAGTAAAATTAAATTGTTTAGAAAAGAGTAAACCAAGATACATATGATGTACCTTATCCTAATAACTTGTGCACTCTTAATTTTGGGGAGCTATAAAAATTCCCTCATAGTTTTAAATGTGTTTATTTTGTGCATATGTTTTGGGAATGATACTATGAATCAGAATTACGTGGTAAGAGTTTTCAGATGGCACACAAAACCAAAAGAGTGAGTTGAAAAGAGAAAAACATAGCTAACCAACTGATTATCCTATTTAGGTGCATAGTATCTGTATACTATACTTAGGTGAACTGGGTTCTAATCCTGGTAAATCTATTTATTGTGAAATGAGAATAATTAATAGTATCTGCCTTTGGGGTTAGCAGGATTAAATGAGAGAATTCCTGTAAATCCCATTAGCGTAGTGCTGACACATAGACAGGACTTGGTGACTATGAGCCATTATTATTATTGCCAAGTTCAGCTGTCACCTCATCTGCGAAGCCCATCTTTCAAATCTGCCCAAATACCTAATGAGAACTGTTCCTCTCTTTCTGTACTACCGTGGCATTTTGTTTACATCTCTCTTACAACACTTCTACTGTGAATTATGGTTATTAACATATACGTCTTCCTCATTAGCTATTAGGTTTCAGAGGGCAAGGACCATGTCTTCTTTATCTTTATATTTTTGTCTCAGTACACTTTTCTCAATCCCTAATACCAGGTTTATACACACAGGACTTTGAATGTTTATTAAGTTAAGATGACAGGTTTCTTCTTATCCTCAGGTCTCATGTCAAATGTCACCTCTCTGTTGACTCATTCTAAAGAAGCCTTCCCATTCTACCCACCCCTACCAAAGTAACTCTATTAACAGCACCCCGTTTACTCTTTCACAGTCCTCATTATTTTGGGAACTTATTTAATTCACTTGTGTGCTTGTTTATTGTTTGTCTCTCCTGACAGAATGTGAGCACCATGATAGTGATGCCCTTGTTCACCACTGAATCCTTAGCCCCAGGACAGTAAGAATCAATTTAAGTACTCAGGAAGTATTTCCTAAATGAATCATTACACCTCCCAGGGCCCAGTTACGCCAGTGGCAGTAGAAGTAATATGTCCCAACATCCCTCATTTGAAGAACAAGTAGGGCTGGCCCCTTGGCTTAGCGGTTGGGTGTGCGCTCCGCTGCTGGTGGCCTGGGTTCAGATCCCGGGCGCGCACTGACGCACCACTTCTCCAGCCATGCTGAGGCCATGTCCCACGTACAGCAACTAGAAGGATGTGCAGCAACTACAAGGATATGCAGCTATGACATGCAACTATCTGCTGGGGCTTTGGGGGAAAAAAATAAATAAGTAAAATTATAAAAAAAAAAATAAAGAACTAGTGAATTGGTGATGACTTTTGCATATTTAAAAAAGTGATATTCAGAACAACTGTGACTAAGGTGTCAGTCCCTGCCTCACTTCCTGTGGCTCTGCCATCCCAGCTACCTCTGCCCACAGAGAGCCCCACCTGCAGGCTTAAGCCTAAATGAATTTGCAAACCACTCGTGGCATGAGGAAGGAAAGCCTTAAGCAGCTGTTGGAGCCATGATTGAAACAGAGTTAGTGAGGCCTCGGTCTACCTGAATGGTTTAGACAAGGTTTGCTTACGTGGAAGGGTCTGCCGAATATCACTGCCCAGGCAAGCACTGCCTCTTAGTATAGATAATGGAAGACTGTTTCTGGCTCACTAGAAATCAGCAAGGTCATTCCACCATTTGAATGATGCAACCAAAGTTTTGAATTACTTATTATTATTATTATTATTATTATTGTTTTGCTAGGAAGGATTTGCCCTGAGCTAACATCTGTTGCCAATCTTCCCCCCTCTTTTTGTCTTCCCCAAAGCCCCAGTGCATGGTTGTATATTCTAGTTGTAAGTCATTCTAGTTCTTCTATGTGAGCCAACACCAGAGCATGGCAACTGACAGACAAGTGATGTGGTTCCACACCTGGACACTGAACCCAGACCTCCAAAGCGGAGCGTGCCAAACTTGAACCATTGGGCCATCAGGGCTGGCTCTTGAATTACTTTTATTAAAGGTAATAGATGGAGATGGTCTTCCACTTGGCTCATTCCCAAATTTGTATCAGGGTCTAGTGAATGACCTGGTGCCTTGAAAGCTGATTCAAAAGATCTGGTAGGATCCGTGGTAGAAACAGAGTTGAAGCCTGATAGTTATTACAGAACAAGGGTTTCTTGTTCTTTTTCTGAATGAAGATTACAGGAGTCCTAACCCATTATATGGAGTGTGGCATATATTAGGGCTTGGAAAAGAAATAAATCCTTTTTGGCAGAAATCTATGACCTTGGTGTTAAAGAAATTACATGGGCTATGTCATAGTATAAAATTATCAACTCAGTTTCTCATTAACTAAGAATATTATTGCTTGGACCAAAAATCTTGACTCTAGATCTTCCAGGTTGGTGAACATGTGGAGGTGCTGGGAGAGCGGCATGCCCAGAGAGGGCATGGAGGCTTTGTATCCTTTCCCACATACCTTGCCGTAAGCATTGCTTCCATCTGGTTGTTTCTGAGTTATATCCTTTTATAATAAACCAGTAATCTAAAAAACAAGACACAGAGAGAATATCACATGAAAACAGAGGTAGAGATTAGGGTGATACATTTACAGCCAAGGAATACTAAGGATTGCTGGCAACACCAGAAGCTAAGAAAAAGGCATGAAACAGATTCTTCCCTAAAAATTTTAGGTAGAGCATGGCCCTACTAACACCTGATTTTTGACTTCTAGCCTCCAGAACTGTAAGAGAATAAATTTTTGTTGTTTTAAGCTACCTGGTTTGTGGCACTTTGTTACAGCAGCCCAAAGAAACTAATACAGGTTCTTGTACATGCTGTCATCCCCATCTATGGATCAACCAAATAGTAACAAAATTTTTCTCTGAGCAAAGCATTTATTTCATAGGGAAAGAAGCACAAAAATGGTATGGTTCTCAGAGGATTCATTGTAGTGCTGGGTTGTCTCTTACTGGAGAAGGATGGAATGCATTTTCAGTTGTAATGGGTTAGTGTGATAAGATAAAAGAAGGGAGTATTGGGGCATGTTCTCCTCTGTGAAAATTGTAGAAATAAGCCTGAAAAGAAGGGCCTTCCATGTTTATCATATAATGTTGAGTATAAAATGAGAAGAGAATTGGTTTATTTGCTTTCCAGGGATAATTTGATGAGTCGGCATTTTAAATCATATTGTCTTTTCTGACAAAAGCTAGATCCCCATGTTCTCAATTGCATTCCATTGGAATTGAGAAGTTTTGATGTACAATGAAGACTTAGCAGGACAAATAAGTGACAAAACAGATGACAAAGAAACCTGTAGAATTATAACAAAGTAGGTTTTAGAAAAATAAAAACCAACGTCTGGGAAGTTGCTGGAACAAGCAGTAGTCAAAGCAGAATAGAAGCTGTATTTTACACAACATAATATACGCATTACATAAATGTGAATTATGTGCTCATTAAGAAATCTTGACTCTTTCTCTCACAGCCTCTGTCTCATCCATCATTGTATTTTGTCAGCTTTTCCTTCAAAACGTATCTAGAATCTGATTACCTCTTATCACCTCTACTGTTACCACTGGCACAAGTTTCCATCATCTCTCCTGGGGATTATTACAATATCCACACGTATCCACACGGCTTACTCCATTATTTCCTTCAGGACTTTTGCTAAAATGTGACTTTATCAATGACACTCCCTATATCCTATAATTTTTCTCCATAGCTCTCATCATCATGTGCCACATCATCTACATTATTCAATTATTTAGCTACCTTCTGCATGCCCCTGCTAACTGTAAGCTCTATGAAAGCAGAATGTTTGTATGTGTTGTTCACTGTTCTATCCTCCATCTTTAAGACACTGCCTGGAACATAGTAGCACTAAATAAATAATTTTTTATATTATTTTGTAAATAATACATTGTCATTCTACATTTGTCTGACTCCTTCACTAGACTCTAAGTGAAGGCTCTGTCTTACTCATCTATCTCAGTGCTCCACAAATGTTCTTTGAATGAATGAATATGAAATGTTTTGAAAAGAAATTTATAGTTCCATTTATTTTGAAATTCACTTTACGATCACATCAAATAGCAATTAACAGGCACAGATGGTGTTTTTTTCAGTTTGTTTGTTTGAATAGACGAGGAAAATAATTGAAACTCAACTAATATTCATTTTGAATATTGACTTCTAATGTTCTTATTTTAAACTTCAAATTCTGCTCTGATATGTACCAGAGGACAGAAGCAGACATTTTTAATTCTCTAGACACTGAACCCGTATTTCCCTAGGTTGATGCAAAACTTAGGATCCTGTTCTCTTATTTTTTTTTTCCATTTCTATATGCAGAGGATAAAGAGAAACATTCATCCTCACAGAATGGCATAGCATGCAAAAGTGAGGAGGGCTGCTCTCTAAGAGGATTAAGCACACAAAGAAGATAATTAACTTGCTGAGGCCCCATAGAAAATTGTGGAAGAGCCAGAGCAGCATTCAGAGTTTCTGTTATCCTAAGAAAGATCAGTTCAGTCAAACAGCTACTGTTCATACCTCAGAGGTCATTTGTAGCCCTAAGTGCTAACATAAATTAAGAAAAATACTTAACCTTAAACATAATGCAAAGAAAATACAATGTTAAGAATTTATAGGGCCGGCCCCGTGGCTTAGTGGTTAAGTGTGGGCACTCCGCTGCTGGTGGCCCGGGTTTGGATCCCAGGCGCGCACTGACATGCCGGTTCTCCGGCCATGCTGACACCACGTCCCAAATACAGCAACTAGAAGGATGTGCAACTATGACATACAACTATCTACTGGGGCTTTGTGGGAAAAATAAATAAATAAATAAAATTATAAAAAAAAAAGAATATCTTTGGGCCGGCCCCGTGGCTTAGCGGTTGAGTGCGTGCGCTCTGCTGCTGGCAGGCCGGGTTCGGATCCCGGGCGCGCGCCGATGCGCCGCTTCTCCGGCCATGCTGAGGCCGTGTCCCACATACAGCAACTAGAAGGATGTGCAGCTATGACATACAACTATCTACCGGGGCTTTGGGGGGAAAATAAATAAATAAATAAAATCTTAAAAAAAAGAATTTACAAAAGTGGTTTCTTTTTAAATATAGATTGACATCTAATTTAAGACCAAAACCCACTATATTTTTTGCTACTGTCTTTAAAATCATTCACAATAATAATAGAACTTCAAATAATAAAATTTCACTAGGGAAAATGATAAGAATGCGGAGATACTAAACTTCTCTAAATACAAACACTTATAATTGGTTTTATAGCCACTTATAGGATACTTTCCCTGGGTGGGGAAACGATGAGTGATTTTAATTTTTCTTCTTTGAGCTTTTAGACTCTTTCAAAATTTTTATAAAGAACATGGATTTTTTAATCAGAAAAAAATATGAGAAATTACAATGTGCTTAAATATTCTTCTTTAATATATAGTAATTCCCCTTGAATATAATGTTCAGCCCTTCAATTTAGACATTAGAAATGCACCTCACATGTTCAAAGCAAAAAGCCCAGTTGGTTTGGCAGAAAAACAGCCCTGAGTCTACCAAATTGACTCATTCTCTGAGTACTGTTTATTGTAAACTGAAAGTGTAATGCCAGGAGGAAAAGTCATCATCTAACTAAAGTGAAACAGAGAGAGGAAGCATTTTTGCCAAGCAATCAGACTTTGGAAAGAAAGAAAGAGAGAAAAAGAAAACAACTAGAGAGGATTTGAGATTTCTTTGATGCCTGTACTCTGCTACATGCAAACAGTGGTGAAAAATGGGCAATAGTTAATTTTTTAAATCTTGCCTAAGGATCTACTATCCTTTAAAATCTTAGGAATATTCATTAATCTCCTCGAATGTATTATTTCAGATAAGATTTAAAATCATTCTGACACAGATATGTGCCATCAGGACATTCCCCACAGGAATATCCCTTCTCCTACCACTCTCTGACTTCGGGGAGTTTGATTCAATTTGACCCAATTCTTAGGTCTCTGCCAATGCAGAGTTGGTGTACATAGAAGGAGGGTGACAATCTCCTCAGCTTTGAATAACACCAGCTAGGCTAAGTAATTCCTGTGGATATCTTCTGCAAGCCTAAGAGGTCTAAATCAAGAATAAAAGCAAAAGGAAATTCAAGGATGAAGGAAATTTCTGCCACCTTTTAAGTAGTGAGGTGGGGCTAATTAGAATAGAACTGGTGGGACGCTTATAAGGAAATTGATTTACGTTTTAGATAACTAAACCCCACAATTTTCTTAGTGTACATTGAAATATCTTCCAAATATAAACGATGTATTATAATTTGTTAGTTGAAAAAGAAAAATATTTATGTAAATCATACACAATCCCCACAAAGATGCTTCATCAAGCTGTATATGAGGCAATACATGTGAAGAGATTGCCATCTAGTGGCTAAAGAAAAAGTACTTTATGTGTAGGGCTGGGGTAAAAACTCTTGTTTAAG
Organism: Diceros bicornis minor; assembly: GCF_020826845.1. Lineage (NCBI taxonomy): Eukaryota > Metazoa > Chordata > Mammalia > Perissodactyla > Rhinocerotidae > Diceros > Diceros bicornis. The sequence continues at coordinate 45,470,018 of NC_080756.1, read as the reverse complement.
CAAATGTTACTGTTTCTCACTATCCTATTTTAATAATCAACACTTCTACCTTAATTCAGGAATCAAAGAGATTCAGATATAGAGAGATATCTGCTATTTTTAAACACATAAATAATTTTGACAATAAATTTTATTTTTTTCTGTCTAAAAGTGTAACACAGGGGCCTGCCCCGTGGCTTAGCGGTTAAGTGTGCGCATTCCGCTACTGGTGGCACGGGTTTGGATCCCGGACGCGCACCGACGCACCGCTTCTCCAGCCATGCTGAGGCGGTGTCCCACATACAGCAACTAGAAGGATGTGCAACTATGACACACAACTATCTACTGGGGCTTTGGGGAGAAAAAGGGGAAAAAAAGGAGGAGGATTGGCAATAGATGTTAGCTCAGGGCTGATCTTCCTCATGAAAAAAAAAAGTGTAATACATTCCACTGTAGAACATTTGTAAACTACAGAAAAGTATACAGAAGAAAAAATCTATAACCCTGCCACCTAGAGACAACCACAGTTAACATTTTAATGAATTTCTTTCAACTATTTTTTCTATGCTTTCGGAATTTTTCATACCACTGAAATCACAGAAAGCAATGTTTTGAAGATTGCTTTAAAATATTAAAGTTATATTATGTGTTTTTAATCATGTGATTAAAATTTGCTGTGGTTTGAGTGAGGTTTCTTTCCTGGAGGGAATAAAACATGCATATGCATTGGATAAGTGAGAGCATATCTTATGTTCAGGAAATTGCAAGTGGCTCAATATTGTTGGAAAATGAAGTTAGAAGTTGACAGTTCAGTGAGAGTGTTAGGGAGAAGAATTAATAGGAGTTAGAAAGGTAGGTGGAAACCAGACCTAGAAGAACCATGGGCATGCCAATTGTACACCTTGTCTGTTGATATGGATAACCATTGAGGAATTTTGGGTAATGGATTGACATTATTGGATTTGTACGCCACAAAATAATAACAAAATAATTTGATACTAACAAGGAGGACAGACTAAAATAATGGTTCTCAAAGCTGGCTGAACTTTAGAACTACCTAGGGAGTTTAAAAATGCTAATCCCCAGACTCCAGTCCAAACCAATTAAATCAAGATCCTTGGGAATGAGATATTTTTAAGTTTCCCAGATGGTATTATTATACAGCTTGGGTGAGAATCACTAGACTAAAGAGAGATGAAACTAGAGACAGAAATACCACTTGGAAGGGTGTTATATTAAATCATGTAGAAAATGATGTATGCCTAAACTAGGTTAGTGACAGTATGCATGGAGAAGTTATTTAAGTGGTAGAATTGACACAAGTTGATAATTGAACACCAGGTATGAAAAACAAAATAAGCAAAGATTACTCTCCAATGGTGCCTTGGTAAATGATGTTCTCAGCAGGAAATTCAGCTGATTGGGCATGTGTGTGGAAGGTGGGGAGTATGTTAATTAAGAAGAAGCTACCGTTTTCCTTTAGCTGTATCACCGATGACACAAACGCACTTAGATACATTTTCTATCTGCCCCATTGTAAATCCTTGGGCCAGATATTGTTTCTCAGCTCCACGCCACCCTCTCATTCTCTCCTTTGTGGTGGTGGGAACAGGACTCTGCAAATCACATTTTTGCTTCACCAGGTCGTCCATGTTAGGCTCTGTCAACAGGGAGCAGGAGAGGAGCAATGCCACACCGGAGAAGAAGGGATTTCCTCTTTCCTGTCTGCCTCTTAGTGACTTTCTGTCTGCTTAAGGTGCTACTAAAACTCACCCTAGCCACATTTTTTCACTCCTGTAGCTGTCGTTCCTTTCCATGGCAGCAGCTGAATCCAGTTTGCAGTTTTTCAACACTTGCAGAACCAGCCTCGGCACCCCTACCCCACCAGACACCAGCACCAACTAGCTACTGTCTGCTCTTCAGAGGTCTGGGTTCTGGCACCCCAGGGAGCCTTCTCTAAGTTTCTAAGTTTTTCTTTTTGTTCCCTCAGGCCTAGGGCAGGTACATGCTTCTGGTACTGGTACTGGAAGTTGCTATTTCCTTGATTCCTTATAGTTCTCTTTTCACCCATTTGGTAGTTAACAACTTTTATCTACATGACTATTCTTTTTATTAATTTTTATTTATTTATTTATTTTTCCCCCCAAAGCCTCAGTAGATAGCTGTATGTCATAGTTGCACATCCTTCTAGTTGCTGCATGTGGGACATGGCCTCAGCATGGCCGGAGAAGTGGTGCGTCAGTGAGCACCTGGGATCCGAACCCGGGCAGCCAGCAGCGGAGCGTGCGCACGCAACCGCTAAGCCACAGGGCCAGCCCTACGTGACTATTCTTTATATTAAGTTCTCTCTACTCAAATAACTTGTGTGGTTTCTGTCTCCTGATTAGACTCTAGACGGGATGAAAAATTGTGCCCTCAGCCCTAATTTGGCCTGACCTTCTTTCTGAGAACCACCACTCTATATTTCCACACTAGATAAATACTGAGCTACAATGGCCTTTTAAGCAGCTATCTTTATAGAAGAGTTAAATAAGCTCTCCCAATCAGTGCGAAGTAGAAGAACCTAGGAGTTGTGACTTTATCTAATTCTTTCTCTTGTACTGCACAAGAGAGAGAGGAAGGAGGGAGAGCCTTCAGCATTTAGGCCTTCAGATGGTTGCCCCTTGTTTCTGAACTCTGTCTCCTCAAATTCTAACCTTCTTCCTGCAGACCCTGCTCAAACTTTCACCATCTAGGGTCCCCCCCTATTTTTGCAGGGAAACTCAGCTTCTCTCCACATGAGAAAGGAGTCACATCACTCGGTGTGGTTAAACTACACAGGCTTTGTCCAGAGTCCAGATGGTAATAGAGTCTTCCTTGGCCTGGGATTAGCCAGAGGAACACAAGAGTTTGCCATGGGCCCTGTGGGCTCTGATTCTGTGGAGTAAAGAGGGCAAATGCCGTCTTCCAGAATGGTCTCTTCATCAGTCAGTGCTGCTGCCATTTTCCTCCTGCTTTATGTAAGAACAAGGGCAACTCACTCCCATGAGTGTTAATTTTCTTCCCAAGACAACATGATCTAGCTTTATATGAGGAAGGTATAATCTTCATATTGATGTGACTTTGACTCGACTCTACTCTTTTGGGAAAAAATAACCCTTGAATTCCTTGATATGGATCTTCTGGCTCTTTCTCGAGCATGTCCATGTTACTACAACCATCACTTTAATTTGGAATCCTCTGTATGAATCATCTAGAAAATGGTGCCAGCTTCAAATGGATGTTTGTGACAATGTAATATTTCCTCTCAGAAAAGTGTAGGTGATGGTGGGGGAAGGGATCTCATTTTATCCCATCAAACTATTTCTATCTCCATCCACAAAACAATGACAGCTGATCTTTTTGTCCAAAACACTAAGGTAGAAGCAGTACCAAAGGATCCATATTAAATCTCTGCCTTCTTTTCATTTGATGTATAATTTGAGATTTCTCACCCCATAAGCAGCTGATTTCATTCCAAAATCATAAGCTAATATTCATTCTTCTAGCTAAAGTGCTAAGTATATAACCAAAACACTGTCCAATAAAAGAGGGAGGAGAATCAAAAAGAAAACACTTACACTGTTCTTGCACAAATGACAGACTAAATGAATAGGACTGCCATCATTTAAAGAGTGATACGGGATCTCTGTACTGAAAAATGTATTGTTCTTAAATAAAAGAAAAGAAACATAAATGCAAAAGACAAAGAATTACTGAAAAAAAAATAGGTGAAACTTTTAGACAAAAATTTCTCTATACTCTCTAAAAAAGTAAAAAGGTGAACTCTCTATACTAAGAAACAAAAAAGAAATAATGTGAAAACAAATGGAGATGGAAAGGCAGCTGGCAGTTAAGGAAAGAAACTGAGGTAAAACAAAACAAAACATTAATGATATATAAAAATGACATTTGAAGCAGTAAGAAAGAGAATTGACTCAAAACAGAGTCAACAAAATGGAAAAAGCACACAGAGTGCGGTAGGAAAGATGTAATTCAAAGGGAAAAAAGCAAATGAAGATGGGAAACTGTGTCTGAGCCTCCTTCTGGCACACTCAGACTTATTCTCATTGTCCTCCTGAGCACACAGATGCCCAGCTAGACTATATTTTCCAGACCTCTTTGTGGCTACATGTGCGGTCACGTGGCCCAGTTCTCACCAATGAAATGTGAGTGTAAGTGAGACATGCAAGGTAGCTGTCTGGACAACTTTTTCCCATTTGCTTTGCAGTCTGAGTCTCTTTCTAGCCAATCCTCTTTATTTCCCACTCTCCTTTCACGAGCGCCAGACCAGCATTATGGCTTGAATTCTCTCCCTGCCTACTCCTGCTCCCTTTCCCCTTCATCATGCACAGGCATTTTCTGTAACATATCTATCTCTTGTATTTCTAATTCCTTCTTGGTGTCTGATTCTCAGAGAACTTGAATGGACACATCCAGTGATTTTTTAAATTCAGTTATTGTATTTTTCAGTTTTATAATTTTGGTTTGGTTTCCTGATACTTTATTATTATTATTGCTCTGCTGAGATTTCCTCTTTGTACATTCATTAAGCATATATTTTCTCTTGTGTCCTTAAGCATAGTTATAATAGCTATTTTAAATATTCTTGGAGGGGACATCACCAAGGTGGTGGCATAGGAGATCCCAGCCTCTGTCCTCCCACAAATATAAACAATTAGAAAGCTATTCACAAACAAAAACAGCTCTGAGAGATCTCTGGAGTCCACTTAAGAAACTCCAGTGGAAGCAACACAGTGGAACATAAAACCTGAGAATAACCACAAAAGAAGAGAAGGAAGGCAGCTTCATTTTGCCTACATCATCCCATCCCCCAAGCCAGCATTGCTCAGTGCCAAGAGGGAATTTCCCAGCTAGAAAGAGTGCCCCTAACCAGGAAAGAAAGAGTGAGGTGAGCAACCAGCTTCTCCAGCTTTTTGGGGCACCACACAAATGTCCTGCTTCAATTTCACTCCACCCAGACTGGCAGAGCTGAGACACATGGAGATAACCAGGAACAAGGAAGAAAAGCAGGGGCCACCAATAGCAGCCAGGCAGTGGGAGCGGTCATGGTGCACAGTGACCTGCTCTGCACACAAGCCTAGCAGCTTTGGCCACTGAAGAAGGAAACAATAGCCAACAAAGCTGCCATGGACCCCCTGCGGATTTCACCAGCTTTTGCCCCACAGGTATTTGTGTTTCCTGACACCAGCTTCCTGAATACCTCCCCGCCTGCCCCTTCTCTTGACCCCATCAGAGCCCAGGAACTCCACTGGCAGCCAACCTAGGCCTCTGCAGCTGCATGAATGCAAGATGCCAGCCTAAACCCCTGCAGCTGAGCCCCACCACTTTGTGCATGCTTAGGGCTAGCTCCTCTAGCTCTGTACTTGCATGCTGCCAGCCTAATGTCTGTCTCTGGCCTCCACTATGTGCTCACATCCGGGGGAAGACTGCAGCCATGGGAGAGCATGCATGACAGCCAGGGTCCCCACAGCTGCTTGTGGACCTAGATCAGGCCCTGTCTTCTGTCACTGACCTGCACCACTGTGCTCACCTGCAGCTAGCCCCTCCAGTGTGAACATGCACATCCCAGCCCAACCCCCATTACTGGCCACCACTGCTACGTGCCTGTGGCAAGACAAAGCTGACACAGTAGTACACACCAACAGCCAGGGCACTACAGCTACCTGTGCACCTGCAGTTGGCCCTGGTTCTCGCTGCATGCCCTGGCCTGTACCATTAGGTGTGTATCTGTAACCAGCCCCTGCCACTACACAGGACCCCGCAAAGGGCCCATATATATAGAGTGTGTGCACCCCAGTGGATAAGATCACAACTGCTGCCTGCCTTAGTCCATAGCCACTGGACCTAGAGCCACCACTGAGGACTCCAACAACTTTGTAGCCACTCAGATCACCCCCCCCATCTTACACAACATTCACCAAGGACCACACAGTTATTGATGCTTTGTACCACAGTGGCCTGAGCCAAAGAGACACCATGACCCCCCAGACCTGAGCTGCCACACATTTCTGCACTTGGCACCCTACACCACTAGACATGGGGTCATATCATGCTCCAGTGTGCGTCCACCCACAGGTGAAAGTCCTTCCTTTACTGAAGTCAGTCCATAAAGTCTAGAAAAGTGACTGCTTCTTCAAATACACAGACACCTATGCAAGGCTACAGGGATCAGAGAAATGTGACCCCACCAAAGGAATATAGTAAACCTCCAGAAACTGGCCCCAAAGAAATGGAGATCTAGGATTACCTGACAAAAATTCAAAATAATTATTCTAAAGATGCTCAGAGAGCAACAAGAGAACACAGGTAAACAATTAATGATATCAGGAAAACAATACAAGAACAAAATGAGAAGTTAAGAAAGAGATAGAAAACATTAAAAAGAATCAAAGAGAAATTTTAGAGCTGAAGGTACAATGACTGAACTGAAGAATTCAATACAGAGCCTCAACTTCAGACTTGACCAAGGATAAGAAAGAATAAGTGAGCTTGAAGACAGATCAATTGAAATTGTCTAATCAGAGGAGCAAAGAAAAAAAGAATGAAGAAGAGTGAAGAAAACCTAAGTGATCTATGAGATACCATCAAAAGAACAAATTTGTGAATAAATGGAATTCCAGAAGTAGAAGAGTGGGAGAAGCGACAGAAAGCATATTTAAAGAAATAATGGATGAGAACTTTCCAAATATTGGGAGATATTTGGATATCCAAGTTCATGAAGCTCATAGGTCACCAAACAAAATCAACTGAAAGAGATTCTCACTAAGACACATCATAATAAAACTGTTGAAACCAAAGACAAAGACAGAATCTTAAAACCAGCAAGAGAAAAAGAGCTTGTAACTTACAAGGGAACCCCCATAAGGCTATCAGTGGATTTCTCAGCAGAAAACTTATAGGCCAGGAGAAAGTGGAATGAAATATTAAAAGTGCTGGAAGAAAAAAAGTACCAACCAAGAATACTTTTCCCACCAAAGCTGTCCTTCAGAAATGAAGGAGAAATAAAGACTTTTCCAGACAAACAAAAGCTGAGGGAATTCATCATCACTAGACCTGCATTTTAAAAAAGATTTAAAGGAGTTCTCCATGCTCAAATGAAAAGATGCTAATTAGTAACATGAAAACATATGAAAATACACAACACACTGGTAAAGGTGTGTTAGTACTGTAACATGATGGAGTGTTTACCACTTAACCCCAGTATAAAGGTTAAAGGACAAGAGTATCAAAAATAACTATAGCTACAATCATCTGTTAACGGATACACAATACAACGTAGAGGTAAATTGTGACATTAAAAACATAAAATGTGGGGGGTGGGTAGTAAAAGTGAAGAGTTTTTGTGTGTGATTGAAGTTAAATTGTTATTGGCTTAAAATAGATGGTTATATCTATAACACGTTTTATGTAAGCCTCCTGGTAACGACAAAGCAAAAAGCTACAGTACACTCGTGAAAGATACAGACAAGGGAATCAAAGCCACCGCTACAGAAAATTATCAATTCACAAAGGAAGGCAGCAAGAGAGGAAGAAAGGAACAAGGAAATTATAAAACAGCCCCAAACAATAAGATGGCATTAGGAAATCTTTACCTACACAAATGCTTAAAGAGAAGGGACAAAAAATATGTTCTGTGCAAGGGGAAACCAAAGAAGCAGAGGTAGCTATACTTATGTCAGACAAAATAGACTTTAAGCTAAAATTGATAACAAGAGACAAAGAAGGTCATTATATAATGATAAAGGGGTCAATTCATCAAGAGCATATAAAATTATAAATATATATGCACCAAATTGGAACACCTAAATATATTAAGCAAATACTAACAGATCTGTAGAAAGAAATAGAAAACAACACAATAATAGTAGGGGACTTCAATACTGTACTTTCAACAAAGGATAGATCATCCAGACAGAAAATCAATAAGGAATAATTGGACTTGAACCATACTGCAGACCAAATGGTCCTAACTGACATATACAGAACATTCCATCCAACAGCAGCAAAATAAACATGAAACATTCTCCAGGATAGATCATATGATAGGTCACAAAACAAGTATTAGCAAATTTAAGAAGATTAAAATCATACCAAGTATCTTTTCTGACCACAATTGCATGAACCTAGAAATCAATAATAGGAGGAAACCTGGAAAATTCACAAAAGTGGAAATTAAATATTCCCGAATAACCAATAGGTCAAAGAAGAAATAAAAAAAAAATCTTGAAACAAAAGAAAATGGAAACACAATATACCAAACTGATGGGATGCAGCAAAAGCAGTTCTAAGAAGGAAGTTTATAGTGACAAACCCTACATTAAGAAAAGAGAAAGATCTCAAATAAACAACCTAACTTTATAACTCGAGGAACTAAAAAATGTACAAATTAAGTCCAAAGTTAGCAGAAGAAAGGAAATAACAAAGATCAGAGCAAAAATAAATAAAACAAAGACCAGAAAAATAATTGAAAAGATCAATGAAACTAAGAGCTGCTTTTTTGGAAAAGACAAAATTGACAAACATTAGGTAGACTAAGAAAAAAAGAGAGAAAACTCAAATAAATAAAATCGGAAATGAAAGAGGAAACATTATAATTGACACTACAGAAATAAAAAGGATCATAAGAGACTACTATGAACATTTATATAACTATAAACTGGAAACACAGAAGAAATGGATAAATTCCTAAAACATACAACCTACCGAGATCGAATCATGAAGAAATAGAAAATTGCAACAGATCAATTGCAGTTATGCATTGCATAAAGACATTTTGGTCAGCAATGACTGCATATACGACAGTGGTCCCATAAGATTAGCACAATTATAGCCTCGGTATGTAGTAGGCTATACTATCTGGGTTTGTGTAAGTACTGTAGGGAAGGAAGAAATTTTCCTCTAGCCTTCTAGGTTCTTCTGGCTGGTCTAAGAATGAAATTGACATGAGTCAGATTAACAGGAGAAAAACAAAAGTTTTAATAACTTTAACTCTTGATGTATACATGGGAGAAACCCAAGAAAACCAAGTAACCAAAATGGCTGAAGCCCTCACCTTAAATATCATCCTTAGCTAAAGACAAAAGAAGATGTTGGAAGTGGGGAGAGTCAGGGACTTCAAATGGAAGGAAGCCAATTCACAGTGGGTAAAAAGGAGCAAACATTGGGAAAAAAAGTGTTCGGCCCCACAGAAACAGAAGAACACAGAGGGGAGCCCAACAAACAGGCTTTTCTTTTTTTTAACTTTATTTATTTATTTTTTCCCCCAAAGCCCCAGTAGATAGTTGTATGTCATAGCTGCACATCCTTCTAGTTGCTGTATGTGGGACGCGGCCTCAGCATGGCCGGAGAAGCGGTGCGTTGGTGCACGCCCGGGATCCGAACCCGGGCCACCAGCAGCGGAGTGCGCACACTTAACCGCTAAACCACGGGCCGGCCCAAACAGGCTTTTCTAGGTTCCTCCCTGTCTACCACCTAGTTCATGTTCTGCTAAGGTGATAGCTCACTTCCTGAGGTAGGTTTTTTTTTTCTGAATTCTTTTAGGCAGTTAAGGGTGAGATAACAAGATAAACTTTCTGAGTCTTTTGTTTCTTAAAAATAATCAGCCTAAAATAATCCTCATGTTAAAAGGACATATTTTGGGATGGCGAATTTTGTTCCCCTTCAGTACAATCTATGATATTCACACATAGAACATCACAAAATTGCCTAATCGTGCATTTTTCAGAACGCAGCCCATAATTAAGTGATGCATGACTGTACAAGTAGGGTGACTGAATCAGTAATCAAAAACCTCCTGATCCTTTCATAAATAAAGAATCCTTTCCAAATTAAAAACAAAAAAAACAAAAAAAAAACCCTCTCAACGAAAAGCCCAGTGCCAAATGGCTTCACTGGTGAATTATACCAAACATTTAAAGAAGAATTAACACCAATCCTTCTCAAACGATTCCAAAAAATTGAACAGGAGGGAACACTTCCAAACTCCTTTCATGAGGCCAGCATTACTCTGATACCAAAGTCACATAAGGACATTGCAAGCAAAAAAACTATAGACCAATATCTCTGATGAATATACATGCAAAAATTCTCAATAAAATACTGGCAAACTGAATTTAATAGCATATTAAAAGGATCATACACCATAATCAAGCGGAATTTATCCCTGGGATGCAAAGATGGTCCAACATAGGCAAATTAATAACTGTGATACACCACATTAATAGAATGAAGGATCAAAATCATATGATCATCTCAAAAGAGGCAGAAAAAGCATTTAAAAAAATACAACATCCTTTCACTATAAAAATGCTCAATAATTGGAGTATAAAAGAAACATACTTCGACACAATAAAGGCCTTATATGACAAGACCACAGCTAACATCATACTGAATGATGAAAGGTTGAAAGTTTTTCCTCTAAGATCAGGAGTAAGACAAAGGTGCTCACTTTCACCACTCCTATTCAATATAGTACTGGAAGTCCTAGCCAGAGCAATCAGCCAAGAAAAAGAAATATAAGGCACTCAAAACAGTAAGGAAGAAGTAAAATTGTCTTTGTTTGCAGATGATATAATCTCATACATAGAAATTACTAAAGACTCCACCAAAAACTGGTAGAACTAATCAATGAATTCAGTAAAGTTGCAAGATACAAAAACAATGTACAGAAATCAGTTGTGTGTCTATACACTAACAATGAAATATCTGAAAAAGAAATAAAGAAAACAATCCCATTTATAATTGCATCAAAAACAATAAAGTACTTAGGAATAAATTTAACCTAGGAGGTGAAAGATCTATACACTAAAAACTACAAGACTTTGATGAAAGAAATTGAAGAATACACAAACTAATGGAATGATATCCCCTGTTCATATATTGGAAGAATTAATATTGTTAACATATCCACACTACCCAAAGCCATCTATAGAGTCAGTGCAATGTCTATCAAAATTCCAATGGAATTTTTCACAGAAATAGAAAAAACAATCCTAAATTTGTATGTAATCACAAAAGACCCCAAATAGTAAAAATAATCCTGAGAAAAAAGAACAAAACCAGAGGCACCACACTTCCTGATTTCAAACTATATGACAAAGCTATAGAAATCAAACCAGAATGGTACTAGGATAAAAATAGACTTGTAGACCAACGGAATAGAATCAAGAGCCCAGAAATAAACTCTCACTTGTACAGTCAACTAATATTTGACAAGGAAACCTAGAACAGTAAATAGGGAAAGAATGGTCTCTTCAATAAATGATGTTGGGAAAACTAAATAACCACATGCAGACAAATGAAATTAGACCCCTATTTTACACCACTCACAAAAATTAACTTGAGATCATTTAAAGACTTAAACATAAAGAACTAAAGCCATAAAATTTCTAGAAGAAAACAGGGACAAATCTCCTTGACTTTGGTTTTGGCAACAATTTTTTGGATATGACACCAAAAGCACAAGCAACAAAAGCCAAAATCAATAAGTGGGACTACATGAAACTCAAAACCTTCTGCACAGCAAAACAAATACATGGAAATAATAAAATGGAAAGGCAACCTATGAATAGGAGAAAATATTTTCAAACAACATATCTGATAAAGGGTTAATGTCCAAAATATATAAAGAACTCATACAACTCAATAGCAAAAAAAATCAAACAACTCAATTTAAAAATCGGCAGAGGAACTGAATAGACATTTTTCTAAAGAAGACATACAATGGCCAACAGGTACATGAAAAGGTGCTCAACATCACTAATCATCGGGGAAATGCAAATCAAAACCACAATGAGGTATCACCTCACACCTGTTAGAATGGCTATCGCCAAAAAGACAAGGGATAACAAATGCTGGTGAGGATGTGGAGATAGGGAACCCTTGTTTACTGTTGGTGGGAATGTAAACTGGTACAGCAACGATGGAAAACAGTATAGAGACGCCTTTAGAAATTAAAAATACAACTACCATATGATCCAGCAAATCCCACTTCTGAGTATATATCCAAAGGAAATGAAATCAGTATTTCAAAGAGATATCTGCACCCCCATGTTCATTGCAGCATTATTTACAATAGCCAAGATATGGAAAATGACCTAAGTGTCCATCCATGGATGAATGGATAAAGAAAATGTGGTGTATATTTATATATGTATACACACACACACACACACACACACACACAATGAAATACTATTCAGCCATAAAAAAGAGTGAAATCTTGCCATTTGCAACAACGTGGATGGACCTTGAGGGCATTTTGCCAAGTGAAATGAATCAGGGAGAGAAAGACAAATACCGTATGATCTCACTTATACGTGGAATCTAAACTAATAAAAAAACAAACCAAGCTTATAGATACAGAGAACAGATTGGTGCTTGCCAGAAAAGGGGGATTAGAGGGTGGGCAAAATGGGTGAAGGGGGTCAAAAAGTACACAATTCCAGTTATAAAATAAATAAGTCATGGGGATGTAATGTACAGCATAGTGACTATAGTTAACAATACTGTATTGCATATTTGAAAGTTGTTAAAAGAACAAATCTTAGAAGTTCTCATCACAAGAAAGAAAAATTTGTTATTATAAATGATGACAAATGTTAACTAGACTTATTGTGGTGATCATTTTGCAATATACACAAATATTGACCCATTATGTTGTACACCTGAAACTAATATAATGTTGTATGTCCATTATACCTCAATAAAAATGTTAACAGCTTAGAACATCACAAATTTGTTATCCCCAGCTTCTGTGTGTCAGGAGTCTAGCATGCTTTAACTGGGACTTCCACTCAGTATTTTACAAGGCTGAAGTCAAGGTGTTGGCCAGCTGTGTCCTCACCAGGAGACTCAACCAGGGAAATATCCACCTCCAAGCTACCTCAGGATCCTCATTGAAATTATCCTTTTCCCACTGATTCACAGTGCAGCTTTGTCATGAATTAGAGTTCTATATATATGGACTATTATTTTGTTCCTTTTTTCTATTTTTATCGTTGCCACAACGTTTATTATAACTTCAACACTTTCATGATATCTACTTAGAGAAGTCTTCTCCCCTTGTTTTTCTTCTTTTGGAGCATGTCAGCTATTTTTGGTATTCTATATAACTATTAACATTAGCATGTACAGTTTTATTTTAAGCAACTGGGGCCTTTGTTTGAAATTGTAGTGAAACTGTATATCAATTTGGGGATGTATTAGTTTGCTAGTGCTCCCATAACAAAATACCACAGACCGGGTAGCTTAAACAACAGAAACTTATTTTCTCACAGTTCTGGAGGCTAGGAGTCCAAGATCAAGGTGTTGCAGGTTTGGTTTCTTCTGATGCCTCTCTCCTTGGCTTGTAGCTGGCTGCTTTCTCACTGTGCCCTCATGTGGTCATCCCTTGGTCTGTGTTGTCTGTGTCCTCTTCTAATAAAGTCACTTGTTATATTGGATTATGGTCCTTCCATATGATCTCATTTAACCTTCATTGCTTCTAAAAGCCCTATCTCCAAATATAATCACATTCAGAGATACTGGTGGTCAGGACTTGAACATATGAATTATGGAGGACATAATTCAGCCCATAACAGGGGAGCACTGACATTTTTCCGATACCGAATCTTCCAACCCATAACCACAATATTTCCATCTCTCCATTATTTTTGTAATCTTCAATACCTGTCAGCAAAATTTATCATTCTCTACAGAGGTCTTGAAAATTATGTTGAATATTCTCAACTTACTTCACTAGATTCTCTCTCCTTCCTTCTGCACTATGGTTCATGAACTAGAAGTCTGACATTCATGGGCTCCATCAAAGGGCTCCCTTGCTTTCTGGCCTCTGAAGAGGTTTGGTCAATGGGAAGCATGGGTAGGAAATCCGAGTAGACATTCATTCTCTCACTTGTTGCCCACTACTGGGCTGATGACGGTTGGCCACAGCTCTGCTCCTCTTCTGAGTCTTGCAGCTCTTGTCTAGTAGACTTCTCCTGCGGCCATGGTTCTGTGAATTCAGGTTCAGATAACTGCTCCCTTTCAGTTGTCTGTTCAGATCTACGGTTAGTACCCTATTCTCTCCCTGGGTTTATTCACCATTCCTTGTTGTTTGCTTTTGATCCTGACCTCATCTTAGTAAATGATCCATTCATTAAATTCCCCTCAATTTCTACATTTCAGTGTGTCAGCTTTTTCCTGCTGGGAAACATACCTTGTCAGGTTTAGTCTCAAGTATTTTTTATCTCTTGATGCTATTTTATATGGCACATTTTAAAATTACATTTTCTGTTTGTTGCTAGTGTATAGAAATGCAATTGCTTTCACTATACTTTTTGAAAAATCCAGCAACCTTGCTAAACTCTTATTAATTCCAGTAATTTACATTAGACCTTTAATTTTTTCTGTATATGTAATCTCCATAAATAATCTTTAAATAACCATAGATTTGTAACTTTCTTTGCAACATTTATGCCTTTTTGAGTTATCTAAACAACTAGCACAACGCCGTATTGGAGTGATAGTAGTAATCATTCCTATCTTGTACCTGACTTAATGGGTATTCTTTCAGTGTTTCATCATTAGGTGTGATGTTTCTTTCAGATATTCTATCAGGTTAAGGAGGTCACTTCTAATTCTAGTATCTAAGAGTTTTTATCATGAATAAATGAATGTTGAATACTATCTAAAACTTTTTACACATATTGAAATCATATTTTCTCATCTTTTAATGTGGTTAATTATATTAATTGCATTAATCTGTCTTCTAATATTAAACTTTCTTTGAAGCCCATACAACTGATCATGATACTTAATACTCTTAGAACTCAGCATCCAAATGAGCAGGAAGCATACATTCTTTAGAGACAAAGTAGTTATCAGTTATACACTCACCTACACACAATGAGCAACAAATGCACGTATATTAATATTTTACTGACTAGTTGCTTTAACTTGAGTTGTGTCTTTTACCTATTTACCTCCATCAGCAATGCAGTTATTTATTTAATCAGTGAACAATCATTTGCTGAGCATTCACTAAATGCCATTCACTCTTCTGGTGCTGCAGTACAAAAATGACAAAGCCACGGGCCTGCCTGGTGGCGTAGTGGTTAAGTGCAGGTGCCCTGCTCCCCCAGCCCGGGGTTTGCAGGTTCAAATCCCAGGTGCGCACCAATGCACTGCTTGTCAAGGCATGCTGTGGCGGCCTCCCATAGAAAGTAGAGGCAGATGGGGACAGATGTTAGCCTAGGGCCAATCTTCCTCTTTTTCTGAGGCATCAGATGTTAGCCCAGGGCTAATCTTCCTCACACAAACGCACAAAAAAGATGACAAAGCCATAACCATTGTCATTCAGCAGCTCATAATTTAAGTGTGTGAATGGAGTGCGTGTATGCGTGTGTGTGTTGGACCATAGGGTGAGGCTGGCACAGAAAATGAGTAGAACAAAAGATAATGGAAAACATGCATAGTAAGTGCTGTACTGTAAATGAATGAACTACATGCTAGGGAAATGCAATAGGGAAGCACTTCAAGTGCCCATTCAAGTCATTAGACTTGAATCTTGAATGATGATACATGTTTATCACAAAAAGATGATGGAGAAGGAAACATTCACAGACATAATGTGCTGATTAAATATTTATTGGTCTGTGCCAAGACATTACAGCCTTGGGGATAAAGTAGTGAGTAAGCCACAAAAACCTCTGCTGTTTTCGGTTTACGTCCTAACATCAAAGGAAAGAAACAACTTGCCCAGAGATAGGACCTTTTCTGCTTACGAAAGCTTCTGTCTGAGGTGTCAATCAGTTCTCATTGTTACACAGAGCAGCAACACCAGAAGAGGGCTGCCTGCAAGACGACAGTACCAGAGTTTCTATTTATATTTAGTTTGTAGATTCTTCTAGTATTTTTATTTTGGTCTACATATTATAATGTACATGTAGGTAATTTACAAATTATCCGTATACTGCGAGTGCGGGCTCAAGTTCGATTATTTCATCAAAAAAGTTTGGGGACCACTGCTCTAGAGTCCTCCCAAGTCCTCAAAAGAAAAAATAATTTAACTATTTAAAGCTACATAACACTCGTGTCTAAAACACCAGCAATACAGGAGTATTACATTGCAGAAGGGGCGGCTGGAGAAATTACTTTTCTTAAGGGCCCCGCTGTAGACAACCCCAGAAGAGCTGCCTACGTAGCTATTAACAAAAATTGAACAAAATTTCCTGGACCGTGTTTGCTGCCTTGAGCCAGACGCCGGGAACAACTCCGGTTTTTCTGTCTAGATATTCTGATAACCAGCATAATCCAAGCGGTTGGCTTGCTCGGCGCGTACTCCACAGGGGCCGCCAGTCCAGGGTCCGAGCCGAGCAGAAACAGCTTTCCCAACCCGCGACCCGGGCCGAGACACAGCAAAGCCGTTTCCCGCTGACCAGAGCTGGGTACCAGGGACTTCGCTCCAGAGCCTAAAGCGCCTCCTGGCGCCCGACATTGCCAGCGTGGGGCCAGCGTCATGTGCCCCACGTGTGCGAATCTCGCGCCTGCGCGCTGCTGTCGTACTCGCTCCTTCATTAAGCGTCTTCTGCACGGCAAACCCGCCTCCAGCCGGAGCTGATCGTCACTTCCGGCGGACGCCCAACGTCACTGGTTTCGTCACTTCCTGCCAGTACCGGTGTGGACGGTGCAGATCGTGGCCGCTGGCTCTGCGGTTCCCTCCCTCCCCTGCTTTCCTCCCTCCCTCCCTTTCCTTCCCTCGGCGGCTGTCGGTCGCCCGTCGCAGCCTCCGTGACCCATCCCTAACCCTTTCCTGACCTCGGTGCCGCCGGATTGGCCTCCTTTTCCTGTTTCCCGGCCCACTTGGGTGTCAGGGCGGGGGCCTTGAGGAGCCAGGGCCTCTGCAGCTGAGGAGAGAAAAGACGAGACGACCCTCGGCTCCGCAGCCGGATCGCTCGGTTGGCCGCCGCCATGGCGATGAGGCAGACTCCGCTCACCTGCTCGGGCCACACGCGGCCTGTGGTCGATCTGGCCTTCAGTGGCATCACGCCTTATGGCTATTTCTTAATCAGCGCTTGCAAAGGTGAGCAGGGCCGCTGATCCAAATCCCTGGCGGCTGGGACTGGGCCGCAAGGGAGTGGGGCCGGCACTCTCCAGTGCCGAAGGGGTTGTGGGGCTGTCAGCCTTTGAGATTAGGGCCACCGGTCGTCTGATGGGGAAAGGAGTAGTGTTCGGGGTTCCGCCGCTGGCGCCAAGAGAGGCTTTTCTGAGCTTCTGACGAGGCTAAGTATTTTCCCAACTGAGGCCTCTCATTTTACTTTTATTGCTATTTCTGGAGAAGCGGGGCTGTACGCCTGCCTAGACGCCCCGGGCAACAAACTCTAAATATCTTCCAAGGATTTAGGGAATGGAGAAACTAGGCCAGGTTAAGTAATACCTTATTTTACAAAGACTTGTCACTCCTGTTATCTCACGGGGTATTCCTTTGTGGTATTAGCCCCATTTTAAAATGGAAACTGAGATTTAGGTTAAGACGTTTGTCCAAAATACGACTCAAATCTGGAGTGTTTTGACGCAGATCGGTATTCTTCTCACCGAATTGCAAATGTTTCCCAGAGAGAATGTCTGGCTCGGTTCTCCATTTAATTTATTCCTGGGCGTTCCTTAGTGATCCCGGTGGGTGAGAATAGTTAGACAACAAAAGTAAGTTTTACTTTGTTATTCAGCGTGATCACTTTACGCTTGTGTCTTAGATTTTAATTAATGTGAACTTCTAAATTACGTGTCCTTTAAAATATTTTGTAGATGGTAAGCCCATGCTGCGCCAGGGAGACACAGGAGACTGGATTGGAACATTTTTGGGTCATAAAGGTGCTGTTTGGGGTGCAACCTTGAATAAAGATGCCACCAAAGCAGCCACAGCAGCTGCCGATTTCACAGCGTAAGTGAAATTCATAGCCAAAATGGCCATCAAGTTCTCTGTGGATTGTGTTCTGAAATAATCAAAACTTCAACCTCAGTTATTCATAAACTTCTGACTCTGTGCCTGCCATATAGAGTACATGATGTTGATCTCACTAAAATTCTACCCTAGTCCTATCTGCCTCTTTCTCTTCAGTGGTTCTTAAAATTTTCATTGATTTAAATGACTTACTCTTATGTCTGGATTGGGACCCAGGAATCTGCATTATTAACAAGCGCTCCAGATAATGAATGTTGGTGGTGGTTGTGTTTACAAATACTGCTCCACATGTGCTCCCTGAGTGATAGCATACATTCCTGTGTCTTCATAGTGCTGATGGCCCCAGATTTTTAGCCCAATCTCAATCTATTTTTGTTACCTGGCTTTAGATGTATTTAAAACTCCTCAACTCAGTTACTCTTCATTTTCTAAGTTTTTGAAGGTTGAAATCTAAATCATTCTTGATTTTTCCCTTATGTCCAGATTATCATCATCTTTGTCGATCCTACCAGTAGAATGTCTCCTCACTACAATGTTTGTTATGCGTCTGCCACCGCCTTGGGTCAGGTCCCTGCCACTAGTCTCTTTCCCATCTATTCATCTTCCGTAGTGCTGCCAATTATCTTCCTAAAAACAGATTTCATCATGTCACTGCTCTATCTAATGATCTTCCTGTCTTCCCTCTGCTATTTCAGTGTTTGATGACCTTGGGTGTACATTAGAATAGCCTGAGGAGCTTTTAAAATACTAAGATGCATGTGTCCAAGAAATTCTGATGTAATTGGTCTGGGAATGGAGTCCCTAACATCAGTGTTTTTTCTTCCCTAAAGTTCTTCGAGGCGATTCTGATGTGCAGCCTTAGAACAACTGACCTAACGGTTAAATTTCAGTTGTTGGCACTTTAACATTTGGCTTCGTCCTAGGTTATCAGCCTCATCTGGCACTGTACACTGTATGCCCTGCAGTCTAGCGATACTAAACTTCTTATTGTTGCCAGAATACATATCACCTATTCTGATTTTTGGCGTTTGCATGTTATTAGAGTGACTTGCAATGACCCACTTTCCCCTTCTGGGCGTGTATCATATTTTATGTAATCTTGGTATCTCCAGTTCCTAATTGTGTTTGTGACTTAGCAGACACTGAAATGTTGAAACTAATGAAGGCAATGTCAAGAGCTATTGTGCGTATAATAGACTCAAGAGTCTGGAGAGTAAGAGTGGTCTTGTTGATTTTTTTTGTTTGTTTTAAACAGCGTTTCACACTAAGGAGCAATTGTAAATGTGTTGCTCCCTTGTTTTAAGCAAATTAAACATACCAAGTTTATTATGAAAAATAAAAGCAGATTGGGCTGGAGACGTGATTCTATCCATTTGTTGTTGAAACTCATACCTCTATACTACAGAGTGAATTTTACTGTATGTACGTTTAAAAAATAAATTAAAAATTTTAAAATAAGGAGAGGGAGATGAAGTGCTTACATGGGATTAAATTTGAGATAGTGAGAGATCAGTAAGAAAAGTTATAAATGTCAGTCTGAACTTTTTTCTGTGCCTTCAATGAATAGATTGCTAGTATGTCTTTGTGCATAACCACTGTAAGGCTTTGTGCTGTGCCCCTCTTGTGACTGTATGTAATACTGATAAAATAAGGAGCTGCTTGGTTTTATATAAGGCCTTTATGTCAACAGCTTCAGGTCAAATGTTGCTTTAGATGTCAGCATGCATGCTTATAATGTGACAGAGACTTCTTTGATTGTTAATTATGAGGTGAAAATAGGAAGTAAAAGCAATTCTCAGATAAGGAAGACTTAAGGAGTGCTGGAAGGTTAAGGTGTCCATTCCCTCTTTTGTGCTCACACCATTCCCAGTGTTAAAACTTCTGGTGCTTTTATAGCCCTTATTGATTTATGTGTCGTTGCTTCTTGAAGTTGGAGGCCATGTCTTATATTTTTTGTATCCCTGGCGTATTCAGTACCTTATGTTGCCAAATAAATAACTTGAGGAAAAGAAGGATAAAGGATGGATGAATTATAGATCTTGGTTTTGTTTCTGGAAGATTTGTCTCTGAGTGTCTGGTTGCCATGAGTTTAGCTTTTTTTTTCCTTCATCTCCTCCAGTGTTTGTTTTTTGCTTAGTCCAGTAGGAACATCATCATTGGGAATGAATGTTATTGATTTTTTAACAGGTAGAAAATTGGAATTAAAAACTCTAGATTTTATATATTTGGTAAGTGGATTTTAAAAATGTCATTATTGAAACTAGGTCCCAGTCTGGTGGTGGTAAGTTAATAGTTAATAAAATGGTATTTTAAATTAAATATAATTAAGTTATAAATGTAACAAGATTTTAGATATTAGCATTAAAAGAGACAAGCTTTTGAATTGAGGTTCTGGAAAGATATATTTTTGTTGACCTCAATTCTGTGTTATCCGGCTCTAGTAATGTTAATTACTTGAGCCACATGTTTTGTCACCTCCTGCTTGATGGTCTTGCTCTGATCTTTAAGAGACCTGTGCAAAAGCTTAAGAAGGATCCGCATCTCTATAAAATTGGTGAAGACTCTTGCTTTGTACATTTGACCAAGTTGTAATGCCAGTCCTCAGGAAAAGAAATAAAGGGCATTAGACAGAAATTACTGTTCATGTGATAATTACCCTGAAATGGAGAGGAAAAAAGGTGTGAAAAAATATGGCACTTTAAATACTTAACAGAGTTTTAAAAAGAGTAGTCAAGATTTTATCTTGCTGCAAGAGGAATAGTTATCTTTGTTTAGGTCACTTACAGAACATTAATAACCAAAATCACACATTTGAGGACGTGTCTGTGGATAGGTATTCAGTGTTGTTTTTGTGCTTTCTTAACATTCAAGTCTCAGTGTCTGTTTACAAGTGTATTAAAAGCATGAACGCTGAAGCCTGATTCTGTATTCGAATCCTGGCTCCATCATTTAATAGCTCTGTGACCTTGAGAACTTTATTTAACCTCTCTTTTTTGTCAGTTTCATCATCTATAAAAATGAGGATAGTAATAGTGCTTACCTCGTATGTTGGTTGTGAATATTAAATGAGTTAATATGTTTCTAATATTTAGAACATTGCCTGAAATCTAATAGCTATATAAGTGTTACATGTATAAGGTAACAATGATAGCTACCACCCCTACTAGACCAAAATCATGGGTGTCGTTTTGGAACTTCTGTGGCTAAAGCCATGAAACTTTTTGGTTTCATGAAAGGAAGTCTGAGTAGATTTAAATATCAAGAAGGAATACTTCCCCCCCCGCCCCCCTCAGTTCTGGCTTTTAGGTGCCATGACATAGTGGGAAAGATGTAAGCATTTGTATCAGTCAGGCCTGAGTTCATGTGCTAGCCATGCTTTGTATTTCCATTTTGATCATCGGATTTTTTTTTTTTTTTCTGAGGAAGATCAGCCCTGAGCTAACATCTGCCAATCCTCCTCTTTTTGCTGAGGAAGACTGGCCCTGGGCTAACATCCGTGCCCATCTTCCTCCACTTTATATGTGACGCCGCCACAGCATGGCCTGGCAAGCGGTGCGTCGGTGTGCACCCAGGATCCGAACCCGGGCCGCTGCAGCGGAGCGTGCGCACTTAACCGCTATGCCACTGGGCTGGCCCCATCAGATCTTTCTTAAACGTCAGTTTTCATATCTATAAAATGGGTGTAAGGGCAACATGGTAATTTGGAGGATGAGAGAGATCTTTCTCCACTTATATCCCTGGAGTTTAGCACGGTGTCTGTTACGTAGTAGGTGCTCAATAAATGGAAGCTGAGCCTTACCCTTATTTGTTCCGTGCCTGTCTGTGAGATGTGGGAGATGTGCATCTGTTGTTTACATTCTCCTCTTTTAATGACTTGTATGGGGCTTGCTATTATGGAACTTGATCCAGTTAAAGAATAGCTCCCCCAACTCACCTGATTAATCATAGTATAAATCATTTTTAGGAAGTTCTTTTTTTTCCCTTCATTATGTTTCTCAGAAAATTCGTTAATGTCATGTTTATCTGGAGGTAAATTTTGTTTCTTTTTCTTTGGAGAAGGTATATTCAGCAGAGCTGGTCTGTGCGTCAGTTTAGAATGTTATTTTGAGGGAATTCGGGCAGTCGAGTCCCTGAAACATCATCCTCTTTATATCTTTTAATTCATAAAGCTAATTTTAGCTTTACTTCCCATGATCCTCTTCTCAGCCCCTCTGCTTTCCTCCCATCAAAATCATCTGGGGAGAGTGCCAAAAGTAGAAAGGATTCCTATGTTCTGTTCCCGAGAGTGCTTAAGTAGATCCGAGGTTGGGCCCAGGAATCTATAGGTAACCAAAGTGTATGATCACTGTTTCTTTCTTGTAAAAACCACTAGAAAGATCAATTTTTCTCTGAATAAGGTTCTCAATAAAACAAAGGTGGTATTACCTCCTTTTTGATGACTTGGTTGACATGTTAAGATTGTTAGGCAGTTTTTTCCCCTAAAATAGCTTAATTGTTTTGCTAAGGCTTTAAAGGAGTAAGTTAAGCAGCTCCTCTTTTGAGACTTATGGTAAGTCCATTCTCAGAATGTGAACAGTATTGAACAGGTAGCATTGATTATTATGTGCAAGAGACTGGGGATATAAGAGGTATTGTAGTTCAGGGAGATGACAAGTCCTTCATGAATTGTGCAGAAAATAAATGCTGCGGGATTAGCTGATGAAAGGATATTGTTAATGATGCTTCATTGTCTTGATTTGAGCCCTGTAGCCAGCTGGTTAATATCAGTTTCTTGCCTAGAGATTGAAAAATACATTAGAAAACATTCCAGATTCTTTTTAGGACTCTTACTGTGAATAATGGAAATATGCCAAAGGTAGTGCAAGTAATTAGAACGTGCTCTGTCAGAGAGTGTCGTCCTCAATTTTAGTAGTGTTTCTCAGTAGGAGGAGGAAGACTGTAGATGCACTGGCCCCTGGATGATCCTACTTTGGTCACGTGAGTTCTTTCCTCCTCAGTGAACAGACGTGGTCTAAGCAGAATTGTACGATTTTAAGGAGTTTTGGGAAGATTACTGAATATACTTGAAATTAGTATTTCAAAGGACATTGCCCAGAGTTCCTTTGAGACTCAGCATCAGGTGACTAAGTAGGATAAAAATTTCAGATATATTTGATATTTTCTTCACTTTTCATACCCTCTGTCATTGCAGCAGTCTGGAATCCTAATCTTTGTGAACTCGTATCACTGTTTTCGCTGTGATTAAAAGTAAACATGTAAACAAAAATAAAAGCAAAGCAAAATTAAACACAGTAATCAGTATAAACTGGGTTCTGTGGAAAAACAGGAAGGAATGGTTAATGGAGGTGAGATAAATAGAAGGTTTAATGAAAAGATACCATTTGAAATGAGCCCTTAGGATGAATAGAACTTTGGTAGCTGAGAATGTAAAAGAATATAACAGACTTAAGAGAACAATATCAACAAAGACATAGGAGCCTAGAAGAAAATACATGGCTTATTTGAGGAATGGTTTCTAATCTGGTGTGACTAGATTCAGAGAAATAATACAAAAGGAGGTTGAGAAGTAGATTTTGGCCAGAGAGTTGAATTGGAAATGGGAGAGATTGGAGCAGGTTTCTCTTGCAAAGAGAGATGAATATTTGAGAGTTTAGTAGCAACACTATTCATAGTTGACATTATTTCTCTCAGAACGTATTTATTTAGCTACTCTTAAGACTTAGGTATGTGGTATGCAAGATTTATATTGTATCATCAGCATTTATTCCTGTTATGTGGTCATTCATGTTTATTTACCATTGTACATGCTGTTAATGCTTGTCTACAAGAGTATTTCTCTTTGTTGCCCCCTGGTATATTTCTGCCTGCTCGTTTTAAGACTACTGACTCCACTGGTTAGATTTTCTGGACTTTCTGGCATAATTAGTAGCATGTTTTTCCTGTGTGTCTATAATCATATGTGTTTGTCTTTTAATTATATTTATTAAATGTGTTATTTAATGCGTGTTTTTCTCCACAGCTAAAGCTCTACTAAGGCAGGAATTTTCTTTGTGATCATTTTTTCTCTCCCTTTTGTGCCCTAGCCCTAAGTCTAGGATGACATAATATACTTGATCTATTATTGTATGTTTATTGAGTAAATGAAGAAAAGATACACCTTGCTTTTCTTTTTTTTCTCTCTACTGTTAATTGT
Source organism: Diceros bicornis minor (assembly GCF_020826845.1). Lineage (NCBI taxonomy): Eukaryota > Metazoa > Chordata > Mammalia > Perissodactyla > Rhinocerotidae > Diceros > Diceros bicornis. Next base: position 45,445,863 of record NC_080756.1, on the reverse strand, counting down.
TCACTTTATTCTTAAAAATAAATGTCAATTACGTTAAAATGGAAATCTTTATGGAGCATAGCTTGTTAACTCTTAATAGTTTTTTTTTTCCTGTATGCAAAGGTCTCTGGTTTATTTTTCAATGACCTCTTCTGATATAAAATGAATTCTTTTTTTCTTCTTATTCTTTAAGCTTTTTTATTTGGGAACCTCTTACGGTATTTTTGTAAAGTATTATTTAACTATTATCTTCTGCCATATACACACATATATATGTGTATAGGCACACAACCACACATATATTTTGGATTGGGATGGGTCAGGGAGACATACAGTTGAGAGATTAAAAATTCTCAGTGTTAGCATTATATAATCAAAAGCTAATACTTTGGGGGGAAGTTAATTGTACTAGAATTTGAGAATTTATGAATCAACTTCGAGGAAGAGTTGGGGAGAATATTTTCTTCTCTGCTGTCCTGATTTGAAATTTTGCATAACCTATATCACTGCCTTTCATTCTCCTGTAACTTTTTTTTAAGGATATCTTGTTTTTCATTTTTTGTTTTGCATGTATATAAGAGTAGAGAATAGATAACAAAATGGAAAGTTGAAACTAAAAATTGGTTAAAGTGTTTGCAGTCTTGCTAAAAGGATGTTATGGCTATAGGCTAAAATAAAAATAAGGATGGGTTGGTTTGTGGATCTCATTTACTTAAATTTGTAAATCTTTTCTACAATCAAAATTAGATTGGTTATATGGCTTTTACAGAGAAATTTATTTTCCTTTAGACTCATTTAAATATTTTATCAAATGAACTCAAACAGAGATATTAGCGATAATGGAGATTTCTATTTATGTAACATTTTACATATCTAACCGATTTAGTAATTAATTATCAAAATTACCACTATATTTATCTTTTAATGTTACTTTTTACTTTTAGCAAAGTGTGGGATGCTGTCTCGGGAGATGAATTGATGACCCTGGCTCATAAACACATCGTCAAGACTGTGGATTTTACACAGGTATAAAAAATGGAATTTATTTTAGGGAGTTAAATCGCTGCTATTATAGGTTATAATAATGGTTTTATATTTCATTGGTTTGTATATTTGATTTATATTTGTTTTGGGGCAGAATATTTGGTGTATATTGGCTTATATTTGATTTGATTGTAGATAGGCTATACAGATTTATTTTTCCTTAGTTAATTCTATGAGGTTTTTAAGATACCCTGGAACTCTTGTATCAGGCCTCCAACAATAGCAACAAACATCTAAAAAGCCCAAATAATGTTTCCCAACTACTTTCAGAAGAGAGAGGAGGAATTTGAGGTCATCAGAGATGTGCTACTCAGGAGGGAGGGGAATAGGCTCAGAGCAGAGTGAGAGAATTCATGATGTGGTAGGTAATGTAACACATTTCAACAGGGAAGCTTAAAGTGCTGTGGCAGTTGTGGGGATAAATACTCTACAGTATCTTTTCAGAAGTGATTGGTATGTATTGCATCTGTTTGTGAAGTCTGTGAGCTTTATTTGGGTTTTATTTGGTGTTGAAGAAGTTTCAAAAAGATATAACTATTAAAATGGTAATCTAACATTTTACTTGTGTGTTTTCAGGATAGTAATTACTTGTTAACTGGGGGACAGGATAAACTGTTACGCATCTATGATTTGAACAAACCTGAAGCAGGTAAGCATAATATATATGTGTTTGTGGTTTTATCTTCTTTTAATTTAGATAACTTTTCCTGATTAAAGGAATTTATGTTCAGTACTCAAATTTGGAAAATAAAGATAGTCACAAAGAATTAAAACATAATCCATCATCCAGTATTAATCACTGTTAGTATCTTTAGTTTTTAGTTCATATTCTTCTAGTCTTTTTTTCCATGCAGGTATCTTTTTTAATATCAATATATTTACTACGTTATGCTTGTTCTATAGCCTTCTTACAATTTAAAAATTTATCAAGATAAATTTTTTTGATATTAAGTTTTAAAAAGTGCATAACAATATTACTACCTTTTGGTGAGAGTGGTTATCTGCAGAAGGTGAGAAGGGTGAGAATTCTCAGTGTGTACATATATTGTTTAGATTTTTGAACCATGTGAATGTATTAGCTATTCAGAAGAATTTTTAAAATCTGCAATTAACAATTTTTTTATGTCTTTAAATATTTTATCCACTGTTTTTAATGACTGTATGGTTCTCCATCCTTTGGATAAGTGAATTAACTAGTCTCCTATTATGGCCTGTTTGGGCTATTTACAAATTTTAATTATTATAAGCAGTGTTAGGCTTTAACATCCTTATAGGTGCAAATGTTTCCACAGTTGTTTCTGTAGGATAACTACATAGAAGTAGAATTTTTGGGACAAAAAGGAGGTGCTTTTGGAAGGCATTGATAGATTTACCAAAGTGCCTTCCAGCAAAGTATAAAAATATATCTATAGGGGCCGGCCCCGTGGTGCAAGCGGTTAAGTGTGTACGCTCCACTTTGGTGGCCCAGGGTTCGCCGGTTCAGATCCTGGGTGTGCACTGACGCACTGCTTGGCAAGCCGTGCTGTGGCAGCGTCCCATATAAAGTGGAGGAAGATGGGCACGGATGTTAGCCCAGGGCCAGTCTTCCTCAGCAAAAAAAGAGGAGGATTGGCAGGTGTTAGCACAGGGCTGATCTCCTCACACACACACAAAATATATATATCTATAGCTAACCTGTTCTGGCAAACACTAATAGCTAACTTTATCTTTGCCAATTTAATAGAAGAAAAATGATTCTGTCATATTAATGTGAATTTTAAAAAATTATTCATGAGATTAAAATACTGTTGAGTTCCACTTTAACGTGTTTCTTCTTTTGTGAACTAATTGCCTGTTCATGACCTTTGCCCATTTATCTGTTGTGATGTTTATCTTTTTCTTACTGGTTTTAAAGATTCTTTATTCTGATTTGTCATTTGCTTTTAAATTTTGTTAATAAGGTTTCTGGTATACAAATTAAAAAATTTTGGTGATGAGATCTATCACTTCCTTTATGAATTCTCTCATTGTACAAGAGGTGTAAGAGACACCTTTTCTTCCTCAGTCCAGATATTCACCTCTATTTTGTAGTATTTTAATGCTTTTCTAGCCACATAATATACATTTTAAAAGCTACTGGGGGCTGGGCCTGTGGCCGAGTGGTTAAAGTTCTTCGCACTCTGCTTTTGGAGCCCTGGGGGTGGACCTACTCCACTCACCAGCCATGCTATGGAGGCGTCCCACATACAAAATGGAGGAGGATTGCTAACAGATGTTAGCTCAGGGGAAATCTTCCTCACCAAAAAAAAAAAAAAAAAAAGAGGCTACCACAATATGGTAAACAGAATTTTGTTTTATTTATTATATATTAGTTGGTATCTTAAATTTTGTATCGTGGGCACGAAAGGCAAAGCTACATTGGAAATTAAGCAATTATTCTTGAGATACCTTTTCTAAAAGCATTTCTAAGGTGAGGAAACAAACTACATTTATAGATGATTCTCCATTGGCACCTGGGAGTTTTTCTCTTCATTCTCTTTGATAACTTTATGCCAAAACATAGGAAGTATTCTGACTTCACTTAATCAGTGTACCTGTCTGGCTCAGCAAGGTGGTTCAGGGTTTAGGTGGACATTTTTTATCTCTTTTACCTTTCTCAAAGCTACTTTCTGAAAGTGGCTCTTCCACTGTTCTCACAATAGAAATAATAGCAATTAACTGAGCTTTTACTGTATGTCAGACATGAGATGAGAACTTTAGATCTATATTCTCATTAGATTCTCTATGAGAATATGATATAGTAACTATTGTTATCCCACTTTACAGATGAAGTAATGTAGTCTTCAAAGTTAAGTTACCTGCCCAAAGTCAAAGTCATGTTGAATGTCATTGCCTCCAGCATCTGCTTTTGCCCAGAGATGAGTGTGTTTCTTTTTTTAAATCTTTTCAAGGGAAAGACTCCAACAGAGACAGATTCCCATTTTTTTGATGCTTTGCTTCTCAGTGTAGAAATATTCCTGGGAATTACTGCACTGCTTTTTATTTCCCTTTTCTGCTTCTAGCCTCCACTTCCTTCTTTTTTTCTGTTAGTTACTACCAGCAGTAGCTTGGATGAGGGTCCCAGTCTTAGTGGTAGTACTAGAGTTGGCTCAGGCTGTATGTTCCTGGGTCCATATTCTTACTAAATTATGCTACCTTAGTTACTCTTTTATTTCATTGCAGTACAATAGTGCTTTTGAAAGCAGTATTTTGAAAACAGAAGTGTAGCCTGGAGGGAGTGATTTATTCACTCCCAGCTACATATGGCATCATAGTTCTTGGGTTCCTTGTCATGCAGGTAAATTTTTGCTCTAGTATAGAAAAACTGAATGCATTCCATATAAATAGCAAGTTTGAATTGTGGTGGGCTTTGAAAATTTGCAGTCTAATTTTAAATGTATTTTTATCTTCTTTCTTTCTTTTCTTTACAAATTGAATTGTTCCAGTTTTGCTCAGTTTTAAAAATCAAATATTAACAAATGTGTTTTAAATTGTTTCATCTTAAGAACCTAAGGAAATCAGTGGTCATACCTCTGGTATTAAAAAGGCTCTATGGTGCAGTGAGGATAAACAGATTCTTTCAGCTGATGATAAAACTGTTCGGTAAGTAAGTTTTCTTTAATAATTTAAAGTTTGAAACATATTTGACCCTTGAGCTTATATTTTAAATATTTTTTATAACTATTATGTGGGAAGAATTATCTCTGAACATTGAAACTTCAGCTGCACATAGGTCACGTTTTTCTATCAAATTTGGTTATCAGTTTCCTATTATCAACATAGAGCAGAATTCACAAAACATTTAATTAAAGCTACTGACACCTTTATAAGCAGGTGCTCTTAACCTGGGTCACTGGACAGGCTGGCTTTAGGGGGTCCATGTAACCCTGAAATTCTGTACACAATTTTGTGAGCTGACACCTGATGTGTTTTTCTGTGGAAAGATATATAGCTATCATCAAATTCACAAAAATAAAGTGTAAGAACCATTATTTAGAGCAACACTGAAAATAATTAGATTAGGGCCCAAGTGTCTAGATAGTGTAGTTTTGCTAAATTGTTTGGGAAGTGTATTTAAGTACTAAAGTTGACTTCACTGAGAAGCTACCAAATAACTTGACAGTGTATAGCAACCCAAAACTTCTCTGTGTCATCTGTAATTTATGAGTTGGAATGGAGGTTGTTTTATTACGGTTGTGATTATTCTTTTCATTGGTTAATCTGCAGATGTAACTAGGATTTAATCTTTTTTCTTAAATGAGTAAATACCATATTTTGCTCTTTCTTTTTTGCAGCCTTTGGGATCATGCTACTATGACAGAAGTGAAATCTCTAAATTTTAATATGTCTGTTAGCAGTATGGAATATATTCCTGAGGGAGAGATCTTGGTAATAACTTATGGACGATCCATTGCTTTTCATAGTGCAGTAAGGTATGTCTGAGAAATACCTTCATTTTCTTTTTTGGTAACAAGGGACAATTTAGGGTACTTAAAAATTGGAAGGCATCTGCAAAAGATATTTAACTCTTCTAAAAGCAAATGTAGTCTATGCTATATAATATAGGGGGAAATGTTTCCAAATCCATTAATTTCCAGATATTTAGGACATTGATTGGTAAAATTTAACAAGTTTTAAATTACATTTTTCTTAAAAGGATCGCTGGATTGGTGCTGTAATTAATGTTCTTTACTATATAAAACCATTGTGATCTTGATTCTCCTATTAATTTTCACTTTAAAATTTTAGAGAAATACTAGTGATTTTTTTTTTTTTCTATTCCCAAGTGTGTGTAGACCTAATGAATTTTTTTAAACAGACTTAATTTTTGTGACTGTGAATATAGTAAATGCTCTTGTTGAAAATTTGGAAAATATAATTTAAAAAAATTTACCCACAATCCTACAACTAAATGCCAGAATGTTAGTGGTAGCTGTATTTTCTCCTAGTCTTTTTTTCTGTTACATAAATGTGTATATTTGTGTAGTTTTTTTTTCTTTAGTTACTAGGACCCTAACAAGTGTAATTTTTATTTTTTATTTTAAAATATTTTTAGCCATTAAAAATTCTTTGAAAACATTTTTACCAGGTGTATTGCATTATAGGTTGTAATAAATTATGCGTCAGGTTTCCTTTTTTAACACTGCAATGAGTTTTATGGTACATCTCTGAGTGTTTCCTTACAGTAGAATCCTATAAGTAGAATTATTAGTTCAAAGGGTAGGAATGTGCTTAAAGTTTGGTATACACGTCACTGGATTGATTTCCGTAGAGATTATACTGTATTATACTCTGACCAGCAGTCTTGTACTTTAACCTTTTGTCTAAAGGGCCACTTGCAGATCTAAGCTTTGCTGAATGGCAGAAGGAAAGAGAAGGCAGTAAAAACGGAGAAGAGCAATTAAGAATGTAAAGGAGTTTATACTCACACAGTGAATTGATAATAATAGAATGCTATTGCCTAGAAGCCATTAAATTTACAACTCTGCTAATTGGTCACTCCTGGATTTGGGGAACATGCAGCCTTCCTGTAGACGTTGCCTCAAATCCTATGTTGGTGGCAGAAGTCTGCTGGCCTATTGAATATTCTAACATTTGAGCTAGAAAGTTGCTGTTCAGTGATCCTGCATAAGTCAAATAACTTTACTTTTCATGCTTTGATAATGTGTGGTGATGGGAATATGATGACAACATTTAGAAGCTGGAATGGTCTAATGTTTTGTATTGGTGGCTTGTCAGGATTTTTAGGTTTGGACTGGAAAATAACCAATGTCCAAACTCATTGATACTCAGGTGAAACTGTTGTAATGCATTGATTTTTATTATATAGCTATAGTCTCAAATTTATTCTTTTACTGCCTGGTAGTAAAAACTGAGCCACTTTTAGCAGTTTTATATTTTATGGCATTAAAGTTTTATCCTATTGCAGAAGCTCATAAATTCTCAGCAATTGAAAATAATGTACAAATAATTTTTTGTATTAATTACCTATTGTAAAAACTTTTTCTCTTTACAAAAATAATGTGTGCTTGTCATGGAAAAATCAAACAGTACAGAATTAAATTTTTTTCAAAGCAAAAATCCCACTATATTAGCCATACTGTTTTTAATTAGCCAGCATACTCATTTCCAGAAAGGCATCCATTGTGCAAAATGTCAATATCCGTCCATCAAAATGTCTTTATATTCCTAGAATGAACTCCACTTGGGCATGGTATCCTTCAGAACTTTTTTGGCTAATATTATTTAGAGGGTTTTTTTTTAACATTACTATTTATCTTTGACTAAGTGAATATTTAACTGTTCCTTGGGTTTCAGAATTTAGGAACAGTTTAAATGTAACTAATCATTTCCTGTATTATTTATGCAATATTCAAAATTTATAAATATTTATTATTTAAATTTTTTTCCAGTTTGGACCCAGTTAAATCCTTTGAAGCTCCAGCAACCATCAATTCTGCATCTCTTCATCCTGAGAAAGAATTTCTTGTTGCAGGTGGTGAAGATTTTAAACTTTATAAGTATGATTATAATAGTGGAGAAGAATTAGGTGAGTTGTCCTCTTTTTCCTCCCTTAAAATGATGTAGTTACCTTTGTCAAATGTTAGGTTTCGTAATTAGCACCTCAGTTAACACCTCAGTTACCAAATTTTTTCCAAGTGAAAAATGAAAGAATTTTTATCCACTGTGGGTAGAAATATTTATAGAACTATAAACAAAGTATGCTGAAATCAAATTTATCTTCTCCTTTTAGCTTAAGTTCATCATATTCTGACATTCTATACAATAGTGCAGTGTATTTATTGACGAGATAGGGAGGCAATCTTATGTCAAAGTCTGATTAAATAGATGCAAGGAGATTTGTTCTTTCTGAAGTATAGTGCAGGAATGAAGCGCTATCTGCCTGGCTCCTCTTCTGTTTGCCAACATAGGAGTCACTAAGGCTCTATAGAGAATAGTGGGGGTAGGGAGCTATGGCTTATTATAGGGATACCTTAGGGATCTGAACTGGAGGGGGTTTTTTGCTTGTTTTTATTTTACTTTTATTCTTTCTTGGAGTCTGATTTTTGCTTTCATTATCGTGATAATGATCCTTAATAAAGGAAAGGGAAAGGCATGTAGGATTAATTTGAAGTTAATGCACATCCTAACTTTATATTTATCTGATGGACTAGGTATTTAGCCTTCCCAAATAGTTTTTGCTTTTTGAGCTAGTGTATTTCATTTTTATAATTTTTTTGTCTGTAAGCTGCCGCTTTTTTTCTAGCTGTCCTGATCTACCACTCAATGAACTAAGCTTGTAAGAATTATATAAAGAACAAAAGACAATTTTTTATGTTTTGGTTTTTTTGGAAAACGGATAGATTTGGGTTGGATAAATGGAACCTTGGTGAATGGCCATATAGAATCTATTTTAATTGCTTATGGTTCACATTTTATTGCTTGAATATAAGTGACTTTTAAAATAAGAGATTCTTTTCCATTGTTTTTATTTAATGTGAGTTTCCAGAGTTTTAGAATGTTTTGGCCATATGTTTTATTTACTTTGAAAAAGAGAAGTAAATTATTTGCCTGATATCTGAGGTTATAGTTAGTGAGTACTGGACCTTGGACCCAGCCATTCTTATTCCAAAACTTCGTTTTCTTTCTACTCTCATGATAATACTTTCATGATATTCTCTGGTTGAACAGAGATAGAGGAAGATGGTGCATGAGGGTCCTTGAGTTGAATAGACGTGGAGACGGAACATTCGTCTAGTAGAGAGCTTTGAAATGGAGAGTTTGGTGATGAGGGATTAGAAAGTAAATGAGAAAAGTTAGTAAATAAGGATGTGACTTAAACAGAACAGTACCACTACTAATCTGTACATTTTCTCATTGAATTCCGTGGATTAAAATATCTAAGCACCAGTATTGATCCTATATAATGTTCTTGTGACAGAATGACTAGCGGACTCGAGATAGTCTGGTAGGAAATTAAGAGGCAGAGTGTGTAAAAGAGCTCCATCTGGTGGCCCTCTGTAGTCATAATAAGAATTAGTTCCCTAGTAAATAGGCAGTAAGTTTAGGATATGGAAATTGGGATTGAACTGATAGACTTTAGATCTGCTTTCTATAGAATTTAGGAGGGTAGTTTCATTTTCTCCCTTCTTTCATCCTTATTGGGACATGAAACCTCATTTTTTTTTTAAAGAGACAATCTGAAACCATAATACATGCCAGAATTGGGAAGGGGTAATCTTATGGAGAAATGGTAGACAGGATGTACCAGTGTATGATGAGAATCACTTTCTTTTTGATTAGGTGTAGTTCTTTGTATTTGCCCTTATGAATTTTGCATCTTCTCAATAATATAAGTAGTATTTTCTTTAGCGTATCAATACTTAACCTGTTATTTAAGTATTAAATTATCTAATAGCCTTTTCCTCTTTTTCAGAATCCTACAAAGGACACTTTGGTCCTATTCACTGTGTGAGATTTAGTCCTGATGGAGAACTCTATGCCAGTGGTTCTGAAGATGGAACATTGAGACTGTGGCAAACTGTGGTAGGAAAAACATACGGCCTTTGGAAATGTGTGCTTCCTGGTAAGAATTTTTATTCAAAGTTATCAAATAGAGCTTCATGATTTTATGTCATTTTGCATCATTAATTCTATTTCAATGTTTCCGTCTCCTATAGATTTTAAACTATATAATATGGTTTAAGCAAAGAGAAGGCCATGATTATAAATTGGCCACTGTGTTCTTTTGTTTGTTTAAATTTTTTTGTTGTACACTCTATTCTGTACAATCTAAATTTTTATGTTAGATCATTTGGTGAATGGAATGGCCCTGATTCAAAATTTGCTAGAAAGCAATATAAAGAATTTATAAATAAATGTATTTAATCTCTGAATAGTGTTACTCATGATCCTTACTCATAAGGTAGACTTTTTTTTTTTTTCTTCTGAGGAAGATTAGCCCTGAGCTAACATCCATGCTAATCCTCCTCTTTTTGCTGAGGAAGACCAGCTCTGAGCTAACATCTATTGCCAATCCTCTTCCTTCCCCCCCCCCCCAAAGCCCCAGCAGATAGTTGTATGTCAAAGTTGCACATCCTTCCAGTTGCTGTATGTGGGACGCGGCCTCAGCACGGCCAGACAAGCGGTGCATCGGTGCGCGCCCGGGATCCGAACCCGGGCCGCCAGCAGCAGAGCGCATGCACCTAACCGCCAAGCCACAGGGCCAGCCCCGGTGGACATATTTTTAATAAAAATACTTAGTTATTGATCCCAAAGTAGTTATAGTATGAACCTAAAAGTAGTTTTTAAGGAGAGATGTACTATTTTAAATAACAATTATTAAAAAAGAAGTTGTTTCTATTATGTTTTGTAGCTCATTGCTTGGAATAGTCTTGGTGTATTCTTCTTAACTATTAAATACTAGAAATTACTGGTAATATTGTAATTTATGCAATCATCATTGCTCTTCTTTTCACAGAAGAAGACAGTGGTGAGCTGGCAAAGCCAAAGATCAATTTTCCAGAGACAACGGAAGAGGAGCTAGGTAAATACTAACACGTTAACTTTTGTAGAGTCCTAGGGGATTTAAAATTGAAGTGTTATTTGAGTTTTACTCATTGACAAAGGAAATTTATTGAATACGAACATAAATAATGGAAAGTTTAAATATGTATATATTTATATATACATGTTTATAGAACAGATATTTAAATTCCTACTGCATAGTAGAAGGCATGGAGATGTAGTGTAGACCTGACTGATGTGTGGTTACTCTTATAGAACTTAGAGTCCAACTTAGGAGGCAGATAGTAAAATAAATAAATTGTTACAATGGTAATTGTTATTTAACATTTATTAAGCACTTACTACGTACCAAGTGTTCTTTCCCAAATCTGGAATTACGAATTATAACATGCTCTGATCATATAATATTGTTTGAAGTTTGAATAAATAAAGAAGAGGAAGACTTTAATTCAGTGTTTATTAGATAGTTGGAGTCATTGAAAATTTAGCTGAGAAGAGGGGCCCTTTAGAGGTTAAGTTATGGTGTAAAGGAGTTTAATGGGTAAAATACATGAACTTATTGTTTGTTGCTTTTTCTTTGGTGTGAGTCTAGTCATTAATGCACATGTACTTGTTCTCCTTTGCTTCCCCTCACAAGCACACTTTTAAAAAACTTTTTTATTCCTTCATTACACAGAAATGTAGATTAGCTTCATTCTTTTATTAAGTTGACTAATGTGATTTTTTGTTTTTTAATTGTAGAAGAAATTGCTTCAGAGAATTCAGATTCCATCTATAGTTCAACTCCTGAAGTTAAGGCCTGAGCCTCAGGCATATGCCACAGATAGTATACAACATGTGGACTAAAACGAGCAAGCAGAGAAAAGCATCAGCCTTCCAGAGTTACTCTGTGCTTAAGGCAAACATGAGCAGTAAATAATGAGGAATATGAACTAGCTCCAGTGCTGGAACTAACTAACTTGGTATTACCTGTAAGTGAAAACACAAGCGTATCAGATGAAGGCAGGTGGAGTTATGCTCTTGTAGTACGATGGCCTGTTGTCATCTTAATGAATATGTGCAAGCCAACATCCAATTTCTCTTATTACAATTAGATTTCTTGTAGGTGTTTATGTTATTATGGAGAAGAAAAATATATTGGCCTATTTTTCTGACTTTTCCCTTAAAGCAGAAAGCCTTTTTTTGCTTTAGTTGTAAAGAAGAGGGAATACATGATAAAGTAACTGGTTTGATTTCTCTTTCATTGTACACTGCTTCTGAACATCTAATTGTTTTTAGTTGTCTAAATAAAATGCCTCTAAAACAAAGCAATGTTTGTTTCTTGGGAAAAATTGGGAGATTTGAGTGTCATCAGTGGAAATCGCCACAGAGTTTTTCTATATCATAACTATGTCAAAAGACAACCTCGTTAAATAATCTGTGGTAAACATATTGTTTCGTAATTTTGAAATTTAATTGCTTGGACTGAATTTTTGAAATTTTCATGTTCTTTGCTGGGGTTACATTTACTCCCTTCTTCCTAGATTGGATAGAAATGCTTGACCTGCCTTTTAAAAAGTTTCAGAATAGTGACTTATTTAAATGACACATGCTAATTATAAGAGAAAAATAAAGCAATTCAGAATTAGCTGAAAGACAGCAGAAAAATCACTCAAAATCCCAGCACCCCCCAAAATCTATTAAAATTGAGTGAACATTAATGTACATTACTGTATCTCTGTGTGATCATAAAGATGGGATCATTGTAGACCTGCAATGTTTATTTTACTTTATCCTTTAAGTTCAGGTGGTGTTCAAAAAGCCTTTTTACCAACCTAATAAAATGTATCAACTGAATTTAGACTTGTGATGTATTTATTTTTTAAAATATGGAGGGGATATTAAACTAATAATTTGGAAATACTTACAACAATGAATAACATCTCTGCCAAATTGCTTTCTCTTTCCTTATTCATCTTGTGAATGAACCTTGATAACTTTCCTTAAAAGAAATAACCAACCAAAGAATAAGATAAGTTTTGAGGATTTGTGGTAACCAGAAGAAAGCACTGTAGGCCATGACTGCCTTAGAGGGTCAAGAGAGTTATGTCACGGGGGGAGCCAACTGATGATCCACGTGGGTCTCATGGAATGGTAGTATTTTTGTGTGAACTTGATACATGCCTGGTCTTCTGCTTTGCAGCAGCAGTACTGTCGATGTACCACGGGTTGTTCAGTCTGACTTAGCCTAAATCAAGTTGAGATTTATATGTACCAGAATGGAATCATGAAAATGCTTGGTATTTATGATCCAAGGGAATTTCCTCTACTTAGGTTTTATAAAAGTCTAAAGCCCCTATACAGATACCTGCTTATACCACCACTGGGTGGCATATAGCTTGGAATCTATAAAAGTTGTTTGGAGTTAAGTTTATAAGTTGAAGAATTTCAGGCCATGAAGATCTGTCGTACCATCCATGCGTTATACTTCTTGTGTGAGTAGAATGTTCATGTTGGTCAGATCTCTGGTTGACAGTGTTGTAATAAACTGTCAAGTTCTTAGGCTTTTAGCATGTTTTTAGATACTGCTTGTTCAGTAAAGTCATTTTAGGTTTTAACTTTGGCCAGATTATTAATAGAGTTGCTTGTGATTGTTAGCTACTTTTGTTTTAATAACAGAGGACATGATTTTGGGGATTTCACTAGTTTCACTCTTAAGGTAACCTTGTTTTTTTTGTAGCCATGTGTATACTGAGCATACGGACCACCTGGCAGGCTGTGGGAACAACCAGGGCTTGGTATCCTTTGTGTATTGGTTTTCTATTTCGGCTGTAACAAATTACCACAAATTTGTGACTTAAAACAACACAAATTTATTTTACAGTTAAGGAAGTTGGAAGTCCGAAATGAGTCTCACTGAGCTAAAATCAAGGTGTTAGCAGGACTGCATGCCTTCTGGAGACTCTAGGAGAAAATCTGTTTGCTTGCTTTTTCCAGCTCCAGAGGCCACTGGCAGTCCTTGGCTCATAGTCGCTTCCTCCGTCTCCAAAGCCAGCGGCGTAGCATCTTCAAATCTCGGACTTTCCTGCCACCAAACTCTTTCACTTAAAAGGACATTTGTGATTATACTGGACCCACTTGGATAATCTCCCCAATTCAAGATCCTTAATTTAATGACATCTGCAAAGTCCTTTTTGCCATATAAAGCAAGATTCATAGTTTCAGGGATTGGACATGGACATCTCTTGGGCACCATTAGTCCGCCTACCACGTGTTATAATGGTAGAATCCTACAGAATTTACTTGAGCAAAAAGTTCTAGTATACATTGACTAAAATTGCACTTATGAAAGTCTCAGTGTCCTGCATGTTTCTAACCCAGTGGTCGCTTTTCTGTCCTCGTCTTACTAAACCTTCACTAGCCTTCAGTAGTTGTCTACTTCCTTGTTTTTGCACTATTTGTTCCACTTCTATGAAACCACACTCCTGGTTTTCCTTATATCTTTCTGACTCCTTCTGTATTTGCCCATTCCTCCTTTTCCGCTTGACCTTAGTTTGGGCTGTACTTTCTAGCTCTGCTCTCTCCAAAGGAAAAAAAATCCATATGGCAATCAGTATTTTCTACTATCTTTCAAATCTGTATATCCAGCCTGCCTCCCTGAGCACCAGAGTTCAGTGGCATAGTTGAGTGTTCTACCTTAACCTCTAGTAAGCATCTCAAACTTATCTATCTAAAACAAATCTTAAGTTTTCAACCAAACCTGTTTCCCTCTCAACTCATTACCCATTCTAGTAACTGGCGGTACCTAACACTCATTTGTTCAAACTAAAAGAAGTCCTCAAGTCCTTTCTCTCATCCCCATTTCTCGTCTATGTGCACGTCCTGTGGGCTCTTCTGCATCCGTACCTTGCCTCATTTCCATTGTGGCCACCGTAAGCCAGGCAATCTTTCTCTCTCACGTGCTCTGTTGCAGTGCCTTCATAACTGCTCCCTCTTGCTCCTAGTCCTCCACCCTGCCCTCCTCCCCTCCATCCTCTGCACAGGAGGAAAGCTCATTGCTTAGGACTTGAAGAGGCCAGATGACTGCCTTGTCTAATCTGTAGTGGCTTCCCACTATACCGGATTTTTACTGTGATCTGACTCCTGCCTTCTGTGACCGTCTCATTTTTCCCTTGCTTGCACTGCTCTAGCCACAGTGGCTTCATTTCTCTCTCAAGGTCTTTTCACTTGGCTTGCTATTTCTGCTACTTGATCTACTCTTACCTAACTATTTACATGCCTAACCTTTTTTGTGATTCAGGTCTCAAGTCCTTCTGTATCCCTTCTCATCACTTATTATTTTGCCTTATTTTATTTATAGTTCTTATCACTATCTGAAATTATCTTGTATATTTTTCATCTCCCCCAATACTACCTTTGCCTAGAAAGGTGGCTGGTATGTTAAGTGCTCTATATTTGTTGAAACAGATTCTTAAGTTAGCACCAAATCTTATCAGACCAGGAAGATAGTTTCCAGTTATCTCGTAGGCAGCCGACCTTCCTCTCCACTGAAGAGTCAGGCAGGGCAGAAACCTACTCAAAGCCCTTGTCTCTCCAGTGAACCCCTGTACAGCCTCAGCTGACTTGAGGCCCCATTACCAAGGAGTCCAGCTTGTATGATACAGTCTCTTCGTCTCCATCCACTCTGCTTCCCATTCCATTCTTTCTGTGGAGCCTCCTCTCTATGTCCTAATGTCTAGTAGGTCATGGCAGCCTAAATTCCCACCTAACTTTTATAATTTACCTTATGAGTCATTACGTCTCAGTTTCAGTTCATCCAGAGGTTTCTTCCAAGAAACCAGGATTGAGTGTGGTCAGTCAATTCTCTTGAGAATTTTTCCTGTCAGTAAATAAAATTCAACATGTTCTTTTTTTTTTTTCTGGTGAGGAAGATTAGCCCTGAGCTAACATCCATTGCCAATCCTCTCTGCTGAGGAAGATTGGCCCTGGGCTAACATTCATGCCCATCTTCCTCTACTTTATGTGGGATGCCACCACAGCATGGCTTGACAAGCGGCGTGTTGGTGCGCGCCCAGGATCTGAACCTGTGAACCCCAGGCTGCTGAAGCGGAGCGCGCGCACTTAACCGATATGCTGCCAGGCTGGCCCCACGTTCTTTTTAATGGCTACAAAATAGTATAGTAAAGATGTACCATAATTTATAATAATTTACAGATTACAATTTTAGTAATTCAATGGAATTATTAATTTAGCAGCCTTTTCTTCTTTGAGACTAAGGTGGGGGGAAAATCAACATAATTTTTCCAGAAGGCAGCAAAAACAAAATGGGGAATTAAAAATGCAGATGAGGGGGAAATATTTCTTTAGTAGGTACCTTATGTTTCACACCTGTAGGGTTAATGTTTTGAAACAAGTGATTCCTATTGAGTTACCATATAAGTTACGGTACATGTTGGTCTCTTACACTAGGAGGATTCCTGAGGAGAAAAAAATTACTGGAGCAAGAACTTTCTCAGGAGGCTTAGCTTTCCTTTGCTTATCTATAAGAATGCACAGTTGCCAGTGTGACAGTGTCACTTAGACCAGTGTAACTTGAAAATCAATAGACTTGCTGAAACTCTATTGAGAAACAAATGAGGCATCTAACAAATTTACCTGTGGAAACACGGCCAAAGTGTGCATTTAAATGATAGCTAATGAACAGTAATAATACTTTATAGGTTGAATTAATTAATGAGAGAATGGAACTTGGTCAAGTGGAAAATAACTGATTTTAGTTTAAGGATGCGTATGGAAACAGTATTGTTAAGTGACTTATGTTAGATTTTCTGCTCGGTTTTTAAATATTGTACTGTTTTAATATTTCCAGTAACTCAGTGAGGTAGGTAATATCCCCATTTTATATATGGTAAACCTGGTTTCAGAGAGGTTAAATGTCTTGCCTAATGAATTTGATTTCAAAGACAGTAGGAACAGTTTAAGTGTGTGATCTGTAGGGTTATAGTGCCTGGGTTTTAAACCATCCTCTAACACTTACAGTCTAATCTCTCTGAGCCTAGTTTCTTTATGTGTAAAGGGAGATGATAGATCTTACACAGATAATTTTTGGGAAATATCGAACATAAATTTTTTTGAAATATCAAATAATTGATGTAAAGAGCTTAACTCATAGGAAACACTTAATATTAGTATTGTGTATTTATTCTTACAGTGATTGCCTAACTTTGGGATTTCGTGGGCGAATAGATTAAAGAAAATAAAGGAGGGGGGGCAAGATCGAATGGTCTGCTTCTAATCTTGCCAAGTGAGGCTGTTAAAAAAAAATTATCTACCACCACAATGTTCATAAAAGAAAGAACATTTTTAAATCCAAATTGGTAGTGAATGACCTAGTCTCAGAATGAAACACTGTTCTTTCAATTGAATAAATTTAGCTTCATAAAGACTCAATATAATTCTTATTTTTCTTATTTCACCATGAAGTAGGAATTAGATATTCTATGTCTCCTTCGAGTTCTGAAATATTTTGATTCTAATATTCATACTCTGCTCTAGTCCTCCCTGCTTCCACACTTTCCCCCATCTGACTTAGAAATACTGGTTGATAGTCCATGGTGTAAGTGGATATTTGCCCAAGGAACTTGTGAATGACTGCTCTTAGAAATCATAGGATTAGAGACTACAGTCGAATGAAATTGGACCGGATAAAACAATGGGCACTATCAGAAGATAGCACAGACAGTAATGTACAATCATTCAGCTGACAAATATTCACAGCCTACTGTGTGCCAAGTACTCTACTAGACCCTAGGCATATGATGAACCAAATACAAATGGTCCATGCCTTTTGGAACTTAACAATTGGATTACTACTGTCTCCCAGGGCAGGGAGGTTCATGAAGCTTCAAGATAAATATGACATATTCCTAGAGCTTTAAATTCAATTGACAGAAGCATTGAGGGGTGGGAAGACTAGTAATTTATTTGGCAATTTATATTTAAAAATGTATCCATAAAAAAGAATGGCATGAAAAATTTGCATCGATTAAAAAAATACAATACTTTTGTATAAAGACAGTTTTACTCTTGTAAGACTCCGTGTAGGCTATAGCTCCAGATCAGCAAGCATAGTTATTCTCCTCTGCCCTTAGGTTGATAATTCTTTACATTTAGCTTGCATAAACATCATTTGAGGAAACTTGTTAAAAATACAGATTCTAGGATCCTAGAGATTCTGATTCAGAAGGGCTGTGGTGAACCTAGAATCTGCTTTAGAAGAAAGCTCTTGGGAGATTCCAGTGTAGTAGTAGTGGTCTATAGATCTTTCTTCGAGAGGCCTTGCCTTAGGGATACTTCAGAAATTTCAGAAGGCAATAAATTTAAAAGAGACCTTCACAAAGTGAAACTTGGCAACTTTTTTCCATTAAAGAAACTCGTTTTTTGCACTCTAGCCTCACTATCTCTCTGAATGCTGCCAATTTAACATACTTTCAAACTGTAGAAATTAATTCCAGATTAGTACTGTGCAACAGGTCAGTTTTAGAAAAAGTCCTTGAGAAATTCTTGTCAGATATATTGCTAAAATGTCTACTGTAGAAGCCCGCCCTGATTCTGGTTTTTTAGCTAAGTCAGGATCTCATAGCTTTTTTTTTTTTTTAATAAATTTACACTATATATGAATGTATAAGGCATGGCTTGGAATCTTGCTTAGAGTTGTATCTGCCCCTAAAAATAGAATTCCATTTATTGTCTTTGTACCTTTTAGGCATGTCAGTGCTCTCCAGCTGAAGACCACCAGGAACACACCTGTAGTTGGATAAATTTGGTTTTATTGACTTGTTACAACAAGGGAAAATGCTCAGCATGGAAAACTGAGGTGTCTCAGTAAGAGGGTGTTAGAAATGACATAGAATCTGGGCTTGTGGTCAGTGATTTGGGGAAGATTCAAGGAGACCGGCCATTGCTCTGGATGGATGCTGGCAGGACCTGGTGATAATTCTATGACAGGGCATCTCAATTCTTATCTAAAAGAAGAAGGGAGTGAGGTTAAAACTGATGGGTAAAGAAGTGAAGTCACTTATATGTTAACTTATATTAACTCCTATATTATATTACAGTGGGCTGTTTGGTCATTTTTTTTTGGTTTGGAACAGTGTTCATGTTTCTTCTGTGTTCAGACATGGTTACCTATGGTCTTGCTTTTGTTAATTCATCAGGGGCACAATGACCTTGGCTGATATTGGTGTTCTGTGAAATTATTTATGTTTTACTAGGGCACATGACAGCTCAGCTGTGATTGCCAGGTCAGCTCCAGGCTTTCAGGGCTTGCTTTTCTTTTTCAGCGTTAAAATAAAAATAAAGGCGAAAGGCTATTCTACAGTCGGCTCTCACCCACGAATCGGGTTCCACACCCATGGATTCAACCAACCGCTGATCGAAAGGCCTACGATGCTTGCATCTGTACAGAACATGTACAGACTTTTTTCTTGTCATTATTCCCTAAACAATACAGTATAACTATTTACATAGCATTTACGTTGTATTGTGTATTATAAGTAACTTAGAGATGATTTAAAGTATATGGGAGGATGTGGGTAGGTTATATGTAAATACCATGCCATTTTATAGAATGAGGGACTTGAACATCCACAGATTTGGGTGGTGGTGGGGATGGTCCTGGAACCAATCCCCTTGGAGATACCGAGGGATGACTGTACGTGTATGAATAGGATCTAGATACATCCAAAATATTCAGCGATAGCTATGTGTTGACAAGGGTAAGAGGCGGCTCAGTGTAGAGGAATGAAACTAGGATTACTTTTCCGATGTAGCCCCATAATTGCTGTGTGAAGCTGACCATAACAGCTTCCATTTGTTGAGCACCTCCTGTGTGCCACGACATGTCCTAGGTGCCTTACACACATACAACTTTGTGAGGCAAATATATTTTGATCATCCCCATTTTATAGCTAAGTAGACAATAAGTAACATTCCTAGAACCACCTAGTTATTAAGTGGAATTGCTGGTAGATTAATTCTAACCCATTGGGAGCCTACTCAGTTGCCACTATACCAGGACTCCTCTCTGCACTTTTGTGTCTGTAGGTATAGCAATGGAGGTGTAAGGTATACCTGGTGGGACTGTTCTGAGACTCAAATGCTATCCTACATCTGAATGCACTCAGCCCAGTAACTGGCTCGTGGCACACGAGTGTAACTGAAGAGTTTGCTTTCTTTCAGCAGAGTGGAGGGGCCTCATGGTGGGTACAGATGAGTTGACTAGTAGCCTACGTTGAGTGACTCCAGACGATTTTAACCTCCTGGTCACAGAAAAGTCAGGCTGAAAAAAACCTTAGTATCACAGAATCCGAGTTTTAGAGCTCCAAGGTATTGTGAAGGCCATTTCTTACGGATGAGGAAAACAAAGCTTAGAACGGCAGTTGCGCCCAGTGTCACAATGAATTACTGTCACAGCTGGCCTAAGAAGCCAGGTCTTCTCTCTCCTAGGCCCCTTCGTTTCTCAGGCGCCGGAGGTGCTTCTCGTCATGAAGTCCAGATTAGAAGTCACAGCGCGCCCTGGGGCCCTTGCTGCTCGCTGGCCACCTTTCCAAGGCTGAGAGATCGCTGCTGCCATTTCGGGGGTGGGGCTGCAGAGCTCTGCACCCGGACAGTAATTGAGAGGGACCCCTCCCCTTTGGTGACGCAATCTTACATTTGAAAGTTTCTACAAGTTTCTATTCAGTGCAGTGGGCAACTCTAGGATTCTAAGCCGGGTGTGGCAGCGAGCGCTCGAATTCCGCCCCTCGCGGAGAGGACCGGGGAGCGGGGCGGCAGGCTGTCCTCGCCCAGCCGCGCGCCTGGCTCCCCGCCGCGCGGCCCGGGTCGGCGGCTCCGCCCCCAGAGGGCCCGGGGCGGGGCGCGCGGGGAGGAGGACGGGCCGCGCGGAGGGGAGCCTGCCGCCGCTGCAGCCGCGCGCCATGTCGGCCCGCAACCGGGGCACCGAGCTGGGTAAGGGCCCGCGGGCCGCCCCTCCCCGCCCCATCGCCGCCCCCGCCGCCCCGCCCCCGTCCCGGCCGGGTGGCCCCACGGCACTCGCCGGGGGGAAGCGTGGCGCGGGCGCCCCAGCCGCCTTAAGCGGAGCCGAACCCGGGAGCCGAGACTCCTGGGCACGTGACCCCGCCGGCCTTGGCACCCACGCCTTATTGTTGTGAGCGGGAGGAGCAGGAAGCGATTCGGCTTCCATCCGCCGAAGCACTGATTCACCTTCTAGCTCCCTGCTTGCAGAGAACCAAAACAGACCAAAAAGACTCCAAACAGACAAAACCAGATAAAAACCTTCCTTACCCACTCTTAATAGAATCCCTGTGCGATTTAATGCTGGATTTCTACAGATAATTTTAACGGAGGTGTATCCCAAAAGTGCTGGTGGAAAAGTTGTCAGGTCTCCGTCCTATATAAATTATTGTAAATTGTGTATGATTTTATGGGTTAATAAATAATAGTATTATATAGAGTTCTATTTTGGGGGCTAATTTTGAGAGTATTAGCTATAAATTATACCTAACACATATACTTTTTTTTTCTTTAAACGTGATTGTTCTAATGAAACATTCTAGACTTCAAGAGGTGTTCCAGAACTTTTGCTGAATGGTAAGAGAGTGTCATTACAAAAACAGTAGATTTCCTCACCAGGTTGCCCTCTTTTAGTCCCTGCCCTTGAGTAGGTTATGTTTTTAAACTCTAGTTGTTTCTGGAATATGACAATAAAGGACTGTTCCCTAGATTGAAGATCCTGAAAGATGGTGGATAGGGAATAGGGATGGAGTGGGGTCTTTATTACTCACCTTGTTATCTCCAGGGATGTGGCAATGTGACTTTGTACACATTATTTTCCCCAAACTTTGTTTACTCTTGTTTCAGAAATACAATTAAACCATTTTTGCTTTCTTAATTTGTAAAAAAGGATCACTTCCATTCATTTGTTGAAAAGTAATAGTATAGACAAAAACAATTGCTATATAGAATAATACTAAATATGATTTTTATGCAGCTATTTAAATGATTGTAGTTTTGTTTTATTCTCTTTGTTTAGATAAAATCAGATATATTTCAAGGGCATTTTTCCTTAACTGGTATTAATCAATCCAGACAGATTTAGCCTAAAATGCTAAAATAAGTTATTTGAATTATTTATGTCTTAGGAAAAAAATCATTCAGCATCAATTTATGCAGTGGAGTAATTGATGACTTTTATAGCATTTTCTAATTGAAAGTCTTTTTTAAATAAACACTGTAACTTCTTTTTTAAAGAAATTAACGTTCTGTTTTTTATTACAGAAGGAATTCATGTTTATTGTAAAATTTTTAGAAAATACAATCATCACAAAAAAGACTATAAAATTATTACTAATCCAATCACTGTTAATTATATTTTAGTTTGTATACTTCTAGTTGGTAGATTTTTTTTTTTTGTAATAAATAGGTTCATTTGAGACTGAACCTGACCCTCTGTATAAAACCCTTCAAGGAAAACATTCTTTTATCATGGCATTTGGACATGTGAAAGAAAGAACAAACCTTCTAACTTTAATGTTAATTTTTATGTCAGTGTTTAGTGATCAGTACTATCTGCCTAAATTTTCTATTTAAGATGTTCATTTCCGATTTTATCCCACTCAAAGCTAAAAACCTCTTTTTCTTTGGGTAGTGTTTGCCCTAAGGGGATAGGTGGCAGCTGTGTCTTCAAAGAGAGGAAGCTTGACAGGTTTGGAGTCAGAGGGAAAAAACCCTAAATCTGGCCCTTCTGTTGAATAGACGGTGGCTCTGGGCAAGCTACTTGATTTCTTTGAACTAAGTAGTTGGTTCTCAAAGTGTGGTCCGTGGACCCGCAGTAGTAACGTTATCTGCTCATTTGAAATGCAGATTATCAGACCCCATTGAGATCTTAATGAATGAGAAGCCCCAAGTGTGGAGCCCAGCATTCTGAATTTTAACAAGTCCCCTGGGTGGTTCTGAGGCACACCCAAGTTTGAGAACCAGTGGCCTAATGATCTCTATGGAGCTATGGAGCATTTCTGGCCCTATGCATTCTGTTAAAATAGACCAATGTTGTTCTCTCTATTCTCCTAGATGCCTCTTAACTTTTGCCTAAGATGTAGGTGCAGCCTGGGCAGTGATCTTTCTTTTCTCCACTAAGTATCTCAGGCACCTAGAATAGAGTCTGACACACAGACAGCCCTCGAACATGTCTGTTGAATGAAGGAGTGAATTTAGACCTACACCTTGCTTGGGGGAACTGGGACATCCGCCTGGGCCCCTGTGTGGACAGATGCTCTGAAGCACTGCACCTTCTTCCTCTTTTCTGAATATCATTAAAATTTGATTTCAGTACTTCTCTCTTTAGGGATATCTCAAGAGGCTTATGAAGGATGTTGACAGTATAGCTTCCTTTCAAATGTGATTTTCTTTGGAGGCATTTGAAAAACAAGGGTGTTGTATTCAGTAACTTCTAAGGATCTCCTTGCTCTTTATCTCTCTGTATATCTGTAAGCTTTTGTGTACAAAAAGGAAAATTGCAAAGATATCTGAAAAACAACAGAAAATAAGTAATTGAAAACTGATTTTCTGATTTTTAATTGGGAAAGGATGGGGACACTTCTTTAGGTTTCCTGCATTCCGTTAACAAGAGATTATTTTAAGTGTATATCCACAATCAGAATCATCAGGGACCATAATTACTTGAGGAGTGTAAAGACTGTTTTGCTCTGTAGGGGCACTTTCTGTAATCCAAGTCAGAACAAACAGAAAGGGCAGCTTATTTGTTTAAAAGGTGGATAAAGGAGATCATCTTTGGCTAGTTGCCAAACCAAGAAACATGATGGGATTTTGCATTTTATGAAGCACATTTATTCATTCAACAACTAGTTATTGAGGGCCAATATTATACTGGGTAGTATTACCCTGGGCTTTGGGATACAAGATGGACAAGGAGAGTCCCTGCTTTCGCAGAGCTAGGTGGTTCAGGAGCTGGGCATCACGCCAAAGCTACAATTAAAATAATTGCAAATGTGATATGTAGTTATTTTCCATTTATTTTTGTCTAGTTAAGAAATTAAATGTACCTAAACTGAGCCTTAAGAGGGTCATGATAACAGAGTGTTTTGGCCCTCTTGCGTTATAACCTTTATTTTCCCTTTAAGAACTTAGATAAGAATCAGGGATGTAGGGAGCTCATTTCTGCTATTCCTAAGGCCTAACTTTGGTATAGAACGCTTCTGATTTTGATGATGGTGATTTTCCACTGCAAAGTTATCAGTTTTTTCTTTTGTTAATTTTTAAGTTTCTGGAATGCAATCTTAAGTCTTAAAGTTAGGCAAAGCACAGGATGCTGGCACAATAATTCTTTATGTAACACCTGCTATGTGCCAGACACTGCCTAGATGCTGAGTATGATGATAATGATTAACGTGGAGCTCTGGCGATGTGCCAGGCACTATGCTAAATGCCTTTTTTATCATCTCATTTAGTCTTCATAACAGCCTTGTGAAGAAGATGATGTTATGATCCCCCTTTTACAGATGAGTAAACGGAGGTATGGAGAGTTTTAAGTAACTTGGCAAAAGCCAGTCAGGCAGAGCTAAAGTGGCAGAGCCAGAATTTAAACCTAGGTGGTTTGGTGCTAACGCTGCGTGCTTCACCGAGACACTGTGTCTGTTGGTGCTAACTGGGGGCTGTTATGCAAGGAAAGGTAAACGGAAAGCTGGTGAATAATTTTGATGTGACTCTTAGGTTCCATTTGCCTGTGTCCATATGAAAGGTTTTTGTTTTATTACCATAACCACATTTAACCATTGCAATTTGTTTCAGAGAAGATGCAGTTTATCCTGAGGGAGAATGGAAATATCCAAACTTTGGTGGATTATGAGAGTAGGTTTAGATGGCACTGAAGAAGAAATTTTCTGGGATGGCGTGTTAAAACCAACCTTTCTCTGGGAATTCTTCATGTGGATGTGTTGATGTGCCTCAGAGCATCATGGGCTGGGGACGTGGGAGTGATCTCCAACTGATCAGAGTAAAGGGTTTTTTTGGTCTTTTTTTCTTTTTCTTGTCTTTTTGTGTTTTAGTAAAATCCCAGCCCTTATACTCCAGTCTTTGGGCTTACTTTGGCTTCCTGGGTTTAAAAACCAATCCTGTCTCTTGGTGTGACATTAAGAAAAAGAAAGAAAGAGAAGAAATACTGAAAATTTTTGTTATTTTTGCTTTGTTGATTTGAGATGACTTTTCTGTCTTTTTTTGTTTTTGTTTTTTGTCTTTTTTTGTTTTTTGATTTCTAAATCTGGGTCTTCTGTAGTTTCCTGAGAACTGGAATGTCTTTGGTTTGTAAACAAGGCAAACAGTTTAAGGAGTCCATAGATTTTACGTGAGAAATGACCTAAATCACCTTTCAAGAAACTCTATTGTTATTTATTTGTTTTAGTGAGACAGAAAAGCATTAACATTTGTTTTTGGGTTACAAAAGTCAATCCTTGCTTAAAAACAAAACAAAACATAAGGTAGCATATTCTTTACTAGGTGGCATGTGAAAATTTGACTGTCAGATTAGGTAAGAATAGAATTTAAAAATTTTTAGATTTCTGTGGAGAATTTCCCAAGTGGAGTTAACTTGAGATTTTATTTTGACTGAAAAGTTGATTTGTGCAATATTTTTAGTGTGGATTTTATATCTGAATCCAATGTTTTTTTCTCAATACTTAACATATGCATATTTATTTAGGTTTAGTAGAGTACTTTTACAAACTTTATCTCCCTTAATTCTCCTAGTAACTCTTTGTGGTAGATATTATTCTCATTTCATAGGTGAGAAAACCAAGGCTCTGAGAGCATAAGAACTTGTTTAATGTCTCAGAGTCGGTAAGATTCAAATCCAGATGAAAGTAATTATTTTTATGTAATTATGATATTGGTAATGATGAATTTATCCTCCCATTGAGTATTGATCATAAACCAGAATAACAAAAATTTTTTGTGCTATACTTTTTTTTTTAAACTTGAAAACAATCTCAAACTCTTAGGGAAGTTGTAAGTGCAATAGAAAGAACTTTTTCCTCTGAACCATTTGAGGAAAATGGTTGACTGACATGATGTGTCACCACCCCTGGATACTTGAGTATTTCCTACATGTAAGGACATTTTCCTCAACAGCTGTAAAAACTGCAGCCATCAAGATGAGCACATTAACATTGATACATTATATTACCATCCAGTCCAGGAACTTCATTCACATCTAGCCAGTTGTCCAAATAATGTCCTTTATTTCAAAAAGATGCAATTCAGAATCACATGCTGCCTTTATTTGTCAGGTCTCTTTAGGCTTCTTCAGTCTGGAATAATTGCCCAATCTTTCATTGACTTGCAAGATCTTCACATTTTTGCAGCATACAGGCCAGTTATTTTGTAGAATGTTCCTTGGTTTCCGTTTGGAGTGTTTTTTCGTTGTTAGGTTTAGGTTATGCATCTTCGGCTGGAACATCACAGAAGTGATGCTATGTTCTTCTCATTGCATCCTCTTAGGTAGCACATGATTTTGATTTGTCTCGTTATTGACGATGTTCATTTTGATCACTTGGTTAACCTGGTGTCTGCCAGGCTTCCCCACTGTAAAGTTACTTTTTAACCTTTGTAATTAATGTGTATTTTGTGGGGGGTGGTACTTTGAAACTATTTAAGTATCCTGTTCCTCTGCAAACTTCCAATTTATTTATGTTTGTTTATATTAGTATGTATTTGAGGTTTCCTATTTTTCTCAATGGGTATAATTGTTATTATTCCTTAATTTTCACATTGTTTCAGATTTTGCTAATGGGGGCCCCTTAAGCCTGACTTCTCTCTTTTTGACTTTATTTTTTAGTACATGCGTATTTTCTGGCTTAAGGTATTCCAGGCTTATTTTATACTTTCCCTGCCCCAGTCCTGGAGTCAGGTATTTCTCCAAGGGGTGTTTCTTTTAGTAAATAGTGGTATTTAGAAGCCAAGCTCATGGTGACTGGAGTGTCAATGTTCCCAAGCCCCTCACTTAACAGAGTTGGAGAATGTTTGTACCACACACACACACACAGACTTACTTTTGTATTTATCTGTCATCCATCTACATCTCTCTGTGTAGTGAAAACAACGAGTTCACACTGATACCTCCAGTTCCAGTCCAACACTACAGGATTTGTTCCACTTTTTTCCCTTTCCATATTTGAAACACTCCACTTGCTGGGCTATCCATACCCCACTCCCAGTAGACATTCTTCTCGACTTTCTCAGGCTCTGACACCCTAAGCTGGGTGCCTTCCTCATCCTGCTTGGGTTCCAACTCCCTGCATCAGGCTGCTGCCCACATTGATACCCCCAAGAGATCTGTGGCACTCTGCGCCAGGCTGCCCCTCCGTGTAGATAGCCTCCTTACCTTGCTTGTCTTGACTCCCCGTGTCTGGCTGCCCCTTTGTGCAGATACCCTCTGTGTTGTCATTGGACCCTGGGCTACCCCTGTGCGTCAGAGCCCCCCTCACTTGTTTGGGCTCCCATACCTCACTCTGGGCCATACTGGCTCCCCATCCTGACCTGTCTCAAATGTCTACCTTGCTCAACCCCCCTTGTCTCCCCATTTAAGACAATTGTTCAGCAAGGGAAGGGGAAGGGGAGGAGGAGCAGAATAAATTTTTTAAATTTATTTTTATATATTATAAATTTATACCAAAAAAATATATATATTTTTAAACAAACTGATGTGGCATGCCTCCTGTTCCTGGCACTTGTTACTTGTTGCTCGTGGTGGTGGCTGGAATACCAGATGAGCATAGCCTGGTCTCTGCTCTCCTGGAGCTCACAGTGAACTAAGGGAGATAGTCATGTAAGTCATTACAATAACATAAAAGTGACGACAGAGGAGTGATCAGATTGGAGAGATACAGAAGATTTCACAGACAGTCCAGGGGAGGTTTTTCGGGAAAGGATGTTTTTGACAGGGAGTAGTTTCTGCAAAGGACCTGAGCAAAACCAGCATGGCTTATTTCATTAACTGTAGGAACCGAATTTTCAGATTGGTAGTGTAATCTTCTCATTCTACTATAATGGCTAAGAGTAATATTTTAGTGAAGAAAAATCCTTCATATTCTATGTATGAAATACACACACAGAGTCAATATAATGATTACATACATTTTTGGGTTTTAAATTGAGCATCCTTTTGTGAATGCTAACTTTGATTTTACCGTAGAAGGCTTTTACCATTTGCTTAGAAGCATGAGTGATGAGGCTGTCTTTTATTATTCTGATACTGTTTTGATAAACAGGAAAAAACTATAACGTAATAATTTGGGTTTGTTGTCTAATTAAATAATTAAAAGTCCTCCATGGTGCCTGCTAAGTAAAAAAAAAAAATTATTTTTAAGCATCTAAGCCCTATGGATTTTAATTGTTAGGAAGGAAGACGGACTTCAAGTGCTCATTTAAAATGGGATGCCTCTGCCAGGAAAGAAAGACTAGTAAATGAGACAGCAGATAGAGCCCTTGAGGATGCGATTTAAACATGTCACTAGAAATTGTTTAAGTGGAGAGCTCTGGCCCTTTTAAAACACTGCCTGTCACTTGAGGATTGGGTCACCTTGAAACGTGTTCATCTTTGAGTTAAAGGCATAAAAAGGCACTTTGAAATTTTTCAGTTAACTTTGGTGTGTGTTGTGTGTGTGTCTCCAGATGTACCCCTCCTAGCCTGCCTCAGTCGCAACAGTCAGTTCCCTGGAAACCAAAGTGGTTGCAAGAGAAGGATAAACGTTTCATCTCAGCTCCGGCAAACTCGACAGATTTTTTAAATGTTGAGACACTCCAGCTGCAACTTCTGACTCTCTTTGTATAGTTGGGCCTTCCTCCCCTAAAGCAACATCTGAGATGAGAGTAGCCTCTGGTAATTACTTCCTAAAAAGGTGCCACTTAACTGGTGCCTTGGTTCTTGTGGAATGTGGTTAATGATGTCAAGATTGCGGTCTTTAATGTCTGGTAAAAATATCCATATTAACTGTTCTTATAATCCAGATTCAGATAAGATTTTCAACTGAACACCTAGTGGACACACTCCTGCCCCCACACCACAAAGTGAGGGTGTGTGTGTAAAAGTGTGTGATTTCATTCAAGTGTCTAACATTTGACACTGAGCTAGATATCTGGCATACTTAAGGTATAGAGATTTCGTATCTCCGATGTAGAGATGCTTGAATAAATATTACTTATGGATATTTCAAACAGTGTTTTCTAGGAAAATGATAGTGTCCGCATTTATAAAGCTACTTTTTTTTTCTTTAACATGTCACAATTTCATAGCAGGAAGGCATCTTAGCTATCAGTCCAACACCCTTCTGTATGGACGAGTAAACAGAGACCTAGGGAAGTTAAACCTTGGTCACATGGCTGGTTAGAGGCAGTACTGGAAGTGAAACCCAGGCTCTCTCTATGCTGATTTATTCCAACATTGCATTACCTCCCTTGCCATTAATTAGCTTTCTAGAAGCTGGGCTGTGGCCCTGAATCAGAATCACCTGAGATATTTGTTAAAAATGCAGATTCCTGAGCCCAACAATAGCTTTAACCAGCCATATTAGGGGAGGAGCCCAGGAATCTGCATTTTCACAAGCTCACCAGATGGTTCTTGTGAACACTGCAGGTTCAGAACCCTGCAGGAAGCTGTAGAGGGACCCAGATTCATTAGAGGTTCAGAGAATCTTTGATTACTATATATTATTTTTTGACAAATCTCTGTCAATTTTATCTTTATATTATTATCTTTGTATATCATATCTTTTATATTTGGTTAGCAAAGTTTCTATAAGCAAATTTGGGGAGAAGTTAGATTTATTTTCTGGTTGAGATAAGTGAAGAAATGTGTTAAAATGTGTGTGAAGACATATTGGAAAAATCAGGAGGGTAAGACAGTTGAGTAGATGCATATATCTGAAAAGTGCATTGTATCTGAAAAGGAGCATATTTTATTCAAATAATGCCAATGGAAAAATATACTCAAACAGTGCTCTTAATGATGATTTTGGACATTGACGTGGTGTATCTTCTCCATGGTCTCAGAGATTGCTGGGCACAGACCTTAAAGATCTCCCATTACCTGAAGATATGAGATTGTCTACCAGAAAGAGTAATCTTGTGAATTCTCTGGTGGAAAAAAGAACATATTCATGTTTCCTTGGAGATTATTAATTAAGTTTGTATTGTGGACTCAGGGAGAAAGGTAGGTTGTGACAGTCTGGCGAAGTAGCTCAAGCTCTGTATATGTTTGTGCTTTCAGGGAAATTATTTTTTTCCTTCAGTATGAAGGGTGAAACTTAAATGCTTCTGATAATTTTCTAAAGTAGAAGCAAGAAACATATTTTAGTCTTCTGTCTTTATAAGCAGAATTTATTTTCCTTTTTTTCAAATTTTGATTCTTCAGGAGGCAATCATTATAATCTCAAACTCTTCTATTCAACACGTATATGTAGAGTACCTACTGTGTGCTCAGCACCATCCATGTCTTTGTGAAAGAGACAAGAGCAATAGAAGTTGGGAGGGCCTGCCCTTGAGAAACTTCCCTTCATCAAACTTTAAAACATCACTGGGAAAGCACAATGCTTTACTCTTATCAAGGAAAGCAAACTTTGCTCATCATTAGGATATGCAGTTGCCCTGTTTCAAGTGATGAGCCAGTCAACATTGTATTTATTATTAACTGTTGGATAGTCATTTAAAAATAATGTGGAAAATCTCTTGAGCTAGGCAAAGATCAAATATGGGTTTTTATCAGTGAAAACACCTCCATGGATCTGGCTCTAGGAAGAAAAATGTCACGATTTCAGTCTGCAGATGAATACTCTGGTTGAAGTTTTACACTAGTAATTACATAAAACAGAGAAGCTATGGGACATAGTGATTAGCATGGAGAGTCCAGACAGTAGGTATTGGAGCTAATAATACTGAAGGTGTCTCACAGAAAAGCAGAGTTCTCTCTACATCCTAAAGAAAGGTAAATGTTTTGGTGCTTGACGATAGTACTTTTATAGGTCAAACTGAAATTAGGCGTCCTACGGAGTGCATGGCAGGGAATTTGTTCTTGGCCGTGTATGCTTCACTGAATGCATTGTGGTTTATCTGGAAAAGATAGAGGATTGGGACCCAGGCATTTTGGTCCTAGTTCTGATAGCATCTGGCCATGTGACTTTGAGTAGGGGACTTCAGTGCACTGGCTTGTACTTTCCAAATCTGTGTAACAGACACATGACAATGTAACTTCATCTATTGTAATGAATGTACCCCCCTGATGGGGGGATGTTGATAATGGGGAGGCTATGTGTGTGAGGCAGCAGGGTTTATATGGGAAATCTCTGTACCTTCCTCTCAATTTTTCTGTGAACCTAAAACTTCTCTAAAAAATGAAGTCTATTAAAAAAACAAAACAAAAAACAGACACGTGATCTCTGAGAATCCTTCTAGGTCTGAACTTCTTTGAATCTTCTGGTCATTACTTAGAATTACCATTCTGTGGAATTGTAGGTCTGTGATGTTTCCTGTGCTTGGGATTCATACCTTCTCCTTCCTTCTCTGGCCATCACAGTCCTCTGGCTTTCAAGGCTGTACGTTCCAGTGATCAGTCTACATTTCTCCCCTTTCTGAGATGATTGAACACATTATTATATATTTTCTTTCTCTCTCAATGTTTTATGAATGTACATCTTGACTTCATAAATCTTTATGTAAGTAGAGCCTTTTATTTTGTATTCATTCTTCTATATGGCAGAATATTGATTATAATCTTACTGTTTCTTCCGTAAAAAAATATCTTATGGATTCACCTCTTCCTCTTTTCTTCTGTACCCACACTTGGCTCATTCTGTCACACACCTAAATCATGACAGTGTCCTTGTATGTAGCTGATTTCTTTACCTCTGACCTTTCTCATCTGCACTAGGAAAATCCATATTTGTTAAACTTTCTCTTATTGTTGTTTGTTCAAATAGAAGAAATTATATTTATCTTCTCAGATTTGCTATTTTGATTATTTGGTTTCTTTAGGATCTACTTCTGTTTTATGAAAAGCTGTCATCTTACTTAATCAAATTAATGTAATAGCTGTCTTTAGTAGGAAGGAATAATTGAGTTAGTGGGGGCAGTCAAATAGTGCTGTCAGGAAGTGATGAATGGATTTAGCCAGTTGGAATTCTTACAAGACTGGAAATAGAAATGTCTGTTAAATTCTGTTAAAATTGTATGTCAAATAATTGAATTAAATAAGTATGTTTTTCACTCTAAAGATTGTATATACAGCATTCTAGAAACAACTTGGGTATGGAATCATTGAGACCTGTTTGAATCTTAACCCTGACATGTGCTGAATGACCTTGAACAAGTAATTTAATCTCTGAGCTTCAGTTTCCTCATCTGTAAAACGGATCTAATGCCTATGTGGCAGACTTAGTGTGACTATTCAATGAGAAATATAGTTAAATCACCCTTAACTTGATGAGTGACCAATGGTAGCCTTTATTCCAGTAATCTTTCTGAAATACAGCTTTCGTTGTTCCACCTCCTCTGGGAAGGCTCACTTTGTCTCCTCTGCTGGACTGTTCGCCACTCATCTCCTGAGGTCCTTTGCCTTCTCTTATGGGACTTACTGATTCCTGTCTTGTGTTTGTCTGCTGTTGTGATGTTTTATTAATAAGCTGCTTGAGGGTAGGATCTGTGTTTGTTAGGTCTCTGTATCCCTCTTATCACTTAAAACAGTACTTTTCACAACATATGTGATTGTTTTTATTAGTGTTTCTTAAATGATTGAATAAAGAAGCATTACTGCCTTTTCCAGGAACTTAGAATGGCTTTTTACTGCCTGGTGTGCCAAGCCCAGACATTTGGTTCTCCCTTTCTTTGAGGATCCTGAGTCATTTGGCTCACTGCTGTAACCCCCTACCTGGCCCCCCACCACCCTTGGAGGTCAAGCTTTAATCCCTCCACTTTCACGAAACCTTCTCTTATTCCTCTTGTTTAGTAGATGTCTTTTAACATTTAATTATTTTGAATTTTTTCCTGTGCAAGTTTTCCTCTCATCATTTTGATTATATGTTCCTTAACACCAAGGGCACTAACTACTTCATGAGAGGCATACCTATCTGTGAACTTTGGAGAATGAATCGATGTGGAGGTTTTACTCTTTTTAGTATGAAAAAGTATGTTTAAAACTTATGCCATTTGGGATGAAATTTTCCTAAAATTAAACGTTTAAAAAATGTTTTTGCCTGATTATAAAGCTAATACATAGTCATCATGGAAATTTTAAAGAGTTCATAAATATAGAGGAGGAAATTAAAATTGCCCAGTCTTATCCCATGGAGAAGTAGAACTCTGAAGGTTTAGTTCCTGTCTGAGGTCGAGTCACTGGGTAGAATTTAATTGTTTTTGGTGACGTGGAAGATCAGTGTTACAAGCATGTAACTCCCTGTAAGTACTCGGTAAATGTTAACTTTTAGTAATAAAAGGTATAAGTGGACTCCTGAGGCTTTTAGAGCCACTTTCCTCTAATCAAGTGGCGGGCTGCTCTGCTTTTCTGGTTCACTGAGTGCGT